>NC_064620.1:397831671-398456671 GCF_023898315.1 Schistocerca nitens
TATACTCTACTTGTTTCATAACATTGCTACAGCTGACTCATGACGAATGACGTTACACATCTTCATCTGCAGCAATAACTCAAAAGCAAATATTGTTATACCCCAGTAATTAATCATCGATCTCAACGCAATGCATTTCTAGCACAAAAAAAAGAGAGTTCTGAGTAATTCTGAGTAATTTTTCTAGTCACAGACGTTGAATAATAGTTACAGTATGTTACATTTTCATTATGTTCTGTCACTGGAATGGTCAGTTCTGAGTAATACGTCATTTGAATGATGAATTATGAGTAATACTGAATACAGTATGTTACATTTTCAGTATGTTCTATGTCACTGGAATGATCAGTTCTGAGTAATAGTGAATGATGCTCTGTAATAATGCGTAAATGCTATGCCCATAATTTCTGTAAATAATATTTTGTTATACTCTATAAATGCTATGCCAATAATTGACTCTCATTTTGAATGATAACTTCTGAATAATACTGAATAAGATTTTATAAAACTATAAGAATACGTTGTAACTGGCCAATGAGTGCCAATAATTATTTTAAATATGTCGCATGTCACTTGAATGATGAAAAATGTTTTGTACTATTCAATACTTGCTATATGTTTTGTAACTGGCCAATGAGTGCCAATGATTACTATAACTAAGTGAATTATGTTAATACTATGCTATTCATTAGCTCCTGTTTTGAATGATGACTTCTGATGGTTTTTAACTGGCCAATGAGAGCCAATGTTCTCTGTAAACAGATAATTTATGAACATTATTCTGTAATACTTCATACATGGTACAGAAATGTTCCGTAACTGGGCGATGAGTGCCACCAATTACTCAAATCAGTTGTTAGACTAGTGTAATTCTCAATGAAGACTAGTATGTGACTTAATGTCCTTCACCTTCTGACCTAATTACCAGAAATTACTGCAATATCCGTTTGTCCTGTCTATCCTCATGATCATGGAGCACTATATTTGGTTTTTGCACTAATTCTACGATGGTGTACCTTACAAGAACGTGGTGTTGGCACGACATGCTGTCCACCACCTTGAGCGATGGAGATGTTATTATGGTCCCCTTGTTTGGTGTACCTAATATACTACCAAAATGATAACATGGAATATTATTACGACATTTCAGTGTCTTGGCTACACTGATTAATACTTCGAGGAAAAGAACTTCAGATTGTCTCACTTGGTGTTGTGCTTCTGTAGAAAGATATGGACTTTCAGTGCAGCTGCGTGCAACCTAATGTGCTACAACCATGATGCAATCCTTCCCATTCCTTTCCTAGTTCTTGTAAAATGGTAAACACTTATACAATGCGTTTAAATTCTTGTAAAATGATAAAGACATATACAGCGCATGTACACTTCATTTCATTTGTTAACGAGATCAGTTGTCCTAAATATGCTAAAGACTTATACAGTGCGTGTGCACTTTATTTCACTCCATGATATGTTATGTAAAAATGCTAAAGACTTATACAGTGCGTGTGCACTTTATGTCATTTGTTAATATGATTTCTACTCATTCCGTATACATTTTGTGATTTGCTGGTATGTTATGAACTACAGTGCGTGTGCACTTTTGACATTTCTCAATATGATTTGTACTCATTGCCTATACATTTATGATTTCCTGATATGTTCAGTACTACAGTGCGTGTGCACTTTTGTCATTTGTTAATATGATTTGTACTCATTGTGTATACGTTTTGTCATTGCCTGATATGTTCTGTACTCAGTGCATGTGCACTATATTTTATTTCATGTTCTGCACATATATATATATATATATATATATATATATATATATATGTATATGTATATATTCTGTGATTGTGAAGTTTGTTAATTAAGAAAAATTTGTTGCTCATGCCAAATCCAATTGACTCATCATCGCTGCCAAATTTTTGCCCCCCCAGTGGAGGGTTATGTAAGACGTATGCGTTGCTAGCGATGGGCGAGGCATGGCAGAGTCTCTGACCAGAGAGTAGTAGGTAGTTAGTTGTTGCTTGTCACGAGTCGGCGTCTGTCGGCTTTAGTCGTCTGTCGGCTTTATTCTTCTGTCCGTGCTAGTAAGCAGTAGTCTTGAGTAGTCTGTGTGAGTCGGCGGGAGTCGGCGCGTGTCGGCTGTCTGCTCTGCTCGGGACTCTGGTCAGAACTCTGGAGGATGAGTATTATTGTAGAAGGTAAAGAAGCAGCCTTGCGCATATCTGGTAATGTATATTAACTGTCATTAATTTCTTTAAAAAAAATGCCCCAATAATAATTTTTATATTATAAAGTAACTTTTTTAAAGAAAAGCATTCATTTCAATTTAAAGAATATTTCCAACGCATGATCATTCCTTTCAAGAATCAGAAAAAAAATATACGCCAGCATTGCACTAAGCTGTGTCGAAAATTATTATATAAGAGCAGATATATTTGCAGTTTTTATTGAGGTAAGAATTTTTGCTTTTTTATTCAGAATACAGGGCCGAAGGGCAGCGCTGCTGTCCTCATAAAATTTACCAGGTTACTAATTTTTTTTATTATTATTTCCGGATTTACGAATTGAATTTTGAGGTTACATTAAATGTGAATGCATTTTAGCATAGAGATCATAAATGGGAACTAATTTTGTTCAGAGGTTGCAATACTAGAAAAATGTATTTTATTATTATTTTTGTGGTGAGTTTACGCTTGGTCCATTTTCATTATTATTTTTCTGTGGGGAGGTTACACAGGTTCGTGGTTTCCTAATTAAATATTTTTGTGGGGAGGTTACACTTGGTACATTTATATTTTTTTATTTTTTTCTGTTGGGAGGTTACAAGCTTCAGAAAAGAACAATCGGGGGGTGGATTCTAGAAATGCCTTTTTGACAGGATTAGAATTGTATAGCGTAAGAGAGCCATAAGATGACTGACTGGAGACATGGTTAACCAAAACAATCGTTGGAGCATGCCAGAAGAAATGAATTGAAACACAAAAAAGTTTGTTTGGACACAGAGTTGTTTGAAAGCACAGAATCGAGTGAAATGTTTGAGCGGGAAAGTATGCTTAACTGGTGGATGAATGACGGATAAGGATTTAGGTAATTTAACTTCAAGCATACTGTATAAAACAGCTGTTCTTCTTGAAAATTAGAGCTATTACCTCATTCTGTTAACAGCATTAGAAACGGAATAGAAGCAGGTATTGAGCGTTATCCACGAAGGGAGTCGGCCTTGTCTTGTCGTCCATGTCTTTGCCTAAAATGAAACAAACTGAAATCTCGCTAGCAGAAGCGGGAACTGAACTCTGATACACACTCCTAAGTCGGAATCTCGCTCGTAGAAGCGGGAACTGAACTCTGCTACACACTCCTAAGTGTCCAATACAATAACCACTGCGTATACAAACGCGTTTCTTGCATTTTTTAACTACAAGGTATTCAAAGCAGCGCAAGCTACTGGAAATGAAACTCAGGGATAATACATCATGCCAGAGTGTGATTATGTGATCTTAGATGTGAAATTACTTTGCTACTGATGAGACTGTTATGTAATGGCGGAATCTTATCCAATTTATTCCGATCTACCTACGGAAAACTAAATCTCCAAAGCAATTTTTGAACATGATTGAAAAGAAACTAAGTTAGCAAGCAAACATTTTTGCTCATATTTCTCGTTGTCCAACCCGCTCTCTCTCTCTCTCTCTCTCTCTCTCTCTCTCTTTCTCTTTCGGTACAAACCAGTCACTATGTAAAGACAACACGACGTCGACAACAACAAATGAAACACGGAATCAATGCTTGCATACTCATTTTGTGACAATTTTGAGCAGTACACAAATAAAGTACTTCACTCTACTTGCGCTTTTTATTGATGTCTATTCGAGAATAATAAATAATGTACACAGCCAACAAAACGGATAAAAGAATGAGATTTTCACTCTGCAGCGCAGTGTGCGCTGATATGAAACTTTGTGCCCGAGTTCGAGTCTCGGTCGGGCACACAGTTTTAATGTGCCAGGAAGTTTCATATCAGCCCACACTCCGCTGAAGAGTGAAAATCTCATTCTGGAAACATCCCCCAGGCTCTGGCTAAGCCATGTCTCCGCAGTATCCTTTCTTTCAGGAGTGCTAGTTCTGCATGGTTCGCAGGAGAGCTTCTGTAAAGTTTGGAAGGTAGGAGACGAGATACTGGCAGAAGTAAAGCTGTGAGGACCGGGCGTGAGTCGTGCTTGAGTAGCTCAGATGGTAGAGCACTTGCCCTGCGAAAGGCAAAAGTCCTGAGTTCGAGCCTCGGTCGGGCACACAGTTTTAATCTGCCAGGAAGTAACAGTTTGTTTCCAGTGCGTTATTTCTGAGATTGCCTCATATAGAAAACGAAAGACATACACTAACGTTTATGCAGACGTCTATCTTCCTATTGTCGGATAACATCAAACCGCCCTTAGATTTCCACTCTCCCTCGATTTCAAAATTACAGCTGACACATTTTCTTCATTAGTGAACAAAAGAAAATTAGTACTGTTATGTAGTTTCAGTTTCCAATAGGCGCCCAAAGAAATAGAAACATTTAACTGATGAATCACGGATACTCAAATCTAAGTTGAAAGGCTTTGAAGTGCACACCCTTGAATCACTACAAGAGTTCCTCGCCGTAGATTATAGCTGTATTCGTTTGTATATACTGTTATTCTTTAGCCTTACTGACTCTTTAATTTTTGAAATTTCTATATCCATATCAAGTTTTTTTGTATTGCGGAATGTCTTGTTAGGGGACGAAGTAACTCTTGCCTCCTGAATTACATTGAAAACGAAATAATTAATTAATTAAACGATATAATTATCCACCCCAGAGAGTATGCGATATAACTGCAACGCGCTATGTTACCATCCAGCCCTTTATCACTATTGCTACACTTCATTACTATGTACTTTTTTTATTTACATTAGTTACAATTAACTGTAAATACCATCACTGATACAGTGCCCGAAAGAAAGAAACACTCGTCGTGGCGGATGATGCCTGTTAGGAAATCGTTTCCCGTACAGCCTTTCAGTAGACAGAGCATAGCAACCTACTTTCCTACACACAAGGTGCATGTCAGCGAGTTCTGCGAAGCTGCACCTGTACTGCTCCATCGTAGTATACTGTACGTCTCTGAATAGCACTGTGTAATGAATGGGTCTGTCGTTGACTCATAGCACGTTCTGTCAAGGGACAATGTTAGTATGGTACAACTGAGCCAGCTTATGGACAAGTAAAATAAACGAAACCTGCATTATGATTTCTTAGTAATTGGGCTCGTCCTCCTTGTTTCCTTGCAGGAAATAAAGAATGTACACGTAAATGAACAGCACAGTACGTGTAAACTTCTACTTATGTTAGTTGTAAAACAGTTGTGAAACAGTAATGCTAGACAATCGGGAGAGAAGTTTACCTCCATATCTCCTTAAGTTGTCTTCTCCAACCCCTGGTTCTCTACTTCAAATTGTTTAGTAGAGCGTTGCCTATGTCCCGTTACATTTTTGAACGGAAACACACTATATAGTTTGATGACAGCATATATCATTCCCGCCGGAATTTCTTGTCCACTAAGCACCAGAGTGGAAGGAAGTTTAAAATTACTTACACAAGATCGTCAACTCTAATAATGCCGCTGCCACGAATGTGATAGCTAAGCTGAATACGCATTTAGAAACATCGCTATTAACTTCCAATGTGAAGCATGCCGGTAATTCTGTCGTGATATGGGCGGTGACATTATGATTTTATTTGGCCATATGCCCACAGTAAAGTGAAAAGCAAGTGGTAACGTCTATGAAAACGTACTAGCGGAAAATGGTCAACGAAGCATCTGTTCACGACAGGTGATAGCGTCACCCAAGATAGTAATAAACCCTTTCACACAGCTGGAAACCTTGACTACGGATTCCAAGTTCAAGAGGAACACTTCATACTTCTTTCTTGTCCTTTACAATAGCCGCATATTGAAAATATGCTGTTAGTGTCATTGGTACGAAAATAAGACACATTAAGATACCAATTGTACCTCCTTGTATTTCTCAAATAATCGGAAAAGTTCTTTGCAAGTAGTGGTGTTAAACCCAATTTACAGTCACCCATAATTATTGAACAAGCCCCAGGGTGATTAAATGGCCAGAGATCCTTCCTGTTTCAGCCAGTTATTAAAAATATTCTCTGTGATGTGACAAGTCTACTCATCCTTTTCACAACGAAACACCTGTACACCGACGCATTTAGGTTTACTCGATTTACCTCGATGGCACAGTAATGTTGTTTCCTTACAACAGAAACAAACGTAAACAGATTTTTAAGTGGTTGAGCAAATTCGTGTGCAAGAGGATAATTAGTCACGTTGCGAAACCGGATTCCCGCGTATTCCGTAACTTATTCCTAGTGAATTCGGCTGTTCAACACTCCATAAGCCATCATACGGTGCACTGCGGAGCGTAACTTGTTGTTGTTGTTGTTGTTGTGGTCTTCAGTCGAAAGACTGGCTTCATGCAGCTCTCCATGCTACTCTATCCTGTGCAAGCTGCTTCATCTCCGAGTAACTACTACAACTTACATCCCTCTGAATCTGCTTACCGTATTCATCTCTTGGTCACCCTCTATGATTACCCCCACCCCCCGGCCCCAGCTGCCCACAAGTTGCAAGCTGTAAATTTGTGATCTCTTTGAACCGATCCCTTCTTTTGGCCAGGTTGTACCACAAATTTCATTACCTCCTCATTAGTTACGTGATCTACCAATCCAATCTTCAGCAATTTTCTGTAGCATCACGTCTGTAAAGCTTCTATTCTCTTCTTGTGTAAACTGCTTATCTTTCACTTCCATACGTGGCTATACTCCATACAAATACTTCCATCAAGGACTTACTGACCATTGAATCTATACTCGTTGTTAACAAATTCCTCTTCATCAGAAACGTTTTTCTCGCCATTGCCAGTCAACATTTTATATCCTCCCTACTTTGACCATCATCAGTTATTTTGCGTCCCAAATAGCAAAGCCCGTCTACTATTTTATGTGTCTCATTTCCTAATCTAATTCTGTCAGGATCATCTAATTTAACTCGACTACATTCCATTATCCTCATTTTGCTTTTGTTGATGTTCACCATATATCTTCCTTTCAAGACACAGTCCATTCCATTCAACTGCTCTTCCAAGTCCTTTGCTGTCTGACAGAATTACAGTATCATCGGCAGACCTCATAGTTTTTATTTAATCTTCCTGGACTTTAATTCCTACTTCAATTTTTCCTTTCGTTTTCTTTAGTGCTTGCTCAATATACATATTGAATAACATTGCGGATAAGCTACAACCCTGTCTCACTCCCTTCTCAACCACTGCTCCTTTTGCACCCCTCGACTCTCTTAACTTCCATCTGGTTTATGTACAAATTGTAAATAGCCATTCGCTCCCTGTATTACCATGCCACCTTTAGAATTTGGAAAAGAGTATTACAGTCAACATTGTCTAAAGCTTTCTCTAAGTCTACAAATGCCATAAACGAAGGTTTATCTTAACCTATATTCTGTGGGAAGACATAGGATCAGTATCGCTTCAAGTGTATCAACATTTTTCTGGAATGCAAACTGATCTTTACCGAGTCGGTTTCTACCAGTTTTTCCATTCTTCCGTAAAGGATTCGTGTTAGTATTTTGCAACCGCGACTTATTAAACTGATAGTTCGGTAATTTTTACACCTGTCAGTGCCTGATTTCTTTGGAATTGTATTTACTGTATTCTTCTTAAGTCTGCGAGTATTTCACCTGTCTCGTACATCTTGCTCGCCAGATGGAAGAGTTTTGTCATGGCTGGCTCTCCCAAGTCTATCAGCAGCTCTAACGGAACGTTGTCTTATCCCGGGGCCATGCTTCGGCTTAGGTCTTTCAGTGCTATGTCAAATTCTTCACACAGTATCATATCTCCCATCTCATCTTCATCTACGTTCTCCTCACTTTCCATAATATTTCCTTTAAGTACATCTCCCTTGTATAGACTATCTACTCCTTCCACCTTTCTCCTTTCCCTTCTTTGCTTAGGACAGGTTTTCCATCTGAGCTCTTGCTATTTATATAAGTGGTTCTCTTTTGTCCAAAGGTCTCTTTAATTTTCCTGTAGGCAGTGTCTATCTTACCCCTAGTGAAATATGCTTCTAAACCGTTACATCTGTCCTCTAGTCATTCCTGCAAAGACATTACGCACTTCCTGTCGATCTCATTTTCTAGGTGTTTGTAGTCCCTTTCGCCTGCCTCACTCGTTGAGTTTTTATATTTTCTCCTTTCATCGATTACATTCAATATCTCTTGTATTACCCAAGGATTTCTATAAGCTCTCGTCTTCTTATTTCGTTGGTCAGCTGCTGCCTTCACTATTTCGTCTCCCAAAGCTGTTAATTCTTCTTCCACTGTATTCCTTTCCCCTGTTCTTGTCCGTCGTTCCCTAATGCTCCCTCTAAAATCAGTCGTTCTCTAATGCTTCATCTGAAACACCCTACAACCTCCGGTTCTTTCAGTTTATCTACGTCCAATCTCCTTAAATTACCACCTTTTTGCAGTTTCTTCTGTTTTAATCTGCGGTTGATAACCAAGAAATTGTGGTCAGAGTCCACATCTGCTCCTGGAAATGTCTAACAATTTAAAACCTGGTTCCGAAATATTCACTATCAAACCTACTCCTGCATTATCCGTATTTGATTTTGTATTTATAATCCTATATTCACCTAACCAGACGTCGTGTTCCTCCTGTCGCCGAAATTCACTACTTCCACTATATCTAGGTCTTAACCTACCTATATCCCTTTTTAAATTTTCCAACCTACCTGCCCAATTAAGGGATCTGACATTCCACACTCCGATCCGTAGAACTCCAGTTTTGTTTGTCTTGATAACGGCATCCTCCAGAGTTGTCCCCGCACAGAGATCCAAATGGGGGACTATTTACCTCCGGAATATTTTATCCAAAAGGATGCCATCATCATCTAACCAATAGTAGAGCTGTATGCCCTCGGGAAAAATTACGGCTGTAATTACCCCTTGCTTTCAGCCGTTCGCAGTACCAGCTCATCAAGGTCGTTTTGGTTGATGTTACAAGGCCAGATCAGTCAATCATCCAGACTGTTGCCTCTGCAGCTATTGAAAAGGTTGATGCCTCTCTTCAGCAACCACACGTTTGTCTGGCCTCTCAACAGGTACGCTTCCGTTGTGGTAGCACGTATGGTACGGCTGTCTGTATCGCTAACGGGCGCAAGTCTCCACACCAACGGCGAGATCCATGCTTCATGGGGGAAGGGGAAGCGTACCTTATGATTTATGCGGCAACTAATCATTTCCCTTTTTGCCTCACTCTCAAGTGGAGTGAGGGAAAAACGATTGTCTGTCTATATGCTTCCGTACTATTCCTATTTTCTCATAATTTGTCTTTGCTGCCCTTGCGTGAAATGTGCCTTGCCGGAAGTGGAATTGTCCTGCAGTCAGCCGGAAATCCCTAAATTTTCCCCTCCGGGGATTCTTATTTGAGTTTAAGGAGCATTTCCAAAATACTTGCTTGTTGATCGAATCTGCCGGTAAGAAATCTAGCAGCACGCCTCTGAAATGCTTCGAGGTCTTCCTTAATTCGACATAGAGGTAATCCCAAACACTCGAGCACTACTCAAGTATAGGTCGCTCTAATGTTCTAAAAGTCGTCTCCTTCACAGATGAGCTACACTTTCCTGGAGATCTCTCAAAGCAAGGGAAGCCGATCCTTCGCTTCATCTGCTACCTATCTTAACTGCTCGTTCCATTCTTTTTCATGTTTATAGTTGTTACAAGATCTGGTAGGATGCAGTAAGTGGTGTGAATAATGTACATACTTAGTGATCACTGAAGGACACGAGGAATGCACGTACCCTCGAACCATTCACGATTGGAACAGGAAAATTGGGAAGTGACAGTGATACATAAAGTACCCTCTGCCACACGTCGTAAAGTGGCTTGCGGAGTGTAGATGTAGGCTCGTATTCGGGAGAACGGCGGTTCTAGTCTCCGTTCGACTCTCTAGATTCCCGTGATTTCCCTAAATGGTTTTAAGTGGATGCTGGACGGTTCTTGGTGGACAGGTTTCCTTTCCCAGCCTCCCACAACCGGAGCTTACGGTCCCCAAAGACCTCGTCGTCCTCCATACCTTAGTTCCATCAATAGAAACTGCAAAACCTGGAAGGGCTTCTCGTTGCGAAGGATACTACGTGAATATGTAGACAACTTCTCTCTAAAATTTAAAGAAATTTATTTCGTACCTGAATTATTATAAATGCGTACATTTTTTTTTTCGTTGAAAACATTTCCATCCAGATGGATTTCGTACAAAATTCTTTCTGTTTCGTGTTATAAAGTTACGTCGCAACTTCTGCGGAGAAAGTAGCAGGCCACCAAAGATAAATGGCTATAAAACTGGCAACATAGTCGAGAATCTAGACACAGTGACGTAAGCAAATTGATACTGTTCTGTCCGCAACCTGCAGCCTATTTATCAGTTAAGAAAAGAAAAGAAAATCACAACCGTTACTGCACATTAACAACTCTGTTCCTACCTAACTCTATTCGATCAGTCCACAAACAGGGCTCAAAAACGATCTCACTGTGTGACAACTCGTGAGACTAGCATATAGAGATATTTTGAAAACTACTAACAGCACACGTCATCTACTATATGAAAGTGGTCTGTAATAACGACTAACGCTTAGGTTTATTTTCAGATGCTACTCAGAATTTTTCACAAACTCAAGCGCAAAGTCAGAATTATTAGGTGTAAGTAAATATTTTTCGGACTACAGAAATTTTTAAATCTACCTTTAAGCTAGCCTACACCCCTCACTGACGTGAATATTATCCAGGAAACACACTTGGGTCTCTTTTTACGGGTTTGTAGTCGATTAGGGACACGCAAGAAGCCGAAGTGGCATCCAACTGTAAGATTTGCACCAGGCTACTGAGCCATAGGAAATTATTATTATTATTATTATATCTACAGGATACCTGAGAAATGTCTAACTGTTCCTGGGGAGGTGCGCATTCATTGAAATGCAATGTTTACGATAGGAAGCAATATGAATATGACTTGGAGGAGGACAACGTAACTCAAACAAATCACTATCTTTCAGCACGACTGCCCTCTATATCGGGGCACCTAACACATTTTGCCAACATTGCTACGCTAATTGTACACACCGCTGCCTAAACGCCAGATCCCTAACCACCACCTTGTACACCTGACTCTTGATGTGATCCCGTATAAGGAAGTTCAAGGGCGTTAGGTTAGGCTAGCGTGTTTCCCAGAAGCGTGAAGAGCCTCATTCAATCCAGCGTATCGGGAACGTCTCGTTGATGTACAAAGGTAATATATGCAAAGTGAGGTGGGGCGCCGTCCTGTTGAAACCCTACCGCATCCAGGAAGTTGTCGGTAAACAGTTGAGGCTGCAGGAATTGCTCAAGTATGTCCAGATAAGATGATGACGTGTTTATTGCTTCAGCAGAAAAGAATGCTCTGTTGGATGAGACCTAACCACGCATTTACCTTCAGAGCGTTACGTGCCAATTCCATGGCAATGTGTGGTTGTTCATGAGCCCATATCAAGCTGTTGTGGTGACTGACGAAGCCACAGCTTTGGAAAGTAGCCTCATAGCTGGAAAGGTCGTGTGATAAATTCATTGTTTACTATCTCATTTAAGTCATAGTACAGGGCGATGTGTACCAGCCGGCTGGGTTGGCCAAGCGGTTCTAGACGCTTCAATCTGGAACCACACCACCGCTACGGTAGCAGGTTCGAATTCTGCCTCGGGCATGGATGTGTGTGATGTCCTTAGGTTAGATAAGTTTAACTAGTTCTAAGTTCTAGGGGACTTATGACCTCTGATGTTAAGTTCAATAGTGCTCAGAGCCATTTGAACCATTTTTGATGTGTACCATATTGTCCTCCGGTTCAAGAAGGTAGAGCACCTGTACGCTTTGCCATACACTGTAAATTGGGATGCCGTGTTCCTGGTTGAGACGACGAGTTGACGTTTTTGTACCCTGTGTATAGCCTGTCGTACGATCTCCGCAGCTCCTGCGACGTCGACGGCCGCCCAGAAAGCTTCTCGTCACAAATGTTTCCAGTTTGCTGAAACTGGTTGAGAAAACTTGTAATGGTTGTTCTCCTTGGGGAATTTGTGCGGTAAGATCGACGAAGCCGTTCTTTAACTTCAGCTAAGATCAGTTCATTAAGGCCGGCCGGTGTGGCCGCCGTGCGATTCTAGGCGCTCCAGTTTGAAACGGCGTGACCGCTACGGTCGCAGGTTCAAATCCTGCCTCGGGCATGGATGTGTTGATGTCCTTAGGTTAGTTAGGTTTAAGTAGTTTTAAGTTATAGGGGACTGATGACCACAGATGTTAAGTCCCATAGTGCTCTGAGCCATTTGAACCATTTTTGAAGTTCATTAAGTCTCCAAATCAGATTCGTTGTTCTGTGCTCAAGATTTTTCAGATTACCTGTAATAAAAAGGGTAAGAGAGAGAAGGAGAGAGAGAGAGAGAGAGAGAGAGAGAGAGAGAGTTAGAGAGAGAGAGATTATTTAAAATCGCCCACCGCGTTTTTCTCTCTGTATACGAAAGCCAAGCTCTGAAACTACCGTAGGGATTTTGATACTGGTTTCACTAACAGATGTACTGATTCACCATTAAGGTTTGTGTGTATAATTTATTGTGGCTACAGCAGACAAATTGTTTGGACGTATGTACTTAGCGCTACCCGTGCGAAGCCGGCGAGGGTCGCTAGTGTAGTTGTAAATAAACTTGTTCCCACAAAAGCTACATGTCGATTGTAAGGCACATCTCTAGAACGATACTAAATAAACATGGAAGATGCGCGAGGTGGACAAGACAGTTACTATTCTGGTGTTGCACTAATTAGTTTAAAGAGAGTCTGAATAAACAGTGCATCAATAGAGAACGTACAGCAATGTTTTCAGCTTCTAATCTCAATATCTACAACGTCCACAGCAAATAAAACTCACTATTTTTACAAAGCTACTCTCATCGCTGCAATGATCTGGAGGATAAGAATTCGACAAGATACGCGCTCTCGGAAAGCCTCCCAAACTTACTCTGCAGTGTCCTGGTCAGGAGTTGGAGGCAGTCGCACACACTACTCGTATACGGACGAAGGTGACCCTGCGAAGCAAAAACGGGAACGACTTGCTGAACATAAAAATTGCGAAACGCACAGTAACGGTAGAAACGAAACCATTCCCCTGCCTGGTTATAAAGATTACACAGGGTGGCCGAAGCAAGAAACGTATTGGAAATATACTGTGACAGATGTTGAAAGCTTTCTTCGATAAAAGACCTATAGCGGAGTTAGATATCTATATGTAAATGAGGAACACGTCCCTGAAAGTGTTCTCCTAGGGCATAGAATTGTATGGAAGGGGAAACTGGATCGTCGGAAGTCGAGAAAAGAAGAAACTGCGAGCAGTTTAAATGGAGTGGTACTAAAGAACTTAAAAAGTTAAACGGACAAGTAAAATAAGAAATGAAGAAGAACTAATAAAATTAATAACAATTCGCGCGCTTCATTTACGAGTGGAACAGGAATGGGAATGAGTAGCAATGGTACCGGGTACTCCCAGCCGTGCACCATATGGTGGATTTTGAAGTATGTACGTAGATGTGTTAGACTGGTGCGTAAGTTGCTAGCGTTTTTGCTTTGCATGTTGGTTTTCCGGTTGCTATGGGTTTATTTATCGATTGACATTCTTTATTTGTATTTCACTGTTGCTATTTGAGTTTACATGTTGTCATTTTGTCATTTGGGGATAGTGAGTGATGCTGTGGATGCTAGGAAGTGGAATGCCAAGAGGAGAAATTTGAAGATTTCTGACGTACTCTTCTGTTTGAGTTCAGTAGAGGAATGACAGCAACGGAGGCAGACAGAAACATTTGCACTGTGCATAGGGATAACGCCAGTGGATGGAGCACGGCAAGAAAACGGTTTCTCGGTTTTTGGAGTATCGTTTTGACATTAATGATTATCCACGTTCAGGAAAACCTTCCGGGTCTGATGAAGGGCGTTTAAACGATTAATCCTCAATGATCCACGTCAGTGTACTCGATTATTGGCAAATGTGATGAATTGCGACCATTCCACAACCGTGAGACACTTTCATGCAGTGGGGAACATTAGAATCTCGGATGCTCTAAACCAAAAATGACAAGTGGTGATGTGTGCATCTCTGCTTGCTAGTCATCTTCTGCATCGATACTGGTGACGAGAAATGGTTTCTTTTTACTGACATAAGGGAAAGAAAGGAATAGTTGAGCCCCAAACGAAGTAGAAACACCCAACAGAAAGACTTGCGCGCATGCACAAAAGATAATGTTACGCGTCTGTTGGAACAGCGACGGTTTTGTGTACCACGCATTGCTTCTCCAGTGTGTAACCGTCACTGCTGACATTTCTTGTCAGCAACTGAGACCTCTTGCAGACGCAATTCAAGAACAACGACCACGAACACTGCGTGAACTGCTGCCCACCCGCTTCCTGCTAGACTGACAAGAAACCCTACACAAGAGTTGGGTTGGGAAGCCATTCCGCACCCACCTTATTCACCTGATCTCACACCAGCATATTTTCACCTTTTTCGCTCTGTATGAACATCGTTCAAAGAACTTCCTTTCCGGATGAAAATGCGCTATGAAAATGGCCCACGACTTCTTCTCCTGAAAGTCACGTGATTCCTACTGTCGAGGAGTCGGAAAGATTTCCCAGCATTGGCATTACACCTAGCAATATCAACGTATGTCCTATAATGCGCATTACCAGGGCGGGGGGAGGGGGGGGGGGGCGTGCCTTATGCTTACCCGAAAAAAAATAAAAAATACCAACATTCGTTATTTTTTTGTTGACTTGCATCGAAACGATACTCTTGAAAGACATATTGATGTGTACGTAGGGTCCAGAACATGAAAATATTGTTTAACACACTCTTAGCAATATCAGTGCTCTTTCAGTAACGTAATACAACCAAGGCCGGTGGTGATGGAGGAGGATACTTTATGCCCACTGGAAAAAAAAAATGAAGAAATGAAAATTTCGATAATAGTTGTTGGCTTTCGCTGAGCTGACAACGCACAGTTTAAATAGACAATGAAGTGTAAGTAAGATCCTGAACCGGAAAATATTGAAAATTACATTCATTGGGGAAGTGACATCAGCTTCTAGGATTTCTAGTTTCAAGTTTAGTTGACTGAACAATTTAAAACATGTGCGGAACCCAATAGAAGAATTTACTAAGAACAATAAATATTTTTTCAAATTTTAAAATGTAAAGAAACTGCTTAAATTACGTTTCGAAAGGTGGCATAAAGTAACGTCCCTCTCCCCCTTTGGTACTACGACTGTTAATACGTCATCCGAGGCGACATACAGGAGAAATTATCGTGGAGCTACAAGGAACAGTTGGGTGGATACATAGTAGGGGGAGACCAAAAACACAGTTTCTACTGGGCTGCAAATTTTCATGAACGTTAAGATACACAACTTACATCTTGTGCACTCAGGTCGCCTATCTTAAGATATTGTCCAGATCAGGTTTATTTTGACTATCCTGTACCATATTTTGTGTGTAAGAGTACTTGTACATGAAAAGATTGCCACAAGATACGAAAAGATTGAGGATAACACCGAATCTGTCAAATGACGTATAGTTCGAAAATAAAACCAAAATAATAGCGCCCTTTGCTTGGTGACCACTCTTCATTTGCGCTGTAAGTGGTGCCGTATGGTCGTGATGTTTCATGCGCTTGCATCGCCAGAGTGAATGTGCGCAAAGAGATTAAGTATTAGTCTCACAGACGGGTCAGTCGGGACCGATCAACCTTCAAGTCATTTTCAGCTAATGGCGTCATGTGGTATGGAGGGGCATGGGAAAAACACACCGCTCTTTCATACCTTGCTGGCTTTGCAGACTCTTTGACCGCTATTTCTCGTTCAGTTACCTCCTCAGTTGGCAGCGAAAACCTCAATGGACCTCGTTCCAGATCTCTAACCAAGAAAAAACTTCTTTCAGCACCGATAATTGAAGCTAGAGGTCTGAGTGGTTGTCATAAGCTGAACAGCCAGAACATTATGACCACAAACGCACAATCGATGTAAACCCGTCGAGGCGATAGCAGCAGCATCTAGTGAGGAATGACTGCTAGTCAGACACACGCAATATGCAGGTATGACTATCGGTGAACGTGCTGTCCTTGAGTAGAATGGGGAAGGCGCGCGATCTTTCTGAGTTTGACCGAGGACAGATAGTGATTGCAGGAAGGCTCGGCACGAGGATTTCGGAAACTGCACGACTTACGGGGTGTCCTAGGAGTGCTATAGCGAGTGTCCTCAACACGTGGCGAAACCAAGGTGAAACCACATCCAGACGTGGTGGGGTTAGGCGGCTACCACCCATTACAGATGACGGACGTTGTAGGCTGGGCAGACTGGTAAGACTCTAGAGACAGCGATCTGTGGCGGAACTAATATCAGATTTTAATGCTGGGCAGAGGACAAGTGTGTCTGAACACAGAGCGCAGTGAACACTCCCAACAATGGGCCTCTGCAAACAACGACCCATGCGTGCCCTAATGTTAACACCACTATGTGTCTGAACACAGAGCGCAGTGAACACTCCCAACGATGGGCCTCCACAAACAACGACCCATGTGTGCCCCAATGTTAACACCACTATGTGTCTGAACATAGCGCGCAGTGAACACTCCCAACGATGGGCCTCCGCAAACAACGACCCATGCGTGCCCTAATGTTAACACCACTACATCGGCAACTACGGCTAAAATGGGCACGTTACAGTGATTAGACCTACATCCTGCAGCACCGCACAATGAACGTACATGTGCTAGTTGGTGTAACTACTAATCTTCAGTCTGGAAGAGCTAATCATTAACCCCCCCCCCTCGCTCCCCATAATACATCACAGATAATTTTTTATTGTTTTTCGATGTACCACCAACGTCGATAAGGTAGGTCCTTGTTTACGATGAAGCCTTAGAAATTCCAAACTACGTTCTCACACATTTTGCTCATTTAAGAAGCAGTAGTATTTTTGCAAATCTGACGTAGGCTACTGTAGACTATCGTACGTATCTGTAGTTAACGGTAGTTTTCCTAGTAGTCTTTGTCATTTAAGATCGTAAATGCGTTATCTGTATGTTAGATGTGCTACAAATCTATCGGTCTTTAAATCCTTTCTATTGCTTTATTTAAATATGTATCAGTGCCTTACTAGATTTCCGTAGAAACTGAAAGCAGTGAATCTTCTAGAAACAAAGTCAAAATATAAAAAGGGTCACGTAACATATGGAACATTTTTGCTCTACGTAATAACGTCATTGGCTGTTTCTCAAGAATAAATAGTATTTATAGTAAAACTGGAATGTTCAATGTTGAATTCAGCTCCTATTCGAAACTTCTTGATTTGTAGTGTGAAACAGAGGGATATTGTAGTAAAAATAAAAATAAGATACAGATCTGTCACATAGCGCTAAAAAGTGCAATTTCCTTAAAAAAAAGGAAAAATTTAAAAAACGTAAAACGAAAATATATCGAATATCACTTCTATACTTTGACGAGCTTCCATAAAACACGTTTCTTGTATTCACAAAAAGACTTTTGCACTTTTCAATAATAACAGGAAACTCTTGTCTCTGATCGTAATGAAGCACACTCTACTGAGCACAAAATAACAACAACAGTTTATGGTTTATTAATACTTGTGCAGATAAAGCGTACCTCCATCAAAAGTAACTGCTTTTGTTACATGAAAGCATAGAAGTTACGTAAGCAACTAGTTGCACAGGCCAACGAAAAATTTTTTTGGAAAAACTAGTTTTACTTTGATAACTGTTCTTCATAGATTTTTATAAGCTGAATCCAAATCTAGCCTTACTTTTTTTTGTATCACCCATACTTTTCGAGCAATATGCTTTTTACTATGTACTGTAAAAATCCTATGTTATACGGTAAACGGGGAAATTAATGAAACGCTTTGTTACCACATAATCATGGTTTGTGTTTACAGTAAGCTACTTAAAACAATGATATGTGTTAATACAGGTTTCATTTGTCAGCTGGAATTGGTTTGTATTTTCTTTCTCTTTTTTCTTTGAAGCTTCTTGTGTAGTTTTTTTCTACGATAAGTCGCTTGCTGAACTTCTCTGTGAAGTGACCATCGTAGTCCCCTATCATGTTGGTAGCGTTTTTCCATCACTAGTTTTGGATGAATCAATAAACAGCCTCCAGTGTTACTTTTTGTATTCAATACCATCAGTCCCTAGAACTTAGAACTACTTAAACCTAACTAACCTAAGGACATCACACACACCCATGCCCGGGGCAGGATTCGAACCTGCGACCGGAGCAGTCCCGCGGTTCCGGACTGCAGCGCCAGAACCGCACGGCCACCGCGGCCGGCGGTGGTTCAGGAACCGGCAAATCTACATCATGCGCTATTGGTTGGATGGTGGAGAGAAGGTTAGGGTAGCTTATTACCTTCTTGTTTTTCGAATTATGACCAGTAATATCAATGCGGCAAAAGTAGCAACCATTAGAATGATTTCTTGGCTCCCTCCATATCATAGCAACAGCAAATCTAAAGGCTTTTTTCTCCTTTTTGGACCATTTTCTCAGATCTTCAACTCACATATAACATACCTTATGCGGCGCCCAAGATTTATCTTGCTCAACAAGTTTAGATCCAAAGTATGATAGATAAACCTTTTTCACAAAGTCTGTAGTGTTACTTTGGTGATTTTTTAATCACACATTCACCACAAATGTAGCAAAAACTGTCAGCAGAGTTCTTACAACCACGATTAGACATTGTACTGAGCACATGTGCAGGAAACGGGAAAGTGAGGTTAGGTTGACAATAAACAAAACAGCATCTGTTAACACGAAAACAGAATCGACCTTTTTTTGCCAGAAAATGTTTTTCAGCAGTACTATCAACGTCACCTACATTCATTACACCTCCTTTTAAAATTATTTTAAATACATAAAAACTGTTAAATTCTTTAAAAAATCTCTTAATTTAATAAATTTAACTGTAAAATGTGAAGAAATGATGGGTGATACAGTTTCTTAAGTATCATGTTTCGATTTTCCATCCTAAAAACCATAAGAATAAGGTATTTTCAGTAAAAAAGTTTTTCCATCATTGGCCTGCGTTATTATTACTTATAAAATGCTATTTATATTTTTTCAGTATGTAAAATACACATTAGACTAACACTGAACGTGTGTGGTTCCATTACGTGCAAAACAGACAAAGGAACGAACAAAAGGGGAGAGTAGTCATCGGTTCCCATTTTCTCTCTTACACAGTCATTTATGTTTCTTTCCTACCAATGCCACCAGTGGTACCGGTAGTCCCACCATTTAATTAGTCACTTATGTTCGGTACCAGAACTACCATAACGCTATCTACTACCGTCCGAAGATTTCATTTCTGACGACTAGTTTCTTATGTAACAGATCGCTGTCTAATGATCCCATAATTACCGCGACGTGCAGCAAGCAGCTGTATCAGCATTACCTCACAGTAACAGGCCCGATATCTTCCCACAATGAATATTCGGCAGTCCGCTTTTTTACCAAAATCTGAGACGCCATTTCAGCACTATGACAGAGTGGCCACGTGACACCCACGTCTGTACGACAGTAGACTGAGTCACGGCGCATATAAATAGAGCCCACTAAAACTGTTGATAGCATAGAGTCTGCAACCACTGTACAGCAGGCTACCATCATGTGGTCCGGAAAAGCATCGCCGCTCAGTCAATGTCCGTCATCATAGTTCAACGGGACCACTTGCGGTATGGTCTTCCACTTAGCCCCGAGGGTCGAACTAGGAGCATACGACACAACTCGCATAGGGACTACCACCTCCAGAGCCTGCTAGCCGGACGTCGGGAGCTCCAGTTAGCTCCCCAGATGACACCACATTGTTCGCAAACTACTGCTGTAGAGGCTGCCAACACCTCAACCCATTGTGTCGCCCTTAAGTACCCGTATGGCTTGGTCGCCAGCACTGATTCAGTGGTCAGTCAAGGCCGAGCTGCCTTCCAAGCAGTAAAGCTTCAGTCCGAGCCACGCTGTGATGCTTACAGCCATCAGTAACAACGGATCACGGCCAGGAGCCTTGAGTTCGATGACCATAAATTGGACATCGACTTGGAGGGTCACTATACTCTGTGCGAGGCTAATAAATGTACATTGTAGCAATGTGGGCGTGGCTGAAACTGGTCCTGCTCCTGTGTGACGAAGTCGGAACAGCCCTCATAGAAATGGAAATGGTCGTATGGCGTCAGTGGCAGGGAGTTTTCAGGCGGGAAGTCCGGCCGCCGATTGCAAGCCTTATTGAGTGCGACGCCACATTGTGCGACTTGCGCTTCAACAATGGGGATGAAATGATGATGACGACAACACAACACCCAGTCCCTGAGGGGAGAAAATGTCCCACCCCAGCTGGGAATCGAGCCCGGGCCCCCATGCGTGGCATTCCAACGCGCTGACCAGCTATTCGGGCAGACACAGCCATCCTGAGAAGCCTAGACGTGATGCTGCTTTCTCCAAGGGGTGGACGCTGCCTGACGCTGTCGAATCACTAAATTGCCCTGTTTAAGAGCTTCTCTGCACCTGAAAGATTTTTCTCGTGCAGATAGCGGACGCCATGTGTATAAAGACGACGCAAGTGCGTTGCTGTGACGCTGTTACACTTTGCATGTGCCAATTTTGTGCAGTACTTGTAACGTCGTGACTATGTCAAGAACATAACGCCCGTGGCAGGCCACAGCGGCTGTCAACCAGTCACCACTATAAAGGTGTAGAGATTAATATAAATAATCCTTTAATTCTGATCACAGATTCGAAGTCCCACAAAATTCAGTGTGAATTGATGCTATAGAGAGAGCGATTGGTGAATCAATTAACAAATAGTTAATTTTAATTACTCAGTTATTGCTACCAAACTAATTTTCATAGGTCTGCAGACACTGCTGAGGTATTCTCTACACAGGCGATCATTGGTTGCAAGGGGCATGACAATTGTGGCATTCCCCGTTTATTTAATACAGTAAGCGCTGAATGTGGATCAATCCAGTTTGGTTCGCCGGCCGTTATTTCGAATCGATGTTGAGCGTATAAATGCGAAGTCTCCAGGTTCTGCGAATCCACGTCCGTTCGGGCCACCGAGCTCAAAGGCAAGAATTAGGCCGCTCATGACCAGAACAGCGGGAAAACTTACCTCTCCAACTTCTGTTAGGTTGGCCACAAGAACCTTTTCGTGTACAGCGGAGGTCCACTGTAGTTCGTCCACCGAGTCCTTAAATAGTCCGGAGAGTAGCTCAAAAAAAAAAAAAATGGTTCAAAGCACTATGGGACTTAACATCTGAGGTCATCAGTCTCCTAGACATAGAACTATTTAAACCTAACTAACCTAAGAACATCACACACATCCATGCCAGAGGCAAAATTCGAACCTGCGACCGTAGCAGCAGCGCGGTTTCGGACTGAATCGCCTAGAACCGCTCGGCCACAGCAGACGGCCGCAGATCTCCACCCCATTCTGTTGCAGTAACTAAAGGTGTCGATATCGCGAAGTTCATCGTGCAGCAGTTGCCATCATTTGTGGCAAGAATTGAGTTCCATTACCTTAGAGCAACCTTGAATTAACCATACGTGAGTTCCACGTGTTGTTTCCAATTACGTAACACACTGCAACCACGATAGTTGCGTCTGCACTGTAGTTATATTTGAACCGTGATACACCGACGCTGCAAATCGACATGCAGTTTGGTAGGCTCTATTGGCCGACCCCTGTTGCTGTGACGGCATTCTTGGCCTATAGCTAACTTCTTTGTTCCAGTAATTCGAATTAATGCATTTTGCTCTCTTTCTAGGGACTGGTCTTTATTACTGAAGACATTATTTGTCGGGGTGAACTTTTCTTCTTTTGGCTTGTCCTACAGCAAATCCATTACTCGTCTAGCGGCCGCTTTATTGTAAGTGACACGTTAGGAAACATGTTACATCGCTGCCTCTCATTGACGTGTCCATTTCTGAAAATATAGATTCCCAGACGATACTGACTTCCGTGGGTCTATAGCTTCCATGCTGTCCCTTTAATCAATTCTTTACTAGGCGATGAAACTCCCGATACGAATAGAACTCAGACGTCTGGGACAGAAGATCAACAGGTGAGTGATCTGGTAGGGAGCAACAATTGTTGGTACAATTAATTCACACGCCTAGAGGACAGGTGACAGAAGCCCCAGCCGTAGCAATAGTTATTCACCCAATCAACCAACACACACGCTACAATGAAAACAGCCTACTCAAATCCGTCATAACAGCCTTGTGTTTACACGAGGTCTTCTGTAACTCATATTTCTCATAATTCGAGGATATAAACGCATTTCATTGGCATCTGGAAGTGGTCCCAAATAGAGAAATATATTATAGCAAGTAGTAGTAGAATTTTATTGAGATAATCAAAATAGTATTCGGTGAAACATCGAATTATCGGCCACAAAGGCCGTTAAGGAGTGAGATATGTTTTTGTTTCTTGTCTTTTGTCAAATATAACAGAAAGACCTTCGTTATTGCTTCTTCGATGCGGTGCAGTTCAAATAAATGTAAAGACGTGTAATGTTTTAGCCACGAATTCACGTGCAGACAGCTTTGGAAAGGCCATAGAGGATACACATTTAGTGTTCCACGGAGTGGCCATTGTACGTATGAAAGTTCCAGAGGAGTTTCTCTTCCTTGAACATCTTTTCTAACTGGTGGGAGCGCTCTGGTTTAATAGCCGCAGTAATTTTCTGGGTAATTTCCAACACGCCCGTCATTATGTCTCAGTGAAAGAAGCACACCCGGGGGGTGTCAACGTAATAGCGCGGAATGAGATGGCCCGACCGCAAGAAAAGGGCCAATCGATGCATCGCTTTTCCCGCATTACATTCCCCGCTGTGCGCTCGAGTTCCTTTATCGGCAAATGCTCTATCGCTGGGACGCTATTTATGACGTGGAACAGTGGTGACTGCTCTTCGGCTAGTTTCACATTTCCAAAGCATTCCATTCTGAATATCTTACACATACAAAGGGTACCTTTAACGGCAATTGCTGACGTTTGCGCTCCTCGTAAAGAAGACTACGAGGTTTCCTTACATAGGAACTTCGTGTAACATTAAGAAATTACAGCAAAGTTATCATTAGGGAATGATTATATGCAAAAAAGAATTTTTCGATGAACTCCTAGAGATGGTGAGTATATTGGTAAAATGTTATCGTGCTATAGTGACAAATTTTTTGCGTTGCGGGCGGTTTCACCGAAAAGTGTGGTTAATATACGGAATGACTCAGCAGAGCTGTTTGCTTCAGATATTTCCCAAATAATTTAAGACATCATAATTACTCGTATATTTTTACCCAAATGAATTGTAAATGCACTATATGAGGTGTAGTCCTCTTTCGGTACCTGTATTACAAAATTATAGGCGTCAACTTCGCTTTTTCAGATAGAACTGTTGCAGTTCCTGCTGCTATATCGTAGTTTCAAAAGAGAGGAATTCAGTGGTGTTTACTGCTTCAAAATCCTTTTACCGGTTTCGGAGTGACTGATGAGCCCCCGGCTATTTAAAGAATCGAATTCCCATACTTAAACTTTACAAGTGGGTTAATGTGCTAAATATTTCATGTAAAACATGTAAGAGAGAAAGAGCTTAGAAAAGGTTTGGAATTATGCTCAAAATTTGTTGTAAGTCGCTAAGTGCTCTCATTACGGAACACTGGATCAATAAAGTCTGTCTAATTCGTTCTACAAGGGAAAATCAGTCTCTCATGCATGTAAATGTTATGACGTCATGTCCCCTGAGCTATAATTCGTACAATAATTCTGCAAGTACATTTAGTGGTATATGTAGATACTGCCTGAAAGCTGTGTTTCAAACAGATTCGATAGTAAAGAAGTAATAGATTAAAACGTCATATCTGATGTTGATGTTTTACTGCATGGGCAGCGAAAATGTAATAAGCTATAAACGTTGTTTGTTTCATCATTGATGAGTGTGATACAATTACACCAATGTATGAAACTAGCCAACGTTCAGAATTCACAAAATTCAACTCTCTGATAACATCTTCTTTGAAATTTTATTGTAAAGTTAAAAAATTACGACTGGATACCCGTTTCAATTCCAGAAGTTGTTGTTCGCTGTGGTGACAGTTCGTGGTGTCGCAGATGTCCTCCACTTTCAGTGTTTTTCTGTCCCACTCTTTATCGGTAGAACACTGTTAATAATCACTCGTACTGGCTGTGGCACAGAGATCGGCGGAACAAACAGTTTCTTCCAGTAGTCGGTTACTTTCTGTGGTCTACGGCAGCGGAGTTAATGAGGTGAATGGATAACCAAAAGCTTCAGTGAATACCGAGCAATTGAGGGACAAGTTCGTGGACTTGGTATATACAGGTACTCTCACGTCAGTGCACGGTCCGACGTGACACGACAGCCGTGACCGCACCCTCCATGGGAACAAGCTGAGACCGTGCTGAGAAGGCTGAGTGTCTCCGACTATTCCTGTAGACAGATATTTGGGGTGCACAGGGAATCCGAATACTAAATTTCTCAATACTTGTCATATCGCAAACAGGACCATTTCATGACTCAAAGTACGTGACATTGGCACACGATACAGCACGGTCGTGACGGTCGAGGGATCAGTACAGACTATGTGATCAAAAGTATTCGGACACCCCCCAAAGAAAGGCTTTTCATATTAGGTGCATTGTGCTGCCACCTACTGCCAGGTACTCCACATCAGCGACCTCAGTAGTCATTAGACATCGTGAGAGAGCAAAATGGGGCGCTCCGGGGAACTCACGGACTTCGAACGTGGTCAGGTAATTGGGTGTCACTTGTGTCATACGTTTGTACCCGAGATTTCCAAACTACTGAACATCCCTAGGTCCATTGTTTCCGATGTGATAGTGAAGTGTAACCGTGAAGGGACACGTGCAGCATAGAGGCGTACAGGCCGACCTCATCTGTTACTGACAGAGACCGCCGACAGTTGAAGAGGGTCGTAATGTGTAATAGGCAGACATCTATCCAGACCATCACACAGGAATTTCAAACTGCATCGGGATCCACTGCAAGTACTATGACGGTTAGGCGGGAGGTGAGAAAACTTGGATTTCATACTGATGATTTTCACGGGTTTGCAGCCGGGTTCCATCGTCCTGACGACAACACGATATTGGATTTCATGGTCGAGCGGCTGCTCGTAAGCCACACATCATGCCGGTAAATGCCAAATGACGGGCGAATGCCCGGTGAACGTCATCTTCCAGCGTGTGTAGTGCCAACAGTAAAATTCGGAGGTGGCGGTGTTATGGTCTGGTGGTGTTTTATATAGAGGGGGCTTGCATTCCTTGTTGTTTCGCGTGGCACTGTCACAGCAGAGACCTACACTAATGTTTTAAGCAACTTATAGCTTCCCACTGTTGAAGAGCAATTCGGGGAAGGTGACTGCATCTTTCAGCTAGATCGAGCACCTGTTCATAGTGCACGGTATATGGCGAAGTGGTTACACGACAATAATATCCCTGTAATGGATTTGCCTGCACAGAGTGCTAACCTGAATCCTATAAAACACCTTCGGGATGTTTTGGAACGCCGATTTCGTGCCAGGCCTCACCGACCGACATCGATACCTCTCCTCAGTGCAGCACTCCGTGAGGAATGGGCTGCCATTCCCCAAGAAATCTTCCAGCACCTGATCGAATGTATGCCTGCGAGAGTGGTAGCTTTCATCAAGGCTAAGGGTGGGCCAGCACCTTATTGAATTCCAGAATTACCGATAGAGGGCGCCACGAACTTGTAAGTCGTTTCAGCCAGGTGTCCGCGTACTTTTGATCACATAGCATATCTATCCTCCCAGTGTTAGTAACAAGAGGCCGTTGCCGTGGTGCATGGCGTTGAGTATAGTTCTGATGACTGCCTCGATTGCATATTCGTCTAACAGTCGTGAGATCCTGGGAAACGCGGCAAGAAATTTCGCGGAACAATAAACCACAGTTTCGATGAACCATGATGCTACCACCGTCGAGTTATGCTATTAGATGTATCTCCTTCTTTCCCTTCTTTTCCCTTTACGAGTGTACTGATTGACTACATAGGACTTGTTCTCTTTATATTAATTTTTTATGGCTATATAACGCTATTGAGCTGGTTAATACCAAATAAATTTGAAGGAAATATGTGAAAGAGATACGCATGAGTCGCAGAGAAACTTACAGTACCCTAATCATTAGTACATAGACTTTTGAGATGAACTTTTGGTATGGGCCCTGTCAAGGGAAATTTTACGATAACTAACTTGAAAAATCAAATGAAACGATATGGTTTCAGAGACGTTTTATGTCCCAAACATATACGATGAATATATGCAGACTAAAGTGAAGAATGAAAATTTGTACCAAGGCCGGGATTGGAAATCCGGGTTCGAAAACCGGCCTTGGTACAATTTTTCAGTCTTTGTTTCAGTTTGTGTATGTACAATTTGAAAAATAAAGTTCTAGAGCAATTATCGAATTAAAAATCAGTACACAATTTTTTTCTTTAATTCCTTAATATTTTACTACCCAGTTATAATATTTAATGAATTGCAGAGACTCTTAAAAACCAATGTCATTAAGGTACTCAACCCGACTTATTAACATCGCTTTGAACAACTATATTCAGTTGCTGCAACTATATTGAGTTGCTACATTTTTCTGTATTTATATTGAATATAGGGTCACATGATCTAAAACATTCGTAATGAATAAGCATAATTTAAAAATCTAAATCACATAATAAAGAAAACGGCCTCATTTCTGACATCCATCCCAGAGGCGACGGAAGAACAGGTGAAATGCGTTTAGGAAGGGCTAAGGTGATGGGACAACCTTCCCATCGTGTGACAAGTCCATGTTCACGATGGGAAAAATTGTGGTGAAATTTGGTGCCTATCTGACATCACTAATCCACCGTAAGCCTCACAAAAACTTCTGGGCTCTAACCTGTTTCTGTGCGCGTAGCGACACCTCGACACCCGAGGGTGAAATCGCGTGGCACCACGCTTTTGCACAATTACAGACAAAGCCTAATTTCAACTTGTGAATCGCAGTGGGAGAAAATTACAGATTTTCTAAAAAAAGTGACAGTTTAATTGTGTTGCACAATGTGCTGGAGGAGAATACAGCTCTGTAATTCGCTGTGAAACGGCAGATTGGCCTGCGGCTCCAGCGTCCAGGCGAGAGATAGCAGAAACTCAAGGGGCTTGTGCTGTGGCCAGCAGACCCAGAGCGAGCTAACAGGTAGCAGGCAGCGGGTAGGGAGCGCCGCGGCTAAGTGTGATTGATAGTCGCGAGCTGCCGCGGCTCCGGCCTTAAGACATCCCTCGTGGCTGCCGGCGCGGCGTGACACATGGCCCTGTCGCCCTGACGAGAATCTATCGCTGCAGCGTAAACCCATCGCAGGTCCTGGAGCACGACTGCCAGAGAGACGAGGCGACCTACTTCAAAGCAGTTGGGCAATTGGAAACAAATAACGCGAAGGGCCAAATAAAATCCTTCTAGGTGTCCTGCAGCGTCATCTAATATATATATGTTTGAGTCATCAGTCTTTTAGCTGGTTCAGCCCGCCTCGAATTCCTCTCCTGCACCAACCATTTCATCTCAGAGTAATACTTCCAGCCATATGTCCTCAATTATTTGCTGAATGTATACCAAGCTCTGTTTTCCTCTACAATTTTTACTTTCTACGGCCCCAATACCATGGCAGTTATTCCCTGGTGCCTTAGCATATATCCTATCATCCTGTCCATTCTTCTCGTCTCCTTATAGCCCTCTCCCACGGACAACCGCTATGTTTGATACCAGTTGCCTTATCTTGGCCAGGAACGCCCTTTTTGCCTGTGCCAGTCTGCATTTTATATCGTCCTAGCTCCATCGATCATAGATTATTTTCCTGCCGTGGTAGGACATTCTATAATTTCATCTACTTCGTGACTCCAATTTTGATGTTAAGTTTTTCGCTGTCCTCATTTCTGTTACTTTTCGTTACTTTCGTCTTTCTTTGATTTAACATCAATCCATGTTCGTTCTCATTATACTGTTCATTGCATTCAACAGAACCTGCAATTCTTCTTCCGTTTCACTGAGTATAACAACGTGATGATGATGGCGTCCTCTTGGGTAAAATATTCTGGAGGTATAATAATCCCCCATTCCGATCTCCGGCCGGCGACTACTCAAGAGGACGTCGTTATCAGGAGAAAGAAAACTGGCGTTCTACGGATCGGAGCGTGGAATGTCAGATCCCTTAATCGGGCAGGTAGGTTAGAAAATTTAAAAAGGGAAATGGATAGGTTAAAGTTAGATATAGTGGGAATTAGTGAAGTTCGGTGGCAGGAGGCACAAGAATTTTGGTCAGGTGAATACAGGGTTATAAATACAAAATCAAATAGGGGTAATGCAGGAGTAGGTTTAATAATCAATAAAAAATAGGAGTGCGGATTAGCTACTACAAACAGCATAGTGAAAGCATTATTGTGGCCAAGATAGACACGAAGCCCAAGCCTACTACAGTAGTACAAGTTTATATGCCAACTAGCTCTGCAGATGATGAAGAAATTGGTGAAATGTATGTTGAGATAAAAGAAATTATTCAGGTAGTGGAGGGAGACGAAAATTTAATAGTCATGAGCGACTGGAATTCGAAAGTAGGAAAAGGAAACATAGTGGGTGAAAATGGATTGGGGGAAAGAAATGAAAGAGGAAGCCGTCGGGTAGAATTTTGCACAGAGCATAACTTAATCATAGCTAACACTTGGTTCAAGAATCATAAAACGAGGTTGTACACATGGAAGAATCCTGGAAATACTAGAAGGTATCAGATAGATTATATAATGGTAAGATAGAGATTTAGGAACCAGGTTTTAAATTGTAAGACATTTCCAGGGGCAGATGTGGACTCTGACCACAATCTATTTTTTATGAGCTGTGGATTAAAACTGAAGAAACTGCAAAAAGGTGGGAATTTAAGGAGATGGGATCTGGACAAACTGATTAAACCAGAGGTTGTACAGAGTTTCAGGCAGAGCATAAGGGAACAATTGTCACAAATGGGGGAAAAAAATACAGTAGAAGAGGAATGGGTAGCTCTGAGGGATGAAGTAGTGAAGGCAGCAGAGGATCAAGTATTTAAAAAGACGAGGACTAGTAGAAATCCTTGGGTAACAGAAGAAATATTGAATTTAATTGATGAAAGGAGAAAATATAAAAATGCAGTAAATGAAGCAGGCAAAAAGGAATATAAACGTCTCAAAAATGAGATCGACAGGAAGTGCAAAATGGCTAAGCAGGGGTGGCTAGAGGACAGATGTAAGGATGTAGAGGCTTATCTCACTAGGGGTAAGATAGATACTGCCTACAGGAAAATTAAGGAGACCTTTGGAGAAAAGAGAACCACTTGTATGAATATCAAGAGCTCAGATGGAAATCCAGTTCTAAGCAAAGAAGGGAAAGCAGAAAGGTGGAAGGAGTAAATAGAGGGTCTATACAAGGGCGACGTAGATGAAGACGAAATGGGAGATACAATACTGCGTGAAGAGTTTGACAGAGCACTGAAAGACCTGAGTATGTAGATGAAGACGAAATGGGAGATACAATACTGCGTGAAGAGTTTGACAGAGCACTGAAAGACCTGAGTCGAAACAAAGCCCCGGGAGTAGACAACATTCCAGTAGAACTACTGGCGGCCTTGGGAGAGCCAGTCCTGATAAAACTCTACCATCTGGTGAGCAAGATGTATGAGACAGGCGAAATACCCTCAGACTTCAAGAAGAATATAATAATTCCAATCCCAAAGAAAGCAGGTGTTGACAGATTTGAAAATTACCGAACTATCAGTTTAATAAGCCACAGCTGCAAAATACTAACGCGAATTCTTTACAGACGAATGGAAAAACTAGTAGAAGCCAACCTTGGGGAATATCAGTTTGGATTCCGTAGAAATATTGGAACACGTGAGGCAATACTCACCTTACGGCTTATCTTAGAAGAAAGATTAAGGAAAGGCAAACCTACGTTTCTAGCATTTGTAGACTTAGAAAAAGCGTTTGACATTGTTGACTGGAATATTCTCTTTCTAATTCTGAAGGTGACAGGGGTAAAATACAGGGAGCGAAAGGCTATTTACAATTTTTACAGAAACCAGATGGCAGTTATAAGAGTCGAGGGACATGAAAGGGAAGCAGCGGTTGGGAAGGGAGTGTGACAGGGTTGTAGCCTCTCCCCGATGTTATTCAAACTGCATATTCAGCAAGCAGTAAAGGAAACAAAAGGAAAATTCGGAGTGGGTATTAAAATCCATGGAGAAGAAATAAAAACTTTGAGCTTCGCCGATGACATTGTAATTCTGTCAGAGACAGCTAAGGACTTGGAAGAGCAGTTGAATGGAATGGACAGTGTCTTGAAAGGAGGATATAAGATAAACAACAGCAAAAGCAAAACGAGGATAATGGAATGTAGTCGAATTAAGTTGGGTGATGCTGAGGGAATTAGATTAGGAAATGAGGCACTTAAAGTAGTAAAGGAGTTTTGTATTTGGGAAGCAAAATAACTGATGGTGGTCGAAATAGAGAGGATATAAAATGTAGACTGGCAATGGCAAGAAAAGCGTATCTGAAGAAGAGAAATTTGCTAACTTCGGGTATATATTTAAGTGTCAGGAAGTCGTTTCTGAAAGTATTTGTATGGAGTGTAACCGTGTATGGAAGTGAAAAATGGACGATAAATAGTTTGGACAAGAAGAGAATAGAAGCTTTCGAAATGTGTTGTTACAGAAGAGTGCTGAAGATTAGATGGGTAGATCACATAACTAATGAGGAGGTATTGAATATAATTGGGGAAAAGAGGAGTTTGTGACACAACTTGACTAGAAGAAGGGATCGGTTGGTAGGACATGTTCTGAGGCATCAAGGGATCACAAATTTAGCATTGGAGTGCAGTGTGAAGGTTAAAAATCATAGAGGGAGACCAAGAGATGAATACACTCAGCAGATTCAGAAGGACGTAGGTTGCAGTAAGTACTGGGAGATGAAGGAGCTGGCACAGGATAGAGTAGCATGGAGAGCTGCATCAAACCAGTCTCAGGACTGAAGACCACAACAACAACAGCAACGTGGTCAGCAAATCTTACCTTTGGCATCCTTTCCTTTCACCACGAATTTTAATCTCACTCTTGAACTTTTCTTTAATTTCGTCATTACTTCTGCGCTGCATTCATAGAGCAGTAGGGGCGAAAGACTACATTCCTGCTTTACATCCTTTTTAATCCGAGCACCTCGTAATTGATCTTTCACCCTTATTATTCTCTCTTGGCTCTTTTGCGTATTATATATCACTCGTCTTCCTCTACAGCTTACATCCATTTTTCTCAGAATTTCTATCATTTGCACCATTTTGCGTTGTCAATAAATGTTTCAAGGTCGAAAAATCCTATAAACGTGTTGCGATTTTTCTTCAGTCTTGCCTTTATTACAAACGCAATGTCAGAACTGCCTCTCTGGTGCCTTTAGTTTTTCTAAAGCCAAGCTGATCATCATCTAACTGATCCTCAATTTTCTTTTCCGTTCTTCTGGATACTGTTCTTGTCAGCAGTTTTGATGCATGAGCTGTTAAGCTGGTTGTGCTACAACTTCGCAATTTTCGGCGCTTGTAATTTTCGGGACAGTGTGGATTATATTTTCCCAGAAAATGGTATGTCGACAGTCTTGTGTATTCGATACACCATCGTGGACAGTCGTTTTGTTGTCACTTCCCCCAAAGGTTTTAGATATTCCGATGAATTGTTATCCCCCCTTTCTGCCTTTTTTATCTGACTTACTGATAAAATACTTACAACACCTGTAGTTGCCTGTCGTTGTCAGTGAAGAGACGCAATCTATTACCTCAATGAATGTTGACTTTTTTTTTTTTTTTTTTTTTTTTTTGCAAAAAATGTGTTAGGCAAGGTCGCATACAGGATATTTGAGAACTAGTTTCAACCGTTACTCGTCCACTTCATCACCGAAGGACATTAGAATAAATGGTTACAAGAAACGAACGGCATTCGACATTAACGGTATTTGAAAAAAATTTCTAACAAAATTATTAACAATAAATACCAGAATCTTGAAGTAGTGTCTAAGATAAGAGAACACTTTGTTAATTGTCTCTTAACAACGCAAGGTAATATGAGGTGTAAAATATGTACATGAGCTATCAATGAAATGATGATTTTTCAGAACTGTCCGAAAGTTGTTAAGAATCTGTGTTGGGATAAGACAAATTATTTTTACTTGTTAGTCCAATACAAAAACGTGTTATATTAAAAATTTATTACTATTTAAATAATTATTTCCAGTCGCTTGGAACTCTTGAATGTTCCATCGAACAGTATCAATTTCTGCAAAATCGTGTGGGTTCGAATTGCTTTACCGCTGTTGATCTATTTTTGCTGGTTTTCTATTGTGCGATCACTTCTTTCAGGATTTTCCACGGTGACATTCGTGCGATCATTGGATGGCGCAATCTTGCTACGACCTTCCGCTGTGAAAGGGTTTACTACTAACGAATTCAGTATTTTAGCATTGTGTCCGTCATCTTCCGTACCGGTTACGGTACGGCCACTGGGCAACCAAACAGATGACTTCCGTCAGCTGAATTGTTTCGAATGAAACGATGATCACATGTGAACATCCCTTTGACGACGAGGTCGTTAGAGATGGAGCATAATCTTGGATTTGGAAGGAAATCGGTCACTGCGTTTGGAAGGCACATCCTTCACATTTGTCTTGGCGATTTAGAGTCCTCAAGGAAAGCCTTTTTGTTTATTATTTATTTTGTTTATTATTATAGCTACCTGCAGTTATTTAAACAGATTTAGCTACATACATATGTGGGATTAGGGCACGCGTTTATCTGAGCAGGTTGGTTCAATTTCCGCACAATTTTACTCTATATCGAATTGAATCACCCTAGTTTGGACATCCTCAGTTTTTCCCCTTTTCGACCATGTTCGGCACGCGAATCTCGTAGCCATCGGTTTCGACAATCTTGCCATGGTACTGACGAGGGCGATACTTCACCAAAGCAAAGTCATTTATATGGAACAGATGCGTTGCTGGTCTTTTTCGATGTGATCTGTTGGCATCTTTTTGAGGTTCTCAGAGATTCGCGGCAATAAAAACCCACTTCATCGTATGGGAAGAACGCTAAAGATGAAGGCTCTTCGCCAGGAACAGGATCTGCAGCCTCTTCATTAACCAAGGCCAAGCTCTCAGCATTTCCGAAATAGCCAATATCCGAAGCGCCATCATCAGAATCCGTGCAAGAAAATTCAGACCGACGTTGTTACAATAGCAGTAAACCTTCTTTTTCGGGCGTGGTTGGATTGTTGTCGTGCCCTCGCAGTGGAGAAAGGACAAATGTCTTCTGGGGTAATGTGTATTTATTCATTTTTACAGTGTTTTTTTTCTTTTTTACTGAACAGTGATTGAGTGTTTAGATGGAGTAGGTGTGTGGCGAGTTGTCATAGGTATGCGAACTGACTCAGAACCTAACTATGCCGACTAGCACCGCGGCGATGCAAAATATGATGATGCATGCATGCAACGAAAGTTAACTGCTCTCCCGAAGACAGCCAACTGTAGCTCCTCAATTGGATGTACAGAGTCACCAGAATAAAAAAAAAATTACGACAAAAAATTCACTGACCAGTTAGAAAAATGATGAAAGAGGGGTCCTTCCTGCGTGATGCTTCTAAGCAAACTGAAGCTGCTGTGAATGGTGCGCATTTACATACATGCCCACTAGCACGGTAACAGCGCTCTATTACCGTGTTGGCGGGAAACAGATGCTGTATGCCAACTAGCCCTTTATGCGAACTAAAGCCACTCTCACCTACGCTTCTCGCATTGGTCTCACTGCGTTCATTTTGTCTTCGTTCGGCATTATTTTTAATTTGGATCAAATTTGTGATCAAGCTCATCGTCCCAAAAAGGATGAAACGGTACAGTAGTTTCCGCTCTATAAGCAGCAGGTTTCGCTGCTCGCTCGCACGGAGAAATACAAACAGAGGCGGCTCCACCGCCAATTTTATTGCACGACGCGGCCGACCTCACTCCTGGGTAGGGGATCAGAGAGACAGCACAGAAGGTAAAAGTCAAAGACGTTCCAGTGTCACAAGATCTGGGCTGGAGAGGTTGGTCACGGCAAAGTGGTTCGACCATCCCCTCCACCGGGGCCCAGGAAGACCTCTGAGTGCCCGCCATATTCGGGGAGTGTTACAGAAGACGGGTAAGTGAGCTGACGTGCCCTCAGTGCGTCTGTCTCAATGTTCACGCATGGAAGAGATGTATTTGAATATTTGTGCTAAGTCTTTTATTTCCAGCTTCGGATTGTGTAAGGAAATGAATAATCTCGTTTAATTTCGGAAAATTGACCCCCTGCGTTAATATATCTGGTCCCAAGTTTGCCCGTTATCCTCCTCACATAGTGGATGTCCCATGTAATATATTGGGACACTTCGGTGGTATACATTTGGCCAACGCAATTCCGTCTTGCCCGTAGAAATGTGCGTGCAGATTAGTATATAATACACCCGAGCTATAAGTTGTAAAATTGTAATATTTGTAAACTGGAACAATCGCTGCAATCGTTGTAAAGTCGAGTGATAATGTTTAAAATAAATAGGTAATCAGTTGTCATCAGTCTTTAACATACCTTAAAATCACAAAGAAGTCTAGTTAAAGGAATTCATTTAAAATAAAAGGACCCACACATCAGCGTGTGAGCCCCTTGCCTAGTATCGTACAGAAAGGGCACGCTCTCTAGGTAGCGCTCTCAAGCTCCCCTCCCCAATTATCCGTTGCGCAATTTTCATTCAGGGCTTGACGACACCAACTTTCATCTGGCGTCCCTAGGCATGGAGGTTAGACGGTAATCTTTCAAGGGTACTGAACTATAGTGTCTCTTTCTCAGCCTTAACAACCTCACTCGGCGTTCAGGTCTAAGGCGTATGACACAATGCTTCTGAAGTTTATCAATAGGTGATATATATTTTCATCCTGCACCTGCTTTGCAGTTTGGTTGTTACCACTCTTGCTAACCAAAAAGCACTCAGATTTCATCTAGCAGACAACTGTTCAAAATTATTTTGTTTAGTCATAAGGAGGAGCCTCGAATGAACATTGGGAGTTCTTATTAGCACTTGGCAGCAGAGAGCAAAACTAAGATTACTGCAGCCTGTCGGCAGAGCGTCACTGTGCGGAAGCTCTCCTTGCGCTGGCAGGAGGCAGCGCGGGGGCGCCGCAGCGTTCGATGCCCGCCGTGGTGGGGTGTGTGTGTGTGTGTAGTGTGTGTTGCTGCCAGGCCGCGCTCCTTGCGCCGACGTCCGCCGCACCTGGCCGTCACTCTTAACGGCCTTCATATTTAACGACGCGCTGCCTACACGGCGCGCCACTGCGCCGGCACTTCTGCGCCGAGGGCGGCTGCCTGCTGCTCCAAGGTCAAGGGGAAACCCCGCAGTGCTCCTCTACGTTGCTCTCCCCGTTACTCACAGGATGCAATATACAGCAGCAATCCACGAAGAATACCAATGGAATCTGAGTTTCTAAAGTTCCTACAATTCATCTTCTTCACCTCCAAATATCATCACCTCTTATCATCTATTATTACGAGTAGCTGGCCACGCCAACTAAATTGCTGAACCTCGCTACAACCGTGAGAGGTTGTAGTGTCTAACACAGTGCTTCCCAACAGGTGGTCCGCGGAACCTCCGGGGGATCCGCGAGCTATGCCAGAGGGCTCCGAAAGATGCTATTAGAATAAAAAATACATTAAATATAGTTCGTATGATAACAGTTTTTTTGTTTTGGCCGCTTCTTGCACGAGCAGAGCTTTAGCGAACGCTAACTTCTGCGTCTACCGTCTTCAAAAAAATGGCTCTGCGCACTATGGGACTTAACTTCTCAGGTCATCAGTCCCCTAGAACTTAGAACTACTTAAACCTAACTAACCTAAGGACATCACACACATCCATGCCCGAGGCAGGATTCGAACCTGCGACCGTAGCGGTAGCGCGGTTCCAGGCTGAAGCGCCTTTAACCGCTTGGCCACACCGGCCGGCCTACCGTCTTCCTAGAGCCAACTGACACTAGCACACTCTAGCGCAAAACTAGAATTAGATAGAGGCAAATAGTTCTGCTGTATGCCGTTAGACTGATAACGCAATGGAAAAGATCCTTCCATTTGCAACCACGTCATTCTCCATCTCATCCATACGACTATGGAACGCGCTCCACTGTGATCTGCGTCCTATCACCACTCAACATTCAAGAGGGAACTCAAAACTTACATATTAGGGACGGTACAGCCACTATTGTTGTGCCCTCTCATCTATTTCTTTCTCCTCTCCATCACAGCTTCGAATTTTACCATTCTATTTCTCTTCCTCTAACCTATCTTCCTCTTCTATATCTCTTTCCCCTCATTCTATCGTCTTATGTCTCTGCTCGATGAGAATAACTCACAAGCTGCAAGAACATAACGAGAAAATTCCCAGCTAGCAATAGGACTGACATTCGTAAAAGAAAAATATGTTTACTTTCATATACATAGTCATTACTATTATTATTATTATTCTTATTATTATTCTTGATTGTTATAATTATTTTTTTGAATGTTATAATTGTCATTGGACTGCTGTTATAATCTATTTTTTTCTTTAACATTAATACTGTATAACACGTTATGTGTCCTTAATGTTCTGCAGAAACTGAAATTCGCTCAATTTGAGTACGCCTGGTTAGGTGTAAGAGAGGGCCTGAAGGCACTAATCTTGCCAGGTAAAATAAATGCATAAATAAATAAATATCGGTGTGAGCAAGGATTTTCTTCCATGTGTTTCATGAAAAACAAATCTAGGAATCGGCTCCACATGCGGTCGGATCTCAGAGTGAATGTTTCAAGTTTGGAACCTAATAGTTCAGAAATAACGGAGTCACAGGTCAGATTGAACTTATCTCATTAAGAACTGAAAATTAAAACTAACTGTATACTGATGGAGTACTCTGTTGTAACTGTATTTTTCAAATAAATAATATCTTGTATGAAATTAGTGTTTTCTTATTTTTCACACATGTCTACTCAATGCAATCTCAAGTGTAGTACACTTGAAAGACCAATACATTCAGTTTAAATTTTTTCCTCTCATTTTCAGTTCATACTCAATTTTTATTTTTTTAAGGAATTTGTTATACTAAACACTCAGATTTGAAGAAAAAGATTTTGAGCAATGATCAAAAATTTAACAATAACAATGATGGATAAATTGAAAAAGTTTTAAGCTCAATATTTTTTCAATAATCAATATGCCAATGTTTTTTCTAAGTACCAAAATTAGAAAACATATAAAAAGACAATTAATTTGACTTTTTTAGGTACTTGCTACTGTGATATGACAAGGTACCAATTATGTTCGATGATAGGGTCCGCGAGATAATTTTGTCGGGAACCCCTGGTCTAATTACAAGGTCGTGCTGAATAGTAATGCCTCCGAACTTTTTATTCTGTTCTCAATATCGATTGAGGTATTGTAAGTCATCCACGTTACTTGGTCGACTTCCGCGATTCGCTGTCAGCCGCTAGAGGGCTCTAAATTGTGACATGACAGTGAGTAACATGACTTTGACATTGCATGTCAAACAGCGTTCTGTAATAGTGTTTATAACAGCACAAGAGTTCGTCCGCACATGGAGTACCCTCTACTTCAGCATGACAATTCCAGCTTACATACGAGCGCTGCGACATCTGCAAGAACCCGGCGTTTTGACTTTACTGTCATCTGTCATTCTCCATACGATCCCGACTTGTGCCAATCCCATTTCAATCCGTTTCCAAAACCGAAAACACACCTTTGAGGACGTCATTCTGATAGTGCTAAAGAGGTGCAAGCAGTGGTGAGGCTGCCGCTCCTTCAACAAAGTCAAAAATTCTACAGTGATATCATCAACAAACCGGTCTATCGCAGGAAAAAATGTGTTCGTTTCCACTCTCACTTGAGAAATAAATATGTGGATATGACGAATAAAGGTGTAGAATGTTTTTGTTGTCTTCTATAAAAAAAATTGAAATGGTTTTATACGATTAGTACTCATATAAATTTGAGTTTTTAAGACATGATTTACACACCTAAATAACAGACAAAATTTTGTATATATACCTTGTTACCACATTTCTTGGATTTTATGTAGTTTAATGCAGTTGTTTTGGTTCAGAGTTTCCCTGCTGCAGTCACATGGAACTAAATGTCGAAAAATCGTAAATTTTCGAAGAAAATAACTGTTTTACATTAAGTTCTATAAGGTTGCAGATAGCAAACTGTGGAACAAAACAGCTTCATTAAATTATATAAAATCCAAGAAAACTACAGCGTGTGGTCATTATATACACTGCTGGCCATTAAAATTGCTACACCAAGAAGAAATGCAGATGTTAAAAGGGTATTCATTGGACAAATATATTATACTAGAACTGACATGTGATTACATTTTCATGCAATTTGGTTGCATAGATCCTGAGAAATCAGTACCCAGAACAATCACCTCTGGCCGTAATAACGGCCTTGATACGCCTGGGCGTTGAGTCAAACTGAGCTTGGATGGCGAGTACAGGTACAGCTGCCCATGCAGCTTCAACACGATACCACAGTTCATCAAGAGTAGTGACTAGCGTATTGTGACGAGCCAGTTGCTCGGCCACCATTGAGCAGACGTTTTCAGCTGGTGAGAGATATGAAGAATGTGCTGCCCAGGGCAGCAGTCGAACATTTTATGTATCCAGAAAAGCCCGTACAGGACCTGCAACGTGCGGTCGTGCATTATCCTGCTGAAATGTAGGCTTTCGCAGGGATCGAATGTAGAGCCACAGGTCGTAACACATCTGAAATGTAACGTCCACTGTTCAAAGTGCCGTCAGTGCGAACAAGAGGTAACCGAGACGTGTAACCAATGGCACCCCATACCATCACGCCGGGTGATACACCAGTATGCCAATGACGAATACACGCTTCCAATGTGCGTTCACCGCGATGTCGCCAAACACGGATGCGACCATCATGATGCTGTAAACAGAACCTGGATTCATCCGAAAAAATGACGTTTTGCCATTCGTGCACCAGGTGCTCTCGTCTCTGATGCAGCCTCAAGGGAAACCGCAGCAATGGGTTCCGAGGTGGTAGCCCATGCTGCTGCAAACGTCGTCAAACTGTTCGTGCACATGGTTGTTGTCTTGCAAACATCCCCATCTGTTGACTCAGGGATCGAGACTTGGCTGCACGATCCGTTACAGCCATGCAGATAAGATGCCTGTCATCTCGACTGCTAGTGATACGAGGCAGTTGGGATCCAGCACGGCATTCCATATTATCCTCCTGAACCCACCGATTCCATATTCTGCTAACAGTCTTTCATCTCGACCAACGCGAGCAGCAATGTCGCGATACGATAAACTGCAACCACGATAGGCTATATTCCGACCTTTATGAAAGTCGGAAACGTGATGGTACGCATTTCTCCTCCGTACAGACAACGCCGGTCAACTGGTGTTTGTGTATGAGAAATCGGTTGGAAACTTTCCTCATGTCAGCACGTTGTAGGTGTCGCCACTGGCGCCAACCTTGTGTGAATGCTCTTAAAAGCTAATCATTTGCCTATCCCAGCACCTTCTTCCTCTCGGTTAAATTTCACGTCCTTAGTACGTCATCTTCGTGGTGTAGCAATTTTAATGGCTAGTAGCGTATTACAGATATTATAAGTCGAATGCTTTTAAGTTGGTTAGTACCTTCAAGTACGTGTGTCAAGAGCAAGCCGTTAATGCTTATTTTCTCATGGGTCGCAGGTTAGGTGTTGAAGTGTCGGCAAAAAACGGGTAGTCTATACTGAAAAGCGTAGTTCACTTGGATGACGTGTATACGTACACCTGCCCATGCAGCTTCAACACGACACCACAGTTCATCAAGAGTAGTGAGTGGCGTATTGTGACGAGCCAGTTGTTGGGCCACCATTGACCACACGTTTTCAGTTGGTGAGAGATCTGGAGAATGTGCTGGCCAGAGCAGCAGACGAAAATTTTCTGTATCCAGAAAGGCCCGTACAGGTACTGCAACATGCGGTCGTGCATTATCCTGCTTTAATGTAGGGTTTCGCAGGGATAGAATGAAGGGTAGAGCCACGCGTCGTAACACATCTGAAATGTAGCGTCCACTGTTCAAAGTACCGTCAATGCGAACAAGAGGTGATCGAGACGTGTAACGAACGGCACCCCATTGCATCACGCCGGGTGATACGCCAGTATGGCGTTGACGAATACACTCATCCAATGTGCGTTCACCGCGATGTCGCCAATCACGGATGCGACCATCATGATGCTGTAAACAGAACCTGAGTTCATCCGAAAAAATGACGTTTTGCCATTCGTACACCCAGGATCGTCGTTGAGTACACCATCGCAGGCGCTCCTGTCTGTGATGCAGCGTCAAGGGTAACCACAGCCATGGTCTCCGAGCTGATAGTCCATGCTGCTGCAAACGTCGTCGAACTGTTCGAGCAAATGGTTGATGTCTTGCAAACGTCCCCATCTGTTGACTCAGGGATCGAGTCGTGGCTGCACGATCCGTTACAGCCATGCGGATAAGATGCCTGTCATCTCGATTGCTAGTGATACGAGGCCATTGGGATCCAGTACGGCGTTCCGCATTACCCGCCAGAACCCACCGATTCCATATTCTGCTAACAGTCATTGGATCTCGACCAACAGGAGCAGCAATGTCGCGATACGATAAACCGCAATCGCGATAGGCTACAATCCGACCTTTATCAAAGTCGGAAACGTGATGGTAGGCATTTCTCCTCCTTACACGAGGCATCACAACAACGTTTCACCAGGCAACGCCGGTCAACTGGTGTTTGTGTATGAGAAATCGGTTGGAAACGTTCCTCGTGTCAGCACGTTGTAGGTGTCGCCACCGGCGCCAACCTTGTGTGAATGCTCTGAGAAGCTAATCATCTGCATATCACAGCATCTTCTACCTGTCGGTTAAATTTCGCTTCTGTAGCATGTCATCTTCGTGGAGTAGCAATTTTAATGGCCAGTAGCTTTTTTTGTCATTTTTACTACAAAATCTAATGAAGCATTCAACGTAAACTTTTTTCTCGTTATTTATTGCAATTTCGACAAAATATTCCACGCGAGGAGTTAAAAGTGCCCTGTCAAATATGAGGTGCGTCCATGCCATAAATCCTGCACTCAGCAAATCTTACCTAAAATCAAAAAACAACAACAACAAGTAGTATATATTTCTATATTTTTTAAAAACGTAAATACCGTTTAAAAAACTGAAGTTTGTGTGTGTACAAGTAGTAAAAAGGCATTTCTCCTGTTTTATAGATAACAAAAAACACCAGCAATACATGTCTGGGAAATTCAGTTTTGCTTAACACAGACTCTCTCCAGAAACAAATCTTAACGTTTTTTTTATTTGAAAAGCTTCTAATTTTTTCTTATAAAAGTTCGACTGCCGTCGTATGAACTAATAAAGATTATTAAACCTGTCTCACTATTGTAGAGAATATCGCAATTATTAATGAGCATTTAATAGTATTCTGGTGGAGGGGGGGGGGGGACTCTCGTTCTCCCTAGAAGTGATATTTAACACTACTCTGGACTTGTTGTTGTGATAGCTCTGATTTTGCCTACTTTACAACTGGGCCATAAACCAATACTAACTCGCCTTGAATATTTTCCTTCCTAAAATAAGTAATAGTGTCTACAAGAATCGTGTGTTCTTTTAATTTAACGTGAAACATTTACTGAAATTATCTTTCAAGGAGTGAAATTTCAATTTCTTGTGCTAAAATAAACCACACACACATAATTACGCCTCAATCTTTTTAATAATCAAATTTATGAATCTTTTCATACAAAAAGGGAGTTACTAATTATTATCCGGCTGAACTTAATTTTGTCTTCAGAAACTAAGCAAATTAAATTAATTAAGTCACCTTACTACACAATCGATAAGATGTGTATTACACGGCTTTCTTAAGAAATTTTAGTACATCAAATATTATATTAATTGTAATCTCTTTCTTAGTAATCCCCGATAAGATTTAAGGGTCCATCCTTCTCGGCCAGTCTATAAAATAAGCTACTTTTGTCATTTTTACTACAAAATCTAATGAAGCATTCAACGTAAACCTTTTTTCTCGTTATTTATTGCAATTTCGACAAAATATTCCACGCGAGGAGTTAAAAGTGCCCTGTCAAATATGAGGTGCGTCCATGCCATAAATCCTGCACTCTGCAAATCTTACTTAAAATCAAAAAAAGAAACTATTTTCTTGATACGTAGGACATTGGTCGCGGAGCTACGGCACAGTTTTTTGAATTTGAAAAGAAAAAGAAAGATTAAGCTGGCGGGCGCTTGAAACTAAAATGTAGCTTTGTCGTTCGCTTTGTCACTTTCTTGCAATAATTAATAAATAAATAAAAATAAAAATTAGCTTCACACTCTATGCAGACATCCAGGGGGAGTAATTCAGTCAAATTTCAGAAAGATATCTTCATTAGTGTGCCCGCAGTCAATTGCGTCAGCTTGAGATAGAGTGTGTTTCGAGCTGGCAGAATAGATTACATCTGGCATTTGCAAAACTGCCAGCAACCAACGCAACAAATATTATACACAGAAGAGACAAAAGTCATGTGCGAGAGATATGCTCGTATACGGATGGTGGCAGTATCACGTGCACAAGGGCAGTGCATTGGCGGATATGTCATTTGTGCTCAGGTGGTTCAGGTGAAAAGGTTTCCGACGTGATTTTGGCCACACAATTGGAATTAACAGACTTCGAACGCGGAATAGTAGTTGCTGCTGGACGCAGATAGTAAGAGATTCAGTTTACCGAGATTCACAATGTTAAGAGTGTGCCGAGAATACCAAAATTCAGGTATTACCTCGCACAAAGGGTAACGGAGTAGCCGACGGCCCTTACATAACTGCCCAGAGCAGCGGCGTTTACGTAGACTTGTCATTGCTAATAGACAAGCAACACTGCGTGAAATAACAGCAAATATCAGTGTGGGACGCACGCCATACCTGTTTGGACAGTGCGGCGAAACTATACAATTAATGGGCTGTGGCAGCAAAAAATCGACGCTAGTGCTTTTGCTGACCGCGACATCGTCTGCAGCGCCTCTCCTTGGTTCGTGACCGTATTGGTTGGACCCTGGAATACCGCAAAACCGTGGCCTGGTCAGTTAAATACCGATTTCAGTTAGTAAGAGATGATGGTAGGGTTCTAGTGTGGGGCAGACACTACGAATCCGTGGACCCAAATTGTCAACAAGCACTGTGGAAGCTGGTGGTGGCTCCATGATGGCGTGGCCTGTGTTTACATGGAAGGGACTGGGCTCTCTGGACCAACTGAACCGATCACTGACCGGAAATGGCCGTGTTCCTCTATGGAGACCATTTGCGGCCATTCATGGATTGATGTTCCCAAACGACGATGAAATTTTATGAATGAGAATGCGCCATGCCATCTGGACACTTGTTCTCGATTTGTTGGAAGAATATTCCGGACAAATGGAGCGAATGATTTGGCCTCACGTATCGCATGACAAAAAATGGTTCAAATGGCTCTGAGCACTATGGGACTCAACATCTGTGGTCATAAGTCCCATAGAACTTAGAACTACTTAAACCTAACTAACCTAAGGACATCACACACATCCAGGCCCGAGGCAGGATTCGAATCTGCGACCGTAGCAGTCGCGCGGTTCCTGACAGAGCGCCTAGAACCGCTAGACCACCGCGGACGGCTATCGCATGACATCATTCCCTTCAGACATTTACGGGATAGAATCGATAGGTCATTTCGTGCACAAAATCCTGCACCGGCAACACGTTCGCAATCATGGACGACTATAGAGACAGCATAGCTCAATGTTTCTGCAGGGAACCGCCAAACATTTGTTGAGTGCGTGCTATGTCGAGTTCCTGTACAGTGCCGAGTAAACAGTGGTCAGCGCATTGGTCAAACAGGCAGAAATTTCAGAGTCCGGTTGAAAAATCGTCTAGGCTTCTACAGGCTGGATAAATGTAACAAATCATCAGTAGCAACACACATTTGGAGACACAAGTCACCCTTTGAAAATCTAAGAAAATCTTGAAATTCTGCACAAAATCGAGAAATGGATGAAATGGAAATCCTCATTCGTAATTAGAAAATCGGAGATAATATTGACAATATTCTTAATGAAACAACCGAAATCAAGAACTCAAAATTCTTCAGTTGTCTTATGCCACATCTAATGCAATGGATTTCAGACGTACCAATGTGAAACAAAATAATTACCGTATCTCAGAATCGCGAAAACTGATGTCAAATGCGATAGTCGATAGTCATTGACTCACTGCTAGGGCACCACAATTTATTATGTGCGTAGTGTTCACGCATATCTAGAAAAATTTGAGCAGTGAAATACGTCCAAAATCAGTACCAAAATAGATACTGCAGCAGTGTAATATCTCACTACAACTCAGACAGTGTACCAGTGATGCAAAAGAAAATGTGGGACGGCAAAATCGTACGTGAACAACTGTAAAAAAAAGTGCAATACATGATTTTCGCTCCCTCACAATTGATGCAAAAGTTCAGAATACTCCAAAAGCCACACCAGCAGTGAAGAATAAACAGAAGTCCTATGTTAATTTATTTTAAGATATTTCATATTTAGGTAACAATTTTCTGTATGTATAAACACCTGGAGATGATCAAAACATGTTCGAAACGCGCTGAAATATGTTAAACATAAAACAAATGAAAGTGACTGGCAGCAGAAAATGGGAATAAGTAATAAGTACCTTCATGTTCCGGGGTGTTTCTCAAGCCATTATGTTGAAACTGATCCAGTGTCTATATGATATTGCACGTCAGTTTAAAAAAATTGGGGATTTTCTTACTTAAAACTAACTTCTTTGGCAGAGAGTAGTGCCTTCATAGTATATGTTCCTAACCAGTAATCACTGTGCCATTTGCATCCTCAGGTGTGAAGCCGACTACGCTAATTCGCAGGCCATGGTTGCAAATCTAGAGCCAGTCCTGGACACACTGAATTTAAAGAAAGGATAAAGATACAATAGGGTCCTACCGTGTGACTGGTTCAATTATTTGATCAGCGTTCCGTTGTATGGAAATGACTGAGGATATAGCAGAAACATCGAGTTAAAAGTATGTTCACCAAGGAGTGCTCAGATACTTTACTTTCGTTAGCCCCTTCGAGAATTCTGGAAATTCGAGCTATTGAAACATTTTCCAATAAATCCAGTGGCGTAAGATGTTTTCGTGTGTTAGCATTCTGTCAACAACATGATTAATTCGGTCGCCAATTTACTCAATTTTGACCTCTACGATGGACGAATTTTTAAATCTCCATCTAAATGACAGTGTTTACAGAGAGAATCTTCGTAGCGTGAGCCGCTGCAACTCTCTTGAAAACATTAAAATCCGCTGCCATGGGATATTAGCCAGTTAGATGATGAAAGGAGACTGACTGTACCTTCTGGATATGAGATCACTTGAGCATGTCGTCAGAGTGTCTCTCCCCTGTAATTTATCACTGGCCGCAAGCCGGGCATTCGCACGGGTCCGTACGCGAAGAAGATTCAACGTGCAGCATACGCACACAAAAAACGTGAATGCACGTTTTCGCCGCATGCTTTAGCCTCCTGTTGCCTAAGAAATTAATTACTCTACATTCAGTCAGCAAAAGTATACGTAATTCGGGGTGAGTCGTGCAATATCGGCCGGGTTACAGTACCGGCCGCTACTGTGTTTTGCCCTTCAGCTTCCAGATGGCAGGAGTGTGCAGTAAACAGAAGCATGCTTCCTTATCCAAATACATTGGAGTGACTAATGGTATTGCTGTGGCTCTTAGCTCACGGAAGATATTTTCAAGCCTGCGGTACACCTTTCTGGCGTAAGTCATAAATTTCGTGGCTACATTCCGGTTACCTATGTTATGTAAGGAACGACATCTAACAAGCCTTTCACGATAGTTTCTGTAAAAGAACGTTCGTAGAACTAGACCCCGCAGCGTGTTTGTCGTGCAGTGCCGCCCATCCGACTGTCTTCCAGTATCGGCCAGGAGTAATTTCAGCTTTTAAATTACATTTTCTTCTTCGTTCTTCTTTTCAGACTGAAATGGCGGAAAATGAGAAAAAAGTAAGAGGAAATTGGAATGAAGATGCACGGAAATGGCTTTACCAAGGTTATGCCTAACAAAATGACCGCGAGGCAGGCAGCTGAAGCGATTTCAACCGAAGGGAAGGCATTAAAACCTCACAAGATAAGGTCTGAAAGGTTGGTGAAGAATGTTGGGGTGTTCCAAAATAAAATAAACACGCAAAATGTGCCCATGGATATCCAGTTACAAACCGTCGAAGAAAGCTGAAATTTTCTGGAAATAATGGGTCAACAGAAGAGACTAAAAATGCATCGTGTGTCTGGAGTAATTTGAAGAAAACTGGGTTTTTTGTATCAAGCGCAGAAGCTGGACACATGTTGAATGTGTGGCTCACAAGGCTATTTTGTATTTTCTTTGCGATATCTATAAAACAGTTAGCTAAACATTGGTGAAGTGAGGTGACGTAGTAACAATAAATTCCCATGCTTACTTGTGCTATTATTATTTAGTAAGTACCATTACAGTGCATCAGCAACGACCGATATTATCACAGAAGAGACGACGGCCGATACTTACTACAGGCCCTGTAATTGTAGCTTTTTTACTTCCGATGTAATTAAGTACTCCAAATACAAAATAAAAATCATTACACTACGCTATTCGTAGAACATGTTCTGAGGTAAGAAAATAGTGTATTAATATTCTGATTGACCACCACCGACGCACTGAGTTGCTGCGTGGTTGGAGGCGTCATGTCACGGAGTGCGCGGAACCTCCCGCCGGAGTTTCGAGTCCTCCTTCAGACATGTGTGTGTTTGTGTGTGTGTGTGTGTGTGTGTGTGTGTGTTGTTCATAGCATAAGTTAGTTTAAGTAGTGTATAAGTCTAGGCAGTTTGGTTCCTTAGGAATTCACACACTGTTGAACTCTTATAATCACCATCTTTACAGGGCGAAGTCCAAAAACAACTCTTAACAGCACATTTTTGAGCCAGTGTTGCTGCATGGGGTTGCGTGTTACAATTTACACTTGATATTACCCAATGTTTCTGAGAAGCACTCCATCACTGCTGTACTTGATGCAGGTGTCGAGAAGCGTCCGATTACTATATTAGGTCCATCTTTACTCTTACCCCTACCCAGATTATGCCTCATTTTGTCCCTATACCTATGTCGTTGCGCATTGTGGAGATTTTTATAGCAATACAGAAGCCGCTTCCACAGTCCACAGGCTACGATATTCGTGCATTTTCCTCCATCCCCATTAGGTTGTCCTCTCATTCTTCACGGAGACCTATTATTCTTCCACCTGTTTACATGTTCAGTCTACAAGCATTTGTTTTCCATTAGGCTCATAATTACATGTTCCACACCCGACTGCTCCCCGATTCAGTTTTTCCTCGTCTCTTCTAGTAATTGTCTACGTCCGACTTGGACCTCTGACAGTCGACGACTACGCTCACTTCGGCTGTTTCCTAAAATAACGGAACTCTCCGGTGAACGGTCCAGACACTTGGATGATGTCGTCCAGGATACCGAGCAGCATACACAGCACACGCCTGTTCGGCATTTTGATCACAATAGCTATACGTCAACACGATATCGACCTTTTCTGCAATTGATAAACGGTCCATTTTAACACGGGTAATGTTGCTGTTGTTGTTGTGGTCTTCAGTCCTGAGATTGGTTTGATGCAGCTCTCCATGCTACTCTATCCTGTGCAAGCTTCTTCATCTCCCAGTACCAACTGCCGCCAACATCACTCTGAATCTGCTTAGTGTATTCATCTCTTGGTCTCACTCTACGATTTTTACCCTTCACGCTGCTCTCTAATACTAAATTGATGATCCCTTGACGCCTCAGAACATGTCCTCCCAACCGATCCCTTCTTCTAGTCAAGTTGTGCCACAAACTCCTCTTCTCCCCAATTCTATTCAATACCTCCTCATTAGTTATGTGATCTACCCATCTAATCCTCAGCATTCTTCTGTAGCACCACATTTTGAAAGCTTCTATTCTCTTCTTGTCTAAACTATTTATCGTCCATGTTTCACTTCCATACATGACTACACTCCATACAAATACCTTCAGAAACGATTTCTTGACACTTAAATCTATACTCGATGTTAACAAATCTTTCTTCTTCAGAAACGCTTTCCTTGCCATTGCCAGTCTACATTTTATATCCTCTCTACTTCGACCATCATCAGTTATTTTGGTCCCTAAATAGCAAAACTCCTTTACTACTTTAAGTGTCTCATTTCCTAATCTAATTCCCTCAGCATCACCTGATTTCATTAGACTACATTCCATGATCCTCGTTTTGCTTTTGTTGATGTTCATCTTATACCCTCCTTTCAAGACACTGTCCATTCCGTTCAACTGCTCTTCCAAGTCCTTTGCTGTCTCTGACAGAATTACAATGTCATCGGCGAACCTCAAAGTTTTATTTCTTCTCTATGGATTTTAATACCTACTCCGAACTTTTCTTTTGTTTCCTTTACTGCTTGCTCAATATACAGATTGAATAACATCGGAGAGAGGCTACAAACCTGTCTCACTCCCTTCCCAACCACTACTTCCCTTTCATACCCCTCGACTCGTATGACTGCCATCTGCTTTCTGTACAAATTGTAAATAGCCTTTCGCTCCCTGTATTTTACCCCTGCCACCTTCAGAATTTGAAAGAGAGTGTCCCAATCGACATTGTCAAAAGCTTTCTCTCAGTCTACAAATGCTAGAAACGTAGGTTTGGCTTTCCTTAATCTTTCTTCTAAGATAAGTCATAGGGGCAGTATTGCCTAACGTGTTCCAAAATTTCTACGGAATCCAAATTGATCTTCCCCGAGGTCGGCTTCTATCAGTTTTTCCATTCGTTTGTAAGGAATTCGCGTTAGTATTTTGCAGCTGTGACTTATTAAACTGATAGTTCAGTAATTTTCACATCTATCAACACCTGCTTTCTTTTGGATTGGAATTATTATATTCTTCTTGAAGTCTGAGGGTATTTCGCCTGTCTCATACATCTTGCTCACCAGATGGTAGAGTTTTGTCATGACTGGCTCACCCAAGGCCATCAGTAGCTCTAATGGAATGTTGTCTACTCCCGGGGCCTTGTTTCGACTCAGGTCTTTCTGTGCTCTGTCAAACTCTTCACGCAGTATCTTATCTCCCATTTCGTCTTCATCTACATCCTCTTCCATTTCCATAATATTGTCCTCAAGAACATCGCCCCTGTATGGACCCTCCAGATACCCCTTCCACCTTTCCGCTTTCCCTTCTTTGCTCAGAACTGGGTTTCCGTCAAAGCTCTTGATATTCATGCAAGTGGTTCTCTTTTCTCCAAAGGTCTCTTTAATTTTCCTGTAGGCAGTATCTATCTTACCCCTAGTGAGATAAGCCTCCACATCCCTACATTTGTCCTCCAGCCATCCCCGCTTAGCCATCCTGCACCACCTGTGGATATCATTTTTGATACGTTTGTATTCCTTTCTGCCCGATTCATTTACTGCATTTTTATATTTTATCCTTTCATCAATTATATTCAATATTTCTTCCGTTACCGACGGATTTCTACTAGCCCTCGTCTTTTTAAATACTTGATCCTCTGCTGCCTTCACTATTTCACCCCTCAAGGCAACCCATTCTTCTTCTTCTGTATTTCTTTTCCCCATACCTGTCAGTTGTTCCCTTATGGTCTCCCTTAAACTCTGTACAACCTCTGGTTTAGTCACTTTAGCCAGGTCCCATCTCCTTAAATTCCCACCTTTTTGCAGTTTCTTCAGTTTTAATCTACAGTTCATAACCAATAGATTGTGGTCAGAGTCCACATCTGCCCCTGGAAATGTCTTACAATTTAAAACCTGGTTCCTAAATCTCTGTCTCATACCTTTTAGTATCTCCAGGGTTCTTCCATGTATACAACCTTCTTTCATAATTCTTGAACCTAGTGTTAGCTATGATTAATTTATGCTCTGCGCAAAATTCTACCAGGCGACTTCCTCTTTCGTTTCTTAACCCCAATCCATATTCACCTACTATGTTTCCTTCTCTCCCTTTTCCTACTCTCGAATTCCAGTCGACCATGACTATTAAATTTTCATCTCCCTTCACTTCCTGAATAAATTCCTTTATCTCATCATACATTTCATCAATTTCTTCGTCATCTGCAGAGCTAGTCGGCATATAAACTTGTACTACTGTAGCAGGCGTGGGCTTCGTGTCTGTCTTGGACACTATAATACGTTCACTACGCCGTTTGTAGTAGCTTACCCATACTCCTGTTTTTTTTATTCATTATTAAACCTACTCCTGCATTACCCATATTTGATTTTGTAGTTATAACCCTGTAGTCCCCTGACCAGAAGTCATGTTCCTCCTGCCACCGAACTTCACTAATTCCCACTATATCTAGCTTTAACCTATCCATTCCCCTTTTTAAATTTTCTAATCTACCTGCCCGATTAAGGCATTTGACTTTCGACGCTCCGATCCGTAGAACGCCAGTTTTCATTCTCCTGATAACGACGTCCTCCTGAGTAGTACCCGCCCGTAGATCCGAATGGGGTACTATTTTACCTCCGGAATATTTTACCCAAGAGGACGCCATCATCATTTAATCATACAGTAAAGCTGCATGCCCTCGGGAAAATTTACGGCTGTAGTTTCCCCTTGCTTTCAGCCGTTCGCAGTACCAGCACAGCAAGGCCGTTTTGGTTAGTGTTTACAAGGCCAGATAAGTCAATCATCCAGACTGTAGCCCCTGCAACTACTGAAAAGCCTGCTGCCCCTGTTCAGGAACCACACGTTTGTCTGGCCTCTCAACAGATACCCCTCCGTTGTGGTTGCACCTACGGTACGGCTATCTGTATCGTTGAGGCACGCAAGCCTCCCCACCAACGGCAAGGCCCATGGTTCATGGGGTAATGTATCACGAAGCAAATACCGTCCGCACAGGCGGAATATTACGCGATACCACGTACTTGTACGTTTGTGACTATTACAGCGCCATCTATCACGAAAAAAGTGGTCCAACTAAAACATTCTTATTTCTTTACGTACTACTCGAATATGTAATAAAAGATAGGGGTTCCTATTTTAAAAAAAAACGCATTTCATATCCGATTAACCTATGGCAGCGTCATCTAGCGGACCAACCATAGCGCCATCTGGTGTCCCCCTTCAAGCTAGACGAATTTCGTTCTTTGTAGTTTTTTCGTGAGATATTTGGACCGGTCACGATCAATGGACCACCCTGTATACTATATTTTATTATTACATGCTATCTCCTCGAAATCCAAAGGACGACTAGTGGGTTGTCAGTAACACTCCGTAAAGCTAGGAAGGCTGTTTCAGCGTAGTCTGTCCTGAGAAATAATTGTTAAGAAAAATTCGGTATGTTGCGCCGTTTCCGAGTTAATTAGCATTGACGTCAGCCAATCACGCCGTTACGCCCGGAGATTCAAGCGGTCCGGCAGATTAATTTAGGGTCAGTTGTTCTCATAGCACAAATAATAGCGCACGAGACTGCTCAGCCGTTTCTTACTATCGTCCCATGTCCAATTTCTCTAACGCTGTCTAGTTCGGTCTTAGGAAACCAAACGAAAAACTTGTTTGGCGACACCGTCTCTGGCGAGCCCCTTGAATTTGCGCATGCAACTACGTAATTGGCTGACTTCAATGCTAAATATCTCAGAAACGAAACAACGTATCGAATTTTTTTCTTAATAATTATTTCCCAGAGCAACCTACTTTGCAACACCGTTACAAGCTTTTGGACGGAAATTTTAGTCAACAAAGGATCTAAAGTAATTCTGGGGATAGCAAGAAGCTGTAATATGCTCTGATTTGGAAAATAGTATTCCTCGATAAATTCGTAATAAATTGTGATAACGCAACGAAAACGAGATTCTGTTGGAAAGGAACATGCATTGTGGGATTATTGCTCCCATATTATGAGTCTCCTCCTCGCTCTTACACCTCTAACCTCCAATCAACGCAATACACGGGGATTATCGTCGCCCTACACACGAACGACGCACTGCAGCAATGCGTCACCAGGTTGTCCATTCTGTGCGTAGAACGCACGTATGCGTGTGCAACCTGCAGACTAGGGATTGTGTGTCGCTAATCACTTGTAAATCAAGCGCTCTGATGAATCACAGGCGATGAATCACCCGCCTAGGACAATATCCCTGGCTGGCTGTAGTATGTCTGTCCAGGAAATAAGCATGTTGAGTTTTTTATACCCAAGTGCACTGAGGTCCTTACGTTAGAAAAAAATGGCTCTGACCACTATGGGACTTAACATCTGAGGTGATCAGTACCCTAGAACTTAGAACTGCTTAAACCTAACCAACCCAAGGGCATCACACACATCCATGCCCGAGACAGGATTCGAACCTGCGACCGTAGTGGTAGTGCGGATCCAGACTGTAGCGCCTAGAACCGCTCGACCACCCCGCCCGGCCCTTACGTTAGAATTTATAGTTATTCAAGCAGTACGAACCACTGTGCAAACTGAAGTTGAAGACGAAGTAACCGCCGGTAGGAAAATACGAATGTAAAACCATTTAAGTATATTTCATAGCAATCAGCGTTTTGAAGCTTGTAAAGCAAATATTCACGAAAAATAAGTAATTTACAATCACACAAAAAAGAAGCCAAAGCTTACCACACATTTTTGAAAACGGTAGGTGGATATAATTGTAATGAAGTGTAACACTTAATTTGCGTGTTCGGCACGACTTTGACAATGACAGTTCAAATCTCTCCGCTACAGCCTCCATCTTCTTGAATATGATTCCATGGGACACTGATGTGACAGTCAAACAAAATTGATGAACACATTACTTTAAATTTTGACTGAAGTGCAATGAAACTCACATACTTTTTACTAACTGTGTCTAAACTACCGTTGTATGGCCTTAACTTGATTTGCATCGCACTCAAAATACACTTCCTTCATGTAAACTGGTGAACTAATTTGGTCGACGCAGCCACCGTTATATATGCATAGTTCTAAAAATGAAAACCAGTCTACTTATTGTTGATATGAAAACGTTCATAAAATTAGGTCTACTGAAGTCAATTACAGTACAAGTGGAGCCCACTATGGCGTTACAATGAAGTGCAAAAATAGATTTGTTACTTAAGAAAACGACATACGTAATATTTAAATACTTCCTATTTCCTCACTGTTAGCAGTTTTTAATAATAAATGGTAACTTTGGCAAGCATCAGTAAGGACTGAAGGTACAACGCTAATGCAAGCTTTTAGAGATGAGAGCTAAGATGTCATCGTTATAAGATACAAAAATGTTAACTTGGCATTGCCCAACAATCCAGTTCAAAGTTCAAACTGGGACACAGTGCCAGGACACCCATAATGTAAACGGCATTTCTTCTCACACCAAACTGTAGTGCTGTTGCGACAGGAAAAACATACTTATGAAGCAGATTCGTCAGGTTTCGCTACTGTATTCATAGACTGGTAATGGCAAGGAAAGCGTTTCTGAAGACTAGATATTTGTTAACATCGAGTATAGATTTAAATGTCAGGAAGTCGTTTGTGAAAGTATTTGTATGGAGTGTAGCCATGTATGGAAGTGAAACATGGACGATAAATAGTTTGGACAAGAAGAGAATAGAAGCTTTCGAAATGTGGTGTTACAGAAGAATGCTGAAGATTAGATGGGTAGATCACATAACTAATGAGGAGGTATTGAATAGAATTGGGGAGAAGAGGAGTTTGTGGCACAACTTGACTAGAAGAAGGGATCGGTTGGGAGGACATGTTCTGAGGCGTCAAGGGATCACCAATTTAGTATTAGAGAGCAGCGTGAAGGGTAAAAATCGTAGAGGGAGACCAAGAGATGAATACACTAAGCAGATTGAGAAGGATGTAGGCTGCAGTAGGTACTGGGAGATGAAGAAGCTTGCGCAAGTAGAGTAGCATGGAGAGCTGCATCAAACCAGTCTCAGGACTGAAGACCACAACACCCAGTCATTTCGAGACAGGAAAAATCCGTGACCCCGCCTGGAATCGAACCCGGGACCCCGTCCGAGGAAGGCGAGACCACTGCCGCAAGACCACGAGCTGCGGACAGTTTGTCGGTAAACCACCTCAATTTTTGTGTTAGCTACATTGTAAAGTTCTCTGTAATTAATAATCAGAATGGGTTATAGGTAACAAACAGTACTATGACTTCAGTTTGACCACAATATTAGAAAAACTGAAAATTGCGCTTTATCCCTACCTCCCCTACTCCCTTGAAGTGAACTGATGCCAGAGTTGATGCTCTCTGCAGAGCTCTTATCACGTACTGAATCAGTGTAACACGCACAGTGCTCGACTGCAGCACTCTGAGCGGTCCTGTTTTGGCGCTGTTGCAGAGGCGACCTTCACGGTGGAGCTGGTGATGCCCCGGTACGTGTACCGCGGCCGGTCGGCCGTGCTGCAGTGCAACTACAGCGTGCACCTCGACGTCATCCACAAGGTGGAGTGGCTGCGCGGCGAGAAAAAGCTCTTCCAGTTCATACGGGGCCGGTCGCCGCCCTTTAAGGAGCACCACGTCCACGGCGTGCACATCGACGTGAGTACCGCGTCCTCGACTATGTATGTGTGTGTGTGTGTGTGTGCGCGCGTGTGTGTCTGTGTGTGTGTGTGTGTGTGTGTGCGTGTGTGCGCCCGCGCTCGTTATCTGGTAGTGACAAAGTGGATGGCTCAATTTTTTCTACCGGTCTTTCGACTTCTTCGATGCTAGCCTGCATGACCAATAAGAGGTCACTTTTCCTGTGGACACAAGTTATATGTCTTTAGTGCAATACGTTGCCTCCTGCGTCCTTACGCCGTTGATCATGTCTCATTCTTCCGGTTTTACGGAGGCGTCCAGATCCTCTATTTGCTCCTTCGACGTGTTTGAGAAGGCCATTGGCAGAACTGGAGTGACATCGTAAGCCTACGGTCGCCATTATTGATGTTTGTTATTCAAAATGATTATTTAAAGAGTGTGTAAATGGAAAAGTTACTCGCAAAACATAATTTCATCACATATCCTCCTCTTACATAGTAGCGCTTATTACTGTGACTTCACAGGTCATGGTTTGCCAAGCAAGGTACCGCCCCATCTGATCGGATTAAGATTTATTTGAATTATAATACTTCCACCTTGAGTTTCACTATTTATTCTAACTTCTCCAGTGTCAGTTAATTTGAAGTGCTTAAGCTCCAACGAATACTTAATTTGGACATTTCGCGGGCAATATGTGTACGTGTCACAAAGTACTTTCATGAAATCATCTAGATTGATAATTGATAGACGTTGCTCATGTACGGAAAATACAACATTAGTCAAATAAGCAATATTTGGTATCAGCTTGTATGGCTCCCGTTAATTATCAATACTGATTACTTCATGGAAGTAATGGATGACACGTATACTTATTGCCTTTGTAAATTACTGTATAATAAATAGTGCAAACCATTGCGAAGATGTTGTTCAAACAATTCAACGAACTTTGAACCATACGAAAATATGCAGTTCTGTAGATTAAGAATTGGTAGTGAGTGGGTATGCATGAGTGGCGGCAACACACCTCGCCAAAGTCGTGAGCGAATGATATTTTGGGGCCGTGACGTTTAGTGCCCTATTTCACGTACTTACCCGTATGGTTCTAACTGTAACTCGCATGGAGGAGTTAGGAGACTGGGTGAGGAGACAAGCACGTAAACAGTGAATTGTCCACGTCTTTGTGAAGCATAACACATCCCGCAGCATTCAAGAAAGAAGTTTATTGTCTGTAAATTACTATAGAGATACGACACATAGACGTAACAGACCAAAAAAGAGAAAAATCATAAAAATTGCATGTAGCACAGACCACCAACGTAGTACTACAGAAGCGTCTATATAGAATTTATAACTAAAAACTAGGGATATACCAGTCGAAACTCTTCACAAACTCACAGTCGTGCCATGTGTTCTTCTGAGGAAACCCATCTAGCATCAACACATGCGTACTGTAAAGATGCAAAGGCGTCATAAATAGACGACTTCACCATAATACCCAAAACGTTATCGGGTGGTGCTCTGTAAGAGACTAATGCACGTAGAGACTTCCTTAAACCGAATGAGACATTGATAAATTATTTATTTCCACAAGTTTTGTAGACCCCTGTGACTCAAAGCAAACTCATTTTGGGCACAGAAGCTACTTAATTCAATTAAACCGTAGAAAACACTAGAAGTTAAAAAATTCCCAGAAAAGCAAAAGTAAAACAAGGATTTCTTGTCATATATACAAATGAATGTCACAGCCTCGCTCTCCGAGTAACATCTGTACAGAATAAAAGACATAAACTACAAAGTACGTAGGCTGGAAAATCTAGAGTATAGCTCGTACAGTTTTCTATTCTGCAGCCCCAGTGTTGTATTCTGAATCCCACTGATAATGGCTGCCAGTGAAAAGCATATATATTTCTGGACAAGAGTTAAGTAAGTGTTTTTCAAGCAAAAATAAATTTTCTGTTTTCCTGCTTATTTCTAAACAAGGTTGTTGTGATAAACGAAACAAGTGACTGTTAGCTTTTTGTTTGTTCTAATGAACCTTTAATAAAAATAATAATCTTGCATTCAGTCACACTAAATAATACACTTTAAATCAATGTAAAAGCAGTAACATGTAAATTTCTGCGCAGAAATTATAACGTTGTGGTGACTGACTTCCAAGCGGAAAAGAAATGTAATTTTGTGAAAACGTTTGTTAGAAAACTATAAGTATGTCTGAACTACGGCGATGCATTTCAAGTGCTTTAAGATCTTCCGATGACAAAACGCAGAGCTGATGACATAATTAAAAACGAAATCATTTATCACGTCCTGTAATCGAACCCCAGATTGAAATAACCAGCGTAGGTGATGTCTGTAAGTGTTTTGTATTGGAACAAAATAGTCTCTCTTGTGCAATAACTCTTGCAGAATGTCAATTCATATTTTAGATATTAACTAACAAAACACAATCATTTTGAAATGATGGACGTACTTCAGCTTCAACTTCAGTCATAGCGACTAAGCACTCGTATGCTGAACAGTTAGGGTGTCATTAACTGTGGACTGGCCAAAATATTTGATTTTTTGGAAGTTATAATTCGCAAATATGTAGTACAAATTTAAAAAATTTGTGGGTTTATAGAACTTTGTACTTTAAATATACATACTTTGGCATTACATGGGTTAAATCTGAATCCACAGATGACACTTCAGTTTAATAGTAATTATCGTAGGAAAAAATGGAAAAGAAGTTCTGCTATTCACACACATACCTCCGTAATCAAACAAATCGTGTTCCTCTTTAAATTTCTTTTACAGGTCAGTTAAACCTAAAGAAACACACAAAACTTGAGAACAAAGGAAAACTTTGAGTTCATAGTGTAGTACAGTATGATACAAATTGAAACATGGAGAGATACTTGGTCTAACATTAAAATTACTGGAATCATACGCTCGGATTGATATCGTGATTTACCTACAGGAAAGACCTTCATAACAACGCAGTCTTCGAAAATAATACGATGACATGTAATCTGAACTGTCATAAAATATTTCGTTCTCATTACAGGCGGACTCTTCAAAGTCATTGTAAATCAATTATTTCAAAAGTATTTTCTCTATAGTGTACACCTACAACACAAAAGCACACAAAACGCACGAAACGGAGTGAACTTCAACGACAGCTAACGCCTACGAAACAAGAGAACATAACAAAGATTTAAAAAACGACGAATTTTTCCAGTGATACTGCTACTACCATCTAACAAAAGCTACAAAGCCTGCACTACTGACTCACGTCTGCTAGGGCCGTAAATATACACCTCAGAAAATCATCGTTACTAGCGAGACGTAATATTACGTGCGCCACGCATTTCCATTTCCTGTAAGCGCTGTAATATTGCATCAGCCGCACTCTAAGTGTTAAAAATTCTTATAAGAACTGTGCATCACATTAAAAATCTGTATCCTATGAAACAGGCTGTATATTACTGTAATCCTTGTTTAATATAACCAGATATTCACTAATTATTTCTTCGGTCAGCTTTATGGACACATCTGCTGTTTCCTCCTCTACTGAAACGTAATTAATCTTTTGGTAGAATTACATGATAGCGTCTCACATTTTCATACTCGTACCTACTCATCAGCGATCTACGCATAATGCTTGTACTCGTATCATTGTAGTACTGCTATTATTTTCCTCTAGTGTTTGTAATCATAAAACACTGGAGGTGCTGCCTTTCAGCATTTAACAAGGTTTAGATAAACTTGTTGCTGGGATTCACAGTTACAAAGATATTTTTCAATGACATCATCTTTCCGTCAGTGACTGTTATGAGTTTTTATTACAGTATTGTAATTTTGGCCTTAGTCCATTATGAAGTGATAGCCGGCCGAAGTGGCCGCGCGGTTCTGGCGCTGCAGTCTGGAACCGCGAGACCGCTACGGTCGCTGGTTCGAATCCTGCCTCGGGCATGGATGTGTGTGATGTCCTTAGGTTAGTTAGGTTTAACTAGTTCTAAGTTCTAGGGGACTAATGACCTCAGCAGTTGAGTCCCATAGTGCTCAGAGCCATTTGAACCATTTGAAGTGCTATATGCCTTGAAGCCATGTCAATGTAATGTAAGCTGACACATGTGTATGTCGTTGTCAATAGTATTAAATACACTCGTGACGTTGTTACACAGTGCGAGCACACGTATTCAAACATCGTAAAACAACATAATTTGTAAATGCACATGTTCGTTAACCCATCACTAGTCACAAATGCATTAGACCATAGCTACAGACTACTGTATGCTGGCTACTAAACACTGACAGTCAGGTACTCTAACCGCCACGTCTCATGGATTGACTACAAACTGATTGATTGCACGCTGTCCCAAACCCTGTTTTCGTAAGTACTACTGTAGCTCAATGACATAGAAATTTCTGGGGAACTTGTAAGATACGGAGGAGAGCAGGTACCTTGCGATGTGAAAGTCTGACTCGATATTTGATGCTAGCTCACCGCAATTGGTGACGCACTGATCTCGAAAAGCAGAGATCTCTGGGTACTTATCTGGGTTCAGCACATAATTTTAGCTTGTCCGAAATGTCTGCATTTACTGTGCTTCTACATAGAATGACATAAATAGATACGATTGCTGGAAACCATTGAATCCGCTCCAAAACCCAGGCAATCATCATTGGCCGTACCACCCACTCCTTTCGTCTCCATGATTTCTACCTCACCCTTTATGGTCGTCCCATCTAGCTCATCCCCACCCTGAGATACCTTGACCTCACCCTTGACCGTCACCTCACCTGGACCCCTCACCTCTAGACCATCCAGCAGAAAGCCCATTCCCTCCTCCGCCTTCTGAAACTCCTGTCTGCCTGGATGTGGGGATTGCATACTTCTATCATCCTCCATACCTACAAATCCCTCATCCGTCCTATCCTTTGTTATACCATCGTTGGTTGGATCTACGCACCCACCTGCTTTTACAAGGCCCTCCAAATCCTTGAACGCCATGCGCTCCGCCTTGCCTTCCATATCTGCCTTCCTTCCCCCCCACACGGCTCCTGTTTGAACTCATCCCCTCTCCCACCTCCTCCTGTTCCTCCAACATCTCCACATCCTTTACGTTGTCCGCAGGCTTGAACCGCCCCCCCCCCACCCTCTGGTTTCCTCCTTCCTCTCCACCCTACACCCATTGCTGTGCCTCTATCGCTGTATCCCTCCCTCTCTCCACGTCCACACCCTCCATCTCCTTCATCAGGGCAATTTCCAGCGCCTCCCCCTCTCAGATGATAAAATTTGTCATGACATATACCCTTCCTTCCAACTATAACATGGCCTTGTTCCCCCCCCCCCCCCCAGGGCCCCCTTTTTCCTCTCCCAGAGTGGATTTTCCTCCTCCCCCCCCCCCCCCCTGTGAGACCCTGCATCCCATCCTTGCCTCTTTCCTTCCCACATCCCTCCCTACCTGGCCCTTTCAGCGCACCCCCTGCCCATCTCCCCCCCTCTCTTCCCCTCCCTCCCTTCTTCCGGTCTTCCTCATCTCCTTGCGCCTGGCAGATCCTCTGTTTTGATCATCGTCAGTGTGCCACGTCAGTGTTGCATTTAGTGCTGTTTCTCCTGTGCATCGAGAGGTGTGATTTTAATTGTGTGCTGTCCTAGTACTTATAGTTACTGTCAGTGTTTGCTATATGCTACGCCATCCATTGATATTTTTATGCTCCAGTGATACTGTGCCTTGTGCTCTTTTGATTGTCCCAGTGTGTGATTTTTTGTGTGCTCTAATTTTTTACAGTTTTTATCTCCATTTTACAGTCGCCTCTTTTTTGTCTGTTGTATTCCATGATGTTCCCCCTTTTTATATCTATGTTCACCATGATTTCTCCTTTGTATATTTGTAAATGTCTTCTATTGTTTGTTTTATGTCTTTCGGCTGAAGAGCAGCACATATGCTGCTGCCAGCCCGCCCCACTGGGGAATTGAAATACAATAAAGGAAAAAAAAGGAAACCATTGAAACATTAGTTAAATCGCCACACCACACTCAACTTTTATGTGCAACGCCTTCCATACGATGCGTGCTTTCTCCCTGAGACAACAACAACAGCAATCACTTGGGAAGAACATAGGAACTCTTCGAAATCAGGCTAAAATACAGCGGTGCAGTTAACAAAGAACTTTCATGTTACGCAAGTTAGAATTTGGGTTGAGGTTCCTTCGCTATTCTCACCTTCGGCTATAGCAGTTGATGCTAACCTCCCTGGTTTATTCACTGCGCCATTACATAACTGACAAACTTGTGGAATAACGTCGGGTTCCGTTAGGTTGCGTGTCTCAAACTGAGAAAATATTTGATAATGTCAACAGCACCGTGAAGGAAGCTCTTAAATAAACTTCAAGAAGTGTGAGAAAAAAGTGGCGTCATTCCATCGGAGACAAAGTAACGACTATGTTCACTAATCCATAATGTGAATGTTCTTCAAATATAAAGTTCTTCATAACCAGATCAACACGGAGTCACAGAAAGTTATTAGAAAAACGATTTCAAGTTCATTTAATACTGTCAACAAGTACCGATTACGAATATGTAGATCAATGAAAAATATTACAGAGTTAGAGTGAAAACACGTCTTTGTCATCTTAACTTATCAGTAACAGAAACTGCAGTAAGAGTGACTCTGTTTGACTGTTAGACATTGACTGAAATACGCATTTTATGTATATTTTAATGAGCACAATATATTTCATTTTTATGTGAACTTATTGTTGTAACATTAGTGTTTTAGCCGTTGCTGTAGCTGTAACAGAATCTTCTTATTGCGGTATAATTTTTATACAAATAAGGCTTACCTGAAATATATTTGAATGTACAGTTGAAAGTACATTTCTTGCAAAGATCTTCGTAAAACTTTACTCGAACGATATTTAACAGAATTAGGTTATTTTTGTAGTACTTAGGGACACATAGAGAAAACGCATCACAGTGCAGAATGCAACAAGCTGCTACAAAAATTTTCTGTAATTACAAACTCAGCGATCTCGTATTTTCTGTCATCATTTGACGAACGGATTTTATAAGCTGCCTTTAACCGCTTTTCTTGCTATTGCGGAATATATCCATAACATTACTAAGAAGTTGTGAATTGTTTAGGCTGAATCACTGACTACTCATGAAATTCAAGTAAGTAACCGTAAGCATCAAAATGAAACAAGCGAAAACATCAGTAATAGGAAAAAGGATTCTTAAAGAAAGTCAGCTAACGCCTCTACGTCTTCGTCTACGTATACTTCTGCATTTATACTCCACAAGATATCTTAATGTGTGGCGGTGGGTACCTCTAATATTTCTGTCATTTTGTTTTCCTCTCTTCCATTCACGAATTACGCGTGGAAAAACCTGTTTGCAAACTTCCGCATAAGTCCTAATTTCTCTGATTTTCTGGACGTGCTCATATTGGACGAGAGATATTTGATCAGAATAACACAGGGTAATCCCGTGATGATGATAAAAACTTCCCGTGATGATGAAGAAGCGTAAGTGTAACAATCATAGGTAAAGGACCCTAGTCCTAAAACAACCGAATCAAAAGTTACGAACGGAAATCGTTACAATACTTGTGCAGTGGAATACTAAGATAAAAGGAAGAAAGGAAAACGTGACGCAACAAGTAGTAATTATCCGAATGGGACGGAAATCGGTAAAAACAAACAAACAAATGAATGCAGGTTCCTCGAAATCCCGAGCTGCTTGGAGGGCTCTGTCCATAATGCTCCCAAGGCTCTCAATTAGGAAGAGATCCGGCGGCCTCGCTGGCCAAGACAGGGTGTGGCAAGCACAAAGAAATGCAGTAGAAACTGTCGCCGTGTAAGTGGACATTATCTTGCAGAAATGTAAGGATTTAGACGATATAATGCCCCAACCGAACAGAATTCGGCACAATGTCCATACAGAAGACAACTCTATCAGCCAAACCGCTTGCATATGGACCAGAGGTTTACCAACGTGTGAAACTCTTTCTCTTGAATAACACAGTAAATTTTTCTGAAATTGTAATCATTTGTGTGTCTGTACATGTACATCTCCTTTACCATTTTCTGTCCCATTAGGATATTTCCTTCGTGATGCGTCGACCTTCTTTTTAGTTTCAGAGTGTACGTATACTGGTACTGTTGCTGATAATATAGTAGAGTAGTTGGTAGTATCGGCCAAAAGAAAGAAAAATGTTTAGAAACATGAGTTATAAACTGCATACCATAAATTTACGGGCACTTGTGGAGTAGAAGAGATGCGTTTCACCGTAGCGAAGATGAACAACAGCTCATAGCTCTTAACCATTGCTCACGTTACGGGGGAAAAGGGGTGCAAGCGCACCCCGGTCACGGGTGCTTAACTAAATAGAAATCACATGCAAGATTTAAAATCTGTAACTATGAAGTTGAACAAAATGTCTGACCTCTGAAGTCCCTTACTGAAACTGTAGGATCGTTTTGAACTTCATTAGATATGGTCAAGCTAACGTAAAGTTCGGCTGCTTTACGTGTAAGGCACGAAGAATACATCAGACATGTGGAGCAACAGATATTAATACATACATGTAACTGTTGTTATGTTCATGAACGAATTTCATTTCAGTCAATTGATACCGGGTTTTAAAGGAAGTATACACTTTTTAAATCAAAGTAAAGAAATGTGTTAATTATAAAATAAGTTAATTTCTAACTGTATCGACCAAGTATCTTACGTAATATGTACGGACTTGCATGTAAGAATTTTAAACTTCACGCTCTTCGTCAAGTTCTCATTTCTTATACTGACTGAGCTGCGCGTTTCGGATTAGAAGATTGAATATTATTTTGACTACATTCATGTCATAGTAACAGAAGTATTTAAAGTGTACTCATCAGTAAAAGAATCAAGCAAGTTAAAAAAGATTTTGGGTTGTATTACACATAAAAAGTTTAATTAATTGAATCTTCAACTTTTATATTTGATAATTTCTTCTTTCTGTAATCCCAAAGCGATTTGCACCTTTTAGAGCATGAGGAGCAATTTACATAGAAATGTTTTGTTTCAGTCTTTTTAAAACGGTTTACATATACGCTTTCGTTTGCTTGAGAAGGTGACTACTGTAAGAGAACCGCTGATCGATTACAAGTTCCGACGAGTCGAGACCGCTGAAGCGAATTCACCGAATTTGTGTGACTTCGGACGTACAGAAGATTATTTTGTTGTATTTTGTCTTGAATTGTGACTTGTCATTCCACATAAGTCGTGCTCAGATGTCAGCGGAGCTGAATAGCCTGCTGCGTGCTCTCACTTATTTTATGGTTGTTTATAATCTCATCACACACTCTTAAGAACTTTGTTATAATGGAAACGAATGACTCGAGTGTTGAAAAGTGTTACAGTGCTTCATCTGGTTGTCAAAAACGTAAGCGTAAACACGTGCAAGACAATGCTGCTAAAACGAGAGAGATTCTCACTTACTCTGAGGTGACCATAGTCGTGATGTAGTGATATACACATATATAGATGGCGGTAGCACGGCGTACACAAAGTATGAAAGGGCAGTGCATCGGCAGAGCTGTCATTTGTTCTTAGGTGATTATGTGAAAAGGAGTGCGACGTGATTACAGCGACACGGTGGGAATTAACAGACCTTGAAAGCGGAATAGTAGTTTGAGGATGAAACGCATGGGACATTCCATTTAGGAAATGGTTAGGAAATTCAATATTCCGAGGTCCACAGTTTTAAGAGTGTGGCGAGGTACCGAATTTCAGGCACTAACTCTTGACACGGACAGCGCAGTGGCTGACTACCTTCACTTTACGACCGATAGTAGGGGCGTCCGCGCAGAGTGAAATAATCGCAGAAATCAATGTGGGACGAACGACGAACGTATCCGTTGTGACAGTGCGGCGAAATATGGCGTTATGGTGCTGTGGCAGCTGACGACCGACGCCGAGTGCCTTTCCTAACAGCATGATGTTGTGTCTAGACAAGACAGCCTAGACACAATGAGAGGAAGCCGACAGGCACGCGCTTAAACTCACGCAGGCTGGCGTGAGGTTTGAAACAGACTACGTCATGAATGCTATAAAGAAAAGTACGTAGCTTCTGGAATACTTAACTTTAATCCACATTTGTAGAACATCGCTCTTGATGATACATTAATAGAATCTCAATATCAATTGAATACGGCGCCTTGCTAGGTCGTAGCAAATGTAGCTGAAGGCTATGCTATCGTCTCGGCAAATGAGAGCGTATTTGTCAGGCAACCGTTCCTTGCAAAGTCGGCTGTACAACTGGGGCGAGTGCCAGTACGTCTCTCTAGACCTGCCGTGTGGTGGCGCTCGGTCTGCTATCACTGACAGTGGCGACACGCGGGTCCGACGTATACTAATGGACCGCGGCCGATTTAAAGGCTACCACCTAGGAAGTGTGGTGTCTGGCGGTGACACCACACATGACATCGACTGAATTGCTTCTCCTGGGCTCGCGACCGTATCAGTCGGATCTTACACATCCAGAAAACCGTGGTTAGCTCCCAATTTCAGTCTGGAAGAGCTGATGGTTCGGTTCGAATGTCGCACAGACCCCACAATGTCATGGGCCCAATTTGTCAACAATGCACTGTGGATGCTTGTGGTGGCTGCATAATGGTGTGGGCTGTGTTTACGTGGAACGAACTGCATCCTCTGATCCACCTTAATCGATCATTGACCGGAAATGGTTATGTTCGGCTACCCGGAGACCATTTGCAGCCATTCGTGGACTTCATGTTCCAAAACACATCACTGGGACACAATTATGCGCAGTTGGCTTGAAACACTTTTTGGACAACTCGGTTCCAGTTATTGGACACCGCCGACGTCGTTACACGGGAATCTTATCGAACATTTGTGGGACATAATCGAGATTCCGGTTTGTGTACAAAATCTTGCATCGGCAAAATTTTACAGTACATACGAGGTGTGGCTAGAAAAAAACCGGACTAGTACTGGTGAAACAATAAAACGAATGCAATAAGGCTGAAAGTCGCGTGGCCTGTCACGTCACTCTCGCTCCGCCTACTGCTCGAGTTTCATCTGCCTCCTGCACTCAGTCTGCCCGTGGCGTCTGTTTTAAGTAGTTGACGTTTTGTCTGTGCGTCGGAAAATGTTGAGTGTACAGAAAGAACAGCGTGTTAACATCAAATTTTGTTTCAAACTAGGAAAATCTGCAAGTGAAACGTTTGTAATGTTACAAGTGTACGGGGATGATTGTTTATCGCGAACACAAGTGTTTGAGTGGTTTAAACGATTTAAAGATGGCCGCGAAGACACCTGTGATGACACTCGCACTGGCAGACCATTGTCAGCAAAAACTGATGCAAACATTGAAAAAATCGGTAAACTTGTTCGACAAGATCGCCGTTTAACAATCTGCTCTGATTGTTAAACGGCGATCTTGTCGAACAAGTTTACCGGTTTTTTCAATGTTTACATCAGTTTTTGCTGACAATGGTCTGCCAGTGCGAGTGTCATCACTGGTGTCTTCGCGGCCATCTTTAAATCGTTTAAACCACTCAAACACTTGTGTTCGCGATAAACAATCATCCCCTTACACTTGTTGTAACATTACAAACGTTTCACTTGCAGATTTTCCTAGTTTGAAACAAAATTTGATGTTAACACGCTGTTCTTTCTGTACACTCAACATTTTCCGACGCACAGACAAAACGTCAACTACTTAAAACAGACGCCACGGGCAGACTGAGTGCAGGAGGCAGATGAAACTCGAGCAGTAGGCGGAGCGAGAGTGACGTGACAGGCCACGCGACTTTCAGCCTTATTGCATTCGTTTTATTGTTTCACCAGTACTATTCCGGTTTTTTTCTAGCCACACCTCGTATGTATATCTTTAGGGGCTTCCAACGACTTGTTGAGAGCATGCCACGTTGAGTTGCTTCGCTACGCCGGGAAAATGGAGATCCGACGTGGTATTAGGAGGTATCCAATCTATTTTGTTACGACAGCGTATTACGGCTCTCGTGGTGAAAGTACTTCAGAACAGCTCAATCGTCCCAATTTTAGTGCCATTTTTTCAAAATTTAGCAGATTTTTATATGCGAGAAAGATGTTTAGAAAGATCTGTAGCATCATCGGTGCAGAAATGGAGGACTTCAATCAAATCAGAGACGAGAGTAAGGGCGGCACTTGCGTTCAGGAGGAGTGCAAACAAGAAAGTGAAAGTGATGATGTTAGAGCAAGCGACAGTCACACTGACAAAACCGTTCCACAAACAGAGCATGCTTTAACGGATAAGCTGATACGGAATGAGAATGTTTTCATTGTTATTCTAGACTACGTGATGGACACTTTTGTTTTCTGATGCAACTACACAAGCCTAAACAATTCTACAATCTCAGGTCGCACAGAAAACATTGCATCTTTGTACAACGTAGACGATAATAGGCAGGAACTGAAAGAAGAAAGTTTGCACTTATAAAAGATTCATGTGGGCAATTTTGGACCTGAGACACTTCCCCTCCGTGCCTTCTCAATGTTCTTCATGAGTGCAATTTTAACAATATTTTTCGAAACATAATGGCAGACTTACGGATTTTCTGTACAGGTTACTGTTACCCAAGCAGAGCGGTCTTTCAGTGTTCTTGCAAGAGAATTTTTTGACAACTACAGTGAAGGAAGAGGGGATTGTTGGATAAGTCAGAGAGACCTAATGCCGGCCTGCTCATTAGGTATGCAGTTCAGATCTTGTAATTACTGGACTTTTGTTTCGGTGTTTTGTTCTATACTACGTCCTCCAAAAATATGTAAGCGAAATAGCTTGCAGCAGAAGACATGTGTTGGTATCGAAGAAGATAAAGTGCTCATAGCTATTAAAGCCTGCATTGTAGAACCCATTGATACTAGAATTTTCTTCTTCGTGGGGCAGTACAACCAGCTGTGAAAGTTCCTCCTCCTACAGCCCTAGCAGAAACAGTACTGGTATTAGAAATCCACTATCATAGGTGTCAGAATGGTTTTCGCTTGTAACTTTCGACTCGATCGTTTTCGGACCCGGGTCCCCTACTGTAAATCGACGCATTTACCCTTCTCCATCATCCCTGAATGAAACATCATCACGGAATCATCCTATACACCGCCCGACTCTCAGCACTTAAAGAGTAACCTTTCCCATGATACACAACGACATTGCCACTGGTTTTTATTGAACATTTTCGTAGCACTCTTGCACCATCTAAACCATGCCGTGACGTTACCCTACATTCTTCGTCTGACCTTCTCTCTCTCTCTCTCTCTCTCTCTCTCTCTCTCACTATTGCTTCTATTAACTTGTAAGGGTCCCAGACCATTGATCAGTACATAACAGTCAGAGTAGTTCCCCAGGTCATCGCTCAGTCATGTCCCCGCAATATCCTTTCTTCTAGTCCCATTAGTATCGTAGCAGAACTTCTGAGAAGTTTGGAAGGAAGGATGTGAAGTAGTGACGAAAATAAAGCTGCGAGGATGGGTCGTCATTCGTACTTGGATAGCTCAGTCTATAGAGCAATTACCAGCAAAAGGCAAAGATCCCAAGTTAGAGTCTCGGTCCAGCACACACTTTTAATGTGTCAGAATGTTTCGTACATGAGAATCATTCGAACAAGTGTTCTATAAGACACTACTTTCGTCGATGAAGGGTATGTCTTTAAAATCCCTAGAATGAATCTCCGCCCAGCAGCTGCTTTTCCTATAGCTGACATTATGTGATCGTTCCACTTTACGTCATTTCTGATAATTACTCCTCGATTTTTTGCGGTTCTTTCTCTTTCCATTAGAGTTTTCACTTATAGCGTACGCGAACAGTAATGGTTCTCTTCCATTATACCCGTGAAATACGTCACATTTGCACTGTGGTAGCGAACGTCATGGAGTATCTCCTAATATCTAGTCGGATCTCCATTCAAATGGTTCAAATGGCTCTGAGCACTATGGGACTTAACATCTATGGTCATCAGTCCCCTAGAACTTAGAACTACTTAAACCTAACTAACCTAAGGACAGCACACAACACCCAGCCATCACGAGGCAGAGAAAATCCCTGACCCCGCCGGGAATCGAACCCGGGAACCCGGGCGCAGGAAGCGAGAACGCTACCACACGACCACGAGATGCGGGCTGGATCTCCTTTTCCAGTGTAGTCCAGCAGCTCGATGTGGCATGGATTCCACAACTCGTTGGATGTTCCATGCAGAAATACTGAATCATGCTGCCTCTGTAGACTTCAATAACTTCGAAAGTGTTGCCGATGCAGGATTTTGTGCACAAACTGATCTTTAGATTATGTACCGTAAATATGCGATGGAATTCATGTCAGGAGATCTGGGTGGCCAAATAATCCGCTCGAACTATCCAGAATTTACTTCAAACCAGTCGCGAGCAATTGAGATCCCGTGACATGGCACATTGTCATCCATAAAGATTCCTTTGTTGTTTGAATGGCTGCAAATGATAGCCAGGTAGCTGCACATAACCGTTTTCCAGTCAATGATCGGCTCAGCTGAACCAGAGGACGCAGTACATTCCATTTGCACACAGTCCACACCGTTTTGGGGCCACCACTAGCTTCCACAGTGCCTTGTTGACAAATTTGGTGGATAGTTTTGTGGAGTCTGCCCAACACTCGAACTCGACCATGAGTTGCTCCCAACTGCTATCGGTTTCCATCTGACCAGGCCACGGTTTTCCAGTCGTCTAGGGTCCAACCGATATGGTCACGAGCCCAAAAGAGGTGCTGCAGCCGATGTCGTGCTGTCAGCAAAGGAATTCGGCGTCGGTCGTCTGCTGCTATATTCCATTGATGCCAAATTTCTCCGCACTGTCCTGACGGATATATTTGTCGTACGTCCCACAGTGATTTCTGGGGTTATTTCAAGCATTGTTGCATGTTTGTTAGCAGTGACACGTTTTGGCAAACGTCGTTGCTCTGGGTCGTTAAATGAAGGCAGTCGGCGTGGTCCGTCATGAGAGGTAATTCCTGAAATGTGGTATTCTTGCGACCCTCTTGACACTGCGGATCTCGGTATACTGCATTCCTTAACGATTTCCGATACGGAAAGTCCCACACGTCTATCTCCAATTACCATTCGTCGTTCAAGGTCTGTTAGCTCCCGTCGTGCTGCCATAATCAATTCGGAAACATTTTCAGATGAATAATCTGAAAGTAGATGGTAACTCCGCCGATGAACTGCCGCCTTATACCTTGCACAGTGGATACTACCACCATCAGTATATGTGCATATCGCTATACCATAACTTTTGTCAAAAAATTTTCAAATGTGTGTGAAATATTATGGGACTTAGCTGCTAAGGTCATCAGTCCCTAAGCTTACACACTACCTAACCCTAATTACCCTAAGGACAAACACACACACCCATGCCAGAGGCAGGACTCGAACCTCCGCCGGGACCAGCCACGCAGTCCATGACTGCAGCGCCTGAGACCGCTCGGCTAATCCCGCGCGGTGACTTTTGCCACTGAGTAATTACGTCCACGGTCTACCGCCAGCCTCTGCAGCAATCACCTATCTTTCATAGGTATTCCTGGATTCTGCTAGTCTTCTGTCGTTACCACCTGCCTATTGACAACAGAACCATCTACAAAAAGCCTCATGTAACTTCGGAAGTTATTATCTACATCACTTATATACGAGGACGTGCTGCAGACCCGGCGCGATTATTGTCGGTTAATATTCTGGAAAAGTTCGCGTAGTCACTGTGATTAGTATAATTATAATTTTGAAAGTACACAGCTCCATATAGAGAGTTAAATTTTTCTTAACCTTTTGTCTCATCTGGTGTCAGTGTGCCCATGATAAGTCTTGCTATGTGACAGTATGCCTAAGGGAACTAGATATGAGAATATAACTCGCGTACCACTCTAGAAGCGTCAGAATCGAAAATAGTTAAAAAAATGGTTCAAATGGCTCTGAGCACTATGGGACTTACCTGCTGAGGTCATCAGTCCCCTAGAACTCAGAACTACTTAACCTTAACTAACCTAAGGACATCACACACATCCATGCCCGATTCAGGATTCGAACCTGAGACCGTAGCGGTCACGCGGTTCCAGACTGTAGCGCCTAGAACCACTCGGCCACCACGGCCGGTCGGCAATAGTACACCAAGCTAGGTGGTGCAGTGGTATGTAAATAGACTGGTAGTCTTAGGACGGCAGTTCAATTACCCATCCTTCAATGTAGATTTAAGATTTCCGTATTTTCCTTAAATCGCTTAAGGCAAATGCCGGGAAGGTTCCTTCGAAATGAAACGGTGGATTTTCTTCCCCAGCCTTGCTCAGTCCGTTTGAAAAGGCCTCGTCGTCGACGGAACGTTATCCCTAATCTTTCTTCCTCCTTCCTCACAGCGAATAACACAAGGATCTTGGAAGGTTGGATGCTTTTGTTTTGAGGATGACTTCAACAAACCAAAGTCTCTTATTACCGTGCGAAAAAGGTTCTTTGTATATTTGTGATTTCACTTCGTTAACCGAACTATACAGAACAAATGAAAAGCCCATTCCATAGCTAACAAGCGATTAGGAATGTTATCCACATCAATTGTTAATATTCTAGATCTCATTTTCGCAAATTTACACTCGCTCACACCTCATATAGACTCAAGCTAAGACTCGGAAATTCCTGTGACTTCAGAGAATTTATGCCACAGCGCGTCCTACGAGGCGGAAGCTATAGTTACAACACCTGCCAATAGGGGTCTCGAAGTTTTCACATCCCGCACAGCTAACTGCTGGTGACAGCCTCACGTTCAAACATTTCCAAGCTTTATCGTACAAGTAAACGCTGGTTTGCCCGAATACCTAGTTATACTATCGCGATATCACAAAAAGGGGACTTCTGTTTACCTATTGCATCAAACAGGATCAATAAAGAGTTCTTATTTGCTGGCATTCTGTACTACTCCAATGTTTACATCTAGGAGTTCTCAGAAGGCTAAGAGTGAGGCTATACAACACCTCAAGCATTGGGCCGTTGGGACGCGTTGCTTGGCTGGAAGTGTTATAAGGCTTATAGCGAAATTGACTACATACAACGCCTAGAATAATGGTGGAAATTTCGTAATGGACTCAAAAATTGCTCGGAGTCGCACACTGCTGTCGATGTATATAGCAGTACAACAGCGCAGGATAGAAAGGGACAAAGTTCTATACAAAATGATAGACACTGATGTGTAGAAAACTGAGAAAAAGTCTTGCAATGGTAAAACAGTAACGTTGCTGGCCGATAAGAGTGTAATACCAGGAGGGATAGCAGGTAACGAAATATTACATATTGTGCACCTAGAGCTCTGGCTCCAAACCTTTCTGGGACTATTAGCTCTTAGTGAAACTAGACGTTAGCTATTGCACTCCTCCCTCTCTCTGCCCGCCATTACAAACATTACAACCATATTAAGCTTTGGAATGAAAAAGAACTTTCTTTTAACACTTTTATTTTTAAAATGAGTGATAAATAATATTTAATTTTTCTATGTTATTAAACCTTGACCTAACGAGTCAACGAGACGGTTGGTACGCTTATTTCCTACAAACCGCTATCTACAACTCTGAAGTTGTAGAATATTAACAGTAGGCTGTTGTTACAAAATGTGCTTCTTAGACAACTCTTCTATCCCTAGAGACATTTGCTTCGCCCATATCTTGCATCCACATTTAAGGTCAACCAAGCTGAAATGCATGCGCTATTCTTATTGATTGTAAATCGACTGGTTACTGCACTTTTTAATACTGAAATGGCAGAAACTGGAAGATTTCACCCCGGTGTGTGACTACCGCAACTAATTATAATAACAATATTAAGATTTTGTAGGTCCTACAGCACTGTAACAGCCACTGCAGAGTTACTGTTGTGCTGTTAAGAAGTTCGTTTATTGTAGCAAAGTGCATAATGAAGCACTTTATGATCTTTTGTGTGAACTACTTATAACTAAGAGAACGAGTTTTCATGAGATAACTAAGCATATTTTAGATACATCTGTCCCAGTTTTACTATCAAAGATACGTGGTTCAAAGTACACGAGTAGTGGGTGCTCTACTTGAGGAAGATGTTCACACATTCGTTACACAACCTGTAAATTCCACCACACTGTCTCACGCGTTAATACTAGTTTTGAGATAAAAAAAACGTGATTATTGGTAACTTATACAATCATCGTTACAGTGTTAGGTAATAGCGATATTTTAAAACCAGTTTAGCTTCGTTAACGAAACACAACTGAACCCTGTTGTTTATACCCCTCAGAAAACTTCGTTGTACCCCTCAGCGGGCAATTAACCCAGAATGGGAACCATTGATCTGCAGTGTAGTATCCAGAGTACTGGGTCGGTTTAATGCCAACACGACACGAGCACCCGTTTGAGGCACCAAGCCTTTGTGAGAAGGCTGCTAGAGGCAACCTAGTACAAAATGTGTATATAGAATGTATCATAATTTACAGTGAAAACTGACGGGATAAAAGGTGCAAAACAAAAACCCGAAATCGTAAACGAGTGGCAAGTAAGTGGTAGTGTGCGGTTACGATCCACCGTTGACCTCAGTATCAAGTATTGGCCCAGTTAATATAAGGGTACTTGAAATGTAAATTTATTAAGTCCCCATCTATTTGGACGTGGATTGCACTCAATCTCCACCTTAACAAGAAACACAATACTACTTCAGCTCGTCACATCTTAACAGTTTACTGTACATTGGTACTATTTACAGAAAGTGTTCCACATGTAGTTTTCGTATTTTGAGGCAATACCGCACTCGTCTGCACTGAGTTATCAATTCTCTCAAATACCCCAGGATCTTCTCGTACGTCTTCCCAAGACTGTAAAATACCAGTTCTTCGACCGTCTCAACGGGAGCGCCTTACACTTCAGTTTTGAGTTGACTCATAAAATTTAGAGGATTGACGTCTAGTATCATTGGAGACCATGGTTCAGGATGGCGCAACCTCTCCATTTTCGACCATATTACCCCTTACACGTAGTTTTACATCAGCAACGAAATATGCCTTCGCCCTATTGTGAACATACCACAATCCCCGACGTTACGTGAGGTATAGTGAGCCATGGTTGTAATTTGAGTCCAGTTAGATCGGCTGTTTGGGGAGTGTCTCTGTAGCGCTTATTTGACAAGAAAAATAACCCACTTTTATATCTTCATCTACATCATACTCCGCAAACCACCAAACGGTTTGCAGCGAAGAGTACTTCTGGAACTTTTTCGGGTGTTCCATTTGCGAATGGCGCGTGGGAAAAATGATTGCCTCTGCAGTGGCTCCAATTTCACGAATTTTCTCATCGTAGTCGCTTCGTGAGATGTATGTAGGAGGAATAATACGTTTTCCAACTCTTTCCGGAAAGTGTTCCCTCAAAATTCTAGCAGTAAACCTCTCCGTTGTACACTAGAACTCTCTTGAAACGTCTGCAAGTGGAATTTTTGAACATTCTGTAATACTGTCACGGCGACTAAAGAGATTCACGAAGAAGTATCGCTCTCCGTTGGATCTTCTCTATCTCTTCTATCATTCCTACCTCGTAAGGGTCCCAGATTGAGGAACAATACTCAAAAATCGGTCGACAAGCGCCTTCTTACTCACGTCGTGGATGAGTTACATTACCTTAAGATTCTTCCTATGAATGGCACCTTTGTCCTTTTTTTTTCTACTATTACATTTATGTGGTCATTCTACTTAAGGTCCCTCTGAATAGATAATGCTATATATTTTACGGCGGATACTATTTCCTGAAGTTTCTCGCCGATAGTGCAGTTGTACATAGGGGCTTTCTTTCTATGTATGCGCAATATGTTGCATTTATTTACGTTCAGTGTCAATTGCCAGAGTCTGCACCGATCATCAATTCTCTGCAGGTTATTCTGCAAGTCGTTAATGTCTTCTGTTGTTGCTGCTTTCTCGTAGCCAATCACATCATCTGGGAACAGTCTTAAAGATCTTCCGACACTTTCTACTAGATGAGTTTTATCACTGTAAACAATAACGGTCCTATCACACTTTCTTGGAATACTCCGGAAATTAACTTCATATCTGTTGACTTCGTAGCGCTAAGAGCGACATGTTGAGCTCTGTCTGCAAGGAAGTCTTGAATCCAGTCGCAGATCTGGTCACTACTCGGTAAACTCGTACTTTTTTTACTAAACGGCAGTGTGAGACGGTGTCAAATGCCTTCCTGAAGTCAAGGAACACATCAACCTGAGCGCCGTTGTCTGCGGCGTTGCCCGCATCTCGTGGTCGTGCGGTAGCGTTCTCGCTTCCCACGCCCGGGTTCCCGGGTTCGATTCCCGGCGGGGTCAGGGATTTTCTCTGCCTCGTGATGGCTGGGTGTTGTGTACTGTCCTTAGGTTAGTTAGGTTTAAGTAGTTCTAAGTTCTAGGGGACTTATGACCACAGCAGTTGAGTCCCATAGTGCTCAGAGCCATTTGAACCATTTTTTTCTGCGGCGTTGTGGTTGTTTGCTGAATCCATGTTGATTTTTTATAAAAGAGCCCTTCGTTCTCCACAAACGTCATAATTGTCGAGCGTAAAACGTGTTCCATAATTCTGCAATAGATTGACGCCAACGACATAGGCCTTTAAGTATGTGCATCCATCCTACTTATCTCATCTGTCCTATTGTATTTTCACTATCAAGCCATTGTACTGTAGTTGCTTTTCTGTTCCGCAATCGGTTATCTCAGTTTCTGCCATTTAGACGTTCGTTCGGTAACTGAAAGGAGGGACCGTGTTACGATCTTATGCGGCGAAAACAATTTCGGAAGACGGAATTCAGTATTTCAGTCATCTCTATGTTATCTCCCGCTTTGATGCCAGCATGGACATATTATCTCCAAGCACGTCCTGATTTTACTTAACACCAAAATCTCTTAGGGTTTTTTTTTTTCTCAGATCGGGTGCGAAAATTTTATTCAGTGTCACCGAACGCTTCTCTCATGGCTCTCCTTACGCTCAATTTCGCTTCGTTCAGCTTTTGTTTGTCAGCTAGGTTTCACATCTCTGGAATCTGTGATAAAGCTCCCTTTGTTTACATAGCAGTTTTCTAACGTGGCTGTTAAAGCATGGTTTGTCTTTCGTATCCCTTAAGAGCTTGCTCGTAACGTACTTGTCTGAGGCATATTGAACGATGCTTTTTAATTTTCTCTACTTTAGCTCCATATCGTCGCCCTCGTCACTAAATATTTTATGTTGACTACTCAGATACTCTGCAATTTGTATCCTGTCTCTCTTGCTAAGCAAACATAATTTCCCACCTTTCTTACCGTTTCTGGTAATGCCCGTAGTATTCTCAGCATTATAACGATCGCTATATTTTGACTTATTTTGAAAGTATTTGAAAAGCTCAACGAAAGCAACTAATATCTGGCGGGATGGTGGTGGGGGATAAGGGGAGCGGGGTCAGTGGATGCGAAATTATTTGTCATTCGTGTGGAAAAGAGAAAGTTAAATTTGTAAGTGATCTGGGGGTAAACAGGGTGCTAATGGCGATGATCCGCTTGGACATCGAATGAAATTGTACTTTGATGAGATAGGGGTACCTGATTTCCTGCTGCGTCAACGCCATGCTGGAGCCGTAAATGTAGTGGCTGCTGACCAAATTACCGGCTATACTAAGGAGACAAGATCGTGTTGTGTACCCAATGGCACCCCATACAGTCAGGATAGATACTGGGCCTCAGTGACGAAAATGCCTGCAGCCTAAAACTTCCTGCATGTCCGAACTGCATACCGAACTGGGATTCGAAATCTGTCCTTTGCCTTTCGCGGGAAGCTTGGAAGGGTGGAGATAAGGTAATGGCGAAAGCAAAGCTGTGGGAGCGGGTCTTGGGTCGTGCTTGGGTAGCTTACTCGGAACAGAGCTTACTCGCGGAAGACAAAGAGCCTAGGTTCGAGTCGCTATCCAGAACATACACTGCTCAATCGGATGAATTTGACCACCTGTGAAAAGCCTGAATAACCACTTATGCAGCTCGGACCGTTGGGAGACGAGCGAGAAGAGAGTGATTGAGGCTCTACAGTGTAGTGAAAGGGACGTGAAGCTCTGACTCCAGTGCCGTGTTCATAGCCACTAGGTTCTTCGATTGATGGTCCTATACCACATATTCTCTGTTGGGTTTAAATCCGGGAAGTTTGGTGGCGATGGGAGTACGGTAAACTCGGCTTGCTTTTCTTCGAACCATGCATGTATTCTGCGAGCTGTGTGACACGTTGCATTGTTCTGCTTTTTGTGGCGGCGTTCGTAGCGACAAACAATTCGCTGTAGGAACGGCTTACGAAGTCACCGCCACACTTTTAATAGCGGGCCGACCGGTCCGCTGGAACAGTGAACAGAAAGATGAAAACCCAAACACTCTGATTAAATAGAAGTCGGTACTTATCTTTATTAACGAAGATACAGAAACACAGTAGTGAACTCCGTGTCTACAGAGATCTGTCTAGTTCGAGTCGGAGAGGCTAGGTCAGCGTCGGCTGACGACAAACAACAACTCTGCTGCGATGAACACACAACTGACTAGCAAGTACACCATTCGGTGGCGAGTATACAACTGAGCGGCGAATACAGAACTGTCCTAGCGCTCGCGACTCCAGCGCTTAAGAAACCAGAAGCCAGCGGTGGCGCGCGCAGACTTGCGGCGATTTCCTGTCTCGCTGGCGCTGCTTATGCGGACGGCGTCCGTACTTTGATGCTGCCAACCTTTTGGCAGCGGGCTCGGGTGGCAGTACTAGCTAGGATACAACACTGCTCGTGTATGGTATCGTGCCAGATGAGTTCATCAAGGGATTGCCACGATAACATTCCCCAGACCATGATACACCCGGGCTGAACTCTACCGACAGTTGTTGTAAGGTATTTGTTTCCAGGTGCTTCACGCCATATTTGTTAACGGCAATCTATGTAGTATGAAACGTGTTTTATCGGAAAAGGCCACCTGTCGCCACTCACTGAACGTCCAGATGCGAAATGGTTGTGCAAATCCCAGCCTTCGTCACCGATGAACAGCAGTCACCTGAGTGCATGAATCAGGCATCAGTTGCGAAGGCCCACATGCAGCAAAATTCGCCAAATGGTCCTTGAGAAAACAGTGTTGGTAGACTGTAGATCCATCTCAGCGGTCAGCTGTTCAACAGTTGTGCGTCTATTCCCAAATATACATCTCCGTAGCGGTCGTTCACCCCTGTCATCTATGGCCTGTGTCGCACCATAGTTTCCTTGGTGCCTGTTCTGGATAGCATGCTGTGATGTCTCGATGGATGACGCCAGCTATCTGCCAGTGATATTGGTTGTGAGATTGGGCCATTAGTGAAAGGAGTGACACCACAGGATTAATGACTGGAAACGAGTAATTTGGGGCCATAAATCACGTTGTAGCATGTGGAAATGTAAGGATGCGAGTTTGACGAATTCCTGGATAACATTACCTACCATCGTGTGTAGTACCCCATACTGCAACTGAGAAAAAACTAAACGCAGAAGGATTTGATTACATTTTACAGCATTGTGTACTGTGTACACTAACAGCATGACAATGCAATGTCACAAAGTAGTATTTGTAAGGCAATTGCTCGTGGACAGTTAAATTGCTGAAATAAACTAGAATCCGTCAGAGCACCTTTTGAGGTGAGTTAGAACGTCAGCTTCACACAGACCCCAGCGCCGTACATGACTACTTGCTCTGGTTTAAGCTCTTGAGGTATAATGGGTTCGCGATACCCCACAGACACTCAGAGATCGGACTGAAATTATCTTCAGCAGAGTTCCAGCCGTCATAAAGATGAAGTGTGGACATACTACATATTAATGTCCACCGATAAGTTCAAATGGTTCAAATGGCTCTGAGCACTAAGGGACTTAACATCTTAGGTCATCAGTCCCTTAGAACTTAGAATTACTTAAACATAACTAACCTAAGGACATCACACACATCCATGCCCGAGGCAGGATTCAAACCTGCGACCGTAGCTGTTACGCTGTTCCAGACTGAAGAACCTAGAATCGCTCGGTCACAGCGGCCGGCCCACCGATAAGTGTTGGATATTTTTGATCACATACTATTCATCACCAAACTATAACTTTCCGTTTTGTCCCGTTAAGAGAGGTGTGTTGAGTTACATCTTCGAGAATTTCCTAGATTCAGTCACAAATTTTTGTATTCATGTAAGTATGCCAGAAGAAACACAGGAGAAGAAAGCATTTGAGAGGAAACAGAACATCAGACTCCCCAGAGGACGAATAAGGCAGCCTTTGATGCACGATCTGACGAAGACTGTAGTATCCCAGGAGACTGAGACACCTAGAGGACTGTGCGGCTGGTCCCGGTGGAGGTTCGAGTCCTCCCTCGGGCATGGGTGTGTGTGTGTTTGTCCTTAGGATAATTTAGGTTAAGTAGTGTGTAAGCTTAGGGTCTGATGACCTTAGCAGTTAAGTCCCATAATATTTCACACACATTTTTGAACACTGACAGGAACCGAGCACAAAACAGATATAAATGGAGAAAGTTTGTGAAAGCGACGTGTGGTCTGGAGGGACTATGACCGCTGGATATCTAATCACAAATCTGCTCCAATGGTGCTGAAAGCAAGTGTTCAAAAATGGTTCAAATGGCTCTGAGCACTGAGGTCATCAGTCGCCTAGAACTTAGAACTAATTAAACCTAACTAACCTAAGGACATCACACACATCCATGCCCGAGGCAGGATTCGAGCCTGCGACCGTAACGGTCGCTCGGCTCCAGACTGCAGCGCCTAGAACCGCAAGGCCACTCCGGCCGGCAAAGCAAGTGTGGGACGGTAGGGAATGGATAATGGTAAATTTGGCGGTAGTACTCGCGATGAGTGTGCGTGGGTGAGATCCATGGAGCACTTGGCGTTCCCGCATGCTGCGCTGGGCCAGCTAATTCGGGAGGGTGCGTGCCGGGAATCGGTGGCAAGGCCGCGCCGCCGGAAGGTAGGCCAGCGCGCAGGCCGCCGGCCAGGTGTGCTCAGCCGGCGGCGCAATCGATGGTCCGGGCCTTGACCCGCCCCCGCCACCTCCACCGCCCCCGCCGCCCCCACCTGCCCCTCGTTAAAGAGAAACTCCAGCTGCGGGTGGCCGCCGGCCGCCCGTGGCCGCCCCTTTGGCTGCCCCGCCGGCTATTGTTACTGGTCGACAACTCGGGAGCACCTCGCCGCTTCCGTAGCGCGCCTCTTTGGCACTGCGCCCACCAGCGGAGTGACGGCGACCCTATAAAAATCTTTACGAGCACGCAAATATGGCGTCACCCAGGAAATAAGGAACACAAAACAGCAGCTCTTTCAGGCAAATCTAATTTTGCTCTTCGACACAATCTATTGCGATGCCATTGAATTTATACTCGGTTTTATTCATACGCCCGGATATTTACGCGCTGTAGCATGCCTCTTCCGGGATGCACGAAGGCTCGCTGGGCCCTGAATGAATCCGCCCAGCCGACAAACACTGAAGATCTGTTTGCTGGCTGTTGACATTAAATCTACAACAAGCATTTGCTCCAAACGGAAATGAATCTATGTGACAGATTTTGGGCATATTTAACTGTTTTGTATTATAACTCGTAATATGCCATTTTAAGGTAACGGCATATTGAATACTTATAAAAAAAAGTCACCCTTATCGTTAAATGTCAGTTAATGATATATCAACGATATAGGCCAGCAAGAGAGACAAGGCAAAGGACCGGAAGATATGACGTGGTTTACTGTGCCGAAGGTAGTATGTTTTGTGTGCCACTATACCAAATTTTTTGATCTTAGCGTTGTTAACACAATCTGGGACTCCTTTATAAGTGTATTATTTCTGTTTATTTTCGTCTGATTAGATATAAATAATTGGCTCTTTACTTCCCAATATGTGGCGATTTCCGAGTGTGTGGTTGGGCAGGAATGTAACGGTACTGCTTAAATTGTTGCTAGTGAAACGAGGAGAAATGACATGTGTAATCTTCGTTGTCACAAATATATAGCTGTTTGAGAAGACTAGGGGAGAGCATGCTTCACGCAAATTGACGCTCGTTTTGTGTCAATTCTGTCTGGAGCAGATACGCCTTGTGGGCTTAATGTCTTGTTGTGATGGACAATTGAATATAGGCTTATTCTGGAAACATCCCACAGGCTGTGGCTAAGCCATGTCTCCGCAATATCCTTTCTTTCAGGAATGCTAGTTCTGCGAGGTTCGCAGGAGAGCTTCTGTAAAGTTTGGAACGCAGGAGACGAGGTACTGGCAGAAGTACAGCAGTGACGACGGGGCGTGAGTCGTGCTTGGGTAGCTCAGTTGGTAGAGCACTTGCCCGTGAAAGGCAAAGATCCCGAGTTCGAGTCTCGGTCCGGCACACAGTTTTAATCTGCCAGGAAGTTTCAATTGAATATAGTTTGCAGGTGGTTTCCCACATGTCACTAGGTATACACTGGGCTGGTTCGCACGTCAAGCTCAAGTTACAAGAGTCGTTAACGTTTTCAAAATATTATCACAGTTTTATATGGCTTACACTACGTCCAGACATGTGGGGTATACAAATCCCGTTCCCGGGCCAGGAGTGGAAACAGGAAGGGCATCCACTAACACTGCCAAATCCAGAATAACGTGCCGGCCCCGTGAATACACGGGAAAATAGACGCAAAAGAAGAGTATCATTACGTAATTTACATTGCAGAACCTTCGAGACGGAGTACAGCTCCTTGCGGCATTGGGGCCTGTAGTCCCAAGTTTGCTCAGGTGATGGAGCACGCCCTGTAACCACGACTCTTTTTCACCACCCCGCTGTTAGCGGCCATCCTCAAACAGCATTTCTACAAAGTCTGGCTTGTTCTAAATGGGTATCGACAGGCCATGGGGTTTTGAATTAACATCTCGCTCAGTGCCGAGAGTATCGGCTTCTTACCTACTTGCTGGGAGTTCCTAAATAATTAGGACACTAAAGGAGGTGGATTGAGCTAAAACTCGAATTAAAAATCAGGTTAATGATTAAAAGTGGGATATAAAGTTTGTTTCAAAAAGAATATACTTTTTTGGATGTATATATTTATTAAATTGTAAGACACACAACTATAAAACTTGCGACACATGCAGAGTGAATCAGTTGCCCCTACCTATGCGTCTTATTCAACATACAACGCCTTCAAATACATGTGCAAGATTTTCCTATTCTCTCGCTCACTGTGCAAAATCTATTAGTCCTACAGAAAAAAATAAACACGACCTCTCTGAAGTAAATTTAATGTAGTTAAATTCTGTACTGCGATAGGTTTTCGCTAGAGGCCGTAGTTTTCAAATTATTCTATATAAAAGTACATAAGTGACCTTCAAAAGCATTTTTCTCGAATAACTAGAAAAGCGTCGCCTCCCAGCGAAAGCGTATCTCAGTAATAAAATTAACTTCATAAAATTTCCTACAGAAACGTTATGTTCGTTTTTTCTGCATGACTTTTACACTGAAGCACCAAAGAAACTGGTATAGGCATGCATATTCAAGTACAGAAATATGTAAACAGACATAATCCTGCGCTGCGCTCAGAAACGCGTACATAAGACAACAAGAGTCTGCCGCAGTCGTTAGATCGGTTACTGCTGCTACAATGGTAGGTTATCAAGATTTACATGAGTTAGATTGAACGTGGTGTTATAGTCGGCGCACGAGCGATGAGATACAGCATCTCTGCGGTAGCTATGAAATGGGGATTTTCCCGTACGGCCATTTCAGTAGTGCACCGTTAGTATCAGGAATCTGGTAAAACATCAAATCTCCAACGTCACTGAGGCCGGAAAACGATCCTGCAAGAATGGGACCAACGACGACTGAAGAGAATCGTTCAGCGTAACATAAGTGCGGCTCTTCCGCAAATTGCTGAAGATTTCAATGCTCGGCCATCAAAAAGTGTTAGCGTACGAACCGTTCAGCAAAAAGACTTCACTACATAAAGCTTTACGCCTCGCCAGGACCAGTCAACACCGATATTGGGCTGTTGATGACTGGAAATATGTTGCCTGGTCGGACGAGTCTCGTTTCAAATTGTATCAAGCGTATGGTCGTATACGGGTGTGGAGACAACCTCACGAATCGATGGGCCCTGCATGTCAGCAGGGGAGTGTTCAAACTGGTGGAGCCTCTGTAATGGTGTTGGGCGTGTGCAGTTGGAATGATATGGGACCCCTGATACGTCTAGATACGACTCTGACAGGTGACACGTACATAAACATCCTGTCTGATCACCTGCATCCATTCATTGTGCATTCCGACGGACTTGGGAAAATACAGCAAGACAATGCGATACCCCACACGTCCAGAATTGTTACATAGTGGATCCAGGAACACTCTTCTGAGTTTAAACACTTCCGCTGGTCGCCAAACTCCCCAGATATGAACATTACTGAACATATCTGGGATGCCTTGCAACGTGCTGTTTAGAAGAGATTTCCACCCCCTCGTATTCTTTTTTCTGTACGAGCTTTGATTTCTCTTATTTTATTACAATGGTCATTTGTCCATGTGCAGTTGGGAGTAAACAAAATAATTTCACATTCGAAGGAGAAAGTTAGTGATTAAAATTTTGTGGAAAGATTTAGCCTCAATTAAAAATACGTTTGTTTTAATGACGGCCACTCCAGCTCGCGCATCATGCTCATGAACTATCGCCATACGTATAAAACAAGTTGCCGTTCTTTGAAGTTTTTTTATGTCCTCTGTCAATGGTATCTGGGATGTATTCCATACCAGCAGTACTCCACAAGAGGAAGGACAAGCGCAGTGCAGACAATCTCTTTAGTAGCTTTGTTGAATCTTATAAGTGTTCTGCCAATCAAACGCAGCTTTCTGTTTGCTTCCCCACAACATTTTTTATGCCATGGTTCCAATTTCAGTTTTTCATAATCGTACTCCCTATGTATGTAAATAAATTCACAGCCTTTGGATATTTCAGAATTAACTTGTAATCAAAATTAAACAGAATTTCTTTTTTAGTCATGTGGACGAAGCTAAGTGGCAGTGTTCACTGTATGTGTTCGCAGTGTCACCTGAAAGTCACCTGGTCGCCTGGAGTTCCCTCCGCCCCCAGTAGCTGAGTGGCCAGCGTGACAGAATGTCAATCCTAAGGGCCCAGGATCGATTCCCGGCTGGGTCGGAGATTTTCTCCACTCAGGGTGTTGTGTTGTCCTAAATCATCATCATTTCATCCCCATTGACGCACAAGTCGCCAAAATGGCGTCAAATCAAAAGACTTGCACCCGGCCACCGGTCTACCCGACGGGAGGCCCTAGTCACACGACATGGAGTTTCAAGTTACGTACTGAGTCCAATCCGAGCATTGATGTGAAAGTTTTACGACTGGTAGCCAGCTAGTTTTCTATCGAGAAGGAGAAGGGGAGCTGTTTATGCACTGCTGAATGTGCTGGCCGATTATCTAACGGACACCAGGCGCAACAATTGCGGCACATTTTATTGGTTAATTTGTCTGCATTCCGCCGTACTGATCGTGGATTCATAATATGAAAAGACAGAAGGACACAAACCAACAAATATTGAGAGTTATAGTTTAGTACCCAAACACATGTCAGCTTTTGATATTAATGTACACCACTATCAACTTAGTTTACTATTTTGATATCGTTTAGGGCGTTTGTGATCAAGTTGCGGTCCCTGTGTTGTCACTGTACCCCAATCTCTTCAGTATTTAATTTTCGAAGAGGGCCGTTTAAATTTTTATTACTCATTTTGGTGGTTACTGGTGCTGTGTTTTTAAAATAACACTGAAGAGCCAAGGAAACTGGTACATCTGACTAACATCGTGTAGGGTCCCCGTAAGCATGCAGAAGTGCCGCAACACGACGTGGCATGGACTCGTCTAGTTACTGAAGTAGTGGTGGACGGAACTGACACCATGAATCCTGCAGGGCTTCCATCACGTGGTGGAGATTTCTTCTGAACAGCACGTCCCAAGGCATCCCAGATATGCTCAATAATGCTCATGTCTGGGGAGTCTGATGGCCAGCGGAAGTGTTTAAACTCAGAAGGGCATTCCTGGAGCCACTCTGTAGCAGTTCTGGACGTATGGGGTGTCGCATTGCCCTGCTGAATTTTGCCCGAGTCCGTCGGAATCAACAAAGGACATGAAAGGATGCAGGTGATCAGGCAGGATGATTACGTACGTTTCACCTGTCAGAGTCGTATCTAGACGTATCAGGGGTCCCATATCACTCCAGCTGCACACGTCCCAGACCATTGCAAAGCCTCCACCAGCTTGGACAGTCCTCTGCTAACATGCAGGGTCCATGAATTCATGGGGTTGTCTCCACACCCGTACACGTCCAACCGCTCGATACAATTTGACATGAGACTCGGTTAACCACACAATATGTTTACAGTCATGAACGGCCCAATATCGGTGTTGACGGGCCCAGACGATGCATAAAGCTTTGTGTCGTACAGTCATCAAGGGTACACGAGTGGGCCCTCGGGTCTTAAAGGCCATATTCATGATGTTTCGTTGAATAGTTCGGACGCTGAGACTTGTTGATGGCCCAGCATTGAAATCTGCAGTAATCTGCGGAAGGGTTGCATTTCTATCACGTTAACCGATTCTCTGGAGTCGTCGTTGGTCACGTTGTTGCAGGATCTTTTTCTGGCCTCAGCGATATCGGAGATCTGATGTTTTACCAGATTCCTGATATTCACGGTACACTCGTGAAACGATCGTACGGGAAACTCCCCATTTCATCGCTCCCTCGGAGATGCTCTGCCCCATCGCTCTTGCGCCGTTGTTCAAACTCACTTAAATCTCGATAACCTGCCATTGTAGCAGCTGGGGCTAACAACTACGGCAGACACTTCATGTTTTATATACAAGTTGCCGACCTCAGTGCCGTTCTCTGCCTGCTTCCATATCTCTGTAATTGAATACGCATGCCTGTGACAGTTCCTTTGACGCTTCAGTGTACAGGTTGATCCATTGATAGTTTAGTACCCAAACACATGTCAGCTTTTGATATTAATGTACACCACTCACGAAATAAGCTTCAAACGAAAAAACTACAAAGAACGAAACTCGTCTAGCTTGAAGGGGGAAACCAGATGGCGTTATGGTTGACCAGCTAGATGGCGCTGCTATAGGTCAAACGGATATCAACTACGTTTTTTTAAATAGGAACCCCCATTTTTATTACATATTCGTGTAGTACGTACAGAAATATGAATGTTTTAGTTGGACCACTTTTTTCGCTTTGTGACAGATAGCGCTGTAATAGTCACAAACATATAAGTACGTGGTATCACGTAACATTCCGCCAGTGCAGACGGTATTTGCTTCGTGATACATTACCCGTGTTAAAATGGACCGTTTAACAATTGCGGAAAAGGTCGACATCATGTTGATGTATGGCTATTGTGATCAAAATTCCCAACGGGGGTGTGCTACGTATGCTGTTCGGTATCCTGGACCGTTCGCCGGATAGTTACTGTAGTGTCGGCAGACTTGCCAACACTACGCACACTAATTGAAAGAGGCGGCCAAGATGCACGCGCTAACTCACGAAGGATGGAGTGAGGTCTGAAACAGGAGACTTAATGAATGTGATAAAGAAGATACGTATCTTTGGAATATACTTAACTTTTAATACATCCTTGTATACATCGTTCTTGATGAGACATCTGGAGATTGTGGCGATAAAAGTGACTCTTTATATACAAGCTATTTAAGGCTAATGGCGCCTTGCTAAGTCGTAGCCATTAACTTAGCTGAAGGCTATTCTGTCTCTCGGCAAATGAGAGCAAAGGCTTCGTCCGTATAGTCGCTATCAACGTCGTCGTACAACTGGGGCGAGTTCTCGTACGTCTCTCGAGACCTGCCGTGTGGTGGCGCTCGGTCTGCGATCACACAGTGGCGACACGCGGGTCCGACATGTACTAATGGACCGCGGCCGATTTAAGCTACCACCTAGCAAGTGTGGTGTCTGGCAGTGACACCACATTCCTCCCCCGCAAATCGGCGAACGGTTGTGTTATAAGGCTTCCGCCCGCCGTGGGGAGGACCCCATGTTGACGCATGCGATGAGGTGGGGAGCCTAACAACAGGCGAGGCTGTGCCACCCGCACCCGGCCATTCGGTCCGAGGGGAGCTAGGAAACGCCTGAAAACCTAGTCCAGGGTGCACGTCAACATGCGGTGTATGCGCCCGTAATGAGACAGGAGGGGCCGAAGGGTCGACCTCCATTGCGTCGGGGTATCCGACGCGCGACGACATCTGGTCCGGAGCGGGCAAGAGTTCCATGGCGGAGGACATCTGGTCACGGGACGCGAGCGGCGGCGCGTGACCCAGGGAGGCGCTTGGCGGCTGCAGCGAAGCGTCCACTGCGGGCGGCGCCGGCGGCGGCTGCGGCGGCGGCGCGACGCCATGAGGCAAAATGGAAGGCATCGTCGGTAACACCTGGGGATGAGGCGAGCCAGTAGATGGGTCCCCAGGGCGCAGACCGGACGGCACCGTCGCTGAAAGCAGACAGGGAGCGGCAGAACCCAGGCGACAACAGAGGCGCAGCTGATTGAGATGCCGACGCACCTCACCAGAGGCCCCCAAAACCAAATACATCGCGCGGCCTAGGCAGCGAAGAATGCTCCCTGCGAGCCAACGCCGTGAACCGCGATAGTTGCGATAGAAAACAACGTCGCCAGGAGCAAAAGCAGTAGGCTGCCGCTGCACTGGAACCTGATGCGGCGGATGCAGCAAAGACATCAAGGTTCGATGAGGACGACCATGGAGCAACTCAGCCGGCGAGCGACCATCGCGGGGCTGAGAGCGATACGAAGACAAAAAGAGCAACAATGCGTCCTCCCGAGAATGCGACTCTTTCAACTTCAACATCTGTGACTTGAAAGTCCGGAACAACCGTTCAGCGGCACCGTTTGACTGAGGCAAAAACGGCGCGGATGTCAGATGTTGAATACCATTGGCCTTGCAGAATGACTGAAATTCTGCGGACATGAATTGTGGGCCATTGTCGGAAACAATAGTCTGGGGAAGACCTTCAATGCAAAAAATAGCGGACAACGCTTGGATGGTGGCAGATGATGTCGTGGAAGACATCCGGACAACAAAAGGAAAATTACTGAAGGAATCCACCACAACCAACCATCGAGCATTCCAGAATGGACCAGCAAAATCGATATGTAAGCGTTGCCAAGGGGAAGTGGCTTTCGGCCATGCAAACAATTTCCGCGGCGGTGCGGATTGTTGTTCGGCACACGCCACGCAAGAAGAGCACATATTCGTAATCGCAGCATCGATTCCGAACCAAGTACAGTGCTGACGAGCAAGTTGTTTCGTGCGCACTATACCCCAATGTCCTTGGTGGAGAAGCGTTAAGACAGAGGACTGTAACGAACGTGGGACCACGACTCTGGACTGATCATTATCGGAACGCAACAACAAAACACCACGTCGTACAAAAAGTCTCTCCTTGTGAGCAAAAAATCGGCGAACCAACGGATCCTCGATCCGCGACTTTGACAAGGGCCATTGCATAGCAACAAAACGCAAAACAGTAGCAAGGACAGGGTCAGCAGCTGTGGCTGTAGCGACACGACGAAAATCAATCGGAAACGATTCGACCACGACATCGGATTCCGAATCAATGAACATGCAAGCAAGTTCGGAAGAATCGAATGCTTTATCCTCAGCAACAGGCAAACGGGACAACGCATCAGCGTTTCCGTGCTTAGCAGTGGACCGATACAATATATCGTAGCGGTACTGCAAGAGGAAAAGAGACCAGCGAATGAATTTCTGCGCTGTACGTGGAGGTACGGGCTTGTTCGGATGAAAAAGCGATGTCAAAGGTTTGTGGTCTGTGATGATAGTAAAGTGACGACCATACAAGAAATCATGGAATTTAGTAACACCAAACACGAGAGCTAAAGCTTCTTTCTCCATCTGGGAATAATTGCGTTGCGCAGACGAGAGTAATTTTGAAGCAAAGGCAAGAGGACGATCATGCGATCCATCTTTGTGCGCAAGCACAGCACCGATCCCGAATTCCGATGCATCGACCATCAACAAAAGGGGTTTCTGGGGATCGAATGGCGTAAGGCAAGTATGTGAAAGCAACGCCGATTTCAACTGGCGAAAGGCACGTTCGCATTCCGTCGTCCAGACGAACGGAACACCTTTACGGCGTAAGCGATGAAGCGGAGCTGAAATGGAAGAAGCACGCGGCACAAACCTAGCATAGTAGTTAATTTTTCCCAACACACTCTGTAGCTGTTTCAAGTTCTGTGGCGAAGGCAACTCCTGTATGGCACGGAGGTGCCCTGGACTCGGATGTATGCCTTGGGCATTAATGACATGGCCCAGATATGGAAGGTCACGAGCAAAAAACACACATTTGTCCTTCCTTAAGCGAAGACCATTTTGTCGCAAGACCTGAAATAACGTTCGTAGGTTGGCTAAATGTTCGGCTTCTGTCTTTCCGGAGATCACAATATCGTCCAGATAGTTCGCAGCAGTAGGGACCGACGCACAAACAGTTTGCAAATATTGCTGAAACAAGGCAGGGGCGGATGCACACCCGAATGGCAGTCTTTTGAAGCGGTACAATCCAAGATGCGTGTTAACCACCAAGACGCGCTGGGTTTCTTCGTCCACTGGGAGTTGCAAGTACGCATCCGCTAGGTCCAATTTCGAAAAGTATTTACCCGGACACAGTTTATCAAAAAGATCTTCCAGGCGGGGCAAAGGAAAAGTTGCAGTCACAAGTCGTGGATTCACAGTTGCCTTGAGGTCCACGCAAAGTCTCAATTTTCCGGAAGGTTTTGGCAAAATTACTAAGGGTGAGGCCCAGAGAGAAGCCTGCACACGTTCAATTACACCGTGAGATTCTAAATCGTGTAATGTTCTTGCGACCTCATCACGCAATGCGTGGGGAACATTGCGCGCTCTGAAAAATTTCGGTTGCGCGTCCACTTTGAGTTCCAAATGTGCTTCATAGTTCTTAGCGCAACCAAGGCCCGGTGCAAAAATGTCTGCAAATTCTTCACAAAGACGAGAAACACTGGCGGAAGGCACAGTCTGATTCACGGATAGGACCTGATTGACTATAGACAAGTTAAACAACTGAAATAAATCTAAACCAAACAAGTTCACTGCAGTAGAAGAACGAAGAACGTAAAATGACACAAGTTTTGTTTGTCCCTTGTATGTGGCAAGAAGGCTGCACCGTCCTAACACAGGTATCTGCTGTCCTAAGTAACTATTGAGCTGAACATTTGCGGCACGCAACGGAGGATTGCCCAGCTGTTTGTACGTGTCTTGATTGAGCAATGAAACTGCAGCTCCGGTATCGAGCTGGAATGGTATCACTTTGCCTCCAAAGTCTACAAAAAGTTTATTGTCCTGCTGACGACAAGAGCGACCTTCACGGGCAATTTGAACTGATACAGGTACAGAAGCACTGGCGACTTTACGGGAGTTCCGGCGACGTCGACGCACACTTTGTGCGGGACGAACACAGTCACTGTGAGATAAAGTGGCACTGGACGGGGTGGAATTAACGACATGAATGTCCATGGGCGAAGGTCCACGAGCCTGATTGTCCCTGGTTCGATTCTGGCGCGAAGCAAAGGGCCTGGAATGGTTTTGATTGTCTGATCTAAGCTTTTTCTGGCAAACACTTTGAACATGTCCTTTCTTATGACAGTAAAAGCAAATAGCTTGGCGTGACGGGCAATTGTCACGCGAATGTCTAGTTGCACACCGCGGGCATGATTTGAGCACGGCATTGGCCTGCTTACGCGGCACACGTGTTTGCGAGCTAGGCTGCAGCTGCCCGGACGTGCGCGAGGGCCGTTGAACGTCCCATGCTGCGCGCCCGGCGGGCCGGTCAATGCGACACACTGCTGGCGAAGTTTCAAATGATTCCTGAGCAAAGTCAAGTGTGTCTTGCCTATCCAATATGTCTATCACTTGTTGAAGGGAGGGATTAACGAGTTTCAAAATCTGTTCCCGTATGCGAACATCAGAAACGTTCTGTGCTATTGCATCACGCACCATAGTATCTCAATACGAAAGTCCACATTCACATGAAAAATCACAATCCCTAGTAAGTCCTTGCAATGTTGCAACCCACTCCCTATTAGTCTGACCGGCCGTACGTTTGGTACGAAAGAACGTATACCTTTTTGCAACTACATTAACTGTTTCTTTGAAATAGGCATCTAAAGCAGACAAAATTTCTTCGTAGGACAGAGTTGCTACGTCGCGTCGGGGAAACAATTTCACTATCACACGGTAGGTGGACACACCGACACAAGAAAGCAAAAACAGCTGCCGCTCATTACCTTGAATTCTGTAGGCGGCTAGATGGAATCCAAACTGGCGTGACCATTCTGGCCACGTTTCTTGCGTTGAATCAAAATTACGGAAGGATGGTGCAACGGCGTGGTGTGGCTGCGGTAGCGATGAAGCGGCGGCGGCCGCATCGTGTTGCAGCGCACGTTGACCCTGGACGAGCTGTCCAAGGGCATCCAATAACGCCTGCGTCTGCTGATTCTGCAAGCGATAAAATTCGGACAGTACATCTGGCGAAGCCATGACACAAGTAACGTAAGCAAAGCAAGAAGAACGAAGACCGTTTTTACGCTCGTCGCCAAAATTGTAGTGTCGGCAGACTTGCCAACACTAAGCACACTAATTGAAAGAGGCGGCCAAGATGCACGCGCTAACTCACGAAGGATGGAGTGAGGTCTGAAACAGGAGACTTAATGAATGTGATAAAGAAAATACGTATCTTTGGAATATACTTAACTTTTAATACATCCTTGTATACATCGTTCTTGATGAGATATCTGGAAATTGTGGCGATACAAGTGACTCTTTATATACAAGCTATTTAAGGTTAATGGTGCCTTGCTAAGTCGTAGCCATTAACTTAGCTGAAGGCTATTCTGTCTCTCGGCAAATGAGAGCAAAGGCTTCGTCCGTATAGTCGCTAGCAACGTCGTCGTTCAACTGGGGCGAGTTCTCGTACGTCTCTCGAGACCTGCCGTGTGGTGGCGCTCGGTCTGCGATCACACAGTGGCGACACGCGGGTCCGACATGTACTAATGGACCGCGGCCGATTTAAGCTACCACCTAGCAAGTGTGGTGTCTGGCAGTGACACCACAGTTACGTTATACAAAGAAACAGGAAATGTTCGGCCACATGTCAAAAGTCAACCACGACCTGCAACAAATGATAACGCCCAACTAGGTGTTTCACCTACTGTCGCGGCTAATCCGCACATCAGTAGCAGACAAATTGCGCGAGAATCGGGAATGTCAAAAACGTCGGTGTTGAGAATGCTACATCAACATCGATTGCACCCTTACCATAATTCTATTCACCAGGGATTGTATGGCGACGACTTTGAACGTCGTGTACAGTTTTGGCACTTGGCACAAGAGAAATTACGGGACGATGGCAGATTTTCTGCACGCGTTCTGTTCAGCGACGACGTGTCATTCACCAACAGCGGTAACGTAAACCGGCATAATATGCACTATTGGGCGGCGGAAAATCCACGATAGCTGCGACAAGTGGAACATCAGCGATCGTGGCTGGTTAATGTATGGGAGGAAGGATAATTGGCCCCAATTTTATCGATTGCAATCTAAATGGCGCAGTGTATGCTGGTTTCCTACGTAATGTTCTACCGATGTTACTACAAGATGTTTCACTCCATGATAGAATGGCGATGTACTTCCAAGATTATAGATGTCCGGCACATAGCTCGCTTGTGGTTGGAGCGGTATTGAATAGCATATATCATGACAGGAGGATTGGTGTAAAATGCTTTAATTTCTGATTCTATTAAAAGACATTTATTATAATCACTTTTTATCTGTGATTTATATCACTGAATAATGTCATCCTCTCTTTATAATAATTTTTTTCTTGTTGAGAAGGGAACATGTTTAGAATACCAGATGCGGCGGTCAGTCTTTAAAAATTGTTGCAAAATGTGCAACCATACAGAAATTGTTACCTAATTTAATGTTGAAACTGAATATGATTTAAGGAAATAGTGTTGTTCATGTTTGATTGCTTTTGTTGTTGTCACTCATATTTCTAAGCTGGCCGTTTTCCTTGGTGTAAGTAAAATACTCGTAAAATGGTGAAAATTGTATGTGTTTATTTCTGAGTATGTGCGCTTGGCATCTTGTACTACCGAACTTCAAATATTTTTATGAGGTAATTTTGCGGTATCTAAACTTCTTTGTGGAATCCTGGTACCACTTCCGTTATGCTCGGTGAACTTCCTTTGGCCTTTCTGACGGTAAATTACGAATCTGTTCCCACAAAATAAGGATATTCCGGCTCTATATGACTGCTAAAAATGGGGCTATTTCACAAGCATAATTCTAAAGAAACATAACTCGCATACAATCAGCTCTGAAAAACTTCGCTTTATTCAGGGACTTATGTTGCTTCGCAATATCGAGAGTATCTTCTCACGTTGGCAGTTGTTCTTCATTCGAATTCTGGAATACGAGCATTTATTGTATCTTCTTTGATGAAGGAACTTCGGTAAAACTTGTGTAGTAGTTCCGCTTTAGGGACCTTGTCGTCGGTAACTTTACAATTAGTATCGGGGAGTGAAATTATTAACGTCTGTGTTTGAATGGCATGATAACGTTCTGTTCGAAGTAATGAGCAGCCGCACTGTGTCCCGCAGCAAGGCAGAAAATCTCTTTCTACCTCGGTTCTAACAGTAGAAAACGGTTGTCCCTGTATCTTTTAGCCGCTCGGGATTAGCCGAGCGGTCTCAGGCGCTGCAGTCATGACTGTGCAACTGGTCCCGGCGGAGGTTCGAGTCGTCCCTCGGGCATATAGTAATCCGAAACATGTGGAGTGTTGGACTTGCCTAATTATTACATATAATGCGAAAATACGGTCAGGCAAGCACTCAATTTTTACGCTCACTTCTAAATAATATATTTTATCGCTGGATTGGCAAGCCAAGCTGATTTTTGAGTATTGATTTAGTCGTGACAATTTAAAATGAACGATGGGTCTGGGAGACCGATACTTCGGGATAAGGGGTATTGAAATCTAAGGCTCCCTCTACATTTCGTAACCTACTCCGGCAACGCATACTTATTTCTATTACCAAATTACCTAATCACTGATGCCTGAGGATGCGTCCCATCAACACATCCCTTTCTATGACAAGTTGCTGCATTCAAATCCCATTCATCGGTTACCCTCTCTGCTAGTCTTATCTGTTCTGTAGCTCCACATTTCAAAAGCTTCTATATTCTTCTTCTCTGGGGTGTTAATGGTTTAGTTTTCAAATTCATATAATGCTACATTTCAAACAAACCTGTCGACACTTAATCATGTACTAGATGTCGATTTTTTTTTTTTCAGGACCCCTTCTCTTGCCACGCTAGTCTGCTTTTTATGTAATCTCTACACCGATCGTTTACATTACAGCGCAAATATCAAAAATAATCTAAGAGCTTTTCGCATCTCATTTCCTAGTCTAATTGCCTCGACCACATTTCATTATCCCTCTTTTCAGGACACTATCCATTCCACTAAACTTCGAATTCTTCGCTGCCTCTGACCAAATAACAGACTCAAAGATTTTATTTCTCCTTCAACTTCAATTCCCTTTACAAAATTCTCCTTGATTTTCTTTACTGCTTACTCAACGGACAAATTAATAATACTAGGGATAACATCAACAGCCACTTCCCTTTCACGTCTTTCGACTCCTACAACTGCAGTCTATTGTTAGTACTACCGTTAGAACAATACAAGAGACCTTTCTAGCTTCCGGAACTATTTGTTCCTTCACCGGAGAGGGAAAAGGTATAGGTGTGGTAACATAAAAAAGGAAGGGCAGTTCACTCGGACTCCGGGAGGAGAGGGGCACATCCTAACGAGTACGAGTTGGGACTCCTACATTTATACTTCACAAGCCACGGTAAGGTGTATGACATAGGCTACTGTCGGTACCACTATCTTTCACCCCCTCACTATTTCAAATATCTGATCAGGCAAACAGCCGCATATGAGGAACGTATAGGATGACAATTATTGAACTATATTAAAGCGTCATAACTTACGAACGGTTTGCGTTAGGACGTTCGACCTGCGCGGTTGGCAGCGAGGCATTGGTACGCACTGTATGGCTTGGTTTAGCGACGAAGCCCATATTCATTTGGATGAGTTCGTCAATAAGCAAAATTGGCGCATTTGGGGGACTGAGAATCTGCATTTCGTGATCGAGATGCCTCTTCACCATCAACGGGTGACTGTGTGGTGTGCAATGTCCAGGCGCGGAATAATCGGTACGACATTCCTTAATGGCACGATGACTACCGAACGGTACGTAAAGGTTTTGGAAGATAATTTCATCCTCATTTTCAAAAGTGACCCTGATTTCGACAGGATGTGGTTCATGCAAGACGGAGCTCAGACCCATCGAAGCATGGGAGTGTCTTGTGTCCTGGTGGAGAGCTTTGGAGACCACATTCTGGCTCTGGGGTACCCGTAGGTCACTGACATGGGCGTCGATTGGCCGCTATATTCTCCGGATCTGAACAGATGCGACTCCTTTTTGTAGGGCTATATTAAAAACAAGGAGTACGGCAATAACCCCAAAACCATTGCTGAGCTGAAAACAGCCATTCAGGAGTTCATGGTCTGCATCCATGTTGCGACACTTCAGATGGTCATGCAGTTTCGCTATTCGTCTGCACCACATCATCACCAATGATGGCAGGCATATCGAACATGCCACAACCTAAATGCGAATATCTGTAGTAACGTATACATGTTGAATAAAATATGTGCACGCCGTAGTTTGTAATTAAATTACAATTTTTTAGTATAGTTCAATAATTGTCGCACTGTATTAATAGAACTAAAAATCCTCTTCAGTTACCAGTAATTTCTTATTTATTGCACGACCGCTTTCGAAGCCTAAAGCTTATTCATCAATTGCCACTAAATAAAAAAGAGAACATAAAAGTGTGTCGGTTGGGCCATTCAGTTTTATGGTGCCATACCTAAGTCAAACAAATGCATGGAAGCGTAGGACCAGTTGCAGCGCCCGCCTCGGCAGCACGGCACGGAAGTGACAAGTGGAAGGAAGGGTATATCTCCACACAGATTTCTTATATTGGTATCTTTGGTTGAAACTGTGGCAGGAGGGGACGAATAAGGAACGTAGGTGCTTGGAAGATGCGATATGGGTGTAATGGCAGAGGAGTGTAACTCGACTGGTGGTTAATGGTTAAAATACTGGGCGTTGGTGCTGAACTTCTGAAGCAATATATAGGATACGAAGATGAGCTATTATTAATAATAGTAATAATAATAATAATCCCCGTGGAGGCTCGGGAAAAGAATAGGCCTTCTGTATGTTCTGCCAGTCGTAAAAGGCGACGAAAAGAACAAACCACTAATAGGGCTAAACCCCCTTTTAGTGTGATTAGTTGGTTCAGGACAGAACTAATGAAGCCTCGGACAAGCGCTGTCATGGTCGGGGACGACGCTTGAACCACAATGGTAACGACACTTGCTAGCTACACGGAAAATGATGTAAATCCAAATAGAGGTGTTTTGCAGGACATGCTTCCTGCAATCACTCTAGAAGGAAAACAAAGACAGAGGATGAGATGGTCAGATGAAGTTAACCGACACCTCATGTTCTGTTATTACCAAGCAACGAACTTAGGAACCAACACAACTGGATACAGATCACAAGTATACACAACATTTATTACCAGATACCAAGAATTAAAATTTTTAACAGAACAACGACTAGCTGATCAGATTCGTGTAATAATAAAAAATAACAGGATACCCCAGTCAGAAATAGAAAACATCAAACAACAAGTACAACAAATACTGGAACAAAATAATGTGCAATCAGAAGAAGAAGAAAATACAGTAATGGACTCAAACATCCCAGAGCAAACAAACAACACGCATCAATTAAACAATCAGAGGAAAACGAAATCTTAAGACAGCCACCAGAACAAGCACAAATAGAACATGAAGTGACACACATGTTAGATATAGAAGAAAAATATCAGTTGACATATATAGAATACAAAGACGCAAATACAGACATCAGACCATTCTTACATAGACCACGAAATAACCCACAAGTCGAAACAACAATAACAACTATCAACACAATCATACACAACAAAATAAATGAAAATACAACTATGGAAGAGCTACAACTACTGGTTTATGCAGGAACACTCACTACACTAAATATACACACTAGGCAGAGATCAGAACCAACCAACACACAGAAGAAACCCACAAAACCAGCATGGCAACACAGGCTACAGATCAGAATAGAAAAACTGAGAAAAGACATTGGACAGCTAACACAATTTATAAGAAATGAAATATCATACAAAAAACGAAAAAGGTGAGGTAAAATCTCACACCAAGAAGCGATAGAGCAATTAGATGAAAGGAAGTAGAAATTACAAGCATTGGCCAAACGTCTTAGAAGATACAAAAAAAGTGAAAATAGATGGAAGCAAAACCAAACATTCAACACAAACCAAAAGAAATTTTACCAGACAATAGATAACACACACATTAAAATAGACAATCCACCAAACATAACAGACATGGAACACTTCTGGAGCAATATATGGTCAAACCCAGTACAACATAACAGACATGCACGGTGGATACAAGCAGAAACAGACAAGATGATACCACAAATGCCTGAAACCTAAAGATCAAGCAGACACAGCAAACCCAGCAAAATATCGCCCCATAACCTGCCTACCAACAATATACAAAATATTAACTTCAGTCATTACACAGAAATTAATGACGCATACAACACAGAACAAAATTATAAATGAAGAACAAAAATGCTGCTGCAAAGGAGCACGAGGATGTAAAGAGCAACTGATAATGGATACAGAGGTGACATATCAAGCTAAAACTAAACAAAGGTCGCTGCACTACGCATACATTGATTACCAAAAGGATTTTGATAGTGTACCCCACTCATGGTTACTACAGATATTGGAAATATACAAAGTAGATCCTAAATGAACACAGTTCCTAAACATAGTAATGAAAAATTTGAAAACCACACTTAATATCCAAACAAATTCAAATAATATCACATCACAGCCAACACAGATTAAGCGTGGAATATACCAAGGAGACTCATTAAGTCCTTTCTGGTTCTGTCTTGCTCTGAACCCGCTATCCAACATGCTAAATGATACAAATTATGGATATAATATTACTGGAACATACCAACACAAAATCACACATTTGCTATACATGGATGATCTAAAACTACTGGCAGCAACTCAACCAATTAATAAAGATAACAGGAGTATTCAGCAATGATATAAATATTGCTTTTGGAACAGACAAACGTAATAAAAATAGCATAGTCAAGGGAAAACACACTAAACAAGAAGATTACGTATTGGATAACCACAGCGACTGCATAGAAGCGATGGAAAAAACAGATGCCTATAAATATCTAGGATACAGACAAAAAATAGGAATAGATAATACAATTATTAAAGAAGAACTAAAAGAAAAATATAGACAAAGGCTAACAATAATACTGAAAACAGAATTGACAGCAAGAAACAAGACAAAAGCTACAAATACTTATGGTATACCAACATTGACCTACTCATTTGGAGTAGTGAAATGGAGTAACACAGACCTAGAAGCACTCAATACACTTACACGATCACAATGCCACAAATATAGAATACATCACATACATTCAGCAACAGAAAGATTCACATTAAGCAGAAAGGAAGGAGGAAGGGGATTTATCGACATAAAAAACCTACATTATGGACAGGTAGACAATTTAAGAAAATTCTTTATAGAACGAGCAGAAACTAGCAAAATACACAAAGCAATCCCTCATATAAATACATCAGCTACACCATTGCAATTTCACAACCACTTCTACAACCCTTTAGATCACATAATATCAACAGATACAAAGAAAGTAAATTGGAAAAAGAAAACACTACACGGCAAGAACCTTATCATCTAACACAGCCACACATCGATCAAGACGCATCCAACACATGGCTAAGAAAAGGCAATATATACAGTGAGACGGAAGGATTCATGATTGCAATACAGGATCAAACAATAAACACCAGATATTACAGCAAGCATATTATTAAAGATCCCAATACCACAACAGATAAATGCCGACTTTGCAAACAACAAATAGAAACTGTAGATCACGTCACAAGCGGATGTACAATACTAGCAAATACAAAATACCCCAGAAGACATGACAATGTAGCAAAAATAATACATCAACAACTTGCCATACAACATAAACTAATTAAACAACACATTCCCACATACAAGTATGCACCACAAAATGTACTGGAGAATGATGAATACAAATTATACTGGAACAGATCCATTATAACAGATAAATCAACACCACGTAACAAACCTGACATCATACTCACCAATAAAAAGAAGAAATTATCACAACTAATCGAAATATCCATACCCAATACAACGAATATACAGAAGAAAGCAGGAGAAAAAATTGAAAGATACATCCAACTGGCTGAGGAAGTCAAGAACATGTGGCATCAGGATAAAGTTGACATTATACCAATTATACTATCAACTACAGGAGTCATACCATACAATATCCACCAGTACATCAACGCAATACAGCTACATCCAAACATATATATATACAACTACAGAAATCTGTAATTATTGATACATGTTCAATTACCCGAAAGTTCCTAAATGCAATGTAACATATACCGTACAGTTAAAAGGAAGTCACGCTTGATCAAGGTCCGCGGCACTTTCCATTTTTGACCAGACATAGTGTCTGAGAAAAGAAACAATAATAATAATAATAATAATAATAATGTATATAAGAAGAATGGGGAACTTCCTGCACATTCTGTAAGGTTACCGTTGGTGTTTGGAGTAACGGACCGCATAGCGAAAATTTTTCACAAGAATGATTTAAGGTCTTTGTTCCTCATCCAACACAAGGTAAAAGACTTGTTTCGATCTACAACGGATGTACATGGCCGTCTCCACACTGCGGGAGTACATGAAGTGATTTATGGTTCAAATGGCTCTAAGCACTATGGGACAATATTTGAGGTCATAATTCCCCTAGACTTAGAACTACGTAAGCCTAACTAACCTAAGGACATCACACACATCCATGCCCGAGGCAGGATTCGAACCTGCGACCGTAGCAGCAGCACGGCTCCGGACGAAAGCGCCTAGAACCGCTCGACCACAGTGGCCGGCGAAGTGATGTATGGTTGTGACAAAGTATATATCTGCTAAACAGGAAGGGCGGGAAAAGAATGCGTCAAGGAGCATTAACTTGCACATATGTTTAAGAAAAACGGTAGAATCAGCGGTAGGGGAGAACCAATGACAATGTGACCGGGTTACGAATTGTAAGAGCATTAGCCTGCATTGCCAGTTAAGGTAGTATTTGTAGAACGAAAATCCGCGAAGCAGTCGAAACATTGGTGGATGAGTACAATTTCAATAGAGGTTGGGGATGTAGACTTCCGTCTGCGTGGCTACCAGATATCACATAAGTAGACAACCACGGCGAGAGAGGAAGAGAAATAACTGCCAGAAAACAACCGAAGTGGCACAAGTACAATACATTTTGGATTTCGCATTTCTGTCAATATCTGCTTTCCGTGTTTTCCCAATGACGAGGGTTCACAAGCAGCTGCCGGAAGATGTGGACCCAGTGACTCCATTTCTCCGAAAAAGCGCGAGAAAATAGTCTTTTACTCGTATAAACAAAGGTAACACAACCTAACGATTGCTTTCAGCCATCCAGGGACACAAGTTCCATCCCCAGGAAGATACGACCCGAGAAACCGAAACGACGAACAGTGAAGAAGTTTGAAGAGGTATATGAGGCGGGCTAACGACTCACAATATTTTATCGTCAATGACAACGGCCAGAAAAGCGTTCTAACTTTTAATTATCTGTAATCTTATCTTGAGGATTAGCACCTTCCAGCATGTCTACGTTACGTAAGTTTGTGAGACCATCTCATTCAAATGTACTACGTTCGGTGAACAAATTGGACGCCTGATACTTCACTATGCTAGTGTTGACGGGGTAGGTCCTCTGACACATTTACTGCCTGTACCATTTCCAGACAGTTTTTTTAAAAATCTCGAAACCTTGAGAAGTACTTAGTGCCAAAGAAGTTTCCTTAACCTGATGTAATGGTACATATAACTTAATGATGGTCGCTTAACCGGAAGAGACGGTCGGTAGATAAATACTAATTAAAGCAGATTTGATGGTTTCACGACGCCGTTGAAACTTTTTACAGAAACATTTTGCAGATAGTGTGCGTAGAAAGCATAACAATGTTAAATATCCTAAATAGAAACGTAACTTACATGCAAGGCGCGACTCACTTACAGTGTACTTGTACAAGTATCACTGACCACATTCCAACTGGTGATGGTACTTCTATAAAAATGAACTGCTACAACTCAGCGTGTTTCACGCACGTGACGATACACTGATGCTATTACCCCGTGAAATACTTGCTAACTGTACGGAAAATACTCCTGATACACACGTTATGGTTGACGCCCATAGCTAGTGGCACAACAACAAGTGAACAACGCTTCGCCTTCTCCGCAATTTGAATAACGCATCATGTTTCATACGCGACCATCTACTAACCTGATGCAGTAATTGCTACTCGCTGCACTTACTTCAGGGAACTGCTGTTAATTACCGGCTTCACAGTGTGTTACATACCAAGACACTCTTACTTCGTAGCATTTTCAGGTAATGCTACAACGAAGCTATTTCGAGAACACCATGTGATATGGATGCATAACACAAAAGTTTGTTCAGCGACTGCCAGTTTTAGTACAAATGTTCACATGAACGGTACTTTGTTTTGCTACTAAGAATCGTTCGCCAACATATTCCACGAATGTGCGAGTATGGGGTTTATCTTCATTAAAGCTTTTCTGGAAATGTATTTTCACTGGACTTCTAAAAACCGCTCACTTCAAAAGTGGCAGAAACTTTGGTGTCTAGGAAGCCTGCTCACTCTGTTCGTTAGACAAACAATTAAAACAAGTCGTATTAATGAGTTTCATTACAAAAACAGTCCGCCCCCGGCAGCTGAGTGGCCGACGCGAGATGTATACCAACTCTTACTGCGCCGGTGCCCCAGGAATACCCTGGAAAAGAAGTACCCAGACAAGAACTGGCGACAGATATGGCGCGTTATACGGAACGGTTACCTCCCAACGTCGGTACGCTCAACATGGTATGTGGTGGTAAATAGGAAGTTCGCAACGAATCAACGGCGGCACGCGATTCATTTGGCAGACACTCCACTATATTTAGGCTGCGCAACAGTGGACACTGATGAACATCGTTTAGCATGTAGTGGGACGGCTCCAGTGTGGCACTTGGCACGACAGATATTGGCGTTCCTGTTACGCTCCGCCCCTCACACAATTTCATCAGACACACTTTTTCCCCCCAAGAATCTTATTTTCAGGTCCAAAAAACCAACGCAGTGACATGGGTACGGGGAATGGTTGTGGGCTACGTCTATAACGAATCGGAAAAGGACAAAACGGATTTTTGGCATTTTCTCCTCGATGGCCACACGAAGCTGCAACAGCACAAGAAATGTAGCCAAGACTTCGCTAATTAGCTGCGACTGATATTTACCGGCCCGCCGGCCAGATGGGGTGTGATCGGTGAGAGATAAGATAGACGAAGAAGCCGAGATAGACATCGATCACACTTTACGGACCCGTAGTTAATTTAGAGAAGACGACCCAGTCTTACACCAACATCTGGAGAACGGGTCGATAGATGGCTCTATTGCTCTATCGAACGTCGGGTCGTGAGCAGGTGACGCCCCCGACAAGAATTTCATTTCAGTGCTAGAGGAGCATGTTTCTTTTGTATTTGTACTATCCATGATGTCTTCATCTCTTCTTCATTTGCACATTTTCAGTTTCATTCATTTCCTTAATTAATTTTCTAATTATTTATGAACATTTGGACGTTGTAGACACTATTTATGCGGTAGTATAACAAAATATAAGGCAGCAAAGGTTGTAAGTTTGACATTGGAAAAAAATATATATAAGAGTAGCGTTGAAGTCTCAGTCTGAGTTTCAAACCACCTTTACCCCATTTTTCTTACTTAAAAAAAATGGATAAAAAACCTAAGAAAAGTGGCTAGCTCACCTTCCTAGTAATCAGGAGACTCGGGTTCGATTCCCGGCTTTTGTACAAATTTTCACTCGGTGCTTCAGTCTAAATACTAAGATCTTATCTGTATGAGCTAGTAAAGTCTCTGAAACTGTGTGATTTCGTTTATCCATAACTGTACCGGTTTTTAATGGAGAAACAAAATACGTGCAGTATATTTCTTATTTAATCACATATTTGTGAAAAATACATTTCCTAGAAGTAGAATGTAAAAAAAGTGGTCAGCGCGACAGAATGTCAATCCTAAGGGCCCGGGTTCGATTTCCGGGTGGGTCGGAGATTTTCTCCGCTCAGGGACTGGGTGTTGTGTTGTCTCAATCACCATCATTTCATTACCAACGACGCCCAAGTCACCGAAGTGGCATCAAATAAAAAGACTTCCACCCGGCGAACGGTCTACCCTACGGGAGGCCATAGTCACATGATACTTACATTTTTTTTATTACAAAAGGAAAAGATAGAAATCTTCGCAATTACACAGATGTGTCGCAAGCAAAGGGCGATATACGAAATAATCCAAGTCTCTGCCACATATTGAGTGTAAGCGAAGTGTCAAGCGTTGACGCTCCTATGGCAGTCGCTAATGTTGAAGCTGTTATTGAACAGGGCCGTAACCAGTCGGGCGCGGCGCCTATGTCCTCTTCACAGAGGGGCCGCTGCTGTCGTAATGTGTCCTGGAAAGGGGTCGGTCAGCGTGCACTTAGCTGACCTCTTCTCACAGCTGTCACTTCTCTTTCGTTCCCGACTGGCGTGCCGGCGTTTGACATTACGCCATAACAGAAACAGTGGTCTATAAAGGAAAGACTACACGGGCAAATACCAGGAAGAGTTGTATTCAACTCCTAATATACACTACTGGCCATTAAAATTGCTACACCACGAAGATGACGTGCTACAGACGCGAAATTTATCCGACAGGAAGAAAATGCTGTGATATGCAACTGATTAGCTTTTCAGAGCATTCACACAAGGCTGGCTCCGGTGGCGACACCTACAACATGCAGACATGAGGAAAGTTTCCAACCGATTTCTCATACACAAACAGCAGTTGACCGGCGTTGGCTGGTGAAAAGTTGCTGTGATGCCTCGTGTAAGGAGGAGAAATGCGTACCATCACGTTTCCGAGTTTGATAAAGGTTGGATTGTAGCCATCGCGATGGCGGTTTTTCGTATCGCGCATTGCTGCTCGCGTTGGTCGAGATCTAATGACTGTTAGCAGAATATGGAATCGGTGGGATCAGGAGGGTAATACGGAACGCCGTGCTGGATCCCAACGGCCTCGTATCACTAGCAGTCGAGATGACAGGCATCTTATCCGCATGGCTGTAACGGATCGTGCAGCCACGTCTCGATCCCTGAGTAAACAGATGGAGACGTTTGTAAGACAACAACCATCTGCACGAACAGTTCGACGACGTTTGCAGCAGCATGATCAGCTCGGGAACCATGGCTGCGGTAACCATTGTCGCTGCATCACAGACAAGAGCGCCTGCCATGGTGTACTCAGTGACGAACCTGGGTATACGAATGGCAAAACATCTTTTTTTCGGATGAATCCAGGTCCTGTTTACAGCATCATGATGGTCGCAACCGTGTTTGGCGACATCGCGGTGAACGCACATTGGAAGCGTGTATTGGTCATCGTCATACTGGCGTATCACCCGGCGTGATGGTATGGGGTGTCATTGGTTACACGTCTCGGTCATCTCTTGTTCGTATTGGCGGCACTTTGAACAGTGGATGCTACATTTCAGATATGTCACTACCCATGGCTCTACCCTTTATTTAATCCCTGCGAAACCCTACATTTCAGCAGGGTAATGCACGACCGCATGTTGCAGGTCCTGTACGGGCCTTTCTGGAGACAGAAAATGTTCGACTGCTGCCCTGGCCAGCACATTCTCCAGATCTCTCACCAACTGAAAACGACTGGTCAAAGGTGGCCGAGCAACTGGCTCGTCATAATACGTCAGTCACTACTCTTGATGAACTGTGGTATGGTGTTGAAGCTGCACGGACAGCTGTACCTGTACACGCCATCCAAGCCCTGTTTGACTCAATGCCCAGGCGTATCAAGGCCGTTATTACGGCAAGAGGTGGTTGTTCTGGGTACTGATTTCTCAGGATCTATGCACCCAAATTGCGTGAAAATGTACTCACATGTCAGTTCTAGTATGATATATTTGTCCAATGAATACCCGTTTGTCATCTGCATTTCTTCTTGGTGTAGCCATTTTAATGGCCAGTAGTGTAGATTTATAGATTTACTGTACTGGGTGGTCAGAAACAATCTGAAAAAAACAATGGCTCAAAGCACTACGGGACTTAACATTTGATGTCATCAGCCCCTAGACTTAGAACTACTTAAACGTAACTAACCTAAGAATATCACACAATCCATGCCCGAGGCAGGATTCGAACCTGCGACCGTAGCAGCAGCGCGGTTCCGGACTAAAGCGCCTAGAACCGCTCGGCTACGGCGGCCGGCAAACAGTCTGAAAACCTTGTGAATGTATTGAAGGGGATATTTTGCTGAGAAGTATGTATTAAGAAAGAATTCAAATCTTTGCGCCGTTTCCGAGTTGATTAGCACTGAAGTATGCCAATCAGATTGCTGCGCGCTCATATACAAGCACGTTCTTCGTTTGGTTTCCTAAAATGAACAACCGAGTGATTCAAAAGCTGGACATGGGACGGAAGTAAGGAGCGAATCCTAGCCAACTGGACGGCGTATCGTGCGCTGTCATCTACGCTATGAGAACAGCTGACATTGCTTTTATCTGTTAGGGCGCTTGAGTCTGCGTGCACAAACTCATGATTGGATGACTTCAATGCTAATCCTAATGGTAATGCTAATTAACGCGCAACCTAACGAATTTCTTTTCTTTACAATTATTTCTCACCACAACCTACTGTGCAACGCTCGTACAAGCTTTTCAGACTGTTTCTGGCCCTCTGTATATCTCCTGATCGTAAATTAAAGCCGAAGGAAAGCTCGAAATCTGATTTTGTAAAAACGGTTACACGGCACGTGCTTTTGGAGGCCACCGCATTGCTGCAAGACTACTTGCGGACCCACCTGGCGATCAATTGTCAAGCATTTTTCGAAGAACGCGGATACTAATGGTCTCTGATCTCCATATCCCGCTGTGGCGGAGCGGTTCTAGACGCTTCAGTCCGGAACCGCGCTGCTTCTACGGTAACAGGTTCTAATCCTGCCTCGGGCATGGATGTGTGTGATGTCCTTGGGTTAGTTAAGTTTACGTAGTTCTAAGTCTAGGGGACTGATGATCTCAGATGTTAAGTCTCATAGTGCTTAGAGCCATTTGAACCATTTTGAACATCCACACCGTGAAGAATGACAGCTCGTTTCTAACAGAAAAAAAAAATGATTCTGAATAGTTGCCAAAATCAAAAAGACATAATATCCAATATGGTACGAAGCATGATTACACTGGTCAACAAGTAATACACTTTTTAAGTTTTCATGTAATACCATTCGTGTCTGCACGAGGATTACTTTTTTTTAAGTATAGCTCTAGAATATCATTTTTTTTCTTTCAGTTTCTCTTTAACTACTAGAAATGTCCACTGTGTTCATTGCCAAACAAGACCATTAGTCTATTCTGCTGCCGTCGAACGCTGAGATGAAAGGACCCCTGCCAGCTACTGGAGAATATTTCAGTGCGAGGCAATGACGTTGAGTGTGCCGTTACTCAGCGTCCCCGTTTACAGCGGCACGCCAGGTTGATCAGCATCTGTGCTGTTTTATCCTTCGCAAATAACCGTAAACCTTACTGTCACGCAACGGACTTAATAATGGAGTTGTAAAGTGGGTCCGAAATTGTGAACGTACAGCCCAGTAATGGACGGTTTTCATGCACAGAGCTGTATAATACATAGCGACACATCGATTTCTCCTTTCAGTTCCGACAATGTTCTTAACGTATTTGGAGTGTTTAGTACGACCAGTGGAACGGAAGATTCGTTGAAGGTGACGGTAATATGATTTATAATTGTGACTTCTTTGACAGTCAGCCAGGAGCAACAGAGACGTTGAGTCTAATTTATTAAGCAGGTACCAGTTGTATTGTTATAGACATGGTATCGACCGATTAATCAAAAGTTTCTAGTCCAACCTTACGATCTCGTGTGAATATATAGATCTTACCATTTAATCTGTGCCGACTGAGGGGGCCGAGCGGTTCTAGACGCTAGTCTGAACCGCGCGACCGCTACGGTCGCAGGTTCGAATTTTGCCACGGGCATGGATGTGTGTGATGTCCTCAGGTTAGTTAGGTTTAAGTAGTTCTAAGTTCTAGGAGACTGATGACCTCAGATGTTAAGTCCCATAGTGCTTAGAGCCACTTTTTTTTTTTTAGAACAAGAACTATGAAATAAACAAAAGACATACTAAGTGCATCCAAATCTCTGAGTATTACCAACATGTAAATTTTGCTTCCATCAACAAAACAAGTGACGAAAGTCAGTAATTGTGCAATTACGTTAAACTGTAAATTAAATTACCTTATGGAACTTTATGTAACATCCGGAAGCTTAGGAGTCAGAGACTCTGAAACAATTTCTAGTTTTCATGAAATCTGCCCCAAATAGAAAACATAAAATTTTGAAATGTGGTAACTAAATCAGATATTTTGGATTCAGAAACATATTTAATTCAGGAAACTGTTCACACCAAATTCGTTTTATAAATAGTTATTCCTGGCACTAATCACAAAACTTGTCTATGTTGTTGTAGATAAACGGAAAACCGCAAAACACCTGTTTCATGAACAGCCTGAAAAACACACCTACTCGAATTAAGCATACCATTGTCAACACAACGCAGGAATTCACATTCTCATAAAAGAGAACCTATAATTACTGTAATGTTTCTTCGCAACATGTGTAATTTATTTTCTTTACCTATTTTTTATAATATTATTAACCTGTCTCAAAACCATGTAAAAAACAACAATAACAAGTCCAGTTAGAACCTTGAGATTTTGCAACGTCTTTCACCGTTCGAAAGAGGCGTTTCACTTCGTTGTCATGTATGCTAGGAGTCGCTCTGTGAACTATCATCGTAATTATATAAGACACTTTTCTCAACAGTGAAAGTGTATCAAAACCTGAAATTAAATCATCTGGTCAAATGACTCCACGGCGAAGACTGACCAAGGCCAAGACTGTTTATTTAAAGGGAAACGCGAAATACACTCCTGGAAATGGAAAAAAGAACACATTGACACCGGTGTGTCAGACCCACCATACTTGCTCCGGACACTGCGAGAGGGCTGTACAAGCAATGATCACACGCACGGCACAGCGGACACACCAGGAACCGCGGTGTTGGCCGTCGAATGGCGCTAGCTGCGCAGCATTTGTGCACCGCCGCCGTCAGTGTCAGCCATTTTGCCGTGGCATACGGAGCTCCATCGCAGTCTTTAAAACTGGTAGCATGCCGCGACAGCGTGGACGTGAACCGTATGTGCAGTTGACGGACTTTGAGCGAGGGCGTATAGTGGGCACGCGGGAGGCCGGGTGGACGTACGGTGGACGTACCGCCGAATTGCTCAACACGTGGGGCGTGAGGTCTCCACAGTACATCGATGTTGTCGCCAGTGGTCGGCGGAAGGTGCACGTGCCCGTCGACCTGGGACCGGACCGCAGCGACGCACGGATGCACGCCAAGACCGTAGGATCCTACGCAGTGCCGTAGGGGACCGCACCGCCACTTCCCAGCAAATTAGGGACACTGTTGCTCCTGGGGTATCGGCGAGGACCATTCGCAACCGTCTCCATGAAGCTGGGCTACGGTCCCGCACACCGTTAGGCCGTCTTCCGCTCACGCCCCAACATCGTGCAGCCCGCCTCCAGTGGTGTCGCGACAGGCGTGAATGGAGGGACGAATGGAGACGTGTCGTCTTCAGCGATGAGAGTCGCTTCTGCCTTGGTGCCAATGATGGTCGTATGCGTGTTTGGCGCCGTGCAGGTGAGCGCCACAATCAGGACTGCATACGACCGAGGCACACAGGGCCAACACCCGGCATCATGGTGTGGGGAGCGATCTCCCACACTGGCCGTACACCACTGGTGATCGTCGAGGGGACACTGAATAGTGCACGGTACATCCAAACCGTCATCGAACCCATCGTTCTACCATTCCTAGACCGGCAAGGGAACTTGCTGTTCCAACAGGACAATGCACGTCCGCATGTATCCCGTGCCACCCAACGTGCTCTAGAAGGTGTAAGTCAACTACCCTGGCCAGCAAGATATGCGGATCTGTCCCCCATTGAGCATGTTTGGGACTGGATGAAGCGTCGTCTCACGCGGTCTGCACGTCCGGCACGAACGCTGGTCCAACTGAGGCGCCAGGTGGAAATGGCATGGCAAGCCGTTCCACAGGACTACATCCAGCATCTCTACGATCGTCTCCATGGGAGAATAGCAGCCTGCATTGCTGCGAAAGGTGGATATACACTGTACTAGTGCCGACATTGTGCATGCTCTGTTGCCTGTGTCTATGTGCCTGTGGTTCTGTCAGTGTGATCATGTGATGTATCTGACCCCAGGAATGTGTCAATAAAGTTTCCCCTTCCTGGGACAATGAATTCACGGTGTTCTTATTTCAATTTCCAGGAGTGTATAATGCTGTACAATTAATTCAGCTCCTTATTCTTCACTGTGTTCGTCCTTAGTTTCATTTGGATAAATGACTGTATAATTTTGTTAAGTTCAAAGTGTGTCACAACGACCAGTGAAAAAGTGAGCTTAGACGGTATGAGGGCGTTTTAGTAAGTCTGGTAAATTCCGAAGAAGGAGCATAGAATTTTGTTTTAAACGCACAAGTGATGGTAAGCATAGCTATAGTAAGACATTTATGTGATTCATCAATTGCTTCTAAAGAGGTTCTTCGTTGGTACCGTTCAGAAGAGATTACTGTTATGTGTGGTCTAGAAGATGGAGAAAAATAACAAATCCAACCATGCTAATGTAAAATATCGAAGGCTATATATTCTTCTGCAGCGTGTTGGTGGCAGTAAAATTGTCTGGAGGATGTAGACAGTACTGTTCAATTCATAGATTACATAAGTGATTATGTTCTTTACTATAACTGTCACGTGAAAACTGGCCATGCTCGAAACTGGTCAGCTAACAAACAATAATTTTGGTTCATATAATTACTTAAATATCTTTCTTATAAGAGATTGGTTAATGTACAGTGTGGGCAACATACGAATAAAACTGTGACGAAAAATATTTACAATAATATTGGCGCAATGTTTTCTGTTATTCGAACACTTTTCGGATAGTTGCGGCTTTTATTCGCAACAGAGTCCATTTCGTGCCACTTCGTCACTACCGGTAAGCCTTGTTTTGCAGACTTCCAGTCTCTTGTGCAATCAGTTTCGCACACGTTTTCCACGAACTGTGCTTCGCGTAACAGTAGCTGTTTTATACGTGAGCAACATTTTGTGTTGCATTCAACCGGTCCCTACACGCGTCTGCTCCTCTCACTCACTCAGACGTAATGACACAGCAAAGTACTCGTGACAGAGTAAAATTTGGACCATAATTCCGATAATAGGTAGTCATGACATTCTGAATGTAATAAGCATTTACATTTCCGCTCGCCGGTAGACACTCGCTCCTGTCCGCTGCTGTTGCTTAATGCCCGAGCGTGAAGTACTGTACTATGGAGTAAGTGAGAGGTTTGTGATTTTTTTTACATTACTAACATGTTTTGTTTATTATATTTAAGTGCGCGGTTTTCTAACCTGTAGCTGGTGCCAGAAACCGCTTTTCTTTGAACATTTTTGTGTTGCAACTCCCAAACGCAGTACAAATTACCTAAACGAATGTGTGTTTCATTAAAGAATTATCACAGTACTATCTAATTACTCAAAAAGCTGCTGTGCGTTTTCTATTTATTTTAAGGCTTTAACTATCAAAATGAAGCATTTTTGTAAGAGACATAATATTCTTCAACCTAATGGGCATGGTTAAATTGTTAAATCGAAAATCATAAACTTCATTTAATAATAATTTTGGTTAATTCGATTTATTCACTTTGATTTTGAGGTGCGTGTATAGTTGCAAAATATCAGTACCATAATATTATTAGAATAATATAAACATGTATATGTGTAAGGTTGACGTTACATACCCGTATTACTTAACAACTTTTCGCTTAGAATAACTTACGTGCTCGAACAAGATGACAAAACATGTTGAGCAGACGTGTCCATCTTCCCCCTCCGCTTCCTTCGCCGTCAACATAGCGCGAACAGCAGGGCACTGGCTGTCACTGCGCACTCGGGCATTAGGCGGCTGCAATGGAGCCGAGCGGGTGGCAACCAACCTGTGCGCACGAAATTTAAAACCTATATTTTCAAAAGTTCGTAAATGCGTAATATCTCAATTGTGGTCCAAAGTTGCTGGCGATAACATCTTCCAGCTGCACTGTTTTTTCCTTAAACTGTGATGTCGAATCGGCGACGTTTTCTTGTGAGTCGTTTTAGAGTTCTGCAGCAGAATAACACCAAGGAGGTGAGATACTGAAGTGGTGTCTTGCTGCTTCCAACGCGTGTCACGGTTCGATGTACGTAACGACAGCGAGACATAAGCGCACACAGCATCCGGGTCGTAGCGACGTGTTCAACAGCTGTAACGATTACGCGGTCTCACAGGCCGTTGCCTCACAGCTATTTGCAGTTTCTGGAATGTAACAGTTAACGATACTGCGAATTGGATAACGAAATTAGCGTTGTACCCGTTAGCTGCCATTTACCAATAGCCATCACCACCTGAAAAATCTCAAGCAACAATACTCCTCTCTTTGCCGCGCAGAACCACTATTCAGGTCTCACCTCCGTAACAGCTTCAATCCAAATGGTCTCCGTCTCGAATGAATGGGTATTGCACCCATTACGTTTTATCTCCAGGCGATAACTGTAGGTATGCTAACTGTTCTGGTTGGAATATATTAATGAAATCTGCAAGTTATTAACATAAATATCGTGAATATCCGCTAGTAGTGGGTAGGTCACATTCATTCGCCTCCATTACCAGCGAGTAATACCACACTCAAGCAATACCCAACAACTGTCTACATAAGGCACAAAAACATTTCCAGTTACAGTTACATAATAATATGACACTCAATAAAATGTCTGTTAAGAGCTAGATCTTTATTCTTTATTAAATTTCATCAAACTCTTTCTCGGCCGTCTGAACTTCTGATCCTTACAGTCATACAATAATACGAGGAGCGTTCAATAGGTACAGCAACACATTTTTTGTCGGCCGACTTTGGTTAAAAAAGACAGAATATTTTGTGGGACATCGCGGAATATTTCCGCTTCAGCCTCTACAGTTGTATGAAGTTCCGATAGGTGGTAGCACTATACGTACTAGCCTTCAAAATGACGTCTGTAACGCAGGTGCGTTCCAAGGAGAGAGGTATCATTGAATTTCTTTTGGCGGAAAACCAAAGCATAGCAGATATTCACAGGCATTTGCAGAGTGCCTACCGAGACCTGGCAGTGACCATGGTGAATCGTTTGGCGAGGCGTCTATCGTCATCGCAATAAAGTCGCGTTGACATGTTCCATCTCCAGCGTGCCAATCAGCCGCAATCATTGTTGGAACTTGCGCGCACTCTCATTCGAGGTGACTGATGGATCACACTAAAACACCTCCCTGGTCATTTGGACGTCTCCGTTGGTAGTAGTGACACACGAGTCCAACAGTTGCGGTTTTCAAAAGCGTGCGCCTGTTGGGTTCCTCGCCGCCTGACAGCATACGATAAAGAGCGAGGAAGGACCATTCGTGTGGAGTTGCTTGCGTGGTACGAGGCGATAGTGCCAATTTTTTGTCGAACATCGTCATAAGTGATGAAAAGCGGTTTCATCACTTCTAACCGGAAACAAAACGACAATACATGGAGTGTTGCCTCATAACCTCTCCTCCGAAGAAAAGGTTCAAATGACAATGAAATAGGTAACCTTAGATGCATACAGGCGTTGATATAAGTCAATGGGGACAGTTGAAAATGTGTGCCCCGATCGGGAATCGAACCTGGGATCTCCTGTTTACATGGCAGACGTTCTCTCCATTTTTTCACTGCGCCATTTTTTTAATTACACAATCATATAAAGAATATAAGCACCAAAAATAATCAAGTACTGGAACTGTTTCAACACAAATTATGTCCTACAATAGACTGAAGAGCACATATCAATATACTTAGTGCCATTTTTAAGCTTATAAAACATTACAAAAAATTTAAACTGACACTAGCATCTTCAGCCCAGACAGAGACATACAACTAAAACGCAAACATATTAAAGAGATTCACAAAAAAAAAAAAAAAGAAAAGACGGTTGTAACTAGAATTGCAGTTCTGTCAATTGATTCACAACCCTCCAAACTCTTCACAGAAGGTCATTAAGAGCCTACAAACTAATAACAAAGTCATGCACAGGCGTCCATCTGAGCCACTGAGGATGTAGAGGATAGTGCGACTGCAGGGACTTATCTCTGGCACGCCTCCCGTGGGACCCACATTCGCAGATTATTGTCCCGCACTATATTTATAGTGCCCCTGCCAATTACACTGATTATTCGCGGCTTTACTGCCGATTCCCGTATGAGTTCGGGCACTGTTTGTGCATCCGCACAGAAGAAGATGGTCAAATGGCCGGTGGGCCTTAATTATACATATATAAAAAGTTCAAAGGCACACCCTCAGCAAGAAAATTCATGGCGACAATCTTCTGGGACTCTGAAGAGGTTATTCTGTTTGATGTCCTCCCCCATGGTGCAATGTCAGTTCTGAAATATATTGTGCTACCTTCAGCAAATTGAAGAAATGACTCTGGCTTGTTCATCGCCACAAAGATGTAAACGCTCTTCTCTTTCTCTATGACAATGCAAGGCCTAACACAAGTCTGCGTACCCGAGAGGAAATCATAAAACTTCATCGGATTGTCCTTCCTAATTGACCCTACAGTCCGCGTCCCACACCTTCCGACTTCCATCTGTTTGGTCCTATGAAGAACGCACTATGCGGGGAGCAATATGTGGATGATCGGAGGCAACTGATACAGCAACACGTTGTCTCTGACGTCAACCAGTAGAGTGGTACTATGCAGACATACAGGCCTTCCCAGTAAGATAGTTTAAGGCGTCGCACAGCCCGGAGATTATGTTGAAAAATAGTATCTGTCACCAGAAGAGTAGAAGAGTAGGGAATAATGTCTTGAAATCCGCAAGAGAACCAACGCACTTTGATAAAAAATTTGTTGCAATATTTACTGAACGCCCCTCGTATTATCATTGTTATTCAGAACTTCTCGATCGGATTGGTTCAAATGGCTCTGAGCACTATGGGACTTAACATCTGTGGTCATCAGTCCCCTAGAACTTAGAACTACTTGAACCTAACTAGCCTAAGGACACCACACACATCCGTGCCCGAGGCAGGATTCGAACCTGTGACCGCAGCGGTAGCGCGATTGCAGACTGAAGCGCCTATAACCGCTCGGCCACACCGGCCGGCTCTCGGTCGGATTCTCTACACTTCTGCCAGTATTATGGATAGTTTGTTATATCTGTTGCTGATAAATTTAACATTTAGTTTGTGGTGAATATCCAAGTACTTATTTTATCTCTTCTTAAATTTACTGCACTTGCGGTGTAAAATGCTGAAGGGGTCCCTGAGATGATGGGCAATGGTTCGGAAACTATGTAACCTTTCCAGCCTGTCGGAAACAACCGTCAATGTTTTTCAGAACCAGTGTCCTGGGTGCTGCATATTCCTTCCTTTTTGTTGCCACAGATAACATTTGACGGTCCAAATTTGTACTTTGAATGCAGAGTGTAAGTGGGGACCTTGTTATACGCTGCCGTGTCAAGGTAGGACACACGAAAGTTCACAAAGTTCGCCAACCTGGTGTCTTGATGGCGATATTATTCCAATGCAGAAGTTACATATAGGTCACATTGTCCAGTTGTCTTGATGTGAGGCTGTAGTGAAAGTTACTAGCGAGTGTGCTAAGGATCTGAAACTGCTGAATGATAAGTCCAGTTTGAAATTCAGCAATGGCAACTGCTTTAAGTACACTGAATGCACTAGCAAAAAAGGCCATAAACTGCTTACAGCTGGTACAATATACGTGAAAGTAAGGTCCGATACGTCGCAAAATGGAAACGACAGCGAAAATCCAGCGAAGCTTTGCACATGTGTATGCCTGTCGATCGCATCACGTCGCTCTTTCCAGTTCTGAGCACGCAGTGAGCGCGTATAGATGTCTAGAACAATATTGCCTCCTGCCGAGTCTGCCACGCGGTGTGGCCGCGTGGTTTGAGGCGCCATGTCACGGATTGCGCGGCCCTTCCCGCCGCAGGTTCGAGTCCTCCCTCGGGCATGGTAGTGTGTGTTGTTCTTAGCACAAGTTAGTTTGAGTCGAGTGTAAGTCTAGGGACCGATGGCCTCAGCAGTTTTGTCCCTTAGGACTTCAGATACATTTCAACCCGCCAAATGTGGGTGCTCGCTGCTATGTTTCGCCTGATTTCATGCAACCCTACATAACGTACCTCTCACGTATTTCCTTCTTCATAGCAATTTTCGGTCTCACACTGAGGGGTCAGTGCGGAAGCCCCTACAGGGTTTTCGATGGGAAGTGTTTGTTCACTCACAATACAGCCTGGACTTGGCTCCCTCTGACGTTCGTCTCAGTTCACAAGAGCCACTGGCTACAACGACAATAGTTTTACACAGACAACGAACTGATGACCAACGTGACAAGTGGCGGAGAGCACAGGCAGCTGTCTTCTACGACGAGGATATTGGAAAGTTGGTACAACGCTACGACAGACGTCTACGTCAGGGCGGCGTCCATGTAGAGACGTGGTTGGAAGGTGTATCAAACTGTTGCAAATAAAATATTCACTGTGGTTCCAATTTCGTGACCGGTCAGAGCTTACATTCCCATAGCTTTCGTAATTTCAACAACAGAATCACATGTTACATTGTTTACAGTTGACAATATTGACAGAGATGACAGAACTTTATATGCAACACATTATAAAGTTAATACTCCACGCTCAATCTGCTCTGCAGTGTATGGAGAGTGGAGGTACGTTAATATTTAGATACGTATCGAGCAAACAACGTCTTATGTACGCTGCACTGCCTACACCGAGTGCCATAGCCATTGATAACACGCCCGCTCACCTGTCCACGTCCGACACTCGAATCAATCACAGCCCGAAACTCTTTGTTCGGCTCTCATTCTCGGCGCGCCGAAGGCACACGATGTACTTAATCTATATTGCATCATTACTAAAATAATTTAATGAAAAGGATTTGAATATGTGCACGATCTAATACTGTTGAGGATACCGGCAATAAATATCAATATACACAATGTGTCCCAGATCGGTTAGAACTGTGACTAAGAAAAATTGAAAACATGGGTCATGTAGACAATGTCAGTGTATTTATTCAAAACAGTCTCCCCCTAAATTAATGAACAGCTGAAATACTTTTACAACTGTTTCGAAACAGTCATTGTAGTCTTTTCTTGGAACTGGATTTAGTACTACAGTACAATTTTCTTGTAAGTCCTTAACTGCGTCGTAACGGTGTCCTTTCATTGCCGGCTTCAATTGGGGCCAAATCCGGTGAATACGGCGGGTGATCCACGACTACGATCCGTTTGGAGAATTTCTGTACGGTGCGAAAAGTGGCAATGGGCACTAAACAAAGAAAAGTGCGAGGTCATACACACGGGTACTAAAAGAAATCCGTTAAATTTTGGGCATACGATAAATCGTACAAGTCCAAGGGCTGTTAGTTCGACTAAATACCTAGGAATTATAATTACGAGCAACTTTAATTGGAAAGACCACGTAGATAATATTGTGGGGAAGGCGAAACAAAGACTGCGCTTTGTTGGCAGAACACTTAGAAGATGCGACAAATCCACTAAAGACACAGCCTGCATTACACTTGTTCCTCCTCTGCTGGAATATTGCTGCGCGGTGTGGGATCCCTACCAGGTAGGATTAACGGAAGACATCGAAAGGGTGCAATGAAGGGCAGCTCGTTTCGTGTTATCGCGCAACAGGCAGTGTCATTGATATAACACACGAGTTGGGGTGGCAGTCATTGAAACAAAGGCGGTCTTCTTTGCGGCGAGATCTATTTACGAAATTTCAATCAGCAATTTTCTCTTCCGAATGTGAAAATATTTTGTTTTGACACCCACCAACGTAGGGAGAGATGATCATCATAATAAAATAACAGAAATCAGAGCTCGAACGGAAAGATTTAGGTGTTCCTTTTTCCCATGCGCCATTCGAGAGTGGGATGGTAGAGAAGTAGTATGAAAATGGTTCGATGAAACCTCTGCCAGGCACTTAAGTGTGAATTGCAGACTAACTATGTAGATGTAGATGTAGAAAAACAGAGCACGATCTTCGCTGTGTGTGCAGGGGTGTTGTGTGGAGAAGTGGCCAAGAACATGCCTTTCGCTATTTTGGTATAATTTGACCAATTCACAGGCTAATGTGCCTAACTTAATACAAAAGTAGGTGTTGCCTCGCTACTCTACGGCCACTTTCCGATGCGTATTAGCCACATATTGTTATATTAGTGAGTATGATGCCTGCTGCAGCAATTTTGACACTTTGACCTTCTACGCGGCTGTTCTTGAAACTTCAGGGATCGTAACGTCGCAGCTCGCCACGAGATAGCACTCCAGTTAGAAATTTCACACAAGCAGTAGTAATGTAACTGGGACACACTGTGTGTGAATAAAGGAATGTTAACAAAGTTGCCGTAGCTCACCCCACCATTATCACCTAAAATTAGCCTTTCTATTTCCTAAATGAGATATCAGAGTGAATTACTTCTACAGCCATTCACGATCACACCAGACACGTCACAAAAGCAACGAGTACAGGTTTATGCACTGATCCAGCACTGGGTTTTCATTTGTTACAATCTTTCACAAGAGCCTACACTGAAGCAGAGTGCAAAATTGATTCCAATTGACAGAGATTTTACTTTTGCGGCACGCAAGAAGGTAGACTGATAAATACTCAGTGAGGTGGCACTGTGGTAATATAGAGGACTCATATCAGGGATGTAGTAGTAGTAGTAGTACTAGTAGTAGCTTTATTCACCCGAAGATCTCTTTTTTACAAGGATAAAGGACATGTCAAAGTATTTACAAGTTTAGACCAATTTAAAATAAGCTAACTCGTATACACATATATTTACAGACTTCTAGTTAGACATAATCATCATATTTACACCTGGAATACAATACTTTTTTTTTTACAAATAACTTATTAAATAATGTAATGTCACACCGTTCACTCATATCTCACTATCAGTCACTGCACACACTATACACACATTGTTTCATAACACTTCACACACACACACACACACACACACACACGCACGCACACACACACACACACACACACACAGACGCAGACACACATACTGGTGACCTCTGGGCCATTTTCTGTACCGCAACTTCCCATTTTCTATTCTGAAAAACTGTGTCTTCATCCCTCCATAATGAGTGTGATGTTGAGCTCAGAAAGAGGTAGAGGTGTTAGTATTGTGCTATATATAACTTGGGGATAAGTATTTCTAGAAAGTAAAAAAGAAGGAAAAAACATGAAGTGAAGGTGTTATGTGGAATTTGGATGTTTTATAATCATTATTATTATTATTATTTATTTGTACAACATTTTTTTACCAAACCCCAACTCTGTTTTATCTAAGTAATCCGTCAATTTATAAAACATATATTGCATAAGAGGTACTTTTTGGCTGCCGTTTTAAATAAGCGTATTTTTGCAATTTGTTTAATCTATTTTGGTAATTTGTTGTACAGTTTTATTCCCTGGCATAAAATGCTGTTTTGAGTTTTATCTTTATCTTTATTTTATTTTTTTATTTTTATTTTATTTATTTATTTATTTATTTATTTGTAAATGTAAATTGAGTCTATCTCTTGCTGCATGGTCATGGACAGAACTGTTTGTACAGTAATTAACAATGACATTTTTTATGTGTATAACTGACTGGTAAATGTATTCACATGGAGCAGTTAAAATCCTCAGTGTTTTGAACGGACCTTTACAATGAGCTCAACTAGTGTTTTTGGTTATTATTCTTATGACTCTTCTCTGGAGTTTGAAAATTGTGTACATATTTTGTGCGTTTGTTCCCCAAAAAGAATGCCATAGCTAAGAATTGAGTGTACATACGAATAAAAGTAAATAAACGACACTGCACGTTACGCACTGATGATAGGTTTCTTAGGGCGTAACATGTTGATGACATTCTGTTTGCAAGTACTTTTGTATGTTCATACAACTTCAACTGAGAATCAATATTCATTCCTAGAAATTTTGCATTTGTTACACAGTCTATCCCCCCATGAACCATGGACATTGCCATTGGTGGGAAGGCTTGCATGCCTCAGCGATAGAGATAGCCGTACCGTAGGTGTAACCACAACGGAGGGGTATCTGTTGAGAGGCCAGACAAACGAGTGGTTCCTGAAGAGGGGTAGCAGCCTTTTCAGTAGTTGCAGGGGCAACAGTCTGGATGATTGACTGATCTGGCCTTGTAACACTAACCAAAACGGCCTTGCTGTGCTGGTACTGAGAACGGCTGAAAGCAAGGGGAAACTACAGTCTTAATTTCTCCCGAGGGCATGCAGATTTACTGTATGGTTAAATGACGATGGCGTCATCTTGAGTAAAATATTCTGGGGGCAAAATAGTCCCCCATTCGGATCTCCGGGCTGGGACTACTCAGGCGGACGTTGTTATCAGGAGAAAGAAAACTGGCGTTCTACGGATCGGAGCGTGGTATATCAGATCCCTTAATCTGGCAGGTAGGTTAGAAAATTTGAAAAGGGAAATGGATACGTTAAAGTTAGATATAGTGGGAATTAGTGAAGTTCGGTGGCGGGAGGAACGGGACTTCTGGTCAGGTGAATACAAGGTTAAAAATACAAAATGAAATAGGGGTAATGGAGGAATAGGTTTAATAATGAATTAAAAAATAGGAATGCGGGTAAGCTACTAAAAACAGCATAGTGAACGCATTATTGTGGCCAAGATAGGTACGAAGCCCGCAACTACCATAGCAGTACAAGTTTATATGCCAATTAGCTCTGCAGATGACAAAGAGATTGATGAAATGTATGATGACATAAAAGAAATTACTCTGATAGTGAACGGGGACGAAAATTTAATGGTCATGGGTGACTGGAATTTGATAGTAGGAAAAGGAAGAGAAGGTAAGGTAGTAGGTGAATATACAATAGGGATAAGGAATGAAAGAGGAAGCTGCCTGGTAGGATTTAGCCCAGAGCATAACTTAATCATAGCTAATACTTGGTTCAAGAATCATGAAAGAAGGTTGTGTGCATGGAAGAAGCCTGGAAATACTGGGAAGTGTAAGATAGATTATATAATTGTAAGACAGAGATTTAGGATCCAGGTTTTAAATTGTAAGACACTTCCAGGGGCAGATGTGAACTCTGACCACAATCTATTGATTATGAACTGTAGATTAAAACTGAAGAAACTGCAAAAAGGTGGAAATTTAAGGATATGGGGCCTGGATAAATTGAAAGAACCAGTGGTTGTAGAGAGTTTCAGGGAGAGCATTAGGGAACAATTGACAAGAATGTGGGAAAGAAACACGGTAGAAGAGGAATGGGTAGCTATGAGAAATGAAATAGTGAAAGCAGCAGAGGATCAAGTAGGTAAAAACACGAGGGCTAATAGAAATCCTTGGGTAACAGGAGAGATATTGAATTAAATTGATGAAAGGAGAAAATACAAAAATACAGTAAATGAAGCAGACATAAAGGAATACAAACGCCTCAAAAATGGGATCGACTGGAAGTGCAAAATGGCTAAGCAGGGATGGTTAGAGGGCAAATGTAAGGATGTAGAGGCGTATATCACTAGGGGTAAGATAGATACTGCCTACAGGAAATTAAAGAGACCTTTGGAGAAAAGAGAACCACTTGCATGAGTATCAAGAGCTCAGATGGAAACCCAGTTCTAAGCACAGAAGGGAAAGCAGAAAGGTGGTAGGAGTATATAGAGGTTCTATACAAGGACGATGTACTTGAAGACAATATTATGCAAATGGAAGAGGATCTACATGAAGATGGAATGGGAGATAAGATACTGCGTGAACAGTTTGACAGAGCACTGAAAGACATAAGTCAAATAAACGCCCCGGAAGTAGACAACATTCCATTAGAACCACTGATAGCTTTGGGAGAGCCAGCCCTGACAAAACTCTACCATCTGGTGAGCAAGATGTATGAGACAGGCGAAATACTCTCATGCTTCAAGAGAAATATAATAATTCCAATCCCAAAGAAAGCAGATGCTGACAGATGTGAAAATTACCGAACTATCAGTTTAATAAGCCACGGCTGCAAAATACTAACACGAATTCTTTACAGACGAATGGAAAAACTGGTAGAAGCCGACCTAGGGGCAGATCAGTTTGGATTCCGTAGAAATGTTGGAACATGCGTGGGAATACTGATCCTACGACGTATCTTAGAAGATACGTTAAGGAAAGGAAACCTACGTTTCTAGCATTTGTAGAATTGGAGAAAGTTTTTGACAAAGTTGAATGGAATACTCTCTTTCAAATTCTGAAGGTGGCAGGAGTAATATACAGAGAGCAAAAGGCTATTTACAATTTGTACAGAAACCAGATGGCAGTTATAAGAGTCGGGGGGCATGAAGGGGAAGCAGTGGTTGGGAAGGGAGTGAGACAGGATTGTAACCTCTCCCCGATGTTATTCAATCTATATATTGAGCAAGCAGTGAAGGAAACAAAAGAAAAATTCGGAGTAGGTATTAAATCCATGGAGAAGAAATAATAACATTGAGCTTCGCCGATGAAATTGTAATTCTGTTAGAGACAGCAAAAGACCTGGAAGAGCAGTTAAACGGAATGGACAGTGTCTTGAAAGGAGGATATAAGATGAACATCAACAAAAGCAAAACAAGGATAATGGAATGCAGTCGAATTACGTTGGGTGATGCAGAGGGAATTAGATTAGGAAATGAGACACTTAAAGTATTGGGGAGCAAAATAACTGATGATGGCCGAAGTAGAGAAGATATGAAATGTAGAATGGCAATGGCAACGAAAGCGCTTCTGAAGAAGAGAAATTTGTTAACATCGAGTATAGATTTAAGTGTCTGGATGTCGTTTCTGAAAGTATTTGTATGGAGTGTTGCCACGTATGGAAGTGAAACGTGGACGATAAATAGTCTAGACAAGAAGAGAATAGAAGCTTTCAAAATGTGGTGCAAAGAAGATCGCTGAAGATTAGATGGGTAGATCACATAACTAATGCGGAGGTATTGAACAGAATTGGGGAGAAGAGAAATTTGTGGCACAACTTGACTAGAAGAAGGGATCGGTTGGTAGGACATATTCTGAGGCATCAAGGGATCACAAATTTAGAATTTTAGGGCAGCGTGGAGGGTAAAAATCGTAGAGGGAGACTAAGAGATCAATACACTAAACAGATTCAGAAGGATGTAGGTTGCAGTAGGTACTGGGAGATGAAGAAGCTTACACAGGATAGAGTAGCATGGAGGGCTGCATCAAACCAGTCTCTGGACTGAAGACCACAACAACAACAACTCAGTTTATAGAGGTGCCATCTACATTTAATTTAACATTGTCATTTTTTCTCTTCAAACTGAAATTAATGGCATTAGTTTTTCTTTACGTTCAATGTCACTTTATTGCTTATTGACCAATCATAAACTTCCTTGGGAGTTTCATTTGCTCTCTCGGCAAGAGTTCTCTTGATTTCTCAGTGACTATAATATTGCTGTCATCAGCGAAGAGAATTATTTCACCATGAGAAATACTAGTGGGAAAGTCATTGATGTAAATGATTAATAATATTGGTCCTAATTTGGTATCTTGCGGAACTCCTATATTGATGTATTTCGGTTCTGATAAGAGTTTAACTAAATGTTTAGATCTATTTCAAGTATGTGTTATCTCAACTATTTGTACCCTGTCTGCTAGGTATGATCGAAACCAGTCATTAAATACCCCTCTTCTAATTTATTTAATATAATCTTGTGGTCGTCTGTACCAAATGCCTTAGAAAGATCCAAAAATATGCCTGTGACACACTCATCTTTATCAAGAGCATCAAGTACAACTCTTTTGAATTCTACTATCGCTGATTCCGTATTTTTGCCACTTCGGTAACCAAACTGTGATTCGCTTAAAAGATTGTATTTATTCATGTAATTCATTAACTGTCTTTCATAATTGCTTCTATTATTTTTCAGAATGCTCACAGCAGGAAAATGGGCTGGTAATTTTCTATGTCTTCTGCATTACCTTTCTTAAGCAAAGGTGCAACTCTTGCCTGTTTTAACTACTCTGGAAATGTCCCTGATGTGAAGGATTCATTTATTATATTTGTTAAGCGGCCTTGTATAATACATGTGCATTGTTTCAGTACACACATTGGTACTTCATCTAAGCTTACTGACTTTTTATTTTTTAGTTTTTGAACAGCGTTATTGACTTCATTCTCTGTGTTTGGAAGTAAGATCTTTGTATTTAGTGCAACATTATATACAAGTGTTGTATTTGTTTTGGGGAATTTTTGCGGTAACTTCTCTGCAATACTTGAAAAATGCTGGTTTACATAGTTTGCTGAGTGTTGTTGATCATTTATTACCTTATCCTCCTCCCTTAGCAGTATGTTATTCTGCGATTGTTTGTCTGTCCCTGTTTCCTTCTTTCTAACATCACAGACTGCTTTACTTTTATTCCCTGCATTATATATTATGTTGGTGGTTCAAACCCCTGTCTGACCACAGAGATCTGGGTTTATCACGACCTCCTTAAATCATTTACTGTGAATTGTGAGACGGTTCCTCTTCCCAATCTTACCCAGTCGGAACTTGTACTCTTGTTTCAAATGACATTGATGTCGAGGGGACATTAACAAATTTCGTAAACCAATTACAACGTGTACTTCCCGAAAATATGTAGATCGGTCTCCCTACATTTCATCAAACGTCATTTAATATTTTTTTTTTCCTCCAGGAAGCAATTTTGGTTTCCAATTGAATACTACGTAATTCCTTAAGAACAACAATAAAAGCTATAGAAAAATGTGCAGCCTACAATAGCGATCTTCTCTCAGTAGAAAAATTTCATGTGGCACTGAATACACCTTATCAGCAAGAAATTGGAAAAGTGCGAGTAGGACTTCGTCTCTGTGGTTCCGTAAAAGCTTAATTACGTATATGCATAGTTCGTATAGGTTTCAATGTGTGAGTTTGTGAATATTAAGTTACATGTCATAAATAGTCAATCTTTTTACTGCATTCACTTGGAAGCTTAACGTTTACACACCCGTAAGAGACCTGAGACCTTAGTATTGGACATATATTTCAACTTGATACCTATACAAACAGACGGACAATAAAATGATTCCATAATGATTCCGTTTTTACGGATTGCAGTAAGGAACCCTAACAAGCATGTGAAATGGAAAGTATCAGTGTTGAACGTATAAAATGTCTAGTAATAGCAGACAAATATCTTCCATTATTTTTTTATAAATGTCTTGTGCAGAGGAAAGAAAAGATCTCCGGAAAACTTGAGAGAAATTTAAAAAATTTTATAACGGCACCAGTATATGGCACCCGTATACTATAATCTGAGAAAAGAATCAATAACACGGGGCGTAAAGCAACTATTTTCATCTTGATAACTGAGAAACAACATGTATTCTCGATAGGACGATACAGTAAAAGTAAAATTAAAACAAACTACTGAAAAAATAAGACATTCAACTTCCCAATTCATTTTAGCTTCATTACTGATCATTTAGCGAACAGCAGTATTGCAGTGCTTCCCGGGAGATAAACGCATATACAATGTCCAAGTCGTATATATTGATTGTCGGTAACGATACTATTCACAGTAAGAAACGTTTAGTTCCTGAGGGAATTAAATTTAGACGGAGAATTTTATCAACTGTTTTTTCTTTATTGTATTAAAGTACAGCGCAGCTGATTTACAAAGGTGTTCACACCACCTATTGCAGATCAACAAAAGAATGCGATATGAGTTTCTCATCTCATAAAGAAGTTAGTTTAAACAGAGAAACCCAATGAGAATCAAAATCTGTCAAAATAACAATCTAATAATATAAGTCAGCAAATTCAGTTATTTCAGGTGCAACGAAGATTTCAGGGACAGACACGATCGATAAGTCCCACAGGTTCCAACGTATGTGTACGCCCCTAAACGAAATCACTCAATAATGTAGCAAGAAAACAAAATTCTGCAGAGCAAAGGCAGCGGCAGTCCTGCTGTTTGGGAGTAATGGTCGGGAAAAATGTTGGAGAAGCATGCCATATACAAAGGCAAGTTCAAAGAGATTTCAAGGAGTTCCTGACGTTGGAATATGAGTAACGACATGTCGGACATCTGCCACTCAGGAGATACAAACAGATAAGTGATTGCCGCGCAATCCTCGTAGAGGAAGAAAAGACAAAAGACTGAACAATACTCACTTTCAGCATACATTTTGATTTGACAATGAACACTGGAAAATTTAAACTACAATAATTTTTTGTCTTAAGGAAAAACCGTATGTAGAGAACTCACGTGTTATCCTCAAAAATCTGAATATGCTACAAAAAGTACTCTTGTAATCTCCACCTCTGAAGTGTACATACAGGTACGTCTTTGCACACTATTATAATTAATTCATCTAAAACAGATATTAAACCTTGCATTATATTATTTTATACATACGTTTCGCAGAATGAATAAAGAGACGTTGTTACTTAATTAGTATTATATTAGTATTGTAACAAAAGAGATTTTATATTTTTTTTTTCAAATACTGTTAATCTCGGATTTGTAGATGACTACGATAATTTTGTGTATGTGATGGCCAAATTCTCATCAGGTAGCTACTACATATGATTTTTAGTGAAGTAATTATGTCTCAATGTGTTCAAATATTTGTATAAATCTGCTTCAATGTTTTACGGTGACATGTGCGCCTTACACATGAGAATACAATGATTCACGCTCTGAGTTCAATTCTGAAAGCATGTAGTACAAAATACGGCAAACATTCCTCATCTAAAACATCCGCATTGGTCGAAAATTTCGTTAAGACCAAACCGGTATGATTACTATCCAAAGTTCCAGCTCATCTTTCGCTTAAATTGACCTCTTTTCCGTCTGCCAGACAGCTATTCAGAGCTGTAAATAGCCAACATTTTCGAGAAATTTCTTTATTGACGTTGGACGTACGTCACAATTGCAAAAACTCAACAGTGGAAGAGAGAAACAAAGCACAACGTTCCGGCGCCAGTTGGGCTCTATCTTCATGGCAATAAGAAAATCAAATAACACTAAAACCAGCAGGTATGACGCCTTTACTGCATTCGGTTGCGGTTCAAATGCAATGTGAGAACATGACAAATGAAGAGCATTTGACAGCTGTACCGAGCGGTGAGATAAATTTATCCGTAACAAAAACAGACAGTGATGATGGGCTTAAACTCCTGAACTACTTTCACGGAAATTGTTTTTCTAAAAGCGACTGCTACAAGATTTTAGCGCAATCTAGGTCAGTCCCGAATTGCAGTGGTAACCTTTATAAGACAGAACACCGCGGAATATATACCGACCGAAGTCACGCAATGACACGCTGAAAGAACACACAAAGTAAATGAGCAAAATTGAATACTACCATCAGTCTCCAGCCACGACCCTTGTAATTTAGAAAGAGAGGCTTAGTCGAAATTCACGAGTGAGATGTATTTTCAGATGAATAAACATCGTTGTGTTTACCTCTGGTAATCTAAAGCATACAGAACAACAAATCGGTTTTCTATGGAACCATTTCTCAGTTTAACGCTTCCCAATGTGCCTGTGTTTATTTATTTTAAAGAAATCCCAAGAACACGTCAAATATTTCTTAAAATTACTGGCTTATATTCTACAGCACTACCAAATTAAATTAGTTTTCAATGCACGTAGTGAATAAGCATTAGTTAACGCCAAACGACAAAGAATGACTGTCATTCAAAATGCAGGCATTAAAATCACTAAAGTAAGTCCTCGTCAACGATATTAACTCATTGTGAACCGTCTAATGATAACATATATGTGATCCTGGGAATTGTTTTTGTTTGAGGTGGCATAGTTGCTTTACTGACGATCGAAAAAAGTAAACAATTCGTTTAGATCGTGCTCGACAGCTTCGATGTATTTTACAAAACATGACCGCCCAGAAGCTGCAATATGAATATTGTATTCAACGAGCAGCTAGCTATGGTAACACCGTCGTCATCACGAACAGAGAATCATTAAACATGATAAGCACTGGTATATATGGTGCGTAAGTGACATATTCTAATTAACTTGTGTGGCGCCAAACAGCATACACACTGTATGTACACGTACACTTCTGATTGCAAGTTTATACTGCTTTTTTAGAGAGAAATATGTTTATTATAAAACTGTCAAAAAGCGGTTGACTAAAATAAAGTCATATTGCAGCTTCTAGGCTGTTTCCTTTTTTAAGTGACTTATTTAAACCGTGTTGAATTATTCTTTATTGTTCCACAGTTTGTGAAATGTTTCAGGCATCAGACCTGCTTTCTGTCTCCTTATCGAAATATAGAAACGCATCTGTTGCAATTGCCACTTAAAGTTATTGTATTTTAACCTAACATCAAAATCAAATGTCAAGTATAGGTACGAGGTCATGCTGTAGATGTACACGATTATTCTGCACCTGTTGTGACTTAACTGCACCTGAACACTAGCGTTAACCTAAATGTGTGCTTGTTGAGTGAATCGATTGATCTCAGATCGTCATGTAAAGATAAGAATGGGTGTTCCTTGGCATTTTTAATATACTAAGAAGGCAATGACAATCGACCAAATTCCAACAAGGTAATCTTTGAGGTTGACAACATCCACCTAGTAACTCTTTCACTGACCATCCGATTTCCATCTATCTCCATTCAAAAAACGAGAGCTTCCAAGATGAGCAAAATGACTGCCGAAACGCCATGCCAATGATTTCCCACTAAGCACTGCAACAAATTCAGAAACATAATGGTGCAGTTGCATAAAAGTATCGTCTACATTATGGGTAACATAATTCATGTGACAATATATTTTCTAGCTTTTTAAGAGTCATTGTAAAGAGCAGTCATTTGCAGCATAAGTAACTAAACGAAATGCAGAAATTCTTTGGATAAAGTAAGAAATTAATTCAATATATGCTAAAAAAAGCTGTTTATTGCTCAGTTACGTAAATCACACTGTGAGTTAGCAAGTCACATAAAAATATATGTTCATTTCTCTCACATAGTATAGGTCATGGACAGAAGCAGTAAAGAAAATGAAGGAAGAAACACAAAACAATAAACTGAATTGCATCATGAAATCCATGACGGCAGTAAGTAGAGATGTCATGATAGATATCAAATGCGATTTCCATGACAGATTTGTAAAAGGAACTGACTTAGAACTAGCAAAGTAAGAAAGAAACTCATTCAAAGGGGCCTACTCGCAGCATAAACAAATATTTCAACAATATAAATCACGCTCACAGAACCCGAACACTTGTCTAAGCAACAGTAATAGTAGGTAAAATACATATTTCAGTGCCAGCTTAGCAATGGAATTGGTATCAGAGGGAATGAAATAAATAATCAAAGGAAACAAGAGGGACGTCATTATGAAATAAAACAAGAACAGCAGAATTATAGAAACCAAAGCCTGAAACTATAAGAGACTAAGCAACCATTACCAAAGTAGATAAATGAAACACATAAGTACAGAATACATTAGTAAAAAAAATACTTCCAAGAAGAGAACAATACCATTAAATTTCGCTGTTATCCTATCATGAGGTACCAAATAAATGCATGAAAACCCTCGAAATTACTATCAAAAGAGTTCAAATTACTATCACAAGAGTTCAGACGTAGTATGTTATACAAAAAGTCCCAGAGCAAAAAACCTAAATAATCTGCTAAAAATACATGTACCAAAAATTTCAGTTAACCGGTGGTCAACTTCCAAAATGCATCATGTTACCACCGAGCTACAAGCACACACTGGCACACGCGCGCACACACACACACACACACACACACACACACACACACACACACACACATCACATAATAGCTACATAATTTCGAATGTGTCAGTAGGAAAGAAAATCAGAATTATCAGACAACAACCCGATAACATGCAAAGAGCACACAGCCCGTAGAAGTCCAGTCTCACAATTCTCAGGTGAGTCATCAGAACAAAATAAAAGATACAAAAAATATGGTCTAGGCCTAAAACAGAAAAACAACCATGAATTCTGCATAATATTTCCAACAGAAATAAATCAAGATCCACAGTAGACGACACATTAAAAGCAACACAGTCTGTTTTCAGAGGGCAGAGTTTAAAAGCTCAGATTTGATCCCCAATCATGGGGAAAAAGACATCAACAGCAGCTTCCAATTTTAGCTAAGTGATCATAAAGAAAGTGCTATGAAATGCCTTTTTAATGATGAGCCCTAGAATCTTTGCCGTGGATTGTTTGAATCACGATCATGAAATACTTTTTAAAAATTGTGTCAATATTCAATAAATCTTCAAGATTACTATTCTTAGAAATAAATGATAATTAATTGAAAACCTCAGCTGCCCACAGGTGTCGTTGATATACCTCGATGAGGACAGCTGAATATGTGTGCCCTGACCAGGACACCAACAGGCGATCTCCTGCTTACATGACAGACGTTCTATCCATCTGAGCCAGCGAGGACACAGATGAATAGCGCGACTGGAAGGACTTATCCCTTGCACACTTCCCGTGAAACCCACATTCCCAACTGTCCACAGTCTACATACGTAATGTACCTAACAGGTATTTGCCCATCCACTCAATACTCGCGCACACTAAGGTGACGATTCCCGTAAGAGGTCAGGGAACCTGTGCGCATTCGCACAGACGGAAGTCAATGTCTGGGTAGCCTTTAACTATATATGTGAATATAGTAACTGTTCTCGAAAGAACAGGTACCATTGTTGACCGTGCAGCTTCTCTACAATAAACGATAATCAATTGAAAGCCTCGGCTGCCGACAGGTGTTGTTGATATACCTCGATGGGGACAACTGCAGATCAGCTGTCCCCATCGAGGTACGTTTTATCCTTCTTTAATTCAACTAATAACTTCCACTTTATAATGTTCTATTATGTACTATTTACCCATTTTTCTGCTAAAGTCGTCTTTACCAAGCAGCTATACAAATGAAATATCGTGTTTTCTTTCAATACTATTTTCGTTTTCTTTGCATCGTCGTTATCTTTCACCGTAAGTATATTTTGAGTGTAAGGGGTAGCAAATTGCTGAGTTCTGCCTCATTTTTGTCATTATTTGGCAGTGTCAGTGACACTCGTCTAAACTGCTGGTACAAGTTCTCTGAGGCTGGTGTAGTAATAGATCTGTTTTATTGACGTAAAAACACATTAAAATTGTATTTTTCGTTACATATGTTTTCCGATGGGGTCCGCCTTTAGCAAAACACAATATTGTTTTTCATCCCATACATGTTTCACTGCAATTGCAGCATCTTCAGTGGGCAGTTATTTTATGGCTGTTAAAGGTAAAGAATGTTCTTTACATCTTGTATAGATGTAAATATTAGTTTCTAAATCTTGATTACAGATATTTGAAGAAACACACAAAATTATGAATTCTTGCTTTTCTACCACATGGGTGTAATTTTCCTGGTGTATTACGTTTCTACAGTGACTGTTTCGTTTCACAGTTTGTCATCTGTAACCACATACTCCTTAAAGTAGAAAAGTTATTTAAGCCAAAATTCTGATTTGAAAATTGCTATAGCTATGTCTGAAATTTATTAAATCTGTCTGGAAGGTTGTGTGTATATGTGCATGTGTGTATTTACATTATGTTTCACTTACGTTTTCTTTGTTCCCAATGTTCTTCACTGTGAAGCACTGTATACTGTGCGGTCACTGACACTGTTTACCAGCTGTAAAAACAAACATGGCAGACAGTGGAACAGTTGAAGGTGTAAAAACAAGATGGCTGACAGTGGAACAGTTGAAGGTGTTTCTGGCGGTTGTTCTGAATCTTTCAGAGATGTCTGTGAATATTGTGTGTGTGTGTGTGTGTGAGTGGGGGTGGGGGGCAGAGCGCTGTAGGTTGGTCTTATCTGATAATGCTTTGAGGGGAGAGACCAATGTAGTCATTTATCACTTGCTTTCCTTCCACCATGGTTTTTTGTATTTGATAATTTTCTTCAATAATTAGTTTTTGTGGGTGGTTGTTGCTGCATTAATTTCAGACGTAGCCGTAACAATTTTCAAATAGGAATTTTGGTTTAAATAATTTGTCAATGTTATGGTGAATTTGGTTACAGATGAAAAACTGTGGTACATAACAGTCACTGTAGTAACATAATACACCAGGAAAACCACACCACGTGGTAGAAAAGTATGAATTCATATATTTGTGTATTTCTTCTAATATCTGTAATCAAGATTTAAAAACTAATATTTCCATGCATACAAACAGTAAAGAACATTCTTTACCTTTAACAGCCATAAAATAAATGCCTACTGAAGATGCTGCAAGTGCAGTGAAACATATATGGGACAAAAAACAAACTTCTGTTTTGCTAAAAGCGGACCCATGCAAAACCATATTTATTGTTAAAGCAAACATGGGGAAAAAGAGCTTCAACCTCAAAATGATTCTTTATTTTTCACGTAGCTGGAAGGTACAGGTGGAAGTCACATGCTGTATACTGACGTGTGGCAATTATTTTCTTTTTCTTCGGTTGGTGAATTGAAAAAAAAAATCTTTTGTCACAACAGCTGGAGAACATTTCTCGGAATTCACATTGTTAATCAGATTACACAAATAGTATCACGGACAGATGTTAGAGAAAGGCTTTACGTCAAACAACAAATGGTACTATAAATTCTGTAGTAGAGAAAGGTTCAGACACGATGTAAAGGTACCGTCTGAGTTCAGAAGACGGCATAATAGCGGTTTCAAGGACAAAAACGTTTCCGTAAATGGACACGCCGTGAAAAATAGCTGGGTGACACAGCTTGGCTGGTGTTCGGCAACCACTCACGGGCTCATGCTTACAGTCATTACAAGCCGCATCACATGTCACTAGAGTACATACATCACATACTACTTCAGATTTCTCGCGTTTTATATAGCTTAGCTCGTTCTCTTGAATCGACACAAGTCGAAATATGAGACACACGTAGAGTGTGTGACAGATTTAATCGATTTATTTGTCGACCACAAACTTATTGGCTATTTTGAGAACAAAGCTGCAAACGTTTCTAAGATTTAGCTTGGTAACGCTTCTTGTAACATAAAGTAACAAAGTTACTTTTGGTAGCTGTGATATTTTGTACTTTCAGAGAAATTTTCCTTGAGCAATGCCGGTTTGCCTCACAACGGACACCTTTGACTCCAACGCTAGGAACCATGCTTAGACTAACACTCGACCATAAAAACAACAGTCGTGTCCAAGCAAAATTCTGCACTTGTCTGCTAGCGCCATCAAAAAGGTGGTTGGCATGTTGTAGTTCCACTAATAAGTGTTCGAGTTGCGTCAATGGCGTAGTTGCTGTAAGAATGTGTCTCTTGGAGTTTTTGCATGCAGGTTACTGTGTAAACTGTGTACAGTGATATCAGGACGAGAATAAATCCTACGAATGTGGTCCAAGTATTAGGGACGAAGTTACGACCAGCTGAATATACACTACTGGCCATTAAAATTGCTACACCACGAAGATGACGTGCTACAGACGAGAAATTTAACCGACAGGAAGAAGATGCTGTGATATGCAAATGATTAGCTTTTCAGAGCATTCACACAAGGTTGGCGCCGGTGGCGATACAACGTGCTGATATGAGGAAAGTTTCCGACCGATTCCTCATACACAAACAGCAGTTGACCGGCGTTGCCTGGTGAAACGTTGTTGTGATGCCTCGTGTAAGTAGGAGAAATGCGTACCTTCTCGTTTCCGACTTTGATAAAGGTCGGATTACAGCCTATCGCGATTGCGGTTTATCGTATCGCGACATTGCTGCTCGCGTTCGTCGAGATCCAATGACTGTTGGCAGAATATGGAGTCGGCTGGTTCAGGAGGGTAATACGGAACACCGTGCTGGATCCCAGTGGCCTTGTATCACTAGCAGTCGAGAGGACAGGCATCTTATCTGCATGGCTGTAACGGATCGTGGAGCCAAGTCTCGATCCCTGAGTCAACTGATGGGGATGTTTGCAAGACAACAACCATCTGCACGAACAGTTAGATGACGTTTGCAGCAGCATGGACTATCAGCTCGGAGACCATGGCTGCGGTTACCCTTGACGCTGCATCGCAGACAGGAGCGCCTGCTATTGTGTAGTCAACGACGAACCTGGGTGCACGAATGGAAACACGTCATTTTTTCGGATGAATCCAGGTTGTGTTTACAGCATCATGATGGTCGCAACCGTGTTTGGCGGCATCGCGGTGGACGCACATTGGAAGCGTGTATTCGTCATCGCCGTACTGGCGTATCACCGGGCGTGATGGTATGGGATGCCATTGGTTACACGTCTCGGTCACCTCTTGTTCGCATTGACGGCACTTTGAACGGTGGACGTTACATTACAGATGTATTACGAACCGTGGCTCTACCCTTCATTCGATCCCTGCGAAACCCTATATTTCAGCAGGATAATGCCCGACCGCATGTTGCAGGTCCTGTACGGGCCTTTGTGGATACAGAAAATATTCAACTGCTGCCCTGGCCAGCACAGTCTCTAGATGTCTCACCAACTGAAAACGTCTGGTCAATGGTGGCCCGAGAAACTGGCTCGTCGCAATATACCAATCACTACTCTTGATGAACTGTGGTATCGTGTTCAAGCTGCATGGGCAGCAGTACCTGTACACGCCATCCAAGCTCTGTTTAACTCAATGCCCAGGCGTATCAAGGATTTTATTACGGCCAGAGGTGGTTGTTCTGTGTACTAACTTCTCAGGATGTATGCACCCAAATTGCGTGAAAATATAATCACATGTCAGTTCTAGTATAATATAATTGTCCAATGAATACCTGTTTATCATCTGTATTTCTTCTTGGTGTAGTAATTTTAATGACCAGTAGTGTAGAAATAAAATCGGGGTCGAGGAGAGAGTGTTCGTGGATATATAGTACAACAAATATTTCAGAAATGTAATGGAGTGACACAGATATACATGACGTTGCGCTGATTAGAGATCCTCATTTTGAAAGACAGGAAAAACCTAAACCAGGAGATGGCTGTTCAAGCAGTAAACGAAGCTCACCTCGACACCATCAGGAACAGTGCAGTCAAAGTGTGTACGACCTATCTGCACCCAAACAGTGTATCAATGGTTCAAATGGTTCTAAGCACTATGGGACTCAACTTCTGAGGTCATTAGTCCCCTAGAACTTAGAACTAGTTAAACCTAACTAACCTAAGGACATCACAAACATCCATGCCCGATGCAGGATTCGAACCTGCGACCGTAGCGGTCTTGCGGTTCCAGACTGCAGCGCCTTTAACCGCACGGCCACTTCGGCCGGCCAACAGTGTATCGATGACAGGTTACTAGAGAACATTTATGAAGACTATTGCATTCTTGGGTCCAATTCCCATAGCAAACTAGTGAGACGTTACAACTGCATAAAAGTAAGTCAAATTGAAGAGTAATTCTTAAAGTAAATAATTGAAGAGTAATTCTTAATTACGTGTGTAACAAAAGGAGAGCAGGAGCTCATTTCCAAGGGAACAGACCGCTGAAATTACAAAATATAAAAGAGCATGTAATATCCCAGTTTAATAGCGCAAGGTCTCATGGATCTACAGGTCACTTTTGGAATCTGCATATGTAAGCATTAGAAGCATTTAAAATGGTTGGTTTGGAAAATTTCAAACCTTAAATTTCCTTTATCGACATTGTTAAGGCTGAATATAGCATTTCATCCAGGTATATTACTACATTTAACAGAAGTAAGGGCATAGAAGACGATAATAGTGTAAGTCAGAAGGCAGAAGGGTTTGTGGAGGAAGTGAACATCTTTATTACAGAACAGGATGTGGAGAAAGGAAATGTTTACAGAAGTGGCCGGAGACGATTCCAGTATGAAATGTCTTCATCAACACTGTCCCAGCCGCGTGGGGTACCAGCGCGGTTTAAGGCGCCTTGTCACGGTCCGCGCGGCTCCCCCGTCGGAGGTTCGAGTCCTCCCTCGGGCATGTGTGTGTGTGTGTGTGTGTTGTCCATAGCGTACGTCAGTTTAAGTTAGATTAAGTAGTGCGTAAGCTTAGGGACCGATGACCTAAGGAGTTTGGTTCAAATGGTTCAAATGGCTCTGAGCACTATGGGACTCAACTTCTGAGGTCATTAGTCCCCTAGAACTTAGAACTAGTTAAACCTAACTAACCTAAGGAGCTCACAAACATCCATGCCCGAGGCAGGATTCGAACCTGCGACCGTAGCGGTCTTGCGGTTCCAGACTGCAGCGCCTTTAACCGCACGGCCACTTCGGCCGGCTAAGGAGTTTGGTCCCATAAGATCTTACCACCAAAATTTCGATACTGTGTCACAGACGAGAGAAAACTGCAGCTAGTGTTTGCAGTCTGTACATAACTCTGCTCACAGCTATACAATTTCTGTTGTTTTATCAGTGACAGGCAGACTAGCAAACAAGTTGTACATCTGTTTTCAAGAGGTACAAGACATTTTGAGCACAGATATTTCAAATAAATTGAAACAAACTGCCCAGGAAAGATTCATGAGTAGGCAAGCAAAAGTGGAAAAGTGACTAACGAATACATGAAACATTTTGTAGCTTCAGTCCTTGGCGAACACTTACGTCACTGAAATACTTGCAATTTCCATTCTACGATACTGATGTATTGTTACTTTGTTTCCCTCTACTGAAAAGTAACCTGTGGAAGAATGCAACAGACTACTGTGTTATTATAATCATAGTTTCGTTGCTGTTCCGAGCGTTCAAGATCAGGAAAAGGTCAGCAGCAGAAAACTAAAACTGTTAACAGTCCCACTACACTTAAGGGTTGTGCAGATGTGACGGCAGACCACTAACAAAACAATGGCAGATCGTGCGTCGCGTATTGACACACTGCACAAGGCGAAGCGAATTACGCTTCGATATAATACACTAGAACACTAACGTTACTTATTAATAAGATACGGAGTCAGTAGTGGTGGTTAACTGTCGAAAGTAATGAAATTCGATAGCTCGTTTACAGTACGTATGCGCCTAAGTGGCAGCCTCATTAGCTGCCAGATCCTTATAAAAATTAACCCCAAACTACTCTCATTAGTGGCGCTTTAAAAGCACAACCAGGGAAGTGTTATGGTACAAGCTTCTTGTCTTTCTTTCATTAAAAATGCAGCTGAAAACATACGAAGAACTACAATGAGCTACTAATCCATTTATGAATTTAACCCAACCGGCAGCCGGCAAAACAATCATACTGCGTATTTCTTATGAGTTCTGTACCCTCACAATAATCAGAAATTTGAGGCCTCTCAGAGACCGGCACTGGTCTCAATAACGCCACCAGCGTACGCAAGTATCAGCACGCCACCGCCGAGATTACGAATTGCATTACGTGGCGGTGGCAGTTACCATACAAAATCAGAGCAACAACCGGCTTCCTCCATGAATGTCAATTGGTGCATCGCTGTTGCCACTGCTGCTGAATTATGAATGACGTTGCTGCGGCATCAAAGGCTGAAACCCAGAGTCCCCGAACTGCGCCTGTCGAACATACACCGTGACAAATATATTCAGGTCTAATCGAATCTCCCGTACTCTTACTTCAGTACTACCAAATATTGTAGAGTCTCATTTCATGTTAACTGGAGAAAGGCTTTTATTTCAAAACGCATGACATCTTTCAACCTGCAATGACCACTTACGCCGGGAGTCGCGATTATTCGAATGTCAGTAGAACCATTCCACATACCTCTCATTATTCGATAGGACGCACTATACTATTTCTCAAGTGTCATCTCTGGTCTGTGCTCATTGATCTCAAAACGTGTGTTGGGTACTGAAATACTACCGTTACAAATTACTAGACGTGATCAAACATTTACAGAGAAAATTGGTGAGACAGTGTAGGTCAGATGTGCTTAAAAATTACTCTAGGGGAAAAGTTATTGCAAGTTACTGATTACGAAAAGATAGGCGTTATGGTACAACATGCTGCTACTATTACTGTATCATGCCCCACAGTGCGTTCCAAAAATTCGGTGAACTGAAATTGTATTGAGATATAGGAGAGAAAAAATACTTCCTTTCTGCTAGGCCCAAAAACTGATCATCATTAATCAAACAATACCTCTTTGTTGAAATGAGATTCCTCGTCTTTGATATGGGCAATACATCTAAATAACTATTAGGGAACAAGGGCTGTAATTTCATACATCGGTTTATCGAAATAAGGAAAGTATATAAAGGATATTTGGTCTCAGAATGATTTGACGTGGCTGATATAGCACAGTGGATTTGTAGGATGCCATAGGTTCCTAATCTTTATCTACATGTCTACTGTTATATTCACAATTAAGTATCTGGCAGGGGATTCATCAAACCGCTTTCAGACTATTCCTCTACCGTTCCACTCTCGAACAGCACAAAGGTAAAAACGAACACTCAAATCTTTCCGTGCGAGTTCGAAGTTCCCTTGTTGTCTTACGATAATCATTTCTCCCCATACAGTTTAGAGTCAACAAAGCATTTTCGCTTTCAGAGGAGAAAGTTGATGATTGAATTTTCGTGAAAAGATCTCATCACAACGATAAGCACCTTTGTTTTAATGACCGCCAACCCAAATCGCGTATCATATCTGTGCAACTCTCTTTCCCAGTACAAAACGAGCTGCCCTTCTTTGACCTTTTTCAGTATCCTCCCAAAAACCTGTGTGGTATTGATTCAATACAGTGCACCAGTATTCCAGAACAGGACGGGCAAATGTAGTGTATGCAATCTCTTTTGTAGGCTTGTTGCATCTTCTAAGTGTTCTACCTACAAGACGCTGTCTTAGGTTCGCCTTCGTCTCAAAATTTTCTATGTAGTTGTTCTAATTTAATTTCCTCGTAATTGTAATACGTGGGTATTTAGTTGAGTTCACAGACTTTAGATTTATGTAGCCGAAATTTGACGGATTCCTTTGCGCATTCATGTGGATGACCTTACACTTTTCTTTATTTCGAATCAATTGCCACTTTTCGCACCATACAGATACGTTATCTAAATCATTTTGCAATTCATTTAATCCTTCTTAAGACTTTGTTAGACAGCAAAAGAGAGCACGATCTGTAATTAGTCTAAGAGGAGCCGGCCGCTGTGTCCGAGCGGGTCTAGGTGCTTCAGTCCGGAAATGCGCTGCTGCTACGGTCGCAGGTTCGAATCCTGTCTCGGGCTTGGATGTGTGTGATGTCCTTAGTTACGTTTAAGTAGTTCTAAGTCTAGGGGACTGATAACCTCACATGTTAAGTCCCTTAGTGCTTAGAGCCATTTGAACCATTTTTAATCTAAGAGGGCTGTTCAGATTACCTCCTAAATCGTTTATGTAAATCAGGAACACCAAAGGGATTATAACACTTCCCTTGGGAGTCCGAATATCGCTTCTGGTTTACTCGTTCGTTTTCCGTTGGCTACCATGAACTATGACCTTCCTGACAGGAAAAAACGAATGCAGACGCACAACTGAGACGATACTCCATAGGCACGCAGTTTCCTTACGGTGTCAAAATAGTTCATGAAATCTAGAAGTATGAGGTCAGTCTGAGATCCCATGTCGATAACATACATTATTACGCCCGAATAAAGTCTCCGTAGTGTCTCTAGACATTAATGCTGTCTGCAACCATGCCGACTTCGTGTCAATAAATCGTTCTCTTAGAGGTAATTCATCATCTTAGAACACAGAAAAAGTTCCAAAATTATACTGCAAATCGAGGTCAGTGTTATGAGTCTGTAATGCAGCGTATTACTGCTATTTCCTTTCTTAAGTATTGGTGTCTCCTGTGCAACTTTCCAGTCTGTAGATACGGATCTTTCGCCGAACGAGTGGTCATATATAACTTATAACTATGGGGTTATTGTATCAGCGTACTCTGAAAAGAAAGTAATTAGATATAGAATCTGAAATGCAAGATTTGCCTTTATTAAGTGATATAAGCACCTTTGCTACCACAGAATATCCACTTCCAAGTTGCCTGTGGCTCTGAGCACTATGGGACTTAACATCTATGGTCACCAGTCCCCTAGAACATAGAACTACCTAAACCTTACTAACCTAAAGACAGCACACAACACCCAGTCATCACGAGGCAAAGAAAATCCCTAAGCCCGCCGGGAATCGAACCCGGGAACCCGGGCGTGGGAAGCGAGAACGCTACCGCACGACCACGAGCTGCGGACCCAAGTTGCCTGTGTTTGCAGCTATTCAGCTGTTCTTGATTCGAATTGGGGAATGTTAACTTCGTCTTCTTTGGCAAAGGAATCTCGTGAAACCGTATTTAGTAACTCAGCTGTAGAGACACCTGTCATTGGGAACATTACCACTGCTACTGCACAGTAATTAATTGTCTTGCCGTTGGTGTACTTTATACAAGACGAGAAGCTCTTTATAATTTCTGCTTAATTCCGAGGCAGAGATTAGTTTTGGAAACTACACTCCTGGAAATGGAAAAAAGAACACATTGACACCGGTGTGTCAGACCCACCATACTTGCTCCGGACACTGCGAGAGGGCTGTACAAGCAATGATCACACGCACGGCACAGCGGACACACCAGGAACCGCGGTGTTGGCCGTCGAATGGCGCTAGCTGCGCAGCATTTGTGCACCGCCGCCGTCAGTGTCAGCCAGTTTGCCGTGGCATACGGAGCTCCATCGCAGTCTTTAACACTGGTAGCATGCCGCGACAGCGTGGACGTGAACCGTATGTGCAGTTGACGGACTTTGAGCGAGGCCGTATGGTGGGCATGCGGGAGGCCGGGTGGACGTACCGCCGAATTGCTCAACACGTGGGGCGTGAGGTCTCCACAGCACATCGATGTTGTCGCCAGTGGTCGGCGGAAGGTGCACGTGCCCGTCGACCTGGGACCGGACCGCAGCGACGCACGGATGCACGCCAAGACCGTAGGATCCTACGCAGTGCCGTAGGGGACCGCACCGCCACTTCCCAGCAAATTAGGGACACTGTTGCTCCTGGGGTATCGGCGAGGACCATTCGCAACCGTCTCCATGAAGCTGGGCTACGGTCCCGCACACCGTTAGGCCGTCTTCCGCTCACGCCCCAACATCGTGCAGCCCGCCTCCAGTGGTGTCGCGACAGGCGTGAATGGAGGGACGAATGGAGACGTGGCGTCTTCAGCGATGAGAGTCGCTTCTGCCTTGGCGCCAATGATGGTCGTATGCGTGTTTGGCGCCGTGCAGGTGAGCGCCACAATCAGGACTGCATACGACCGAGGCACACAGGGCCAACACCCGGCATCATGGTGTGGGGAGCGATCTCCTACACTGGCCGTACACCACTGGTGATCGTCGAGGGGACACTGAATAGTGCACGGTACATCCAAACCGTCATCGAACCCATCGTTCTACCGTTCCTAGACCGGCAAGGGAACTTGCAGTTCCAACAGGACAATGCACGTCCGCATGTATCCCGTGCCACCCAACGTGCTCTAGAAGGTGTAAGTCAACTACCCTGGCCAGCAAGATCTCCGGATCTGTCCCCCATTGAGCATGTTTGGGACTGGATGAAGCGTCGTCTCACGCGGTCTGCACGTCCAGCACGAACGCTGGTCCAACTGAGGCGCCAGGTGGAAATGGCATGGCAAGCCGTTCCACAGGACTACATCCAGCATCCCTACGATCGTCTCCATGGGAGAATAGCAGCCTGCATTGCTGCGAAAGGTGGATATACACTGTACTAGTGCCGACATTGTGCATGCTCTGTTGCCTGTGTCTATGTGCCTGTGGTTCTGTCAGTGTGATCATGTGATGTATCTGACCCCAGGAATGTGTCAATAAAGTTTCCCCTTCCTGGGACAATGAATTCACGGTGTTCTTATTTCAATTTCCAGGAGTGTATTATAAGCATCCCGCAATAAAGTCCGTCCAAGTTTCGAGCTTCAGTCAAACATCTCCAATGTCGGACGCTTTTAAATTGCGTATGCTTTTCTTCGTTGCTTCTGCAATATTGCTCTGACCTGTTATGTTTACCATGGGAAATCAGGTCCACTTCTTATAATATTTTGCTACAAATCTCTCACTTTCCTGTCGACACTGTTTCTTAGAATTTAAGAAGCATCTGGTATACGCTTAGATAGTTAATTATGTACTAATGGACACTATATCTTAGACAGGCGCCAAGCGAGATTTTGTTTCCTAATGGGCTAGCTTAACAGTCTGAGCTCATCCACATCTTGTATGGCAATGGCGAAGAATTGGCGGTCGGCGGATAGTGATGTTCGGCAGCGCGTGTGACGAGGTTCTGTCCAGGATGCAACTTGATGAACAGTCGCCGCGCTGCGGGTGGCTGACACCAGTTGGCTGTAGAACGACCGTGGTTCCTTTGTGCGTGCGTAGCAGATTAAGACGCTTATCCGCATGCTGAGGCTACTCTTCGAGTAGGCAGAATGCCGTCGGTGAACACATATGCAGACACCAAGACGGAGCTTCAGGTAACATATGTGATGTCACCTTCAAATCATAAGTGAGTCAAGAAAGGAACTGAAATTAGCGTCGGACGGAGTGAAAGGGAGTTGTGTATGGCGTGGAATTACTGAAACATCTCCAGCCAAATTGTAACTGAAAATAATGAGGGTGCACGTAAGGATGGAATCGTTGGTGGTGGTGTCGTAACTCGAATCAGTGAAGCAATCATACTGCAAAAACAGCATCAGAGTCGGAATCAGACGACAAGCGTCAGGATGGAATGAAATCATGCATACAGTGGAATGGGAATAAGTACATCATGCATCATGCAAGACAGCAAAACCAGCACAGTACTGGATCAGCATGAATTCCAGGTAATACGATGTTCTGACTTCGATGGATACCAAAGAGTTTCAATACGAATCTCCGTTCTAATCTACGTCTTTTAATACAAGTCTTCTGCCTCTTGTGCTTTTGAAGCCCTGAACTTCTGCAACCTCATGATTAGCTGTTGTTATTATCAGCCCTCTTAGACCGTTGTCAGTCCTCGTTCTAGGGAGCCACGTTTCTGCTGAACTAGCCCCAAAAATGCCTAATAACTTGCATTTGTAGCCAGTTAATGTGCACTCTGGCTTCCTCGCGTCTCGCAAACCTAACGGTATCGCGTTCCCTAAATGTCTCTCATTCGGCGCCGGGGTGACAACTCGCAACGTGTCTCTAATAAGCTGAAAAACATTAACCCGCTGTAAGTTAGTTTAAAATCTGCTGGACACCAGATCTCCAAGAGCGCTAGCTTTGTGAATGAATGTTTTTTCCTAACTCTGAAAGACTTAAGCCATACCGACGTCCAGTGGCCACGAACTTTCTACCAAATGGTTCAAATGGCTCTGAGCGCTATGGTACTTAACATCTATGGTCATCAGTCCCCTAGAACTTAGAACTACTTAAACCTAACTAACCTAAGGACATCACACAACACCCAGTCATCACGAGGCAGAGAAAATCCCTGACCCCGCCGGGAATCGAACCCGGGAACCCGGGCGTGGGAAGCGAGAACGCTACCGCACGACCACGAGCTGCGGACCGAACTTTCTACCATCAGACCATCTCTGCTGAGTCGTGCCAAAGTAGCTGTGCGCCCGGATTATTAGTCAGCAGCCTTTCGCAGGAAACAGTGAAACAGAAGCTTTCCGCACGTCCACTCTGTCCATCACTTTCGTTTAGAGGAAGGTTTTACCAAAAACACAGACATAAGCTTAAGATCGTTCCGCTCATTTTCGTTCAGCTTTTGTTACCTGACAAACAATAGCTGAACGAAGCGTTAATAAACGTAAGAAGAGCAATGACAGATGCGCTCAATGAGTTTGAAAGTGAAACCTTTGTCAACCTATCTGAGCAAACCCCTAACAGGGTTTGGTCTAACGTCAGATTGTATTGTATTGTATGGAATTGGGCGCCTATAAACAACGGAGAGGCTTCTTCCCGCCTTAGTCCTCAGTAGTTCACAGCCCCACAACAGGCTACAACAGTCCACTCACCCCACAGCCGCCCCATACCGAACCTTGGGTTATTGAGCAGTTCGGCCCCCAGAGGAGCCCCCCCCCCCAAGCACCAACCCCCCACACACCCACCCCCCGGGAACGTCTCACACTAGGCTAGTGTAACCCCAATGTTTGACTGGTAGAGTAATTATGGTGTACGCGTACGTGGAGAAAGTGTTTGCGCAGCAATCACAGCCAAAGTGTAACTGAAGCGGAACAAGGGGAACCAGCCCGCATTCGCCAAGGAAGATGGAAAACCGCCTTAAAAACCATCCATAGATTGGTCGGGACACCGGACCACGACCCTAATCGACCGGGCAGATTCGTGTCGGGGACCGGCACGCCTTCCCGCCCGGAAAGCAGCGCGTTAGAACGAACGGTAAACCAGTCGGGATAACGTCAGATTAGCTAGTAATTCGACATCTTCTTTTCGTTCATACTGCCACTGAAACGGAAAATAACATAGAGGAGACAGAAATACTGAATTCGGTTTTCCGAAATTGTTTCACCACGAAAGATCATAACACAGTCCCTCCTTCCAGTCGTTGCACGAACGCCGAAATGGCATGTATTGTGATAAGCAATCAAGAAACGGAAATGGCATGTATTGTGATAAGCAGTCAAGAAACAGAAAAGCAACTACAATCGCTTAGCAGTGGAAAGGAATCACGACTAGGTGAGATAACTGTAAGATTCTACAAATATAATTCAAAAGAATTTGCTCCCCTTCTACCAACAGTTTATCGCAGATAGCAGAAGCAACAAAGGGTACCTAGCGACTGGTAAAATGCACAGCTCATTACCGTTTTCAAGAAGGGTCGTAGGACGGGAGCGCACAATTGCAGGCCTATGTCTGTTGTAGAATCATGGAAAACGTTTTATGCTCAAGAATTATGACGTTTTTGGAGGATGACAATCTCCTCTATAAAAACCAACATGGATTCTGTAAACAGAGATCTTCCGAAACTCAGCTCGCTATATTCCTCCATGAGATCCACAACGCCGCAGACAACGGCGCCCAGGTTGATGCCGTGTTCATCGACTTTAGGAAAGCATTTGACACCGTCCCGCACTGCCGTTTAGTGAAAACATACGAGCTTACCCAGTGTCGGACCAGATTTGCCACTGGATTCAAGACTTCCCTGCAAATAGAACTCAACACGTCTCTCTTGACGGAACAAAATCGGCAGATGTAAAGTAACTTCCGGAATACCCCAAGAAAGTGTGATCGGGTCGTTACTGTTTACAATATGTATAAATTATCTAGTGGGAAGAGTCGCAGAATATGCGATTGTTTATGAGAAAGGAGCAAAGTCAGAAGACATTATTGATTGGCAAATGGTTCAAATGGCTCTAACCACTATGTGATTGTATTGTATGGCTGGTCAGCCGGCCCATCTGAATGAGGGTTTCAGGTGGTCTTCAAAAATGGCTCTAAGCACTATGGGACTTAACATCTCAGATCATCAGTCTCCTAGACTTAAAACTACTTAAACCTAACTAACCTAAGGACATCACACATATCCATGCCCGAGGCTGGATTCGAATCTGCGACCGTAACAGAAGCGTGGTTCCGGACTGAAGCGCCTAGAACCGCTCGGCCACAGCAACCGGCTATTGATTTGCAGAATGGCCTGCAGAAGATTAATGAATGGTACAAACTCTGGAACATGACCCTGCACGTTAATAGCTGTAACGTATTGCGCACACATAGGAAAAGAAATCCATTACTGCACAAATACACTATGGTGGTAAATTGCTGTAAACAGTATCTCCCATAAAATATCTAGGATTAACTATTTTTAGAACGAACTTAAGTGGAATGGAGGTCATTAGAGATGGGGCTCAAGCTCGCATTAGCGAAGGGCAGAGAAGGAAAGCGACCGTGAAATTTTGAAGAAACTGTCCCGGCATTTGCCTTAAGCGATTTATACCAATCACAGAAACCTAAATCATGATTGCCGAATGTAAATAGATTTATCATATAAAACACATAATAGGAAAAGCACACGCCAGACTGAGATACGTAGGAGCAACCTTAAGGAAATTAACTTAATAACGAAGGAAGAGGCTTACAAGGTCCTTGTCCAACCGATACTGGAGTACTTTTGATCAGTATGGGATCCTTACCAGGTAGGTCTGATGGAAGAGAGAGAGAGAGGATCCAACGAAGAGCGGCATGTTCCGTCACAGATTCGTATAGTCGCTGAGAGGACGTTACAGAGACACTCAACGAACTCCAGAGGCAGACGTTACAAGAGGGGCGTTTTGCATCACTGAATGGGTCAGTATTGAAATTTCAACTGAGCACTTTCCTGGAGAGTCGGACAGCATATTATTTCCTCCCACATACATCTCACGAAGTGACATCGAACAAAAACTTCGAGAAATTGAAGATAGGTCAGAGGATTACAAACATTCTCCCCACTCGCCATTCGCGAGTGAAACAGGAAAGCGGGGATCAGTTACTAATACCGGAAGTACCCTACAACACGCACAGCTAGGTGACTTGCAGAGTATGATACATATGTAGATGTAGAAGCCATCACTATTCTATGTGGCACCGGTACTACTCAGTTACACGCACTCTAAAATTCTTTCTGGTTCACAAAGCATATTTACACGTAGGTTGCAAAAAGGCAACAAATTCTCAAGGCGTCGTTCAGAGGTTAACGGATATGTAGTGTTTACGTTCCAAGCGCTATGCCGAACAACGTCTTGCTACGCAACAACACTGATCTGTTATAACTGCTAATGCTAACATGGATCTTTAATCGCCGCAAAATAGCAGACATATTCAACGGTGCTATATGAAGCAACTCGCGTCACACCCAAATAATTGATCAGTTCTCTTGTTACTTGATCCGCTCGCAATATTCGTTCCGAACATCATGGCACTTATAAATAGACGGTTCTGAAGAAGGCCATGCTTTTATGTCGAATGACGTGAAACTAGGAATGACCAAACGCTACAACCTCCATAATAATTCCTCGTTGCTCTCTATCAGTTAGAGCGAAACCTAACGTATACCATACCCGAACTCGTTCTTGTCATCTAAGTGTTGGCTGAATAATTATTTGAAGTTTTTTCTTGTGGACTATTTACGTTTGTCAGCTACCTCATAACCTGTCTGTAGCCGTAAATCGTTTCTCTAACAGAAGAATTCACTGAATTCAGCATCAAGAGACTTGTGATCCTGCCCCGTTCATTCTGTTTATCAGCTTATGTTCTACCAGAGAAGATCGTTACCATCCTAACAGCCGTATTTAAGCCGAAACAAACTTCACAGGATATGTCTGTCCACAATGAAATCGTGTGAATTTCAATGTGCACACTGTACGCAGTCATATGATTGTGCTTTACTTCTTTTCCATCCAGGTCCAATGGGGGAAACTATTTAATTGTTCTCACACATGTGCTACCACAGTTGCTAAAGTATGGCCCATTTAATCGAGACTGATTTACATCCCGTTTCAGTTGCACAGTTTGGTGCTATTTGAACGCATACTTTGGCGACAAAACCCGTTGGATTAGGAGAACTTATTGATTGACCATCAGCCTCACAAGACAGTGCAACTTTAATGTGTTACAGCATTCAAGCAGATAAAGATATTCACATGTTTGGCTCATGTGACACACTAGTCCACAAAGGTTTTATGGCATTCAATCAGTTTCAACATGTGCGCCCTTGGTGGCACGCACAACATCCAGTCAGAATTCAAGCTCCATTCGCAATCGACGTAAACTAACCGCATCATCTGTGGCAATGGCAACAATGATTCGGTTCGTTAAATCATTGATGTGATTGACAGGCGTTTAGTAGATACCTGTTTTGACGCGCCCAGTAGAAAGAAGTCGATTGATGTAATGTCAGGTGACCTTGAAGCCCAGGGAGATGGTGGACCAGCTCTGACTGTCCACAACTGTCTGATCCCAATACGGCGGTTGGAAAACGACTGTCTCTTGACCCACTGAACATTCTGCGGTGAACGTTCGAAAGCCAACCGTATTCTTTCTGTGTCAGCTTCACTTGTTTCAGGCCGTCCAGTAAGATTATTCACATTAACGCTTGCTGTTTGCCCAAAATCCCTGAACCACCGGCGTAATGACGTCCACGAGGATGATTGTTTTCTGTACTGTAATTGGAGTTTTCTTTTAACTTGCGTGTCCGGTTATCTCTGAATAAACAATTTCACACACAGGCCCTTTCTTGGACTGTTGTCGCTATGCTTCACACACGGCCAACCTGGAAGACACACAAACAAAACTTTATGAATTTGTATGTCACATAATACAAACATGGGGCGAATATCTTCATTAGTCTGGGTGCTATAGCACATTGAAGCTGTAGCGTACATTACGAGACACCTTGCACTTAACATTAGTAGATTTCCTTCGGGGACACTTGAAGTGTATTTTGTATTCACAATTCCTGGAAACAGCAGCCAAGTGGTAAGTTCTTTGATAATTGCGTCCTGCAGTGCATTTACAACAGATACACTTTCTGAGCCGGCCGAAGTGGCCGTGCGGTTAAAGGCGCTGCAGTCTGAAACCGCAAGACCGCTACGGTCGCAGGTTCGAATCCTGCCTCGGGCATGGATGTTTGTGATGTCCTTAGGTTAGTTAGGTTTAACTAGTTCTAAGTTCTAGGGGACTAATGACCTCAGCAGTTGAGTCCCATAGTGCTCAGAGCCATTTGAACCATTTTTGAACACTTTCTGAACCTTTAAACTCGCGCGCTCGCTTTTGTGAGTGTTCGTGTTTCATTATACTTCGAGCTGAATCCACTGCAGAAACTTTCTTTTCAGCTCCTCACACAAACAATTTCTTGCAGAATGTGCTGTGCGTATTTATCTCTGAAGATCGTGCTGTAATTTTTCCGTTGTTTGCGAATGAAAGATCACTTATAATTCACCGCCTTCCAAAAAGACTCATCGTTTAGTTTTTGTTAGCGTTGTCACACGTGTCATTTTTTATAATATTCGATTGTATTTCTGTAAAAATATCATGGAAAGGTCTGGTTGATTTTCCGTTTTAGGCCAAAACTGTAACATGTGCTTATATTACGTTGCGATTGCACCAAAATTATAAGATGTAATTTTATCTTGTGATTGTACCTAACGTTGAATAATTTAATACTTGATTTTTTTATTGAATGGCATGCTGTTCTACAGCTCTTCACTTGAGGACATTTTGTTTACAAAAGAGACGGAAATTGTACGTTTCTCTGTTCAGAGATGGGTAATCGATTTTGTATGGATTTGGTGTTACTTACCAAAAATTTATGGAATAACAATTATATTTTTTATCAGGAAACATAGTATTTGTCGATGGTACCGCAACTGAACAGATGTATGTGCTGAAACACAAAATGTAAAAGAAGCATAAAGTTTGAACGAGATTTTTACAGATAAAAGAATCAAATCCCACAGCAGATTGAACAAGCTTGCCTGAATACGTAGGGGTGAAAATGAAAAGCATTGAGGCTTGCATATTGCCGATATTTTTAGAAACCTTATGTCACTACATTATTAGCGATAAAATCTTGTCTTCTAGCGTGTCCGGAAGCAGTGGACCTTAATACGGAGCTAGTTCTTCCTTCCAATTTCGTTTTATATCTTGTAGATTCCAGCACATTTTCAACAAAAGCAATAATTTTGGGTGTAGTGATAATCCTTCTTATTTTAACTTTTGCTTTTCGATTTTTTGCTGTTTTGAAAGCTGCTGTGAGTTCCTTTATTGTTATATAATTTGGGCCTTGTGTTTATACACTCCTGGAAATTGAAATAAGAACACCATGAATTCATTGTCCCAGGAAGGGGAAACTTTATTGACACATTCCTGGAGTCAGATACATCACATGATCACACTGACAGAACCACAGGCACATAGACACAGGCAACAGAGCATGCACAATGTCGGCACTAGTACAGTGTATATCCACCTTTCGCAGCAATGCAGGCTGCTATTCTCCCATGGAGACGATCGTAGAGATGCTGGATGTAGTCCTGTGGAACGGCTTGCCATGCCATTTCCACCTGGCGCCTCAGTTGGACCAGCGTTCGTGCTGGACGTGCAGACCGCGTGAGACGACGCTTCATCCAGTCCCAAACATGCTCAATGGGGGACAGATCCGGAGATCTTGCTGGCCAGGGTAGTTGACTTACACCTTCTAGAGCACGTTGGGTGGCACGGGATACATGCGGACGTGCATTGTCCTGTTGGAACAGCAAGTTCCCTTGCCGGTCTAGGAATGGTAGAACGATGGGTTCGATGACGGTTTGGATGTACCGTGCACTATTCAGTGTCCCCTCGACGATCACCAGTGGTGTACGGCCAGTGTAGGAGATCGCTCCCCACACCATGATGCCGGGTGTTGGCCCTGTGTGCCTCGGTCGTATGCAGTCCTGATTGTGGCGCTCACCTGCACGGCGCCAAACACGCATACGACCATCATTGGCACCAAGGCAGAAGCGACTCTCATCGCTGAAGACGACATGTCTCCATTCGTCCCTCCATTCACGCCTGTCGCGACACCACTGGAGGCGGGCTGCACGATGTTGGGGCGTGAGCGGAAGACGGCCTAACGGTGTGCGGGACCGTAGCCCAGCTTCATGGAGACGGTTGCGAATGGTCCTCGCCGATACCCCAGGAGCAACAGTGTCCCTAATTTGCTGGGAAGTGGCGGTGCGGTCCCCTACGGCACTGCGTAGGATCCTACGGTCTTGGCGTGCATCCGTGCGTCGCTGCGGTCCGGTCCCAGGTCGACGGGCACGTGCACCTTCCGCCGACCACTGGCGACAACATCGGTGTACTGTGGAGACCTCACGCCCCACGTGTTGAGCAATTCGGCGGTACGTCCACCCGGCCTCCCGCATGCCCACTATACGCCCTCGCTCAAAGTCCGTCAACTGCACATACGGTTCACGTCCACGCTGTCGCGGCATGCTACCAGTGTTAAAGACTGCGATGGAGCTCCGTATGCCACGGCAAACTGGCTGACACTGACGGCGGCGGTGCACAAATGCTGCGCAGCTAGCGCCATTCGACGGCCAACACCGCGGTTCCTGGTGTGTCCGCTGTGCCGTGCGTGTGATCATTGCTTGTACAGCCCTCTCGCAGTGTCCGGAGTAAGTATGGTGGGTCTGACACACCGGTGTCAATGTGTTCTTTTTTCCATTTCCAGGAGTGTATTTCAGGATCATTTTCTTGTGTGTTTCTTCCATTTTTTACGCAATATTAGTGAAACAAATTGTATTCCTTCCTGTATTATTTAATGTTTTCAAAAGTTTATATGCAGTTTGCTGATGGCCATGAATACCATGTTCAACAGGGTGACACAAAAGTCCATTAACGTTTGGAAATGCATTAATTCACGCAGCAATATAAGTTGAATAGTAAAACTTGACACACATGCCTGAAAGGACATGGGGTTTGATTAAAACAAAAAACGACTGCAAAATCTGGCCAACAGATGGCTCCAGACAGCGAGGTACTGCTCTTAAAACGGCGTGATGGTAACCCGCTATGTTACAGAATCTCATCATCCCTACCCTAGCTGAGAAGCTCCTATTGGAAGGTAAGGTTTTTATGTAGGATGGCTCTATATCCTATGATGCTACACATGTGAAAGATCGCATATCGTTTTCAGAGGATCGTGTGCTGAGCCGTCACTTCCTTCATGCTTAGCCTCCCAGGTTCCCAGATCTCACTCTGTGTTATTGTTGGTTGTTGGGTTACCGTGATCGTCAGAACTCGGTAGGAATTCTACGAGACTAAATCCTGCGGTTATATCTCACAATACCTACTGATATGTGGTACAGTGCTGTTCACACGTTGTCCTCGACTATAGGTGTTATTGATGAATGACGGCTGACGTTGATAATTTATTATAAAGAACATCGTCTTTTCTAAAAATCAATTGTTATGCTAGTTATTACTTTTATATCATATTAAGCGCTATCTGTTGGTCATTTTGTGCGCTTTTTTGGTTTCAATATTACCCCAAGTTATTTAAGCACGTTTGTCAATTTTTGACTCTCTACCTAGTTTATTCTGTGAAGTACTGAATTTTTAAATGTCAGCGGACTTTCGAGTCACCTTGTATATTACTAATGCATCTGTCCAAGTTTTTCTAGTAGACACTGTTCACTACTTCTTTCCTGCTTATAGATTTGCATATGTTTCAGAATAAACTTTGAAAGATATTTTTATGTGCTATTTGAATTTCTTATTTCTGTTGACCAAGTTTATAGCCAACGCCTTATTTGCAGCTTCTTTAACTACTTTCCAGTACTTGTCCATTCATCTTCAGTGGCGTTCTGGGCAGCTAATCGTTCTAAATCTTTTCTTAAACTATTCCGATACATGACCTTAGTACTTCGATCCTGGAGTAAACGTACTTCATAGACTTCTTCTTGCTTCTGTGTTATAAAAGCTTTCTACAGCTTCCATTTAGCAAAAGTGTCAGTTTGAGATTTTACAAGACAGTAATAAGTCCTGGTATCAAAACTTCCGCATACTCTTGTATCTTTCACTTTACCCTCTATTCGTCTACTCATTGTTACATAATCTACGTAACTGATCTGTAACCTCTGCCGGTCCAAGTATATTTGTGAATAAATTTTTTCTGAATAAGATATTAGTAATTTTAAATAATTAACAGTGGAAATTTCTTTAAATAATTGACCTTTCTGATTACGAGTTGTTTCGCCAAACATTACAACAATATTAGGTATTGAATTGTTTCCCATCCTTGGATTTAGGTCACTGAACAAAACAACTTGATTGTTGTTGAGTCTTCCGACTTTTCGTTTCCTGACGTTTCATCTAGTGTTGCGTAAAGACTGTACATTGCAAGGTGCAATGATACCTAGCGCAGCTCTAGACGAAACGTCAGGAACCAAATAGTTTCTTGGATCATGGCCACACCACCTGCGGGATTCACCACATTCGGTCGTGTTTATAACAACTTGATATTTTTGATTGTACAGGTTCATATCTGTTCTTTTACCGGCATCATAAAGGGTAAATGATTCCTGAATCTGGCTTTTCACCGGTGCACGAAATGCTATCAGAGTAAGGTTGCTCTTTCTGTTTTCAGCGTTGCTCTTTTAATTGTTTCGTTTCTGTTCTTCCTATTTCCTGTTTCTGTGTATTGCTACCACATCTTTGTATTGTATTATATCTTAACCGGGGACCTAGAAACGACGGAGAGGCTCCGTCCCCGCCGCAGCCGCAGTGCTCCACAACCCCACGACGACTACCGCAGTCCACTTCACCCCTCCGCCTCCCCACACCGAACCCAGGGTTATTGTTCGGTTCGGCCCCCGGTGGACCGCCCCGGGAACGTCTCACACCAGACGAGTGTAACCCCTATGTTTGCGTGGTAGAGTAATGATGGTGTACGCGTACGTGGAAAACTTGTTTGCGCAGCAATCGCCACATAATGTAACTGAGGCGGAATAAAGGGAACCAACCCGCTTTTGCCGAGGCAGATGTAAAACCGCCTAAAACCATCCACAGACTGGCCGATTCACCGGACCCCGACACATATCCGCCGGGCGGATTCGTGCCGGGGACCAGGCGCTCCTTCCCGCCCGGAAAGTCGTGCGTTAGGCCACACGGCCAACCGGGCGGGCTACCACATCTTTACTTGCTCTTTCTTCCTATTGTACTTCACTGCACAAAGATATACATTTTCTAACAAATTTACTACTTTCTAGCTTCTTCTTAGTTCCATGACAGCTGCAAAATATATCTATTCTTGCGTGAATGTTTTGTTATTTCTTCTTCCTTATAAGCAAATGTTCTTGCATTCCTTGAAGCTAAACTCATTTTTCCAGATGTCCATTTCGCATTGTCCTTTCCTACAGCTGGCGTCGTCATAGGAAATCCACCCTGTTTTCCGATGCAAATTTGGGAACTCTTCCTGAATGGATCACCAACCCAAAGGAGGTAAGACTAGTGCTGGTGCTGCCCCTACGATCCTACCAGTATATGTTCAACCTCTCATTAAATAAGGGTTGTTGCAGCATTTCCTCTGCATTCAATCTTACGGGAAATGTAAATGTCGTGTGACTAGGGCCTCCCGTCGGGTAGACAGTTCGTCGGGTGCAAGTCTTCCGAATTGACGCCACTTCGGCGACGTGCGCGTCGATGGGGATGAACTTATTTTTTAAACTTTTGACAAAATCTAGGTTTGTTGTCATAGTATGCAATTAATTAATATTATTATTATTATTTACATTTCATGGCCTTCATTGGACCACTCTAGCCAGCTTTATACAAAGAATTTTTCAGTTTCCTGTCAGCCCAGTACTTTTTCATTCTCTCGGATCTCATCCTTCTTTCTTCATCGGAAATCACCCTCACTACTGTCTGTTTGTTGATTCTCGTTTGCAGTCTGGTTTGTTTGTCTGTGAGTTTCCTGATTTTGTCAGTTTTGTTTCTTAGATTTTCCAACGTAATCCTTAGCTGATCCATATGTTCCTTGATTTCTGTAATCCACTTAATGTTGCACTTACTATTCCACAATTTTTCTATTATTTTCCTGATGATTCTGTTCTCTGGTGTTCTGAATAGATGTCCGAAAAATGAAATGCGTTTCTTCCTGATTGTACTCAATTACCGGTTCTATTTCCTTGTAGACTGTTTCATTTGTAGCTACTCTCCAGTGCCCATCTTCCTGCTAAGATTTGTTGATGCACTTTCTGACGATTCTTCTCTGTATTTTGAGTATTTTGTCTATTTGTGAAGCGTTAGTTGTTTTGGAGATGGTTTCACTTGCGTATGTTATTTCTGGTTGAGTGACTGTTTTGTAGTGTTTCAATTTTGTTGCTATTGACAGGCTCTTTTTGTTGTAGGTGTTCTAAGTGATATATTCTGCTCTAGTCAGTTTTTTTACTCTGTTATGCCATGTTGGCTTTTCATTGAGGTTATATGTTATGATTTGTCCCAGATATTTAAAAGTATCTACAATTTTGATTTCTTGGTCTCCTATGGCAATTTTGTTAGTGAGTGGTGGGTCAGTTAACATGATGACTGTTTTTTCAAAGGATATTCCAAGACCAATTTTCTGTGCTATTTGCTGTAGTGAGATAACTTATTGTATGGTTTCCTGAATACTGTTCGACAAGAGAACAAAGTCATCAGCAAATCCTAGACAATTTAATCTTGCATTGTCTTCGGGTCTTCCAATTTGGATGTTCTTTGGGTTAGTCTTGTACCATTCCCTCATTATGTATTCTAAAGCACAATTTAACAGCAGGGGTGCCAAGCAATCTCCTTGTTTTTAAGATGGATGGCTGCGAGGGTTCCTCCCCCCCCCCCCCCCCCCCTGAACTGGACTTTTGATAAGGTGTCGGTTAAAGTGAGTTCTATCAATATACTTAATTTTGTATGGAGCCAGAAATTTCTTAAGATTTTCAACATTGAAGGTCTATGGATACAGTCATATACTTTTTTAAAGTCCACGAAGGTTATTGAAAGAGTATGCAATTACACGGGTATGCAATTAATATAAAAGAATTTTGCTGAAAGTAAACATTCAGTTATTTGAAGGCGATGGTTTCACACTGGAACCACTGGGACGTACAGTTTTCAGCCACTCATTATCTCATGTGATACATTTGAAAGGAAATTCGCATTTTTCATTGACGCAATCCCACATCTCGACAATTCTATGAACTTGTAATACCTCGAATGAATTATATAACAAGCAAAAATGGGACTAAAATTTAATAAATGTTTTATCGAAACTACATACTGTCTCAGTGGATTCATTTAGAAACCACTCACGAAAGCAGTGCAACAAATTCATATTTACGTTACCATAAATGAATCAAATAGCTCTGAGCACTATGCGACTTCACTGTTGAGGTCATCAGTCCCCTAGAACTTACAACTACTTAAACCTAACTAACCTAAGGACATCACACACATCCATGCCCGAGGCAGGATTCGAACCTGCGACCGTAGCGGTCGCGCGGTTCCAGACTGTAGCGTCTAGAACCGCTCGGCCACTCCGGCCGGCTTTACGTTACCACAATGTGCCCCTGTTGTCTGCGTCTTGAAAGAACACCAGTGGTTTAATGCTACAGGTACAACTATTTCAAAAGAAAATCAAGAAAATAGTTGTTTCAGGCAGAAACCACTGTTACCCAAAGGGTTAAGGCAGCGTTCAATAGTTCGTCGTGCGCGCTTATAAAGCGGCGGATTATGTACGGGGGGTGTTCAATAAGTAATGCACCACATTTTTCTCTGAAAACCGATCGGTTTTATTCAGGATTCCAACACTCCATATTATTTCGCACACTTCTAGCTACAAAACCATATTATTCAACATAACCTCCGTTCAGTATGACCGCCTTACTGGGAGGGCCTATAGGCCCGCATCGAACCTCTCTACAGGTCGATGCCGAGGGCAGCGTCTCGTTGCATTAATAACCTCCCCAACATCCACGTACTGCTTCCCGCGGAGTGTATCCTTCATTGAGACAGACAGATGGAAGTCGAAAGGTGTGAGATCCGGGCTGAAGGGTGAATGAGGAAGAACGGTGATTTCATCTCGGGTGTGCATACTCGTGTGAGGCCTCGCGTTGCCACGGGGATGGAGAATTTTGTTTGCAGTTTCGTGCGCGAAAACGCTGAAGTCGATTCTTCAATTTCTTGACGGTAGCACAAGACATTTCAGAGTTGATCATTTCACCAGGGGGAAGTCTCTCTCTTTTTTTTTTTTTCATCAGTCTACTGACTGGTTTGATGCGGCCCGCCACGAATTCCTTTCCTGTGCTAACCTCTTCATCTCAGAGTAGCACTTGCAACCTACGTCCTCAATTATTTGCTTGACGTATTCCAATCTCTGTCTTCCTCTACAGTTTTTGCCCTCTACAGCTCCCTCTAGTACCATGGAAGTCATTCCCTCTTGTATTAGCAGATGTCCTATCATCCTGTCCCTTTTCCTTATCAGTGTTTTCCACATATTCCTTTCCTCTCCGATTCTGCGTAGAACCTCCTCATTCCATACCTTATCAGTCCACCTAATTTTCAACATTCGTCTATAGCACCACATCTCAAATGCTTCGATTCTCTTCTGTTCCGGTTTTCCCGCAGTCCATGTTTCACTACCATACAATGCTGTACTCCAGACGTACATCCTCAGAAATGTCTTCCTCAAATTAAGGCCGGTATTTGATATTAGTAGACTTCTCTTGGCGAGAAATTCCTTTTTTGCCATAGCGAGTCCGCTTTTGATGTCCTCCTTGTTCCGTCCGTCATTGGTTATTTTACTGCCTATGTACCAGAATTCCTTAACATCATTGACTTCGTGAACATCAATCCTGATGTTAAGTTTCTCGCTGTTCTCATTTCTACTACTTCTCATTACTTTCGTCTTTCTCCGATTTACTCTCAAACTATACTGTGTACTCATTAGACTGTTCATTCCGTTCAGCAGATCATTTAATTCTTCTTCACTTTCACTCAGAATAGCAATGTCATCAGCGAACCGTATCATTGATGAACTTTCACCTTGTATTTTAATTCCACTCCCGAACCTTGCTTTTATTTCCATCATTGCTTCCTCGATGTACAGATTGAAGAGTAGGGGCGAAAGGCTACAGTCTTTTCTTACACCCTTCTTAATACGAGCACTTCGTTCTTGATCGTCCACTCTTATTATTCCCTCTTATTTGTTGTACATATTGTATATGATCCGTCTCTCCCTATAGCTTACCCCTACTTTTTTCGGAATCTCGAACAGCTTGCACCATTTTATATTGTCGAACGCTTTTTCCAGGTCGACAAATCCTATGAAAGTGTCTTGATTTTTCTTTAGCCTTGCTTCCATTATTAGCCGTAACGTCAGAATTGCCTCTCTCGTCCCCTTACTTTTCCTAAAGCCAAACTGATCGTCACCTAGCGCATTCTCAATTTTCTTTTCAATTGTTCTGTATATTATTCTTGTAAGCAGCTCCGATGCATGACCTGTTAAGCTGATTGTGCGATAATTCTCGCACTTGTCATCTCTTGTCGTCTTCGGAATTGTGTGGATGATGCTTTTCCGAAAGTCAGACGGTATGTCGCCAGATTCACATATTCTACACACCAACGTGAATAGTCGTTTTGTTGCCACTTCCCCCAATGATTTTAGAAATTCTGATGGAATGTTATCTATCCCTTCTGCCTTATTTGACCGTAAGTCCTCCATAGCTCTTTTAAATTCCGATTCTAATACTGTATCCCCTATCTCTTCTAAATCGACTCCTGTTTCTTCTTCTATCACATCAGATAAATCTTCACCCTCATAGAAGCTTTCAGTGTATTATTTCCACCTATCTGCTCTCTCCTCTGCATTTAACAGTGGAATTCCCGTTGCACTCTTAATGTTACCACCGTTGCTTTTAATGTCACCAAAGGTTGTTTTGACTTTACTGTATGCTGAGTCTGTCCTTCCGACAATCATACCTTTTTCGATGTCTTCACATTTTTCCTGCAGCCATTTCGTCTTAGCTTCCCTGTACTTCCTATTTATTTCACTCCTCAGCGACTTGTATTTCTGTATTCCTGATTTTCCCGGAACATGTTTGTACTTCCTCCTTTCATCAATCAACTGAAGTATTTCTTCTGTTAGCCATGGTTTCTTCGCAGCTACCTTCTTTGTACCTATGTTTTCCATCCCAACTTCTGTGATTGCCCTTTTTGGAGATGTCCATTCCTCTTCAACTGTACTGCCTACTGCGCTATTCCTTATTGCTGTATCTATAGCGTTAGAGATCTTCAAACGTATCTCGTCATTCCTTAGTACTTCCGTATCCCACTTCTTTGCGTATTGATTCTTCCTGACTAATGTCTTGAACTTCAGCCTACTCTTCATCACTACTATATTGTGATCTGTACAATCCAGTATCTGATTTCGGAATCTCTGTCTGACCATGATGTAATTTAATTGAAATCTTCCCGTATCTCCCGGCCTTTTCCAAGTATACCTCCTCCTCTTTTGATTCTTGAACTGGGTCTTCGCTATTACTAGCTGAAACTTGTTACGGAACTCAATTAGTCTTTCTCCTATTTCATTCCTTGTCCCAAGCCCATATTCTCCTGTAACCTTTTCTTCTACTCCTTCCCCTATAACTGCATTCCAGTCGCCATGACTATTAGATTTTCGTCTTCCTTTACATACTGCATTACCCTTTCAATATCCTCATACACTTTCTCTATCTGTTCATCTTCAGCTTCTGACGTCGGCATGTATACCTGAACTATCGTTGTCGATGTTGGTCTGCTGTCGATTCTGATTACAACAACCCAGTCACTGAACTGTTCACAGTAACACACCCGCTGCCCTACCTTCCTTTTCATAACGAATCCTACACCTGTTATACCATTTTCTGCTGCTGTTGATATTACCCGATACTCATCTGACGAGAAATCCTTGTCTTCCTTCCACTTCACTTCACTGACCCCTACTATATGTAGATTGAGCCTTTGCATTTCCCTTTTCAGATTTTCTAGTTTCCCTACCACGTTCAAGCTTCTGACATTCCATGCCCCGACTCGTAGAACGTTATCCTTTCGTTGATTACTCAACCTTTTTCTCATGGTAACCTCCCCCTTGGCAGTCCCCTCCCGGAGATCCGAATGGGGGACTATTCCGGAATCTTTTGCCAATGGAGAGATCATCATGACACTTCTTCAATTACAGGCCATATGTCCTGTGGATACACGTTACGTGTCTTTAATGCAGTGGTTTCCATTGCCTTCTGCATCCTCATGTCGTTGATCACTGCTGATCCTTCCGCCATTAGCGGCAATTTCCCACCCCTAGGACAAGAGAGTGCCCTGAACCTCTATCCGCTCCTCCGCCCTCTTTGACAAGGCCGTTGGCAGAATGCGGCTGACTTCTTATGCCGGAAGTCTTCGGCCGCCAATGCTGATTATTTATCAAAATTTAGACAGTGGCGGGGATGAACCCGGGACCGAAGACGTTTTTGATTATGAATCAAAGACGCTACCCCTAGACCACGGGTACGATAGTGGGAAAGGATATCAAACAGAATAACCCCTTCAGAGTCCTAGAAGATTGTCATCATAACTTTAACGCCTGAGGTTGTGACTGTGATCTTTTTCTTCAGAGGAGAGGTGGTGTGGCGGCACTCCATACACAGTCGTTTTGTTTCCGGTTTGAAGTTATGAGCCGATGTTTTATCGCCTGTGATAATGTTCGACAAAAAATTGTCACCATCAGCCTCTTAATGAGCAAGCTATTTCGGAATACAGTCTTTCATTGCTCTTTATGGTCTTCGACTAGGCCGGTCATTGTGGCCGAGCGGTTATAGGTGCTTTAGTCCGGAACCGTGCTGCTGCTACAGTCGCAGGTTTGAATCCTGCCTCAGGCATGGATGTGTGTGATGTCCTTAGGTTAGTTAGGTTTAAGTAGTTCCAAGTCAAGGGGACTGATGACGTCAGTTGTTAAGTCCCATAGTGCTTAGAGCCATTTGAACCAATTTTTTTCTTCGACTAGGCGATGAGAAACTCAGTGGGCACACACCGTTGGCTACGCCAACCGGCGGACGAGTGTGTTAGCAATACCAACAGAGATGTCCAGTTGTGCAGCGTTGTGTTTGATTGTGATCAGTCAATCACCTCGAATGAGAGTGTCCGCACGTTCCAATATTGCAGGAGTCAGAGCTTTGTGCGGCCGCCGTCACCCAGGAGACTAGACAGGCTTGCGCGACATGGTTGTGATAATGATATGCGCCTCGCCCAAGGACATTTTGTGCTTTTGTTCACTGTCAGGTCTTCGAAGACGTTTTGCAAGCGCCTGCGATTATCTACGATGCTCTGGTTATCCTTCAAAAGAAACTCAATTACTGCTCTCTGCTAGGAAAGCACTTCCGTTACAGACACCATTTTGAAATCTACGTATAGCGCCGCCAACAAAAAATGGTTCAAATGGCTCTGAGCACTATGGGACTTAACATCTGTGGTCATCAGTCCCCTAGAACTTAGAACTACTTAAACCTAACTAACCTAAAGACATCACAAACATCCATGCCCTAGGCAGGATTCGAACCTGCGACCGTAGCAGTCGCGCGGTTCTGGACTGAGCGCCTAGAACCGCTAGACCACCGCGGCCGGCCCGCCGCCAACAGTGGGAATTTCACAAAACTGTAGAGACTGAAGAGGAAATATTCCACGACGTCCCACAACAAATTCAGTATTTTTTTCACCCGAAATCTGCCAAAAAAAAAAGTTGCATTACTTATCGAGCCCCCCTCCCCCTTTTCTTTCGTTGTTACCGGTAGTGAAATGGAACAAGAGCTTCGTTAAACTTCCTTTCTCGAAAGGATCATCCATCTCTAAGTGCACTTTCTTTGTAATTTAATGGCATCGAGCGGCTCAGAATTTCATGATTTTTTGTTTCTTAATTGTCGGGAGGAGGACAAAGGATAAACACGCACAGAGAACATAATGTGGCCAGCGGATCTGTGGCACTGTCAAACACATCGCGGAGAGCTTGTCAAAAGAGAGAAATCTCATTAAAACTCAGTAAATTGGGCTTTTTAATGAGAAGATTACGCACAGAAAAACAAAACTGACCAAAATGTGCCCTCCTCTGAATTGCGCTTGAAAATGGAGCTTCTGATATTGAGGACACGAGGACTGCAATAGTCGGTCCCCTTCTCTCGTTAATAATGCCAAAATACAGTCGACAAGGTATTTAGAAACAACTCTTTTTCTCGTTGACTCTCAGCGAAAGGATGTAAAACAGAAACTATCAAAATCATCTGAAGGTCTCGAAATTATACAACCTATTTTCACACACTGAGGTACAAAGAATGAAATGCGTAGCCGTTAGACATTAAAGACGGCTGCGGAAAAGAAGCGACCGTCGCTTGTCTAAGAAATCATATTGTAATTCGAGTGAAATTATTTATGGAAACAGAAATCCAAAAATCCATAGAGACATTTGTAGACTACACCAACCGCACACGATAGCAGAGTTTTACCAATAAGTTCCGCGTATTCGTTTACATTCATTCGACTAGTGAGATACCTCACAAGTATAAGTATTGTGGAATCTGTTTAACGTCGAATCCAAATCTACCGTCAAACTGATATTTTTCTCATTCACATCTGAGTGCAGGAGAAAGGAGTCACGTAACATACGGTAAAAATTGTAGATAACAAGCGGTAATTGAGCGTCAAACTTTCTTGTTGTGTTGTTTTGAAATTTAAAACACACAGCTTGTTGAATAATTAATTACTTACAAAATTTTTCTTAATCAAATGAATCTGTATAGTTCCAAAGATCTTTACAAGTCGCAAATATATGTTCGGAATCCTACATAGAGACTGAAGCGACGAATGAAAATTTGTACCAATTTGTACGAATGAAAACTTTTATCAATTTTTACGAATGAAAATTTGTACGAATGAAAATTTGTACTCGAACTGATGTCTCCCGTTCACCAAGCGGATGCGCTAATCACTAGGTCACCCTGGCACAGTGGCTTTGTACGACTGCACGGACTGCCTTAGCACGTCTCCCTCCTCAATACAAATTCCCGTTCATGCCTCAGCCCACTTACTGTTCCCTCTTAGCCTGAACAGCATTGCAGAGACTCTCCAGCTGTATTAGCACCTCAGCATCGAGCAAAAAACGGGATCCTGCCTGATATCCAGGCATAGTTGCTTTAATCAATTGGAACTATGTGGTTCAGCAGTCCTTTTCAAGTGTCACATATCTATGACGTATAAATGCAGACTAAGCGACGAATGAAAATTCATGTCACGGCCAGAATGGCATAGTGGTTGGCACATCTGCCTAGTAAACAAGAAAACATGGATTCGAATCCCGGCCTTTGTATAAATATTAATTCTTCGCTACAATCAGCACATAGATATTTCTCTTCACTAAAATGAGTGGTTTTGAGAGACTAACAATCCCGCGCAGCGATTACAGAGATACTCTGAGACAATAACTCACAAGAGACAAATTGAACAGAGATCAGTGTAAGATATGAATCGGAGATATGGTTCAGTGAAATATAAATCTCGAAGCAGCCTTACCCAAAGATCATGAATGACTTAAATTAATACAGGACCTCTGATAAGTTAAAGCGGACGGACAGTGTCCAGTCCCATTCACGTACTGCCCTATGTAAAAGTAACTGTGTACATGCCTCTTTATTAGCGCTGAAATCTTTTCTGACTCGTCCAACGAGGTGGCGCAGTGGTTAACACGATGGACTCGTCTTCGGAAGGATGACAGTTCAAATACGCATCTGACCACCCAGATTTAGGTATTAAGCGATTTCGATAAATCGCTTTAGGCAAATGCCGTCATGGTTCCTTTGACAGGGCACAGCCGACTTCCTTCCCCATCCTCTGCCAATCCGAGTTTGTGCTCCGTCTCTAATGACCTCCTTGTAGACGGGGCGTTGAAATCTAACTTTCCTTCTTCCCTTCCTCTTATCCTCATGATCCCTAAGCGAGATGGTGTCTGCAGAAATCAGCAGTAGCCTTCAGGCTGCCAAAATTTACCCAACAGGGTTTCTCCAGTGCTGCGCCGACTTTCATTCAAGGAGTCCCACTTGAGTTTACGAGCATTTCTGTTGCACTTTCATATGGGCTATATTGACCTGTTACCATCCAAAGAGCGCGTATGATATCTGTTGTCAGGCTTACATCGTAAGGAGTCCAAACACTGGAACAATATTCTGTATTTGGTTGCACTAACATCTTGCATCCAGTTAACTGTTTGCACCACACTCCTGAAGTTGGCCGTCACCTCAAAAGGGCAGTTTCTGAAGAGCTTGTCCTAGCCTAGAGGTCAGGTAATATTAACGCGCCAATGGAATTTAAATTAACATCGTGTTGGATATCGACCGTCGAAAGTATCGGCTTCATACCTACTTGCAGGGAGTGCATGATTAATTACGACACGGAAGAAGGCATATAGGGGTTACAACTCCAAGTTAAAAACAGGTTAAAGGTTAAAAATTGGATGCACTCAGAGGAAAAATTATGAGACGCGATCAAAAAGTTTCCGGTCGAAGCCCAGATAAACCCCTTGATTACATGTCAAGCCGCTTCGAAGTCGTGCTGGGTTGCATATACGCTGGATCAATGGCCTCAAGCGGGAACTTTTTAATTGCCTCTTATGCAAGACCCGAGAGTAGCCTCCGTTGACAGTAAATGAATACCAAGTAACACAGGTTACACAAACGGAGACCTGAACCGGTGATAGATGGCCTCTATATAAAAGTACAAGCTGTCAGTACAGCGTTCAGTTTGTGTTACTGAGCACGCGTAGTGGTAGCTTTCATTTGGACGCCGCTCTGTCTATAGCTTTTGTGGAAGTTTACCTCTTAAAAGTGCCACTGAGAAGTCACTTCAGGTCATTGCAGCCGCTTAACAAATCAACCGCTAAGATTCATTGAATGAAAATCAGCTTCAGTTTATTCTATAGATACGTTCCTCAGAAAACCTGATCCAATACTTTGCACCCAATAAATGTTACCTCGTGTAACAAAATGGTTAAGAACAACCACGTGATCATATTGGATCGTTCACTATCATTAAAGACTCACCACACGTCACTTGCACAAAAGATTAATACCTGGAACAACAGTATATGGAAATTAGATGGAACTTCTTCGGGAACTCAAATTGTCACACTGAGTACAGCGGCCTTGGCAATTGTATATCTTGTGGTTTAATATTGCGCACTGTTGCGGTACAAGACTGTGTATATCAGAAAGAAGGATATTCGTTTCAACAACACAATGACATTCATAATGGGCACCTTGAGATCATCTCCTCTACCTTGCGTGTCTACTCTCATCAACTTTGCTCCACCACGCTTGGGACGACAATAAGTTGTGACACGTAAATGGGAAAAGAGTAATAAGTTGGAGATCTCCTAGAGGCTACCTATACGCGAAATAGGACTCAGTCTATCCGGCATGCGTCTCAGGTTCAGGAAACCATTCTGGACAGCTGATGAGATTCAACTAATCAAGCTTGAAGATGCGTGGAAGGAGACATTGAAGCCGCTCGGGATTAGCCGAGCGATCTAAGACGCTGCAGTCATGGACTGTGCGGCTGGTCCCGGCGGAGGTTCGAATCCTCCATCGGGCATGTGTGTGTGTGTTTGTCCTTAGGATAATTTAGGTTAAGTAGTGTGTAAGCTTAGGGACTGGTAACCTTAGCAGTTAAGTTCCATAAGATTTCACACACATTTGAATATTTGAGACATTGAAAACCAATAGCAGCATGCGTTGTCATGGCCTCGAAAACCCACACGTATATCCGGTTTGCAACTGCCTAGAGGAACTCAGTGTCAACTGAACACAGTCCGATGTGGTCGCAGAAGAACGAAGTCCTTCGTGTACAAATAGGGACTTTAGACTCTCCAGTGTGTGACTGTGAAGCATCAGAACAGACCATTGCACACACGGCAGAGTAATGTCCCAAGAGATGTTTCGGGGAAGACTGGATGGAAGTAATCAATGCTTCATCAACAACATTGAAATGCACAGACCCTTTTGGCATCACGCTATGAGGCCAATTGGTATCGAATCTCTTCCATATTCCTTTTGTACTTTATTGCGGAAAGATTTTTGTGAATCATATCTGTGTATCCATACATAAATAAATAATAGTAACTGCTCCGTCTGGTAGGTAAGTCCAGATCAGTTAAGTGGCCACTAGACTGCATCGACGAATTGTGATTCAGACTTGTGTGTGAGGATTGGAGAGCATGTCAAGAGAAAGAGAGAGACAACAGTGAACAAGTCTATTACAGTTCTCAAGTTAGTGCTCTGCAATAGATATGTACTGGTGTTGGAGAAATATGTGGAAACACCGCGAAATAGGCATGCTACCACATAAATATAGATTCCAGGCCTGTCTGCAGGCGGCGCAGTTGTATTTGATCAAGAACTTTTCAATGGCATCAATTCGTTGCAAGTGTCACTCGCGGTCAGAAAAGTGTTCTATGCAGCTGCGCGTGTGCCATGTCGGAGCTAAAATGGATAAACTGTTCGTGCTAGTATAGTTGTGGCTTCCGTAATTAAGGTAGCAAAACTGTTTGGTGTTTCAAGAGAAACCGTATCGAATATTTATACCCCATATAGGGAAAGCAGAGAAACATCCGCTACGTCACAACGTAGACGAAAGTGTGTATTTGATTGGTTGTGAGAGACGTCTGTTGAAGGGGATTATGACGAAAAATAAAAGCACGACAGCTGCGAAAGTCACTGCAGAACAGCACGTCGCACTCGCAAATCTTTTTAGGGAGCTCCATAAGCAGGGCGAGCTGGAATTCCAAATTCACTCATCAGTGATGAAAATACACGTAACATGGAAACTTGTTTTCGCATGAATATTGTTTCACACTGTTCCCATCCTCCAGTCGTGTTTAATTCTGGAGTACGCCGTTCCAAGCCTAGGACTCAGACTGCTACCTGCCAAGAATGAAACATGGGAGAGGTTCGCTATTGATTTTGGCAGCCATATCGTGGTACTACACGGGTCCATGGTTGCTCTGGAAGATCGCATTGGCCGGCCGGGGTGGAAGAGCGGTTCTAGGCGCTACTGTCCGGAACCGCGCGACCGCAACGGTAGCAGGTTCGAATCCTGCCTTGGGCATGGGTGTGTGTGATGTCCTTAGGTTAGTTAGGTTTAAGTAGTTGTAAGTTCTAGGGGACTGATGACCTCAGAAGTTAAGTCCCACAGTGCCCAGAGCCATTTGAACCATATGAAGATCGCATTACTGCCAAGGATGATCGTTTTGCCTGTGCGGATACACCTCTTGCAACGATATTTGCTCCACAATTGGGATTTTGTGTTCGAAGGCAACAGGAGTCCTGTCCACCCAGCTTGCCTCGTCAAGCACAGTTGTGAGCACAAAGGCGGAGTGTCGCATCTTCCCTGGCCTTCATAGTCACCAGATCTCAGTATCGTTGAAGTTTTTGGTCTACTTTGGAGATATGGATACGTTGTCGTTATTGTGTTTCATCACTCTTTTGCAAGATGAATGGTATAAATTTCCCTTTAAAGTCATGTAGGACCTGTAGTTATCCATTTCGACATGACTGAATGCTGTAAAAGTTTTCCTAAAACGTATTAGGCTTGGTAATGTGTTTTTTGGCGTTTTCGTATTTTTGTCCACCTCCTGTAGGTACGGACAGCAGAAGGCTATCAGTGGCTCCTGGGGTAAGTAGTAACCCATGCACCAGCCCCTTGTAGCCTGGAGGCGAAGAAGAGAAGCCAGTGGTATACTTTACTGAAGAACATGGCCTCCCCCCCCCCCTCTCATCCATTTAACTCTCTTCTCTCCCTGCTAATGTCGTCCTTTTCGCGTAGCCTGTAGGCACCTGACTTCGGGACATCAGAAAATTTAAAACGAATCCCCTGGAGACACATAATACGGTTGGCTGGTTGGTTGGTCGGTTGATTTTTGGGGAAGGGGACCAGAAAGTGAGGTCATCAGTCCCCATATAATACGGCCTTCACTTACAGCTGTTTGTTCAATTTTTGCTGCTACTCTTTAGTTGAATTCTCCAGTATGCACATGGAGTCTCATTATCTGTAATGAAATCTGCAAATCCACCTATGTATTCACACGCTTGTGGCAGCATAGAAACGGAATTTTTCTGGGACGCACACTTCGGGATCCGTTAGAGATGGCAAGGAAGGCTCAACTGCTTTAGATAGACGTTTGGCTAGGGACCATTTTTATGCCCCACAGAGGGATCGCCTTATTGTAACGATACCACAGTCCATTGCCAAGTTATGAATTATACACAGTTCCTCCACCTTAGGCAAATGGAGGAAATGGGCTGCTTCTTTTTGCATTAGATGTGGCGTTTAATGCACCATAATGTGCTTATAGAGGCTCCATTTATCTCGTGGGAGGTTCCTCAGAAAACCCCAAAAGAACTTTTTTCTCCATTATCAGCCGTCAGCAGCAAATATCTAAATAGCAAACAAAAGCAGATTTCTCAAATTTTAACGGTATATTCTCAGAACATTTATCTAGAACATATTTCCTGAATGAAATTTTCACTCTGCAGCAGAGTGTGCGCTGAAATGAAACATCCTGGCAGATTAAAACTGTGTGCCGGACCGAGACTCGAACTCGGGACCTTTGCCTTTCGCAGGCAAGTGGTCTATCATCTGAGCTACCCAAGCACGACTCCCGACCCGCCCTCACAGTTTCAATTTTGCCAGTACCTCGTCTCCTACCTTCCAAACTTCACAGAAGCCCTTCTGCGAACCTTGCAGAACTGTGAAGTTTGGAAGGTAGGAGACGAGGTACTGGCAAAATTGAAACTGTGAGGGCGGGTCGGGAGTCGTGCTTGGGTAGCTCAGATGATAGACCACTTGCCTGCGAAAGGCAAAGGTCCCGAGTTCGAGTCTCGGTCCGGCACTTAGTTTTAATCTGCCAGGAAGTTTCAACTTTTTTCCTCTTTTCAAAAATCCTTACCCGTTACCGAGAAACACCCCAAAACACGGTTTTTGCCGCAGATTCCAAGACAGCGATGCGCAGCAGGTGTCTGTAATGTTTAAAATATGTTCCTAATATCCCTATCTCGGAAAACCTTGAAAATTTTGTTAATATCTCTATCCGTTTCCGAGACAGAGAGGTTCAAATTTACCCTACGTGTACACGTAAAATATGCACGCAAAATCCGATGAGCGGCGAAAATTATGTTTATAAAATGCCATTTCACGCAGAAATATGCTGTGAAGTGTATCCGTTACCATCAGAAGAGTTCTGGAAAACACATATTGTAGTACTGAAGCATATGGAAAATTTTTGTGAGCGTAAAATCCGGTCTGAGTTTTGAAATGAGTTTTGCATTATTTCAATTTCACGTAAGCAAACTATCAGAATTATACTGAGCCATAAAGTTCTTTTGTACAGGTGACATGCCCTCCTACAGCAATGAAAAGAAGGAAACCACGGCAAATTACTCCTATCGGAGCACATAAAAGGCGAATAGCTCCTGTTTAAAGGACTCCGACTGAAAGGTGGAGTACCAGCTGCCTCATTAATCCTTCCTCAGCACCTTTAAAAATGTTCCCAAAAACTTTTGGTATGTGAAGATGTTAGTGCTTGTTTATGCTGAGAGAGAGGAAGTGACAGGGGGCTAGAGAAGGATAGTGGCAATGGAACATAGTTGACAGCGATAGAACAGTGCTAGAGAAAGAAAGAAGAAGACAGTGTCAGGGAGAGAGGAATAAATAGGAAGGGAATGTGGGAATGGGTGAGAACCAGTGATAATGAGAGACAGAACCTATGACAATGACAACGAGAAAGAGGGAGATAGTGAGAGAGAGGAGAGACAGTAGCTGTGAGAAGGAATGAGTGAGGTACTAGCAGTAACAGAGAGGCGGCACTTGAGTGAGAGAAAACAGTATCAATAGGACAGAACGAAGGAGACTGGCTGAGAGACAGAGGAGAGTGACATTTAGGGCGATACAAAGAGATAATGACAATGAGTTGGGCTGAATGAGTGAGTGAGAATGGGCAAGTTTGATGAATGGTTACGAGCTACGAATAGCAATGGACTAGTGGGTGTGAGCGAGTTACAGTTGGGGGAGATTGTGGGAATGAGAGATGGGTTGCTTGTTAAAAAGAGCACGACTGTGTTCGCAGGCCAACATTTTTGGAAAAATTCTTGAAAGTGCTCAGGAACGTAGAAAGAGGCACCTTGTACCATCACTTTTCCTCAGAGTCTTAGGAGCATATTCACCTTTTTCGTGCGACGATAGGAACCACTAGTTTTACGCCGCTTAAGATTCAATGGTGATGAATGAGCTGTTTTTCACGCGGCGTGGTGAAACTACTATACGAATATCGCTTTAGAAGTCGCAGAAAGACTGGCCGTCGTTATGTGAGACCTCTGACCTTTCTGCGCTTTAACAGCATTCTGTGACACGGAAAACAGCAGTCCTAGTGGTTAAGCTCAGCTGGAAGTGCTCATGCTACACTGACTCTCCTCTGCTCGCCTCGACTATTGCGTGCCGTATGATAAGCCAGCTCTGGGAGAGGGGAGGAGTCAGCTCTTTCGTCGCGCAGGGGGAGGCAGTAAAACCGTCAACGAGGACCAGAAAAGTCCAGAGTCACGCAAAAAACTCCCTATCGCCGTGCCGCCACCACGCGTCCGAATGCCAGCACCAGGTCGACACGTTTCTGCTTTTCCATTATTTCCAGTGACGTCAGTACTGCGCTCACCACCGACTGAAACCCATACACACTTCATTGTCGGTATCTTTCGTCTTTTTCCGGAAAGCAAATACCCGGCTCGAAAGGGTAAAATCGAATGATATTTATATAAAGAGAAAGGAAGAGAAAAAACGAAACAAATCTAAAGCAAATAACAAGGAACGCATATGGGGACACCTGCAACAGGTTTGTTTCATTTATTTATTGTTCCGTGGGACAAAATTAAAGAGAAGTCTCCATGGTCATGGAACGAGTCAATACATGAAATTATAACACAATAGTAGAAACAGATAAAATGAAATATGAGAAACGTGTTCAGGCGACAGTTGGTAAGTTTAAATAAAGAAAATCAATAATGTAACACTGGAATTTGCTTAATTTTTTAGCTCTTCGAGGAGCTCCTCGACAGAATAGAAGGATTGAGCCATGAGGAAACTCTTCAGTTTGGACTTAAAAGTGTTTGGCCTACTGCTAAGATTTTTGAGTTCTTGTGGTAGCTTATTGAAAATGGATGCAGCAAAATAGTGCACTCCTTTCTGCACAAGAGTCAAGGAAGTGAATTCCACATGCAGATTTGATTTCTGCCTAGTATTAACTGAGTGAAAGCTGCTACCTCTTGGGAGTAATCTAATATTGCTAACAACAAACGACATTAAAGAAAATATATACTGTGAGGGAAATGTCAGAATTCCCAGACTATTGAATAGGGGTCGACAAGAGGTTCTCGAGCTTATATCACATATAGCCCGAACAGCCCGTTTTGAGCCAAAAATACCCTTTTCGAATCAGAAGAATTACCCAAAAAAATAATACCATTTGACAAGCGTATGAAAATATGCGAAGTAGACTACTTTTCGTGTTGAACTGTCACTTATTTCAGATACTGTTCTAATGGTAAATAAAGCAGCATTTAGTTTCTGAACAAGATCCTGAACATGGGCTTTCTATAACAGCTTACTATCTGAACATGTTATGCAAAAACAAAAATATGTGCATAGACGTACGTACTTCTCTTACAAACTTTTGAGAAACTTCAGTAATTTGGTGAGAGATACTGTGAAGATGGGTATAACAGATTGATTGGAACAATATCACGATCTTTATTGAAAGGATAAAAAGGCTATAAAAGAAGATAAGATGGCGGATTCAGAGGCTTAAATGCCATAACTACAGAAAAGCTGGCAGAAGAATGAAGGAAGACGAAAACGGGAATCACTCTGGAACTACCGAAATAAGGAGTATTAATACTAAAATACTGCTTTCTGCATATGACAAATTTGTGCTGGGTCGGAAACAGGGAACTGGAGCAGTGGAGAGTATGGAGAGTAACGAATATAGTATCAGTCTTCAACAAAAGGAGATATCCAACACAACAATAACAGAGGAATAACTATCTTGAACAGAGGATACAAAATATGTACTAAGATACATAACGCTCGATGCAACCCATGCCAGAAACCAAGTTATATGATGTTCAACATGGGTTTAGGAAAGGAAGACATTGCTTAGGTAATATACACACACGCTGTCTAACAGCGATGTCATACACCGGCTTTTGATGCAATGCTGCGTCAGCCAGTCGTTACCACATACTTGTCTTACGTTGACGTAGCGTTGACATGAAGCAGTCTCCAGTTCGCTGTGTCACCAGCCGCGTGCGTTCATGGCGGTAAGCGGATCACTTTGTCCCGAAGTTCGTTGGGGGGCCCGGTATTCCATCCGCACCACAACACATATGCAGGGAGATTATAATTAAAGTTTAACTTTCAAACCGCTGTAGAAATAAAACCATTGGTCAGAATGACGTCAAATTGGAACGGAATAGCCGGACGATGTGGCCGAGCGGTTCTAGACGCTTCAGTCTGGAACCGCGCGACCGCTACGGTCGCAGTTCGAATCCTGCCTCGGGCATGGATGTGTGTCATGTCCTTAGGTTATTTAGGTTTAAGTAGTTCTTAGTTCTAGGGGACTGATGACCTCAGAAGTCCCATAGTGCTCAGAGCCATTTGAACCATTTGGAACGGAATATTATCGAAGAAGGGGGAAAACTTACGGCAGAAGAAAAATAAATAGTTACAAAATGTAGCAATAGACGGCTCTGTAAGCATCATAATGTAATAGTGGTCGACTACAAATGACAGATGAATCATTTAACAATGCCTAAGGTGTACGTCTGACGTTAAACGAACTGTACTACTCAGAGTGCATGGGAGTACAGGTGTGATACTGTTGGTTACGTAAGCTCATCTACCACGGCAAGGTCTTATCACATCGGATGGGAAACATCAGTTTTTAATTGTGCTGAGGCCAAAAACCGCATAAAAAGCATCAATCAAAATCAGATCAGATTATTAATTTCCGTGTGGCTGGCGCAAAACATGTTCAATGTTCTGTAGGGAAATGGCAGATGATAATCCTAGCATTTCCTAAATGGCACTTCAGCTGCTGCTTAACTGGATTTGCAATGTGCGGAGGTGCACCATCTTGCACAAAAATAATCCGCTCCACATACCCGCGCTGCTGGAGGGCAAGAATGACAGGGTTGCGCAAAAGGCACTCATAGCGCTTACCACTGATGGCCCTGTGATAAATGATGCCGTAAACTCGCACCTCAGTGTCGATGTGAGGATGATGTGGTACTGGTTGATTTGAGTGTGGATTACCTGTTGCCCGTATTCGACAAATCTGTGTATTGACATATCCTGTCAGGTGGAAGTGGACTTCGTCTCTCCACAAAACCTTCCACGGCCAATAATTGTCCACTTCTGTGCGAGCAAGAAGTTCTAAAGCAAAGGTCTCTATTGCTGGCAGGTCAACAGGAAGTACCTCGTCCACATGGGTAATTTTGAATGGATAGCAAAGAAGGATGTTTCGTAGGATTTTACACACCGTGCTCACGGATATGTCCAAAGTTCGGGCAATTCTCCCTGCACTACACGTTTGCACCCCACTACTCGTCTCCTACTGATTTGCTATGACCACTGCTTCCACTGACGTCGAATCAATTCGTTTCCTCCCTCCACCAGGTTGCGCACCAAAATAACCCGTCTTTTCGAATTTTCGTATCATTTTCTCCAGACCCACAGCACTCATCGGACCAATATTTTTATATAAATCCTTCAGTGTCCGGAACTTCTACAGAGCGATGTGTGCACAGTCATCATTCTTGTAATACAGCTTTACAAGCAGAGCGCGATCCTGCAATGAGACAGTCATGGAGAACGTCGCAGGCGCGAAAGGAGGAAAAGCCGTGCACTCGGCGTGTATATACCAACTACAATGGGTCGTGCGCATGACAGGTGTTTTCATTTACGTATTCTGACACGTACACGTCATTTGTTGATGAATGTTCACACTTTTTTTTTCTTCTGCCATACGTTTTCCCCTTCTTCGATAATATTCCGTTGCAATTTGACATCATTCTGACCATTCGTATAATTTCTACAGCGTTCAGGAAGTTTAATTATAATCACCCTGTACATATCCCGGCAAGAAAAGTGACACAAGTAAAAATAAGGTACTTTTTAGTTTCTGCCACTGAAAAAATACTTGTGGAGTCCCACAATAAGCATGGAAAACGTCACGTCTCTCTCTCGCAATTTGTCAACTTTAGGGCAATTGTGTCATTTTTGTAGTAGGCTGCTTCACCATTTTCTACGTCAAGAACAGCGTCGTTTCAGTGTTGTTACTGGCAGGTTCAAAAAATGTTCAAATATATGTGAAATCTTATGGACTTAACTGTTAAGGTCATCAGTCCCTAACCTTACACACTACTTAACCTATATTATCCTAAGGACAAACACACACTCACACCCATGCCCGATGGAGGACTCCAACCTCCGCCGGGACCAGCCGCACTATTGACAGGTGTCCACTAGTCATTCAAGAAGAGCGACACATTCTGAGTTGTAACACTGTCATTGATTACTGCAATGTGTGTATTTGTGCAGTGTCTGTATGTTATATTACTTTCACCTTTAGACATATATGAAAGTCAGAGGGACCAGCCATCTTCTTGACGATTACAGCTGTTGTAAACTCTGCCAAATTCCGTGCACTGCAGAGTACAAAAAAGTGACAATTTCTGCTCTAAAGGAAGGACATATTGTATCCCTACATTCCTACGTTATGTAAGTCCATGTAGGATTCTGTGGTTTCCGAAACTGTGTTCTTTAAATTGTACGTAACTGATGTTCATTTTCACTTTCTGTTAATTTTCATAAATCGAATTAATTTTCAGAATTTTTAAGTTTGCGTATTGTTTCTTTTTTCTCATAAAACAATTTCAACTTGTTTTTCGTTTTTATTCTAACTTAAGTACTGGTTTTGACTGATGTAAATTCGAATCTCGTATATTATTACAATAAAGACATGTTACTTCAGCCTGCCGGTGTGGCCGTGCGGTTCTAGGCGCTTCAGTCTGGAACCGCGTGACCGCTACGGTCGCAGGTTCGAATCCTGCCTCGGGCATGGATGTGTGTGCTGTCCTTAGTTTAGTTCAGTTTAAGTAGTTCTACGTTCTAGGGGACTGATGACCAGAGATGTTAAGTCCCATAGTGCTCAGAGCCATTTGAACCATGTTACTTCAGGTGGAAAAGCGGAAAAACTCGTACGTAACCTATCTTAAAAAAATAGTTCTTAGTAAAGCAAGGAAAATAACACATCCCAAAGAAATAATTAGCAGATACCTGATAATACCTCACATTTTACGAGAACAGAACTATATTTCGATATTACTGTTATATAGAATATTACTGTTATATAGAATACTGCCACAGATACATACTTGTAATTTAAAGGAAGGTTATACTATTCCATTATAAGTTTTATAGAATTCTTTAAATCGATTTTCCTCAAGTATTGCATTTTTTAGTAGTCACTGTTGCTGCCGGGGTGCGATATGTTAACACAAACAATACTCACATGTTCAGTTTTTCCGAAACAGAAGTTTCTTTATATTTGTAGGGTTTTTCCTTACTAGTTATCAATGTTGCTATAAAGTGATTAAGATACAGCGGATTAGAACAGTATCTACACTTAAAAAGAGCAACATGTGTACATGCTAAATTATTTTCGGGACGTCCACGTTGTAGTGGACTACTAGCAAACACCCGTAGATCATATTATTTACATCTCTGCCACGAGCTTGTCTATCCCACCCTGTTTTGAAAATTTAAGTGAATGTGAAATGGCAGAGATCATCGAGCTGGGACTGGTAAGGTGTTGAACCAAAAAGAAGAGAGACTTTTCACAATATTTATTCGCCACAGCGGCAGTTAAAACGTATTAACAAAATGAAGAATGCAAAACAAGCTTTATAAGAACCATCATGAAATTAGTAATACATCCCACAATGAGAATATCATTCGAGTTATTAAACATTTAACGAAAATCTTATAATTTGGCACATGAGTTTTGAATACGATGAACAGTGAGAGAATCAATATTAAAAAAACACAAAGAATGAAAACCTTGACAAAATTAAACTAAAATTCAAGGAGTTGAAACACACGTATTCAGTTAGTAGTTAGGCACTGACATGATCTGACCAGCTTAAGCTAGGCGCAAACATCGGTCTTTGTCTTTGCTCTTCTCAGAGAAGCTATTCTGAAACACACAGGCTAAATTCGAAAATCACATGGCCAACAGGTGACGATGTGAATTACAGTTTGCCCACCTAAATAATTCATAAGGCAGTTTCAGGCTTTAGCTGTCTTTCAGTAATTTTGAGAATAATTGTGGCAATTTAACAGGTGAGTATTTAAAAGAGGCTACATACTTAAACAGATTAATCACATCACAGTTTTAATGCATAACCTTTTAAATAGAAGCACAAATTTTAAAATCAGATTAATTTTTTTGTAAATAAATAATTAAGTAAGATTTCCATAAAACAATCGGCATTAAATTCTATGTTATGTTTGCTTTTTACAAGTAGCTGCTTAAAGTAGTTTGGACACATACTAGTGAGCCGGAATGTTGATCCACATTGAGGACTAACAAGGCGATCGCGCGTATTCGTCTCCACCGATTTCGTCCAAATTTATGATGTGTGCGGGACTTGACCAGAAATGAAAGCGACATAAGTGGGAGTTCTAGATGGCCAGCCGTTCACGAGAAGAAAAACAGCATGTTTGGCAGAGATCAGGTGATTCGTGAGCTAGTTCAATTAGCGTATTTCACAAGCAGATTTTGACGCAACGTAAACAGTACAGAACGGAAACTCTAGCGTGGTGGGGCCGAGTCTGACGTGGAAACTTCTTTTATTTATAATTTTTATGTTGCTTATGCTGCAAGTAAACTGAAATAAAGCGTAAAATATTGTTATTATTAATACTTAAGGCCTGAAAAGGAAATGGAAGGTAAATTTGGGATTGCAAATAAATTTCCAGGGAGGAATCGTAAGGCGGACACAGGAATTTCACACGGAAAGTTACATGCTTTTACTATTTTACATCTGATGATTTACACATTCTGGGGTAATATCTACCATATACTGGGGAATCAATAATTGTCCGGGCATCTTGCAGACGTTATAAATGCCTCATGTTTACAGTTACGTGAATGTTCTAAGAATTATATAGACAAACGAACTTGGTTTACATTCGGAAACCTCATCGCAAGTTTGACAGCGAATCAACAAACATTGGCAAGGATAAGATTGGAGTACAAAGGAATATATTTTCATGCAGTCTTCTCAGGATTTGATTTCATTTCTTCTCTCGATGCCACAAGAGCAGTTTTGAAGCTTTTTGATCACATTCTTCAACAGACGATAGAAATGGACATCTCAGGGTAGTGTTAGCTGTCAAGCACTGCTAGAAGGTTCATACCGAAACTAACGTAATATTCTTTTACTACACAAGATTCTTTAAAACTTATTTGCAGTGTTAACGTGGTCGCTGTAAGTAGAATTCTTTCTCGGATATTTATTTGCAATCTCAAAAAAATGGCTCTGAGCACTATGGGACTTAACATCTATGGTCATCAGTCCCCTAGAACTTAGAACTACTTAAACCTAACTAACCTGAGGACATCACACAACACCCAGTCATCACGAGGCAGAGAAAATCCCTGAACCCGCCGGGAATCGAACCCGGGAACCCGGGCGCGGGAAGCGAGAACGCTACCGCACGACCACGAGCTGCGGACTTGCAATCTCATCTTTTCCTTATTAACAAATACAATATACTGAACATAATTTCGGATTATTTTCGGCGTAAATAACGTAGAAACTGGAAATAGAAAAACTTTTCACACAGGGAGTTGGCCTCACGTCTCTCGGATTACCCTCCTGCACTCTCTGCGCTGCGCAGAACACTCCCCTGAAACGACGCTGACGTAGACGGCTCATGCCTCGGCCGACTCGCGGGAATAACGTTATTTTGTCTAAACGCTTGGCGACCTGGAGCTCCCCCACTTCTTTCACATTCATTTCTAGTCCAGCTCTGCATATACCATACAACTGGACGAAATCGGTGTTGACCAGTAGGTGCGCTCGCTAACCAAAGTTCGGCGGCGTTACACACAAGAAATCAAATACAATCTCCAAAGCAAAGCCTCGCTCAAAGTGCATAGGTTCTCGTGAATCACAACCATTACTTTCACCACACGAAACGAAAGATGTTCACTGTTTTCCTCTCTGCTCCATTGCTTGGCTTTATGGTAAATACTGGCAGCTCAGTTTTCCAAATGGAAAGAAGTAGAAATAAGAAGTGCGCTAACGCTCAAGACGAAAACCCACCACCACAAAGGCAAAAAGCAGCATTTATTCCACAAATACGATAGGCATACATTCCACAGTTCAGGATCACCATCCATAAGAGGGCCCGTGCGGGGTAGCCGCCTCATCACTGTTCGTGTGGCTCCCCCCCGTGAGAGTTTCGAGTCCTCCCTCGGGCATGGGCGTGTGTTGTCCATAGCGTAAGTTAGTTTGATTAAGTAGTGTGTAGGCTTAGCGACCAATGGCCTCAGCAGTTTCATCCCATAATAACCTACCACAAATTTCCAAATTTCCATAAGAGGAGAAACTGAACCTCGGTCCTCGCTGAGCAACCTCATTACCATTCAGGACAGCAAGAAAATATTGATAGCACTAGAGAGCGATCTTGCTCTTAAATCTGCTCCGTGAACAGATAAGCTTCCTCTGGCGGGACGCGACTTCATCACCATGATCTGAAGTGCAGAGAAATTTAAATGCGAGGTAGGTATCCATACTGCTGCTTACATGGCTCAGAGAGGTGTCATTTGCACTGCTATTCTATATGTAACGCATTTGTTAACATAAATTTTCTCAAACAAAACTTTTCACACTTCCACAGGGCAACATTACTCACAGGTGTCCAACTTAAAATTACTTTAAATTATCCAGAACAGAACACAGACACAAGCCTGGTTAGTAAGAAAGATCGACATCAGTTCCTGCTTGTTTAAAGCATTTCTACTTATGAGTCAAATGAGATTTTGACCAATATTATTCTTGCCTTAAGATAAGACGTCGTTCAAATAAGTATTTTACCAATACATAAAAATTCCTCAAAGAATAAAAGTTATTTTACTATGGAAAGTTTGTGTATAATTATTTGACTGGTAGGTTTTGAAGATCAAGACAATTTGTGTGTAATTGGAATATAAATGTATTTCCTCCCCAATATCATAATTTTCTGTCACTTGTTTTGGAATTTTAGTGTAAAGATTGTTTCTCACACTGAAATCTGCATGTTATTAATTATCATCAAGTGGTGAACGTTTCAACTTTAATTGAATGACTGTTAAAATACACTGCAAGATAAAACAAAATGATGCACCACGAAGGAGTTATCCGAAAGAACGGAGATCGTTGGATGTGATGTACAAATACATACACACAAATGATTACAATTTCAGAAGAAAATTGATGATTTACTCATGAGAAAGTGCTTCACAAGTTCAGCAAGTCAATATAGCGTTAATCCATCACTGGCCCTTATGCATATAATTATTCGGCTTGGTACTGATTGACTGAGCTGGTGGATGTCACTTTAGGAATATTGGGCGAAATTATGTCCACCTCGCGCGTTACATCGTCAAAATCCCGAGCTGCTTGGAGGGGCCCTGCCCGTAATGCCTTACGTAGAGATCCGGCAACCTTAATCGGCAAAGTAGGGTTTGGCAAGCAGGAAGACAAGAAGTAGAAACTCTCTCCGGGTGGGTGTGGGTACTACTTGCTGAAATGTAAGCACAGGATCGCTTGCCATGAAGGGGTCATACAACAGGACGTATAATGTCGTCGACGTACCGCTGTCCAATAACGGTCTCACAGTTCACAACCAAAGGGGTTTTGCTATAAAAGGAAATGGCGCCCCATACCATCACTATGATTCTCGGGCCGTATGACGACCAACAGCTAGGATGGTATCCCACCGCTGTGCGAGGCGTCTCCAGACACGTCTTCGGTGGTCATCAGGGCTCAGTTCGAAGCGGGTCGTCACTGAATACAATTCTGCTCCAGCCAGTGAGATTCCAGGCGCCTAGGGCTGCATCAAAGGTCTTTTCTGTACAGGTACATTTTTAAAATTCTCAATACAAGTGGACGAGTGTCACCAAAGATATTGCTAAATTAGGGAGCCCAGAGGGACTGTTTACCATTTTATTCACGCATGAGTCAATGTCTTACCTCCCACCCCTCTTCCCAGTGATACCACCACAGGACAGAGCGAAACAGGAAGGCTGAAAATGCATGACCACCCTTAGCTGCTTCGGATCACATTCAAATGTTGTCGAATTGGTTTCAATGGCCCCCAGTGGTTCGAATCTGTACACGAGGGCAAGAACTGCGCTCGCACTGCTGTCCAAAGATACCAGATAAGGATCAATGGACATGCAGCCGCACAGTGTCCTTCGCGAAACGTGTGAACATCCTTGAATGTAAACAGTGTCAAAAGTTGTTACGGTAGACGTCCTGTTCCTCATCGCACTGTGAACTGTCCCTTTCGATCTCGAAATGTATGGGAATCAACGCCCAAACGGAAGGGGGGATGGGGTTCATTGACGCCTTTTATTCGACCGCCTAAGGCCTTTCTGACTCGATTCTGAGTGGCGGTGCGTCTGAAATGTTTTCATCTGCCACCCGTAAGGAGCCCGCGTGATTTCATCTCTGGGCGACGCGGTTCTGACGTCCGTCGCAGAGGCGTCAAAACAAGAGATGAAACGTGGGGAAGAGGGGGCTGAGGAACTTCCCATTCTGTGATACGTCCACGGTGGCGCTGGGGAGGGCGTCTGTCATCACCAACACTGCCAACATCGAAATAACGTGCCGACGCCGCAAACAGGCGGGACAAGGCGAAGAAGTAGAAAAATGACAATCAGCGAATCAAAGAGAAAATTGTACATATTAACATTAAATGAAAGAGGCAATTGTCAAGTTTTTTTTACTTAGCGCTGTTGAAATTAATGAATTAATAGACACCACAAAAAAAGCAAAAGAGTGGTCATGACTTGGATCGTTTTCGGTAAAATAACGTTTCTACACTGTGTCTGAAACTGAAAGTTTACAGTATGCAGTGTAGCAGTTCTGGTGTATAGCAGTGAGAAATGAAACCAACTGCGAAAAACTTTCAGCACTTGAATGTTACAACATGAGCATCGGATAGCTGTAATTACGACAGTAACGAAAATGAAATGGAGCTGGGTGGCATTTACAGAGAGGCGAATAGGTGATCCATAATCCATGGAAGTATTATTTTAAGAAATTATAAGAAATAAGAAAGAACCGGAAACACGGCCTAGTCGAAATACTGGTGGGCCAGTTCAGAAAGCCGGCCGGAGTGGCCGTGCGGTTCTAGGCGCTACAGTCTGGAGCCGGGCGACCGCTACGGTCGCAGGTTCGAATCCTGCCTCGGGCATGGATGTGTGTGGTGTCCTTAGGTTAGTTAGGTTTAATTAGTTCTAAGTTCTAGGCGACTGATGACCTCAGAAGTTAAGTCGCATAGTGCTCAGAGCCATTTGAACCATCAGTTCAGAAAGCAGTAACATAGGTACGTACAGCAAATGAGCGTAACGCATAGAAAAAATTGGAGGATGGCTGTATTGAGTAGTGGGTGTCAAATCGCTCTTGATTCTGATGAAAATTATAATAATGGAACGGCATTTATAAGAAATGAGATCGTTACGGGCGTTTACATTTTATTCAGTTCTTAGTTTATTTGGAAACTGTTAAGTGTAGTCTTTAGAGAACCATTCTGCAGAACACATGCTCTTTTTTTTCTTTTTTTCTTTTTTTTTCAAGTGTTTCGTATTGAAGCGTACCAAAGGAAAGTAAGAAATTACAGTATTGTCAGGTACAGATGGTATGACGTTACATCACGAGCAACACAGTCTTACGAAACTGTAAAGCCGATGTGACGAAAAGTTTTCGTGCTATCGATTCAGAATCAGTAGCGCAGCACGTTATGTAAGTCGAAAGTTCAAGGCCATTAGCACAGCAGTCTGAAGCATATGCAATATCTATGTGTACTTCGAACTACGGTTTAACGGTAATATTCTCGTGTAAATCGTATGAGCTAGTAGGCCAATTCCTCTACTATTAGTAAATGTATTACAAATTCATAACATTCCTGACTTTTGTACTTTCAATGAAAACGAAGTCTAAAATGATAACTGTAGAATAACTGGTTTAAAAATATTTTTGAAAGTCAACACTGTGTGACTAATCTTCTAGACCTGTTCTTGAGGTGCACTGTAGCCGAGTCCTGCTGTGCGGTGCTGCGAGTAAAGTTCAGGCTCGTGCGGAACTCTTGTCCAGACGGTACAAGCCGAGAGACTGCCATGCGCGACTTCATCCTCGAAATTTCAACCCGACAAATTCCAGAATGAATGCAAGTTTGTCGTAAGCAATCCTCAAATCGCCCTGCTTGTATTCAAACGTCTGGAACCGCGCGACCGCTACGGTCGCAGGTTCGAATCCTGCCTCGAGCATGGATGTGTGTGATGTCCTTAGGTTAATTAGGTTTAAGTAGTTCTAGGGGACTGATGACCTCAGCAGTTAAGTCCCATAGTGCTCAGAGCCATTTCAACCATTTTTTTGTATCCAAACCGAAGCCCAAGTCCACAGCTGTGTAACCAACACAATACTATTACGGCGAATAATGGAGTGTTTCATGTACAGTATGCGAACGGGTTTCCCGGACGCGATTCACGCTTATTCAGTTCGAACGGGAAGTCAGCGGGTTCGCCCATCTAAGTCGCGCCGTACTGGCGTCCTGTCAACAAGAAACTCAATCTTGTGCCGCTACCGGTGTGATTAATCCATTCCACCGTCCATCCCCCCCGTAACTGAGTGGTCAGCTCGAGAATATGTCAGTCCTACGGGCCAAGGTTCGATTCCCGGCGGGGTCGGAGATTTTGTCCGCTGAGGAATTGGGTGTCGTGTTGTCCTAATCATCATTATTTCATCCCCTTAGACGCGCAAGTCGCCTGAGTGGCGTCAAATCGAAAGATTTGCACCCGGAGAACGGTCTACCCGACGGGAGGCCTTAGTCACACGACATTTACATTTATTTATCCATTCCACCTTCACATTTTCTGCTGGTGGGACAATATATCCCTCCTTGGCAAGGAAACAATAACTTGAATCTGACGCAGCGTCCATTTTAACATCATCTTACAATACTTTATTCTGTACTCTTTAATTGATATGGTTATTTTCGTTGCACTTCCAGTTCTTACCTTCGATCAATATTCACTTCATTTTTAATAATCATGGTATTTATAATCCTGTTCCACTGAAGAATGTAAGTCCCCTCATGACACTAGACACTACACTAGACACTACAAGATTGACGACAAGCGTGGACGAAACATTTTCGGTTGAAGGACCACGATGCATTCACATCTGTTGATACAAGCGTGACACAACCCCACTATGTTTTGACAATTCATATCCTTATTATGCACCAATGACACCACACATGCATTTGTGGCCACACAACAACCCAAGTCACCCTTATGTTTTGATATCTTGCTTTATAACGGTCCTAATAGAGACTTTATTCCACAATTCCTCCCAGCTTGCCCGCTGCGGTATCTTCAGACGTACAGAAGAAAGACCTTCGGCTGCCCCAGGTATACGACGTTCTTATGACAGATGGCCACAGCCCGTACTGACCGTTGCAGTCCCACAGCTCTCCTGCCTCCGCCGACAATTTATTCTTCAGGGTCTGTCTCGTTTCACAAGGGTAAACCAACTGCCTACCACTGCAGCAATCTCAGCTATGAGTGCGGTCCCCTATTTGGCTCGGCACGCTGATAACAAAGTCAAGCATGAACGACGCATCATCCTTACATGGCGTTAAATCCAAGGGTTGTTTTCCACTGCCCGCAGCGCCTCCCAGCAATGACTCAAGTTGCTGTCACCACTTGTGCCCCACACTGTAGAACGCAATAGCTACTGCCGATTGTGAGCAGCCAACACCAGCTTTCTGCCCATGCTCCACTGTTCGGCGACTAACTTCCAGAGCCATCAACGGCTGGGGGTAAAGAGGACCATGCGACATGTCCTGCATACCCAGTACCGCACACAACGTCTTGTTGCCGCTCCTACCCAAGGAACCTGGAGCTTTTTTCAGTATGCTGTTGCTTTCACGTCGTACCAGACTCCCAACCGCTATGTTGTGCAGCCACAGCAAAACATGTTGTGGCACAGCCTGCTCCATTTCGCTGACAGACGCATCCTCTGGCAAGAATTGAGCTTTGGGCGCACACTTCGGAGGCCAGCTGGGCAGGAGGAAATATAGACTTCACGTGAAACTGCTATTCCATGGTACGCTTAGACAATGCAGTCATCTTACTCAGGTGCTGCGAGCTGCTTTATTCCACGTACACATTGCCTCGACTTTGACCAGTATGTGAAGGCAATGCAGCCATTATCCTCTGCATATGTTAATGGAACGTGGTTTTATTCGGGAGAAATCAGTCACAGCAATAACAATACATGACTTGGACTGTACTTTCTTCACACAGTATTCATCCTATCTTTGTTTTGTCTTCAGTTTGATGACTGGTTGATACAGCTCTCCACACCAGTCTGAACAGTCAAGCCTCTCTATCTCTGCAAAACTACAGCAGATTCTTCAGTCGTCGTTCGTCCCGTTGTTGCAAAAAAAAAAAAAAATGATTCAAATGGCTCTGAGCACTATGGGACTTAACATCTGAGTTCATCAGTCCCCTAGAACTTAGAACTACTTAAAACTAACTAACCTAAGGACATAACACACATCCATGCCGAGGCAGGATTCGAAACTGCGACCGTGGCGGTCGCGCGGTTCCAGACTGAAGCGCCTAGAACCGCTCGGCCACACCGGCCGGCCCCATTGTTGCAGGAGCTTTTCTTGGCCGCAGTGGTGTCGCAGATTTGTTTTTTTTCCGGATTCCTGATATTAACGGTACACTTCATCGGTACCTCCGAGATGCTGTGTCTCATCGCTCGTGCACCGACTAAAACACCACGTTCAAACTCACTTAAATCTTGATAACTTGCCAATGTAGCAGCAGTAACTTATCTAACAACTGCGCCAGACACTTGTTGTCTTATATAGGCGTTGCCGAATGCAGCGCCGTATTCGGCCTGCTTACAAATCTTTGCATTTGAATACGCATTCCTATACCAGTTTCTTTGCCGCTTCATTGTATAACAACATTGGCGAAAGAAAATACAAAAATTACTCAGCAGATAAAAAAACTCAGCATGCTACTGGCATATCTTGTTTCTATATAATTCAGTTTAATAGCACATACTCCTACTAACTCTAATCTTCTTCAAGACCTTCAAATCACTCATAATACTTCACGGTCATTTAGTTTCCTTCTGAAAGTCGCTTTATCAATAATCTTACAAGATGATCAGTACAATCAGCAAGCTTAGTCTACAGTTAGAAAAGAAGAATATAAAAGGAGTTAACTTGAAATAGGAAGTAAAATTCCATTGAGTTGGGAACGTGTCATACGTCATTTATGATATACCAACAAAGAGCTACTGTATCCCTTCGCCAAAGTATCTCAAATGCGTCCCTGGCTCACTGTAAGTTTTTCTTTGCCGGCCGTCATGTGTCGGATTATTATAAGGATCTTGAGATCTGATTTAAATAATTTCAGTACTTCGCTCTGGAGTAAACCTTCTTTGCTCTCGTCAGTTTTGACTAGATCTTTACTCGTAATTATATCGATTAAAATAATTTTCATTCCGGTAGTGCCTTTGTGTTCATAAGTCTTCTTCTGTGTTTCTACCACGATAATCTCCACGATTGTAAAAATAAACTTCGAACATCGTTTGCACGCTATGGTTGGTGTCTGCTATCTCGTACTGTATCCTAAGATGGTCGTAATGGCGAACATTCCAAATAAAACTGCCATCTCTCGTGGTATATAAACCATTCAAGGTGTTATTCCTAGAAGTCCACCGTCTTGACAGAACTGGAACGCCAGAAAACCTCTAAGTATTTATTTCTTGTCCCTGAATTCCCTTTCAGATTTATCCTTGATTGCCTCCACTGCTTACTTGGTATACAGATTAAATAATTTCATGGATAATTCCATGTAGGCTTTCACGGCCGGCGTCTTTATCAGTAAACTCTTCCGGGCTAAGTTGCCGTGGTCGATATGTAGAAATTCTTCTCCCTGACGTTTCGTTCTCAACTACGGAGAGCATCTTCCGAGTCGTCGACTCACCTCGGAAGATATTCTCCGTAGTTGAGAACGAAACGTCAGGGAGAAGAATTTCTACATATCGACCACGGCAACTTAGCCCGGAAGAGTTTACTGATAATTTCATGGATAGGCTACAACTCCGTTTCACTCCCTCCTCTAGTCCTGCTTCCAATTTCACGACCTTCGCCTGTTAAAAATGCAGTGCAGTTTCCGTGCTAGCTGTAAACAACCCCCCACTGCCAGTATTTTATCCCAACGACCTTCATAATCTAAAATGGTGCAGTCCAGCCAAAACTGTTGAAGGCTCTATGTCTTCGAATGATTAAATATACATTTCTCCTTCCAGCAATCTATCCTCTAACACAAGTCAACGGGGCAGTATTGCCTCACGTCTTCCTACATATCTCCGAAATCCGAACTGGATTTCTTTGGCTTCAAGTCCCTCAAAATTTTGCGTTATTCTGTAAATAATATGCGTCAGTATCCTGCAACCAAGACATTAAACTGTAGTTCAGTAATATTCACACTTGCGAGCAACTGCCTTCTTTGGAATAGGAATTATTAAATTCTTTTTGAAGACTAACGGTACTTCGCCTGTTTCATATAGCTTGTACATCAGGCTGGATACTTTTTTCATGGCTGGCTCTCCCAAACATTACGTCGTCTCCAGGGGCCTTATTTCGTGTTACATCTTTCAGTGCTCTGCCAAATTCTTCACGTGGTATTATCGTATATCCCATATTATCTATGTTTGTCCCCCCTTCTGTTTCTGTACATTGTCACATCTGTAATATTGTCACATCCAGAATGAGGTCCCGATCCGAAAGCAGGGCCGTCAGTGAAGCACAGTACCTGCCACTGAAAGCACGTTTATTACGTATTCCAGCGTACAGACAGAACTGAACTCTGGGATGGAGGCTGCTATTGTTTCTAAGGACGCTGAAATTTCCAGAATATACGAACATTACAAATTTTGAGAATCTCCCAGAAATTATCCAAATTAGTAAATCACTATCGTGGTACCCGTTGCGTAGGGGCAACAAAAATTCGCTTTGAATATTTCAAACAATTATTGGCCGAAATTAAACAGCTAAAATGATGTTGCAATATATTCATTAAAAGTTATAATCTTATGTTAAATGTTTCATGCAGTAAGATAAGTATTACCGTTAGATGTTGCGTGTTTCTCTTGAGGCGGCGTAACTGACAGCGCGGAAATACAAGGAATTCCTTCATGCAATGATTGAGACTGAGAGCATTTAGCCATCTCCAACTAACTTCACACATTATTTCAAACCTTTATGAAACTTTTTTTCTACTGACATTCTGCTACCCCCTCCCCCCCTCCTCCCCCCCCCCCCTCCCACAAAATGAAGAGCGTAAAGTGTATCGCTTTCCGCATGTTTGCAGTTCTTGCAGTCAAACTTGATCATCAGGCATGACGTATTCTGCCTAAAATGGTGCGCAGAAAAACTACAGTATCAGGCATGACGTTTTAGTCTATTGTTTCTTTACTGCTAACTCTATTCGCAACGTACTGTACCTGCAAAAATTATATTACTGTTTGACATATAGTTCACGAGATGTGTCGTTATAAACATTGAGGCGAGTGAAAACTAATTCTGCTTAAAATGAGACGCCAGTTACCCAGTTTACATTCATCCAATGTTCATAATGAGAGCACTTAGTGGCTTTACGTAAACTTTCAGCATAATTTAAGACTTTTCTTAAACTTCTTCTCGCTTAGAAGCTTAAGGCAAATTCATTTGTAAAGTAATTAAGGATTTGTAGCTCTTTTACACATGTCAGTGCGATTCTTTTAAAGATCAGGTGTTTACGCTCAATACCAAATAAAAACAAAAAAAAGAATTCAGTGACAGGGGTGGACCTGGCTACCCGTTGTGCATCAGCGAGCGACTCTAAATGCTGCGCCACACTGACTGCAGCACAGTATGCCACTACATTCAGTTCATTTTCCTTTCTTCACACAATTATAAAATCGATGTTTCCTTCTGGATACAGAGACAATGCCACCTCCTGAGTTTAAGGTACTTGTGTTGCGAACACAGTCGGACTGTGGATTCCGCCGGCAGTAGCCGCGCTATGAACCCGCTGTTTCATTACGGTAAAGCGCCCGTAGGGGGCGGCATCACAACTCTGTTCAAGTTAGCCGTCTGCGGGGGCTATTAGGTTAACCCTGGAGGCCTCCGCTGTGGCCAACGCTGCGGCTCGCCGGGAACAGAAGGGGCAGGGCTGCGGTGCGAGGTCAGTCCTTAACGTCCCGCCGTAAAAGGGCTCGCAAAAACTGTCCGGCTGCAGGTGGCTGCAATGATCGCCACCTGCGCCGCCCGCGACGTGTCCCTTAATTGCGTCCGACCACTTTGGCGGCACAGTTGTCCCTAGGACAAGCCAGTTTAGGGCCCAATAGGGTTCCCCTGGAAAGTGAAATTGTCGCGACATACTGCCTGCTCTCTTGGGACTCCGAGCCGTAACACCCCACCGGATTCAACGTCGTAACAGGCAAACAAAAACAGCGTCTGTTGGCACTGGAGAGAGATGCGGTTAGCAAGAACTTACTGAATGCGAAAGGTATTTAGGTAGTCAGGCGTACATCTCTTAAATATCATGAACTGTACTACACACGATCTAAACACAATAAAAGAAACAGTAGTGGAAAATGGGTCTGGTACCTTGCACGACGCAAAATAACACAACACAACCACAATGACTACATGCAAAATACAACAGAGCAGCAGCCCACAAACAAAACAAATACTACATGCATACCTACAATAATAAAATAGATGACAGAATTGGCAACATATTGAAGAAATAGGGGCTCCAAGTAGGATACAAGACAAACAACACAACACAGAATAAGCTCAGAATGAAGGAAACACTCGTAGATAAATGCAAAAGATCATGCCCATATTAACACACATGCAACACTTGTCAGTCACTGGGCACAGGAAAAACGTGCAGAAACTTTAAAACAAGATATTCAGAACACTTCATAACTCTGAAAAGTATTGGCTCCTATAGCACACTTGCTGATTACCTAACAGCCCACATCCACCACCCAACTGAAATAGATTGAAAAATACAGCCCTTACCATAACTAACAAAAGAAGAAAACTTCCACAAACAAAAGGCATTAGAAGAAGGAAAACCAATAATAAATGAATACATTACACTACACAAAGGCACATTATTTAACTTATATGAAAATGTGGTGGCTGTTCTTTCAGACATGTCCGAAAGAACACACACCAAACATTCATATAATTTGATAGGCCTAGCTGGGCCATGAATCCACCTTCTTCAGTGCGAATTCACAAATAAGTCCGACCTCCTGTGGGAATATCGGAAGAGGGGATATGGAGGAAAGCCGGCCGGACTGGCCGAGCTGTTCTAGACGCTACAGTGTGGAACCGCGCGACCGCTGCGGTCGCAAGTTCGAATCGTGCCTCGGGCATCGATGTGTGTGATGTCCTTAGGTTAGTTAGGTTTAAGTAGTTCTAAGTTCTAGGGGACTGATGACCTCATCAGTTGAGTCCCATAGTGCTCAGAGCCATTTGAACCATATGGAGGAAATGGACAGGGGCTTCGGATAGGTGGCGTTCGATGATAGTGTGGATCAGCCATGAGTCGAGCTGATATTTTATTTATTTATTTATACGTGTCCAGAACATATTAAATATGATTTATCATACAAAGCGTATCAAACATATATATTACAAGTATTACAGAGAATATGTGCATATTTATATTCTATGTGCTTTCCAGAATTCCGCTGCACAGACTGAGTTATCATTGGCGATAATCAGATCGTCCATGGACACAGGTTCCGACAGTTTCGTGCAGTTGAGAAGGTGCTGATGGTCTTGAGGTTCACCATGCTCACGTAGTTCGTCCCCTGAGATGTATCCACATTCTTCATGTTCTCCTTACACCGAGATACTCCAGTTCTCAGTCTATTGAGTACCTTCCATTTCGTGTATAGGAGATGATGACCTGTAGCAAGTTCTTCCTTGGGGTTGTCCCAATATTTCTCTGACGATAACCTACGCCAGAGTTGTATCCTATGGCCTGCAGGTGATATCTGGATTGGCTGGGTTGTCCGGAGAAAACTTTTTCTAGACTTGAGTCTTGGTGTTTGATGTTCGCATCCAAACAGGGGGTGTCTCTGACCCGTCTCCTGCTTCTTTCTTTCCACTTTAGCTGCTGTTCTCCTTCGAATGTCTGGAGGTGCTACGTCCACGAGGTGGTAGATTTTGTCAGCAGGGGTTGCCAGCAAGCAGCCGCTTACAATTCGTCCTGTTTCATTTAGGGCAATATTTACCTGTTTGGCATGGCTGGAGTTCTGCCATACAGATGCTGCATATTCAGCAGCGGAGAAGCACAAAGCGAGGGCAGACGTGCGGAGGACCTGAGGGTGTGCTCCCCAGTTGTTTCCGGTCAGTTTCCTATAATGTTGTTCCTCGCACTGACATTCATTTTTGTATCTGTACAATGGTCCTTTAAGGTGAGGGACCGGTCCAACTTCTCTCCGAGGTACTATGAGGTGCCACAGTGGGTCATCTGTTGACCTCTCGAGATTATTCTCAGTTTCCTCCGTGCCTCTCTGTTCCGTAAGTGGAATGCACACACTTGTGTTTTGGAGGGGTTTGGCTTCAGGTAGTTGCTATCGTAGTAGTTAGATAATGCCTCAAGACTTATTGTGAGCTGAGGTAGTCCATGCAGTTGCCATAACACTGTGTTCCGCATGGCGCAGTGGTTGCTGCACCTTCCTAGGAAGCAGGAGATCCCGGTGGGGCACGCATTGTCACTCGTCGCCGCCGAATCTGCATAATGTCCCAGTGCAGGTGAAGCTGGTAGCAGTAATCCCTCCCCTTTCTTCCCCTGTCCATCTTCAATTTACAGTATTTAACACTGAAGGATATTTACAGAAAAGTTCACACACACACACACAGAGAGAGAGAGAGATACAGACAGATAGACATACACACAGACAGAGAAAGTAAACAAAATTCAAATTTTGCGCCACACTTTCTGAGAATAACTGTGCACCGGTTAGGACTAGAAAACGAAAACGCAAGTGAATAAGAATTTGCCAAAGCAAAACGCAAGTAATAAGTATAGGCGTTAAATGTTTTGATATAAAGACATTACGTTTAGGTACAAAGGTATGTGTTAACTCACCAACCAAATTCTCATTAACACTGTTTAACTACAGATGACAAGCCACCAGCACATATTAACGTACAGAGGGTTTTGCACAACAGTACAGTGTAAAATTAATGTAATGACAACACCAAACAAGAACTGCCTTTAGCCCTAATTTTCGAAGATTTGTATACGACTTCTAACACAGTGTTAAAGAGAGGTGGGCTACACAGTGTTCCAGCAACTGCCGTTGTAAGAAAGCTGGACAGGAGCAGAAATGATTAGCGAACAAGGTAACACAACAAACAGAAGATTTACTTAATTAGTATTTCTTCAATCTAATGAAGGCTCATGAGGCTCATTGCAAATAATACTGCAAGAAGTAGAGCCTAGCTAGCACAATGCCAACACGGATGAAGTTCGCTGTTCTAGGCTCAAACTATGGTATCGGTGCAATGAGGCTCAAAGCGTGGGTGGGCTGAGCGGTTGCAACCGGCCGGCCTACATTGCGGCGGTAGAGGGTGCTCGTAGTACAGAGCTGCAGGAGATGTGGCTCAGCGAGCATGCACCATTGGATCCTCCACAGCCCATGCGACCAATCTTGATACATCGTGGACTGATACCAATATATGATATCAAATGAAGATTAGTTATGCCTTACAACATGTTCACATTTCACGGATTTGAATACAGAAAAACGACTGGCAAGGGCGAAAATGTGCTGGAACACGTTTGGGTCGTAAGTAAATTGTTTTGTTTTTTTTTTTTTTTTTTTTTTTTTTTTAATAACAGGCGGACCTTACAACCGATAATTTAAAACTTTATCTTTGTCATACCCGTTAATACAGGATACTCCAAAACATCAAGGACAAAACAATACGAGGTTCTAAAAGATAATGTCAAATAGAAGCTATAGGGTGTGTGGCGGAACTGGTTTACAGAATTTCGTGACTTTAATTACTTATAAGTGATATTTCAGGTAGATCAAAAAATATATAAAGCCAGTTACCTATTGTCAGCGTAACAATTCGTTTGATCTCAAATATGATTACCCCGGCTAATATTTGTCACTCTCCTAAAGAAATATCCACTTGACGTTTTGTAGAAATGCTGTCTGTAAAGTCGTGTGAGTGGCACTAAGTTGCATATCATTTATCAGATTTTACACAACTGTTACTTAAGATAGAAGCAGTTTTCTCTAGCAAAAGAAACATTTAGTCACAAAATACTTCCACTGCACAACACTGACGTATGTCTCCTATTAAAATATTTCATGTAAATCGTCCGAAATAATTAGGCTTGATACATCAGCAAATAAGAAACTGATATTACGTAACGGGCTGTGAGCACTATTTTTAAAGATTAAAAAAAAAATTGTTCAAATGGCTCTGAGCACTATACGACTTAACTTCTGAGGTCATCAGTCCCCTAGAGCTTAGAACTACTTAAACCTAACTAACCTAAGGACATCACACACATCCATGCCCGAGGCAGGATTCGAACCTGCGACCGTAGCGGTCGCGCGGTTGATTCAAAACTGTCGTCGAGATATTTTTGCTAAGATCGCGGCAGACAGACGATAGTCAATTTGTCTATTGTTATTCTCGATTCCTTTAAGCGTTTTGTTTTCTATTCTTTAGCACTTAAAATTATTCTCAATGAAAAATGTTTCATATTTTTTATAGCAGCCGCTAGTAAACTCCGCTGTAAGCTACTAGCGCTAATGGCTGCACTCCCAATTGCAGAGCTGAAAATTAACACTTAAAAACATTAATCAGGTTGAATTACGATTGAAATAAATACAAATCCACGTCTAGACAATAGCGACTCTATTTTTCAAACAATAAGTAACAATATACTTACAGGTTTTCTCTATACAGACCCCACACGTTTCAGTTCATCGGTTAGCACAGGAAGAACAACAGAACCACAATTATCACAGATAACAAAAAAATATTATAATTGTCGTTGTCTATGAATGTAGTTCTCTGATAATAGTTTTAATTCACACAGAAATAATGAAATAATTATCGTCGTTTTACACGATACAGTCTTTTTTATACGTAGTATCGATAATATTTGTTGCAGTTTGTACACTTAGTCCATTTTAACATCTTGTGGCAAGAACACAGCGTCGTGTATATTACAGGTCTTGCCCACACGTAGCTAATAGGGTGCCTAAGGGATGCAGCGTTCTCGGAACACTATATAACAATTCAAACAATAACATCAGCAGTTTTATTTCTATAAAGCAATTGACAGTACTTAAATTTGAAGATTTACAAGTAGTAGTCGCAAACGAGGGCCGACCTGCAATATAATTTAGAGTCCTTGTTATGTGAAATGTTCAGGCAAGTTTACACACGTCACTGATAACTATCGTCCGCGATCCGGAGCTGATCTGAACGGCCAAGGCTAGCAGGAGCCTCGCTTATATTCCCTTCTTCCAGATGCTCTTGGCACGGTGCGGTCCAATTCCGCGCACTATTGGCCGCCGTTTCCTTACCGCATTCCCTGCTCGTGCGTTCCGCATCTTCGTTCCGGCGCCTGAGGTTACGCCAGAACAGAAGCAATATACTGAAATGAATATTATGGACCGTAAGTGATGTAGTACAAGCGAAGCACGATAATCGCGTGTTTACGGAAAACGCACTTCTTACGTTTCGTTATTAATACCCTACCGCATCGACAATGATAATGCTACCAAGGAAAACAATCCATATCGTATGTGATGTTCCAGTAGTGGATATTACAATGTACTGTTTTAGTTACTGGCGAACTTTTGGGCTGTATAGTCATGGTTCAGGAAACTTTTGGGTCATAACGTTTCGTCCGGAGCTGCGACGAATACCCTCAGCGGTAGTCCTGTTTCCGCAAAGTCTTGCCGACTGACGGATCGGACGAGCGAGGTTGCGAAAAGGAGGCCTAATCCTCAGAGGTAGTTCTCGTCAAGGATAAAACTTATGTCGAACTATTGTCTTTCAAAGATAAAAGCTACCCATGGAAAGCTTGGAGCTAGTGTCTAATCATATTCGAGTTTAACGTCAAAAGACCTATCTCTGCCGGTTGCAGAGGAGACGTTTCATCACATCACTCACGACCGGAAATTCTGAGAGCAACACATTGGCTTTGCAGTGTAAGCGGAGGGAAAGTGGGAGATTTGTACCGCGTGGCAGTTTTCTGTTCCGCTCCGGAACGGAGAGCCTTTCTCTGACGGCGTGAAGATGGAAGAGCCTCATCAAGAGAGGCGCCGGCCATTAGCGTCGCCGGGTACGAGGGCGGCGAGCGAACAAAGGGCAGCGCACAATAGCGAGCGGTCAAAAACTGGCCACGCGTCAGCTTGTTTAGCCCGAGAGCTAATGGCGGCTCATAATCCTCTCCTGGTGCTAATGGCCGCTCTGCAAACAAAAATGCATACATAAAGACGATGACGTATGGATTCTCTCTCTCTCTCTCTCTCTCTCTCTCTCCCTCTTTCTCTCTCTCTCTCACTCACTCTCCCGGCTACCACTTTTGCGCACGTGTGTGCTTTCAGGCGAACAGGGGTAGGAACCATTAATAAATAAGACGCGAAAGTTTGTATGTGTGTTAGTATGTTTGTTAGTTGGAAGAAATATGAAACAGAGATAGCTTACACCCTGAATTGACACATTTATATTATACAGGGTGTTACAAAAAGGCACGGCCAAACTTTCAGGAAACATTCCTCACACACAAATAAAGAAAAGATGTTATGTGGACATGTGTCCGGAAACGCTTAATTTCCATGTTAGAGCTCATTTTAGTTTGGGCCCCATGTTCTTCCACCTGCGCTCAATGGAGCACGTTATCATGATTTCATACGGGATACTCTGCCTGTGCTGCTAGAACATGTGCCTTTACAAGTACGACACAACATGTGGTTCTTGCACGATGGAGCTACTGCACATTTCAGTCGAAGTTTTCGTACGCTTCTCAACAACAGATTCGGTGACCGATGGATTGGTAGAGGCGGACCAATTCCATGGCCTCCACACTCTCCTGACCTCAACCCTCTTGACTTTCATTTGTGGGAGCATTTGAAAGCTCTTGTCTACGCAACCCCGGCACCAAATGTAGAGACTCTTCGTGATCGTATCGTGGACGGCTGTGATACAATACGCCATTCTCCAGGGCTGCATCAGCGCATCAGGGATTCCATGCGACGGAGGGTGGATGCATGTATCCTCGCTAACGGAGGACATTTTGAATATTTCCTGTAACAAAGTGTTTGAAGTCACGCTGGTACGTTCTGATGCTGTGTGTTTCCATTCCATGATTAATGTGATTTGAAGAGAAGTAATAAAATGAGCTCTAACATGGAAAGTAAGCGTTTCCGAACACATGTCCACATAACACATTTTCTTTCTTTGTGTGTGAGTAATGTTTCCTGAAAGTTTGGCCGTACCTTTTTGTAACACCCTATATATACCTACCCACCAAATGGGTGCAGGTGAAAAGATGTGTAGGCCACAACGCTCGAACACCCACAGTTTATTTGTTGTGACTGACAATTCGCAGTTTTTCACAAACACAACTTTTATTGATGTAAGTTCACAAGGTTGATGACTGAACAACAAAAGAAAGGTAACAATAACGATGCCAGTAATACACTCCTGGAAATTGAAATAAGAACACCGTGAATTCATTGTCCCAGGAAGGGGAAACTTTATTGACACATTCCTGGGGTCAGATACATCACATGATCACACTGACAGAACCACAGGCACATAGACACAGGCAACAGAGCATGCACAATGTCGGCACTAGTACAGTGTATATCCACCTTTCGCAGCAATGCAGGCTGCTATTCTCCCATGGAGACGATCGTAGAGATGCTGGATGTAGTCCTGTGGAACGGCTTGCCATGCCATTTCCATCTGGCGCCTCAGTTGGACCAGCGTTCGTGCTGGACGTGCAGACCGCGTGAGACGACGCTTCATCCAGTCCCAAACATGCTCAATGGGGGACAGATCCGGAGATCTTGCTGGCCAGGGTAGTTGACTTACACCTTCTAGAGCACGTTGGGTGGCACGGGATACATGCGGACGTGGATTGTCCTGTTGGAACAGCAAGCTCCCTTGCCGGTCTAGGAATGGTAGAACGATGGGTTCGATGACGGTTTGGATGTACCGTGCACTATTCAGTGTCCCCTCGACGATCACCAGTGGTGTACGGCCAGTGTAGGAGATCGCTCCCCACACCATGATGCCGGGTGTTGGCCCTGTGTGCCTCGGTCGTATGCAGTCCTGATTGTGGCGCTCACCTGCACGGCGCCAAACACGCATACGACCATCATTGGCACCAAGGCAGAAGCGACTCTCATCGCTGAAGACGACACGTCTCCATTCGTCCCTCCATTCACGCCTGTCGCGACACCACTGGAGGCGGGCTGCACGATGTTGGGGCGTGAGCGGAAGACGGCCTAACGGTGTGCGGGACCGTAGCCCAGCTTCATGGAAACGGTTGCGAATGGTCCTCGCCGATACCCCAGGAGCAACAGTGTCCCTAATTTGCTGGGAAGTGGCGGTGCGGCACTGCGTAGGATCCTACGGTCTTGGCGTGCATCCGTGCGTCGCTGCGGTCCGGTCCCAGGTCGACGGGCACGTGCACCTTCCGCCGACCACTGGCGACAACATCGATGTACTGTGGAGACCTCACGCCCCACGTGTTGAGCAGTTCGGCGGTACGTCCACCCGGCCTCCCGCATGCCCACTATACGCCCTCGCTCAAAGTCCGTCAACTGCACATACGGTTCACGTCCACGCTGTCGCGGCATGCTACCAGTGTTAAAGACTGCGATGGAGCTCCGTATGCCACGGCAAACTGGCTGACACTGACGGCGGCGGTGAACAAATGCTGCGCAGCTAGCGTCATTCGACGGCCAACACCGCGGTTCCTGGTGTGTCCGCTTTGCCGTGTGTGTGATCATTGCTTGTACAGCCCTCTCGCAGTGTCCGGAGCAAGTATGGTGGGTCTGACACACCGGTGTCAATGTGTTCTTTTTTCCATTTCCAGGAGTGTAGTTTCCTAATTGAGACAAACTAAAGTTCACTTCTAATTTTCCACAAAGGTTCGTGGTAACACACACACAATAGGAAGAGTCCAAATCAGAGACGAAGGCGCAATCTTTAGTGGTCGAAGTACACGAAGTCGGCATCCAGAGTGAACTGAACTTCGGGACTGTCTCCAGCCAATCATTCTTTGGAGTAGGGATGCTTCCTGCAGGCCATGGCTCGAGCTCCCCCTGCAGGAAGTAGTGCTCGGAATGTTTTTTTTCATTATCTTGTGTGTAAATAGCCGGTGTTTACCATGGTGGTTTTGGTACAGCCTTGGACATAGACAACCTCGTCCTCTATGGTGTAATATGGGTTGCCGGCGCTCAGGGGCTACTTTGTCTCCGGCATAACATTATTCACCCAGTATTTGAGAATGAGAGCTCTTAGTGGCTTGCAACCAACATTGCACATAATATCAAACAGTTACGTAACTTTTTCTCGGCAATACCCACCACAAAATGAAAAAAAATAAAAGTTTATCACATGCAATATATTCGCAGGCGATGCAGTACAACTGCCGCATCGTGCATGAAGTTTTAATTTGTTACTTCCTTACTACTAACTCTATTTACAACAAGTTTTGTTGACACTAGCCGCATATACCAGAGGCTGTACCTGCAGAATTATGTCATTGTACAGTACATAGCTCAGGAGATACGACGTCATAAATATTGAGCAGCATGAAAATTGTACTGTGGGGCGAAATTTGCTAGAGATATAGGTGAGACATGTGTACAAATACGTCTGAAATACGTTAAACAAACCTGAAAAAGATTTGACAAGTGCGTACATAGGCGCAGTCACAGGCAAAAAACTCATCCCAAATCTCTCGAACGATTTCAACCACATTTTGTAAACATATTAGTTACGATCTGGGAAAAAATACTGTGGGGGAAAGAATCACCACACTGCTTTTGGGTTTGGGATGAAAACGTGGAGAGACAATGTGGAAAGTGGAGATCGACAAACGGAGACGAGGAAGAATGAGGTGGGCACAGATTCGGGAGGGGGGGGGGGGGGGAAGGGGACGGAGGCAGAGGAGATGCACAGAGAGGGGGAAGAGGTGACGGACGGAGTGAGGGGAGATAGAAATGAAAAGAGAAACGGAAACGAGGAGTTGCGTGGAGAGAGAGATGCGGAGGAGATGCATAAAGAAAGCGAAGAGAGAGTTGGAATGAGACTGGAGTTGGAGGATATCTATAGCGAGAGAGGAAGGAGAACATGGGTAGGGTCATGGAGGAGGAGGAGATGGACAGGAATAGAGGAAGGAGGAAATAGACAGTGGAGGGGCAGGATAAGGACGGAGAGAGAAGCAGGAGAAGGTAGAGAGAGGATCGGAGGATTTGGAGAGAGGTGGGGGGGAGGGGGGAGGAGGATATGGATAGAAAGACACGTGGGGCGTCATCAGATAGAGTGGGTGGAGAAAATGGATAGAAAGGGGGCCTGAGGAGATAGGGAGAGGGGGGGGGGAGAAGGAGGAGATGGACGAATAGAAGAGTGTGATAAATTCGTAACTGAGCAACGGTGGGTACTCAGTTATCTCTACATACACGCAGAGAACAAGCCGTGGACCGTTGTTTACAGACACGTATTGCAGTAGACGTCTGGCACCGAGACAATTATCCCATGCTAATCACGTCGCAGACAGTCGTGACATTATTTATTCCGTTGTCTGCCACTTCTCGTAGTTCGCTGCACGGTCGTGTCAAAATCTTTCACGTGAAATAAACAAGTTGCGACAAACCACGTGAGTTCTGTCCATCATCTAAAACCTTGGTATTATTTTTTTTTACGCGGTTTGTTGGGCCGCAAATGGCTCTAGCAGCAAGATTTCTAAGACACAACTTTTTTATGGCATTTTTGATTTAATGAGGGTAATACCGCGTGGCGCAGCAGGTGTATAATGTTCCTGTCTCGTAGGGACATCATGTGAGGAACGGAAATGACGATGAAATGGATGAGAGGAACAATTAATTAAAAGTGCTCATTGAATCTGTGATGTCACTGCCAAACACCACACTTGCTAGATGGTAGCCTTTAAATCGGCCGCGGTCCGTTAGTATACGTCGGACCCGTGTATCGCCACTATCAGTGATTGCAGACCCAGCGCCGCCACACTATAATAGAGAGACTTCCTAGCACTCGCCCCAGTTGTACAGCCGACTTTGCTAGCGATGGATCACTGACTACATACGCTCTCATTTACCGAGACGGCAGTTTAGCATAGCCTTCAGCTACGTCATTTGCTACGACCTAGCAAGGCGACATATTCTGTTACTATGTCTTCTGAACAGATAATATTGTGAATCATGTACCGTCAAGAGCGACGTTCATCATTAATGGATTAAAGTTAAGTATCAAACTAAATTCGTCCGCTTTCTGAATTCTCATTCCTTGTCATGTTCCAGACTTCACGTCAGTATAGTCCTTCCCTCCTCACGCCAGCCTGCGTGAGCTAAAACGCGTGCATTTCTGCGTCCTCTAGTAACATGGTGTTGGCTCTTCTGCCAACCCAACAGAATCAGTGACGAATTTAAGAGAAACTAACAATTTGTGTGATTAGTTTACAAATTACTCTCTACGATTACATTTTACAATTCTGTTAGGCTGCATTTCGGTTTAGGTGGTTTCATGTTGCATACATGATATTCTCACTGAACATGAAGTTTCCTAACACGATGATGATGCAAATACACGTTTATGAGCCACAAATACATGACTACTGCTCACTACGAGGTTGAAAGTCGCTTGGTGGCGGCGGGGGCACTTAACACAAAAGAAAAGTCATTTAAGTGCAGCAGAGACGAATGAAGAAACATCCTAGCGGCGACACTGGCCACAAATGGATAAAACCACTGACGTAAGATACTTTTATAGAGGAGAGATTATTATATGCAGGCGTGTGCGAACGAGCACCTCGGAAGCAGCGAAGCTGTCGGTTGTTCACATGCTACTGTTATGAGTATCTGTGGATAGTGACTGAATGACGGTGAGACCGCGAGTAGGCGACGGCATCCAGTTCACGCCTCTTCATAGAGAATGGAGGTCGGAGGCTTACCCCCCTCTGTAAAGCAGGGAAGCTATCTGCGGTAGATCTAACTACGGAGTGCGGTGCTTGTGCAGGCGCAAATGTTTTGGAACGCATCGCTCAGCGTACATGTTGAACGTGGAACTAAGCAGCAGACGACTCTACGTCAGTTACGACTGCAGTGCCATGAGATCATTGACACTGGACAGTTGATCCATGAAAAGTTGTCACCTGGTCGGATGAATCATGTTTGGTGTTACACCAGGTCGATGGTCCTTGTCTGGATACATCATCTACATCTACATACTCCGCAAGTCACGGTACAGTGAACAGTGGCTTGTATCGTGTTCTATTATACCCGGGCCGGTGAAACATATCACTTGACAGCTCGCGTATAATTGGCTACCCTGCGATTGCGAGGTTGCAATAGCTGCCACCGCACACGATCACAACTCCGAAGTACGTTTTGTAGATGTAAGCTACAATCAACGTTTATACGTAAGTGCAACAAAGTACTTTTTCTAACAATGGAGAGAACGACGACGGAGACTAAGCGTTTGATAGTATATTACACCGGGAAATAAAAACACTTGAAGTTAATGACAATATATATGAAAAGTCGTTGCAAATGGTAACAGCAGTAGCTGCATGTAAAACGTCGTATAATAATGCAAATCTAAGAATACCAAGTAACACGCTATCCACACTCATAGAAAGAAATAAAGCAAAACATGCGTAGCCTTCCCGACCGCAAAGAGGAAATGAATTAATTCTGTATATATTTACTCTCACCAATTTACGATGTCAATGGCGCAATTCCATCCAGTACTCCTTCACTGTCATCGGAATTGGCACCAAAACCGTTGTATTCGTCATCATCATCGGCAAGGAAAGCGTTTCTGAAGAAGAGAAATTTGTTAACATCGAGCATAAATTTAAGTGTCAGGAAGTCATTTCTGAAAGTATTTGTATGGAGTGTAGCCATGTATGGAAGTGAAACATGGACGATAAATAGTTTGGACAAGAAGAGAATAGAAGCTTTCGAAATGTGGTGCTACAGAAGAATGCTGAAGATTAGATGGGTAGACCACATAACTAATGAGGAAGTATTGAATAGGATTGGGGAGAAGTTTGTGGCACAACTTGACCAGAAGAAGGGATCGGTTGGTAGGACATGTTCTGAGGCATCAAGGGATCACCAATTTAGTATTGGAGGGCAGCGTGGAGGGTAAAAATCGTAAAGGGAGACCAAGAGATGAATACACTAAGCAGATTCAGAAGGATGTAGGTTGCAGTAGGTACTGGGAGATGAAGAAGCTTGCACAGGATAGAGTAGCATGGAGAGCTGCATCAAACCAGTCTCAGGACTGAACAACAACAACATCATCATTAAGAGAAATCATTAACTGTTCGCTTTCATTTATAATGCCATCTATAGTCTGTACTTCTCTTATCAGTTTAGCAACATGATCTACTTTTTTCCTTCATGAGGTGTCGTCTACAGTAGCAAGACTTTCACGTAGCAGTCTTTCCACTTCTGTTTTAGTAAAAGTCTTGTTGTTACTTCTAATGTACGCCATGACTTCACTCCAAACCAATTCAATTGGATTAAAATGACAATTTCATCTACAACGTATTTAGGCGTCACAGACTTATTTTGTTTCACGGGCGAGTATAACAGCAGTTTTGTCATGCTCATGTCCGCAGCAATGTCTCTCGCCTGCAACCACTGCACCATAGTTCTTTACGGTTACTAGTGGTGGGAGTTTTATCTAAAATCACGGAATGGTACGGTACATTGTCCATCACGAAAACTGTCGGAACACTAAACTGGAGCAACAAATTTTTAAACCACTGTAGAAACCGTGGGCGGTCCATTTCCTCATGATAGTCACGTTTTTTTTTTTTTTTTTCGATCGAAAAACTAGAAGTCCTTCAGGCACAAAGCCGTTTGAAGATCCTGCTTGGGCCACAATTAATAGGGATCTTGTTCTGTTGGCTGATGACCGCTGCTATTCGGAGTGTCATCTGTCCAGCATTTCTCAACTGATTCTGCAGCGTTGACCCAGGTTTCGTCTAATCATATGACTGAGTCCATGTCCTTTTCTACAATTTTGTGTAAGAAAATGGTACGAGCTGCAACGACATGAGCTTTTCTACTAACAGTTTTCGTCCATCTATCTTTTTAAAACGGAATCCCACACTCTTTTAATATCATTTTAAGTGACGTTTTCCCCCCTGAGAAAGGTTCACTTTCTTTTAAAAAAATTAGCAACTTCTCTATTGTGGGGTATTCTTTCCTTTTATAGTATCTGTATATGTGTTGACGCATTACATCGGATTGGATAGAATTAATATCTTTAATAGGACGAGGCTGCTTCTCTTTCTTGCCCGGAGTACTTAAAAACACACTGTTTCTTTCACAGGGCCTTTCTTCCACACTGCTTACTTCACTGTCTCGTAAGTCTTGAAGTAGCACCCCTTTCTTCATAACTAATTTTTCACTGAGTCCTAGAGTTTTCGAGGTACGCTCTAAAACTTTATTGGCAGGAATCGTCGCATGCCCATGAACAGAAACAAATTCTTTTTCTAGCTCGTAAAACTCACGCGTCGTCCGTAGTAATTCCCAAGCCTGACTATTTAATGGCACTCCACGGCGCAACGGATTGTCGCTTGGTGAACGACATCGTTTTGGTGACATTGTTTAACAAACAAAAACTGTAATCTAGGCGGTAACACAACACAACAGCAGGCGTTCCCGCACTAACATACAATGTTTACACGGAAGCCGGCAACGTGTGAGCGTCGAAGCCGGAACCGGCTTTTGTTCAGTGCTGTTATTGGTTCAGCCTCCGGTTCCTCACTTGTTTGTTAGGGGAAGTGACGAATTGACATGTTTCAGCGGCCCAGGTATAGTTGTCGTTTCCTTTCCTGTTCCACTCGCAAATTGAATAACGGAAAAACGACTATCTATAGGCCTTCGCATGAGCCCTAATTTTTCGTATCTTCGTGGTTCTTACGCGAAATGTATGTTGGCGGCAGTGGAATGGATCTACAGTCAGCTTCAAACGCCGGTTATCTAAATTTTCTAGATATTTATCCTCGAAAAGAACATCGCCTTCCCCCAGGAATCCCCACTTGAGTTCCCGAAGCATCTCCGTAACACTTGCACGTTGTTCGAACTTAATGGAGGAGGAGGTTAGTGTTTAACGTCCCGTCGACAACAAGGTCATTAGAGACGGAGCGGAAGCACGGATTAGGGAAGGATGGGGAAGGAAACCGGCAGTGCCCTTTCAAGGGAACCATCCCTGCATTTGCCTGAAACGATTTAGGGAAATCACGGGAAGCGTAAATCAGGATTGCCGGAGACGGGTTTGAACCCTCGTCCTCCCGAATGAACTTAATGGTAACAAATTTAGCAGCTCGCCTCTTCAATGTCCTTGTTAATCCGAACTGGTGCGGATCCAAAATCTCGAGCAGTACTCAAGAATAGGTAGCAAGAGCATCCTATGTGCTATCTCCTTAGAGATGAACCATACTTCATTGCAATTCTCCCAAAAACCCGATTCAACCACTCGGTTTCCCTGCCATAGTCCTCACATGCTCGTTCCACTTCATATAGCTTTGCAAAGTTACGCCTAAATAATTAAGCGACGTGACTAGGTCAAGCCACACACTACCAATGCTGTACCCGAACATAAAGGGTTTGTTTTTCCCACTCATCCGCATTACCTTACATTTTTTTGCATTTAGAAGAAACTGCCAATCATCACACCAACTCCAAATATTTTTAAATCATCTTGTATCATCCTACAAACACTCATCTTCGACACCTTCTCTGCACCACAGATTTCTGCGTACTTTTTCCACCAGATTATTGATGTATACAGAAAATAAATGCGGTCCTGTCACACATCCCTGGGGCACACCTGATGATACTCTTGTCTCCGCTGAGCACTTGCCGTCGACTACAACATGTTTACGGTGTCTTTGAGCTATTCGAATATTTGGGGACCTATAAGCACGTTCGTAACTTTGTTTACAGTATACAGTAGGGTATCTTGTCATTCAGGCGAAAGCTGCTCGAAACATGCACTGCTCACTGTGCCAGCATTGAGCTGCGGGAGACGTTAACCTAGGTTTCATGTGGTCTCTATAGTAGTAATCGAAGGCACCATGAGCTGGCTTCTGTGGCCGAGCGGTTCTAGGTGCTTCAGTCCGGAACCGCGTTGCTGCTACGGTCGCAGGTTCGAATCCTGCCTCGGGCATGGATGTGTGTGATGTCCTTAGGTTGGTTAGGTTTAAGTAGTTCTATGTCTAGGGGACTGATGACCTCATATGTTAAGTCCCATAGTGTTTAGAGCCATTTGAACGATTTGAATTTGAAGGCACTATGAGACCTGTGGACTACATAAACATTTTCGAGCTTGATGTCTTCCTTGACGACGATGGCACATTCCAGCAGGATAGCAGACCGTATCACTAGGCCAGAGTCGTCCTACGGTGGTTTGAGGAGCATGATAGTGAATTCTCGTTGACGTCTTGGCCGACTTCACGACCACAAACCACTGGCCCGTAATTTGCGGCAATTGAGTGACCTGGTCGTAGACATCTGGTACCACATACACCCTGAACACTGCCAAGGACTTTTCGTGTCCATGCCATGCACAATGGTTGTTGTACTTGTAATGGTACTTGAATTACGCAACCATTACGGCACCTCACCTGAACCTCTCGATACCAGTAATATTCTACTGTGTTTCTGCAAAGTAGTTGACATATTTCTGAGACAACATTCAGATTTGATTTCATTTGTGATACATCGATATTTTTATATTGCAATGATATTATTCTTATGTGTATTCTTTCTTTTGTCACTATGATCTTTGACGTACTTGTAACTCTGATTGTAACTAAGTTGTTAGAGAGTCGGACCTTGAAAAGGTCAAGTCTTGGACGTCATGTTGGAAAGACGCATATTATAGTTGGCTTATAAAATGTGAGGAAGATGTTTACAAGTATGTTTTGTATTGTGAAGTGATGTTTTGTGTGATACGTGATATTGCAATAAAAGCAGTTAAAAGGAAGTGTAGCTTAAATTCGGAGTTCTGATTATTTTTTACATCACCATTGTGCTAACTTTGAAAGGTTTAATCTCCAAGAATTGTTTGAGAAGCGCATCTACAAAACTTTTGAATATAGCAGAATAAAACCTAGTCCTCTTTGCATCCGAGCTTGGAATCATAACCACCTAGATTTTCAACGATTGAGCCATGATTTTAAGATGAGACCAGCGTGGGAAACACAAAAAGATGAGAGCCTAGTTTTTTCATTATTACATGAAATGCCTATTAACTGTGCTCCAATGACACCTGCCAGATAATATGACTGATTTTGCCCGAAAATGCAGTATTTAGTAACTTGAGCAACACCACAATCGTTATTAAAATTTTGACCTTTGTTGTGGTAGGGTTGTGAGATACTACATTCTTAAGGTGGCCAAGCACACTGTTAAGTAGCTGCTCACAATGTTTTGGCTCATGTGTATCTGCATTTTGGCCCACGGCCTTTCGGTTTTCTGTATGAGACGAGTGTGGCTCAAAGAAATCCGTATAGGTTTGAAACAGACTTGGTCCCTGAAAATTAAGTTCCGAATCACAAATACACATATATATACAAATGACATACATTAAAAATAATTCAGTCATCGAGTCAAAAAATTTAAATTAAGAAACAAAAGACTTATTGGAAGTTCTAAAATAGTACAGCAGAAATCGCGACCGGCTGATAAGTGGATTTAAAAACGGTGAGGCAACCAGTCAGAAAAGTTCTGAAACCTCCACCGTAAGAGTTCAGCCTTGAGTCTGGACAAGCTACAAAATTTTAAAATGCGCCCCACACTCGTCGCATCACCTGTTAAAATAGAAGGCAGAATACCAGCTCTTTCCCATAATGTAATCTGCTTCTTTAAAACTACTGAAAAACGATTCGACACTTCCATCGCCTGTCAAGCATTTAATTTCCGTGGATAGGGAAACAATCTAATAGATTCATGCTTCCCTACAATAAATTCACTAAACTATAGTGCAGGTGGTTTACTCTATTTGCTATTAAATGGAATTTCATCTGCTTCTAGTCCATCAAAGAATTTCTTAGTAGGGCTGATTTCTGTATATATTATATGTATATCATACATTTCAACTAACGCGAGTCTTGAAATCTGACTTCTGGTCGGTTTCAGATCAATTATTTTTTGATAATGCGTGGCTATAATAGCCTAAGATATATCATCAACAACTGACGTATCTCGTCCCGGTACTATCCGCGATGCCTTACTCCACCGACTGCGTTGTCTCTCGCTTAATATGGATGATTGAATGCCTCTCTGTCTTTAATATGTCTTCTGGATATGATAAGACGTATTTTTTCTTCAGATGTATTACAAATTAATTAATATTCTTCAAGTTACTTCTTTCGTTGGCATAAATGACCGTGCTAATCACCGGGACCGCACCGCATTCGAAAGTTCTTCGCAATTATTTTATGTTTTTCTTAATGGAAAATGAATTCCAAAAGCTGCCTATACACAGCGTATCGTTTAGTCTGCCTAGCTGAGAAGGCACCGTCTTTCATATTTCAAATAAATCGTCGTCATCGCGTAAGAACTGCTTTTTCAATTCACTAAAACTATGGCACCTCGCTTCGTTATATTCTTCCCACCACAGATACCATTTGACAGCACTGCTGTGTTACATAGAAAAAAATCACTTTAAACTGATTTATTCCTAAAATATCACTTAATAACTGCGATGGCACTGTGAGATTTGTTGCTCTTTGAAACCCCTATGGCCACTTTACTGTCAAACACACATCGAATCAAACTTTTAGAAATTAAGCTTCACAGATCCTAGTGCTGGAAGTGAAGTACCCATAACATTGTTCTGAGTGTATCCTTCAATTACCATCACTTATTGTTCAAAGTTAGTTACATTAAACAAATTAAGTTTTCACTGTTTATTTCGGTTCAAGATGGCTCTGAGAACTATGGGACTCAACATCTGAACTCATCAGTCCCCTAGAACTTAGAACTACTTAAACCTAACTAACCTAAGGACATCACACACATCCATGCCCGATGCAGGATTCGAAACTGGGACCGTAGCACTCGCGCGGTTCCGAAGTGAAGCGCCTAGAACCGCTCGGTTGCCAAAGCCGGCCAATTGCGGTTCGGAATCCTAATTCAAACACTTCAGCTCAAATAAGTGAGACTCCAATTTGTATTTCGAAGTGCATAATATTTCCAAAATTAACGTGCTCGCTGATAACTTCAAAACAATGTTCAATGATCAGCCCAGAGATAGAATTGAAGTGCTTCTCCTCAATTATATGCCTGCATCAGGTCTTTGAAACTTATTTCGAAGTAAGTAGAAAGGAAATAACTTCTGTCTTGGTACACTCAGTACGTTACTCAACAGACGTAGTCATCACACGTTTAAAATAACTCTCTTTTAATTTACAAGACGTTGAAACAGCATACTATGGCCATTACAAGGTCGAGACATTTGTGAACCGTTACATAAATTCATTTCAGCTTTATGATAATGCACAGAGGAGATGCTGACAATGCCGACACGATAGTCCGCAGCTCGTGGTCGTGCGGCAGCGTTCTCGCTTCCTGCGCCCGGGATCACGGGTTCGATTCCCGGCGGGGTCAGGGATTTTCTCTGCCTCGTGATGACTGGGTGTTGTGTGATGTCCTTAGGTTGGTTAGGTTTAAGTAGTTCTAAGTTCTAGGGGACTGATGACCATAGATGTTAAGTCCCATAGTGCTCAGAGCCATTTGAACGACACGATGTCCCCGCCAGCGTGGACCGTCGGCGCTCTTGTGATCAGTGAGCCGCCCTTCCGACTGCTACGACGTTATATCGCCGTTGGATCTCTTGCCAAGATCTTTCCCATACGACACGAAACAGACAGAAAAAATCACACTGTTTTAGTTCACACATCTTAAGTAAAAAACACGTAAATAAATAACATACTTTTCTTGCCTGCTTGATGTCACTCAAGCGGAAAATAAGGATGACGCTGCTCACAGAGACGGTGAGCACCGCACTACTCAATATATATTACATTTGCATGTTTTGTAACATGCTTGTTACTGACTTTTAAATGAAAATATGTTCGAAAAATTTTGACTCATTTCACATCCACGAGATCCACCTTACTTGAACTCTGTGGAAATAGCACTAGCATTTTTTAAAAATATGTATTAGGCCTATATTTTCTTGTTTTATGGCCTGTTCCACCTCCCTGAGGATGTTCTCACTTTAGATCAATGCCACAGAAAGTACATTTAACGTAATTTCATAAATGAAGAAATGTACTGTTGAATTGCAATTAACACGCACGGTTGCTTAAACTTGTGTATGGTTGACAATGGTAGCTCAATACATCAACAATGTACTCCTCTTCTTAACGCGCAATGTCGCGAAAACATTTTGCCACGGGCAACGCGTCTTTTCTAAGCGAACGTAATTGGCAATCTCAGAAAATAAGATGGATTGTGACTAACAGTTCGAATATATATATGTCAGAAAGTCAAATCCGGCGCACCAATTCCCACTCAAACATAGGCATTTATTCCCGTTTCAATAAATAATGTTAAGTCTTTGACCATAACTACTTCTACAAAAATAGTCACCCTGATATGGCACATCTGTGCAGCCGAACAATAACACCTGATTAGGCTAAATAACTACGAACTCGACTTTGAACGTCAGACTCGCCATTCAGCTGCTGCCAAAGGAACTATATCGCCATTTAAGACACATGATGAAACAGAACTGACAACGACAGGTGAAACTTTGTGCTCGAATCTGGATTTCGCGCCTTACATGAGCATTCGCTTTAACTGCTTCTGCTGTCCGAGCACGCTTCCCGTCGAATTCAAATTCCCAACGTGTCGCATACTATCTCTGTAGTGCCCCTGTGTTCGAGTCCGGCCCAGTACGTATCTTTACTTGACGCCATTGGATTATTTCAGTGCCCTCGTGTGGTCACGGAATCAGAACTATGTGGTGTCTGGTCTTTCGGACATGTCCCAAAGAACAAATGGTTCAAATGGCTCTGAGCGCTATAGGACTTAACATCTGAAGTCATCAGTCCCCTAGAACTTAGAACTACTAAAACCTACCTAAGGACATCACACACCTCCATGCTCGAGGCAGGATTCGAACCTGCGACCCTAGCAGTCGCGCGGTTCCTGACTGAAGCGCCTAGAACCGCTCGGCCACCCAGGCCGGCCCAAAAGAACAGACACTACATGTCCAAAAGAACAGATATCACATGCCCAATAGTTATCATAGCCATAAAACGTTCCTACGTCTTTTATAACACAGAAGTCCGCTTACAGAACACGGAACTCCGCGTGAACTCTCCCTGAGTCTGCCCTCTGCCTTCCGCGAGGGTCCACTATCGACTTAGCGACTTCGTGAGTCCAGGGCAACTCACGATATTTGTTATACGTTCAGGCTTCGTTTCCGGAAAGCGTGGCTCGCCCTCGGACACTGTCATTTTTTCCACCTCCTGTACAGCTAGTAGCTACCTCACCCTCATAACCATATTTGGCAAGCCAACTATCACAGGAGTTCCCATTGCTTCATGTGGAACATTCAGAATACTCTTCGATGAAAGCAGTCCCTCACCTGTTTCAAGCTGCAGTCAATCGATTGCATCTCTCAAGCTGTTCAAAACTCTCTTGAATATCCTACAAGGCGGTCTACCGCAACAATATCTGATCAACATCACTATGTAATGCGAAATTCACCACTACATCAGCGTTTCTCAACCACCGTGTCATGACACACCTGTGTGTCGCGAATACATGACACACACAATGAGGTGACAAAAATCAGGGGATACCTCAAAATATCTTGTTGAACCTCATTTTTCCCGGTGTAATGCAGCAATTCGACGTGGCATGGACTCAAATCGCTAGAAGCCTCTTGCAGGAATGTTGAGCTATGCTGCCTCTATAGCTGTCCCATAATTGTGGAAGTCGTGCCAGTGCTACATTTTGTGCCAAAATGACCTCTCGACCTCTCGGCTACGTCCCATACATGTTCAATGGGATACATGTCTGACGACCTGGACGGCCAAATCATTCGCTCGAACTGTCCAGAATGTTCTTCAAACCAGGCGCGAACAATTGTGGCCAAGCGACACAGCGCATCCACATCTGAAGAAATTCCATCTTTGTTTGGAAACGTCTAGGCCCAAATGGCTGCATATGGCCTCCAAGTAGCGAAACATAACCATTTCCAGGCAATGGTTGGCTTAATTGGACCAGAGGACCCAGTCCGTGTCATGTAAACATAGCCCACACCGTTAAGAAACCACCACCATGCTTTGTTGACAACTAGGGTCCATGGCTTTGTGGGGTCTACGCCACACTCGATCCCTACCATCAGCTCTTACCAACTGAAATACGGACTCATCTGACCAGGCCAAGGTTTTCCAGTGGTTTAGGGTCCAACCGATATGGTCACGAGCCCAGGAGAAGCGCTGCAAGCGATGTCGTGCTGTTTGCAAAGGCACTCTTTTCGGGCGTCTGCTCTTATAGCCCATTAACGCCAAATTTGGCCGCAATGTCCTATAGTATACGTTCGTCGTAGGTCCCACACTGATTTCTTAGGTTATTTCACGAAGTGTAGCTTGACTGTTAGCACTGAAAACTCTGAGCAAACGCCGGTGCTCTCGGTCGTTAAGTGAAGGCCATCGATCACTACATTGTCCCTTGTGAGAGGTGATGCCTGAAATTTCATATTTCCGGTCTGCTCTAGACTCTGTGGATGTCGGAATACTGAATTCCCTAAGGATTTCCGAAATGAAATGTCCCATGCGTCTATCTCCAACTAGCATTCCGCGTTCAAAATCTGCTAATTCACATCGTGAGGCCATAATCACGTCGGAAATCTTTCCACATAGATCACCTGAGTACAAATGACAGTGTCGTCAGTGCAGTGCCTTTTATACCTTGTGAGCGCGATACTAACGCCGTCTGTATAAGTGCACTCCGCTGTCCCATGACTTTTGCCAACTCAGTGTATATCGTGAGATATTTAACGTTTTCTAATCTTCCGTGGATAAAATACAACGTATTTAGAGTATAACAAATTTATCGGAAAATCATTTTTGGAGCTGCCTAACTTTCTCTTTAAAAAAAATCTTTATTAATACAATACAATACAATGATAATTATACAAAATAACCCACCACCTAAACTAATTAGTGGGAGTTTAATTAAAACAATAACAAATTCTGCTACTATTTTTATTGGAGTCTGGCACGATTTCTATGGACAGGGTGAATTCAAGACTATTAATCTACTCTAAGTGCTAGTCTATTCTGCAGCGTTACAAGTGTGTCAGTTGCACTACAAACCTACTCGTTGTGGCCTGCCCACTGAGCTAATCCCAGTGGGCGTGCCCCTGACACTGGACTGCCAGAAATTGCTTTAAATCGCTGCAGTCCCTAATCTTGTCAGTATTATTAGTTTATATTTACATTCTAATTTATACTTCTAATACCTAGTATCTAAATGGAATTGCTGTTGCTGGTGACAATTTTTGATACACCTGCCTGCCTGGTCCTGAAGCGCGCCGGATCTCGGCGGTAACGGAGAATGGCCGTTTCGCACCCGGCGGTATTTGGGCAGGTGCACCTCAGTCCTTGTCTGTTTCTTGTCTGTTGACCATTATGGTCCCTAATAAATTCCCTCGTGATCTTTACGTGATACCTCGTTTGCCAACGTATTTAGAACATGACACGTATCAGCATGTCGTAATAGGGAACAGTGTCTCTGTTCGGTAGTTAATGTCTCAGTTCATTCGCCACGTTGTCATATATTGGAGATTCATAAATGATGTGTTCGGGTGTGCCGCCTTGAGGGCCACAGTCACACGCTGGTGTAGCCCATTTTCCAAATCGACATAAGTATGTCGGATATGGTCCATGCCCTGTAAGAAAGTACAGCAGACCTCTACTTGGCTCGAAGTAACGCATCTCTAATCTTTCCTTAATATTAGGCAGCAGTTGAAATATCCTTCTCCCCGTTTCTTCATTTTCCGACGATTCCTGCCATAGCTCCTCCCCCCTCCTTCTAATAGAAAACTTGTCACCTACCTGTACCCCCCATGATTTCCCTGGTCTTTTCAATTTTCCCTGTGGTTATCCAATATCATGCTGCCTGTTCCCGTATCTTGACGTCTAATGGGAACAACCCCATCAAAACTAAAACTAATACCTCCCCCCCCCCCCCCAGGAGTAGTTTGATGTGCTCCAACGAAGCGTAACCCATATTCCACTGCACCCTTCTTACAGTTATGACAGGCATCAGCCTCGTGAGCCTGTGTGCCCAGACCCCACACTCGTATCCTACTATTGACGTTAAAATACTATTGCGATAAAGTTTAAGGAGATTGGGTGACAGATGGAATCTTTTATGGCCAATGTTGATGAGATTATTTAAAACTCCCAGGGCTCGTTGAGATATGGTATCTACATGAGATGTGGAATTCCACTTTTCATCAATTATGACCGCTAGATATCTACCCTCGCGGCGCCTAAGAACTGGTGTTTCCTCCATACGGTTGGATTCCTTATCAGGCTACCTTTCAGCAATCTATAGGTGGATTTGTGTGGCGCAACCTTCATTTTCGTTCCGTGGTAACATTCAACAAGCGATGTTATTGTTCGTTCCATTTTGGGTTCTACGTCCTCACGGCTACGGCCGCCAACCTGCAGCAAGAGGCCGTCTGCGTAGGCTATCACGTCTAGCACGTCCTCGTTGAGTTCTAATTATTCTAGTAGCGGTTCTATATTTACATCCCAAAAGAGTGGCCCCAGGACATATCCCTGGGGGCACCCCTTCGTAATGGTTTTACTTATTTTTCCGCTAGGCGATGATAACCAAACCTCCCTGTCCTCACAATAGCTCCTCAGACAGGGACCCTGGGCACTCCTTCTCAAGCAAGTGGGAGAAGAGCGAAGGCCACCACAGATTGTCGAAGGCGCCATTGATATCCACCATGATGCCCACCACATATTTGTGCGGGGCTGAGCTGTAGACCTCGGCCGCCAGAGACGCTGATCGCCCCGGCCGAAAGTTAAACTGCCTGTCGCTCATCCCGCACAGGATCCTGTGTGCCATCAGCCAATAGCTTCTCCAGTAATTTCCCCAAGATATCTAGGAGACATATTGGCCTATAGGTCTTTCCCTTTCTTTATAATCACATTTCCCCTTTTCCAAATTTTCGGAAATTTACCAAGCCTTAGGCACTCATTAAAGAACCCTGTGAGAGGTTCTATTAGCTGAGGGCGAGGAATTGTACATCCTCCGCTACTATGCCGTCTGGCCCTGGAGCCTTCCCCCTCTTAAGGGGGTAGGACGTCAAACGGGCCGACTTGGGGTAGGAGAGTCACCACAGGACATTTTAATTTCTACTGTCTATACTTTTACAAATAAATTCATAAAACTTTGTCACCATGACCAGAAAGGATTGAGGACTCACACTCATCGCAGTGAAACTTCAAAAACGTAGCAAAATACCTTTTTTTATATGTGAAATTTCATCATTTTTTCACTTATTACTGGCTGCATTTGTTGCTATAGGTACACTTTTCTTCCTAAGTGAGAGAGATTCTTTGATGAATTTTTCATAGCATACAAACAGTAGTTACAGGTGTATGAAACTCTAGAATTTTCCAAATCTATTAAAAAACTGTGGAAAAAATTGAGATAATTAACTATATAACTTGAGTTTTTTCTAAACATGAAGTTTAAAATGTAACAGTTCATTCATTTTTTTTCATAAATTAAATAACTTCTAGAGTTTCATACACCTGTAACTATGGTTTGTATGCTGTACAAAAGTCATCGAAGAATCTCTCTTACTTAGGAAGAAAAGTGTACCTATAGCAACAAATGCAGCCAGTAGTAAGTGAAAAAAATGATGAAAATTCACATGTAAAAAAATGTGTATTGTTACGTTTTTGAGCTTCCACTGCTATGACTATGAGTCCTGAATCCTTCCTGGTCATGCTTTTAAAGTTTTATGAATTTATTTGTATAGGTATAGACAGTGGAAATTAAAATGTCCTGTGGTGCCTCTCCTGCTCAAAGTCGGCCCGTTTGGCGTCCTACCCCCTCTTAAGAGATTTGATATGTACCGCCACTTCTTACTCCGAAAAAGGGTACACTACGGTGCCGTTGGTGCACTCTTCATGATCTTTGCTGCGGATCTGGCTTTGGATTTCGCTCTCCTCATTCTCCTCATCATCTGGTAACAGGGACCTAAGGAGGACCTGCAAGGAACCTGTCATTCGGCCGCCATCTCTGATCGTCGAAAGAACCGCGAGAGATCTTACATTTTCTCTGACCAGCTTATAGGGGACTCCACAAGGGTTAGTGGCTAGTTGTTGCAGCACATATCTTTCCCAGCTTTTAACCCTAACGTCCTTTAGTTCTTTCTGGAAGATGTCTTTGGCTTCTCGGTATCGCTGCAGCCAGAACTGTTTTTCTTGCCAGATGACACTTCGCTGGTAGTACCTCCTCGCGCGTCTTACAGACTGGCGCATACGTTCAAGGTCGGCAGTCTATAGTGATGGGGAAGCCACAACGGCTCTCCTCCTGATTGGTACAGCAGCTTTCACCACTCTATTGACCCCCGCCAGTTCTTCAGCATACCTATCTACGACTACGTCACCTTCAGGCAATGGAGTAACATCAAACTCCCGAGCTGGGCATTGTCAGTCTGTCTTCTCCTCGTCATTTAGGCTGAAGACGATCAGATTGTTGTTACTTGTTGTAACTTGGTCTAAGACTCTCCAGTTCTTGATGTCGCTGATGGTAGTGTTGACAGGGTGACATCTATGTTCGTTCCAAATCCGCCTCCACCTCTATAGGTGGGGGGATTCCCTGGTCTATTTGCCACAACTAGTTGGGAGACCATGACTAGCTCTTCAGCCTTCTCCCCATTTGCATCTCTAGTGCCGCTGTGCCATAGGGGGGATTTGGCATTCATATCGGTGGTTATGATAATCTTTCGCCCTCGCAACGCCGTGGTGACTCGAGTGAGATGATCCGAAAAATCTTTAAAATTACCTCCATACTGGAAGTACATACTGATGATGTAGACGAGTCCCAAAGGTGACGTTGCCGTGGCTATTTGATAGTTGAGTTATGGTAGTGACCCGTAGGGCCCCATCTGCTACATTTAGAGCTGCTTTTGGCTCTTCTTCAGTGTAAATTACCTGCCAAGTGGCTGCCATAAAGGAAATTCGCCCAGCTTGGGAGTATGGCTGCTGCAGGCAAATTACATCCAGCCTCCACTCATGCACTACCCTACGCAGTTCCTACATGACCAAATGACTATTGTGTGTGTTTATCTGTCAAATCATTATTTCACTTGTCATTATGGAAAGTAAGTATGTACGTTACAAGCAGGCCACGTCTTTTTCCAAACTAACGCAGTGTGTTCATTTGCTAAGACTCCATGTAGATTTCCTCCAAGTCAAATCATTCATCTCGTCCCTCAAAAACCTTTTTGATGAGGTCACGCAGTTCTCTGAAGTCAATGGGAGATTGTCCGCAGCCTCCATTGTCGAGAAGGTGACCTTTCTGCCATTTTTATGTCCTATGCGTACGACGTGTCTGAGTGCAGTTGTCAAGACAGCCACTGCTACAAGAGCGACCGCTGCATGGCGAAATCTAAGTTGGGGTACATCCTTCTCGCGTCTGCTCCAGTAGCTCTTTGTGCTGCCTGTAGTAGCATGGCGCTGTTAACTGTATTGTCCAGTCGTATTTGTTGTGAATGTCCTTTTTGTGCTGGTATGATGGTGTTTATTGTACTGGCAAGCGAGATTTTGTCTAATACTTCGCCGCCTTGAATTATAACTGGTCGGCCCACTGCCACTGGTCGCCCAACATACCATTCCGCTTCCTCTGTGTTACAGGACCCCCGGTTGAGGGAGGTGGAGACACCCTGAGGAGCCTTAGTCACTGGCTCAGTCTGAATGCATGCATCGACCATCGTTGTTCCTCGTTCTCTCGTCTCCGAGAAACACTTTAGAAAGTCTTTGAACTTGCATGCCCTCTCCGCATCCCACCTCCTCTTACTCGGGGACTTTCTTTTCTTGACTATCCTGGTCTTAATGACAGCATCAGCCATAGTCTATTCGAGATATTAGACGCTGTTCCAGCATTTTATATGTTGGGCAATTTCTACCAGTGGCACCGCAGGTCTTTATGTCCCTACGCGTGCATGGTATACAGACAGCTGCCGGGTTGAAAGCACCGTTTCCAGCGCACTACAGGACCCCTGGTTGAGGGAGGTGGAGACACCCTGAGGAGCCTTAGTCACTGGCTCAGTCTGAATGCATGCATCGACCATCGTTGTTCCTCGATCTCTCGTCTCCGAGAAACACTTTAGAAAGTCTTTGAACTTGCATGCCCTCTCCGCATCTCTCCTCCTCTTACTCGGGGACTTTCTTTTCTTGACTATCCTGGTCTCAATGACAGCATCAGCCATAGTCTATTCGAGATATTAGACGCTGTTCCAGCATTTTATATGTTGGGCAATTTCTACCAGTGGCACCGCAGGTCTTTTTGTCCCTACGCGTGCATGGTATACAGACAGCTGCCGGGTTCAAAGCACCGTTTCCAGCACACTAGTCCCCTTCAGTACCTGGTCACAGCCGATTTCACTCGTCCCGCATCGGCAAGTGCATACTGCACTCCGGAGAAGCGGATGCACCTCTCGTTCTACTGGCCTAATTTGCAAGACACCGCCTATCATTAAACGCATAAAAAGCTTACGTGTCTGCTTTCCTACAGTCACATCCAGTGGCATCGAGAAGACTTAAACGTACTTTGGTGTAAGCCGAAGGCGAAAAATTCGGAAAATGGGAGACCAGACGACACGAGAGGCGGTCCCGCCACAGTAAAACGAGGTGGGGCCTGTTGCGTTGTTAGTAGCTTAGTAGCAACAGGAGAATGGGTCGCTCAGGAGAACTCATTGACATAGAACGTAGGCTAGTCGTACAATATCATCTAAGTAACATTTTAGCCCTTCGAAAGCTGCGTAAGTCGACTGATATGGATGTGATTTTGAAACGGAAATGCTGTGGAACATCCACAGTTAAACCAAGTCTATGCAGACCTCATGTAGTGAGGGACTGGTTCAAAATGGCTCTGAGCACCATGCGACTTAACTTCTGAGGTCATCAGTCTGAGGGACTGGGGTCATCGAGTACTGCGGAGGGTGGTAGTAAAAAAGTCACATGAAATCATTGCAGCTAGCACAAGACTGTGCTAGGGAGCTATAACGAAAGACGTACCGTGGTCGAGCAACTGCTCGTAAGTCATCCATTTCTGTTGTCAATGCTAATCGACGCTTCAGGTGGTGTAAAGAGCGATGCCATTGGACAGTTGATGAGTGGAAGGAGTGAACTATACGATATATGCTACGATGAGGCAATGTTGTGGAAGGATTTGGGTTTGGCCAATGCCTGGAGAACGTCACCTGATATCGTTTATAGTGCCAACAGCGAAGTGTGGAGGACATGATGTTACGGTGTGGGGTTGTTTTTCGTGGGTGGACCTATCGTTGAACTTATTGGAACACTACATTCGTAACACTTTTTACAGCCTGAGTACAGTAGAGGAACAGTTTGGACGTGATGACTGTTTATACCTGGCAATGCACTCTGTACTAAAGCATCATCTGTCAAGCATTGGTTTGTGGACAGTAATATTGCTGAAATGGACTGGCCTGCCATGAGTACCGACCGGAACTCCAGCGTCCAAAACCACTACTCGCTTTGGTTTCCGGTTGAGGAAGAATGGGCTACCATTCCTCCACAGATATTCAGACACCTCATTGAAAATATCTCCAGCAGAGTTCATGCCGTCAAAAAGACGAAGGGTGGACACAGCCCACGTTAATGTCCACTGATAGGTGTCGGATACTTTTGATCAATTTTTTGCGAAATAAACACTTTTTACCTAAGTGCGGATTATCCCAGAATAATGAATTCATTTGGTTACACAAGACTATATCTTCTACAACAGTGAAGACACATACTTTTGCTCAGGATTTGTATGTTTTACTTGCAGAGGAACCAATCATTTTTAAGAGTACTAGCTGACAACTTTGGCATTGCAGGGTATTCATTTTGCCAGTCTTCTGTTAGAAGCGAAAATAAAAATTTTACTGAGTTTGTAGTTAAGTATCGAAAGAATTTAATTTCCATATATTCCTGAAAATACTTTTAGAGTCATGAAACAGTCGTACAAAGAAATGTGTATAATGTACAAATGTGTAAGTATAGTATCCTCATTAAGAAACATGTTCCCGGACTGTATCTGTACGCTGTGTGTAGTTGATTCGTATGTCCACAACGCGATTTTGTAGACATCTATGGTAACTCCTCTTCTTGACTCTATAAACAGCTATCGTTTTCACCTACAGCCGTTTGCGCTGCGCAGTTGAAAGTTGTCAAAAGCGCTGCCTGGGGTCAGAGATATCCTTAAGTTTACTCTACTGTACGGGTGTCTTAGTAGTAAAGTATAAACGTATTAAATCTTCATACATGATTTGTAGCTCTTAAAAAATATTAAGTCTGAAGCCTTTCCTCTCTGTGTGCCGGGTACTGACACCATGAACTTCTTTAGCCTTACCGCCTGTAAGAGCAAATTACATACATTATTCTTTACATCTAACAGAAATTACTCGTCCTGTTTGTCCTACATAACAGATGGACTAATTATATAGACACTTGAGTTACGTAAGGGAAAGTGTGCTGGTATCAAACAGCGAATATTATTTTTTAAACTATTGTTGGTAGAAAATGGTACATTATAGTCGTATTTGTTTTGTAGGAGACGCTAAATCCTTTAAGACACAGGTCCTAGATCAGGTACAGATTTTTTTTCTTTTCATCACGTTCGTTATTACGAGAAGTGCCGAGAGTGCTTTATTTGTGAATACAATATCCAATATGGTTGGCTCTTATCCATTACTGACCGCAGCAGTTTAAATCAAACTAATATCAGCTAGGAAAAAAAGTACGAACATATATAATGCAGATCGTTTATTAATTACAGACCATAAGCCTGGAGAACTTCATGATGTCAGAATACTGCACACAGAGAAGAAAGGCTTTAGACTTAAATGTTCTTGAAGAGTTAGAAATTTTCAAACGCCTTTCTTCTAATGGTGGTTTCATTCTTAAAGAGCAGTTGCAATCACGTAATGAAACTTTTTAATGATATGAATCAATTAACTTGAAACGCCTAACGTTGAGACCCCTTTTCTCTCAGAGTAGACTCTAAAATATCTTCTTCATCTCTCTTTTTCATTTATTACATTGCAACCGCTTCGTACAAAAATGTACGTAATATTTTCTGTCACATTGTCCTATATAATGTTTCATTTGGCATAATACTGGCTATTGATATTAGAGCAGAACACGTACACGGTATTTAAAATATTTTCGAAAGTTAGGCAGCTGCTATCTTCAGCTGTGACTGGATGGCGCGACTTGTTTCACGCCCACGTGGTGGCATAGGTATAGTTTCACTGGCATTTTCAGTGTCTTTAATTTTATGTCGTTTTAACATTAAGTTCTTTATGAAGTGTTTTACGTTACGAGAGCATTATTGCTCTTTAATTGGTTCGTCAGTTACTACATGTGACTACAGTCATCTTACAAATATATTCGGAATAAAAACTGGTTAGCCTTCAGTTTTTTCTATGTTAACTTTTGCCTATAGCCGTTTTAGGTAATCGTGAATTTTTTAATAAAGGCACCTATAGAACGGTCTCTAAACCTGGTAAAAGCAACAGGTTGGCTATTTTACACCCATCATATTCCTTTACGGTTGCTCTCTCACAACCATGTTTAAAATATCGCCTGCGAAATTTATTGCGAATACAGTTAGCAGCAGAGTAGTAATACCGTTAAACGTTATACACGGTGCGGCAGTTTCTCGCGCATCTCATTTTTATGACGTCATATCTCCCGACATATGCTAGGTAGTTCGTTCGCATCCCAAGCTATTGTTGTCTGATAGTAAGGGATATGAGAGAAAAGTCTGGATGAAATCGGTCCGGTGATTTAGGACACACACACACACATACATCCATTTTTATAATAAGTATGAATATTTTTTATTTTCATGTACATACCACGTTCGATTATTTTTTTCTGTTATGTTTTCATTTATTTTTTACAATTGTTCAATGTCCTCACCAGTCGCGAATGACATCCAGACCGTGGTCAAAATCGCCTTATACTTTTTGAGCATGCTTGCAGTCGCTCCATTATCTTCTATTGTTATGGTGCGTGGCAGTACATCATAAGTTGTTCGAAGGGGAGACACATAGATGTAAATTGTACTTAATCTCCGTCAAAAAATAAATTACGTCAGAGATTTGGCCAATGGAGCAGTGAAAGACCTGTACGACCCCTCCTTACGTCATTGTTAAGATAGTCTCTTACAAGCAGTTACATGAGCAGTGGCGCCAGTTGGTGTTCAAAAACGAAATTTTCATGGTGTACCCAGCATATCCGGTTACGTGATACCTGTATCTGTTTTTATGCAAAAATAACGATCGATAAATCTTCTTTTCGTGAAACTGCACAAGATACGTGAATCTAGTGATTCATTATCGAATAGGGTATGTGGATCTGCGGTACCTGCATTCCTGCCTTGTTGTGGTTCACTTTTCCACTAGGTGATGGAATATAGCCTCACTAATTAACACAAAACGAGGAAGAATTTTTTATTTTTTTATTTTATTATACTCATGTATTTATTCATCAGCATGCCCACAGTGTATTTACAAATCTTGACACACTGTTATTTACCACCGTCATGGTGGGCTTGTAGCATATGAATCCTGTAAGGTTTCAAACACAAACGTCGTCACGAATAGACCCAAGACAGTTACATGAGGAATGGCCATCTGCGGACAGCACTTCTGTGGATGCGTGCCAAACTCTGTTGAATGCGCTCTACGTGTTGAACGAGAGACCTGTAGATATCTCCGTATAAAAGCAACCAGTGTCTGGAGCCATCGTCGAACGCTTTGAGCAGAGTGCGGTGCAGCTTCATGCTCTCGACAAAGAACACGATACGCAGCTCTAAATGAATACCTGTTGAAGCGCAGATCGGTAAAACATCTTTCGCAGCTGTGTTACCGTCATCTGGACATCACGTGCGTTAGGTAATGAATGAACCAGCGAGAGAGATAGCGAGGGAGAGGCAACCACATGAACGAGCAACTGACACCTGGCGCCAACGTAGACATTTAGTTTCGAGGCGTAAGGTAAAATCTACCTTAATTTCCTGTCTTTATTCATGTAGAATGTAGAGGCTAGGGAAATCAAATATTGTCTCAAATATCCCTTACTAAGCCGTATTACATTAGGGATAGAGAATACGCCAGATGCATGAACTTGTTAATTTATGTATCGGCGTTATGTATAAATACTCTTACTGGCGTATTAAATTTCATTCCTGTTTGTGGAAGTATTTCCTTTCTGACAGTGATAATCCGTGCATCAACAATCTTCAGATTTGTTACTGCCCGCTACTTTTACACCGGCTGACAGTATGATCAACACCATAGCTCACTTAAGTTCGATTGTCGCGTGGATTCTGCATCTTGTTCGTAACAACACATCTCGTCACCTGCAATAATTCTTGGCAAAGACTGTAAGTTGACACATGGTTACGCACGGTACACAACTGAAAAATCATTGACTACTTGTTACATTGTAAACAAAAACAACGCTTTCGACGTGGCTTATGTTTATGCGCGTATGACATTCCAACATGCGATTAAAACCTGTGACCGGCAAGGTTACAATGCAGTAGGACGCGTCATTAGTGCCGTCTACCCACAGAAATAAGGGTTTAGTTAACACTGGGTTTTCCTTAAAGCATTCTTAAATTTTACCGATTACAATGTAATTTGTTACATCAATCCATTTCGTAACAATTACAACGGATATACCTAGAAAAAGTGCACTTGCCTATAGACTACGCGATAGTTTGGGGTTCTCTGCCGAACACTCACCATCCGATACGCAGATAGCGAAATCAGACAGCAGTCAGAGCAAAATCACTTCGACTCTCAAAGTTTTATCGGTAAATTTTTGAAGAATTCGTAACATATTTCCTGAATGTACTGCCTTCCAGGAAAGTTCTCCCACTTGGGACCGAGAGCTGGTTGAAATTTGAAGTAGAAAGCTCTGAGATATTTAGTGAGTCATGGAACGTATATCGGAAAGACAGATTAGACGCCGTAGGGCGGGGAGTGTCAATTTCAGTTGACCAAAACATTGTCTCTATTGAGGACAAAACTGAGTATGACAGTGAAGTTACCTGGTCGCGTATAACAGGTAAGAAACCAAGTTAACTGATGGATGTTAGTGCCCCAGCCACCCGACTCCACTGTGACCTAGAGTCATTCAAAGAAAATCAACCGCCAGTAGCGTGTAAATACCCAAATCATGCAATACTAGTTGGAGGCGACTTCAACCTACTGAGTGCAAATTGGGACGGCTACGCAGGTACGGCAGGGTGGTACAGACAGAATGTCTAGCAAAGTACTTTTGAACTCGTTTTCCGAAAACTATCTGGAATAGCTAATTCGGTAGCCCATACTCAATGGAAATATCGTACACTACGAAAGGCCGGAGCTTGTTGATGGCATCAGTATAGAGTCGGAGATTAGTGATCAAGATGTCATCATGGCGACTGTGGATACTGAAGTTAATAAATCCCTCAAGAAGGCTAGGAGAGTGTGTCTGCCAGAGAGAGGAGATAAGCAATGTTAGCATCTCATATAGACAATGAACTCTCATCATTTAGTTCCAGTACAATAGACATAGAGGAATTATGGGCACAGTTGAAAAAGATTTTAAATCGTGTTCAAGACGTGTGCCTGCGTAGTAGTGGATTAAGGACGGAAAAGGCGCACCGTAGATTAACAATGAAATCTGTAAAATGCTGAGGAAGCACAGAATGTTGCACTCTCGGTTCAAAAGGGAACGCGCAAATGACGGAAAGCAAAGATTGCTAGAGATTCGTGATGCCTGCAGTAACTACCACCATAACATGTGCCACTATGCTATCTGTGGAAATGATCTGGCCGAGACCCCGAGAAAATTCTGTCCGTATGTAAAAGCGCTAAGTGGGTCCAAGGCTTCCATCCAGTCACTCGTTATCCAATCTGGTATGGCAATAGAATGTAGCTAAACAAAAGTTGAAGTTCTCAATTTCTTTAAGAAATAGTTCACGTAGAATAATCGTACAAGCATAGCGTCGTTTGACCATCGCACAGAGGCAGCCGCACCGAGCACACAGCCATGCCGTACCGCAGGAGAGGATATAGGAGAAGGAGCAGACTACCAGTTTACAAGACAGTGGACAGCTTCTCGTTTGTTCCAAACAATGTATCTTAAGAGGAGCTACTTACTGGACCGATCACATTTGTTGGATGCAAGATTAACTTTTCATGTACAACCACAGAAACTGTTCCAGGCAATTCATGGTTAACACTTGCCGTAGTACGAGGTAGTGATAAGCCATTAGAAGGATTGGAGGCCTACTACGACAGAGACATTATTTCTTATCGCACCTTTGCAATTGGTGTTCAAGGTGACAGGAACTATGGAACAGCTGTTGTACATAGTGTTAAACCATTTTCATTATATACAAGGAACAGAAGACGTGTTAATGCTAATGAAAGAATCAATATTTGGGCCAAGATTGTTGGTACTTTAGCAAACTATATTAATGTACAAGGTGATATCACTGTATACTATCATTGTTAATAAAGAGAACCATCCTTATCTATCCCATTAGATGTACAACCACAGAAACTGTCCCAGGCAATTCATAGTTAACACTTGCCGTAGTACATAGTATTGGGCATATCTAGCGTTAAGAAGCAGCTGAAAGAACTGAAAACAAATAAGTCATCAGGTCAGGATGGAATCCCAGTTCGGTTTCATAGGTAAATGTAAATGTTGTGTGACTAGGGCCTCCCGTCAGGTAGACCGTTCGCCGAGTACAAATCTTTCGATTTGACGCCACTTCGGCGACATGTGCGTTGATGGGGATGAAATAATGACGATTAGAACAACACAACGCCCAGTTCCTGAGCGGAGAAAATCTCCGACACAGCCTGAAATAGAATGCAGGCCCTTAGTATAGACGTTCCATCGCGCTGACCACTCAGCTAGCGGAGTGGACGGTTTTACAGGTTACTCTTGCATTTGTTGCAAGCCTCTCGTAGCCCGCAAAGCCCCAAGCTACAGGATGAAAGCGCAGGTGACTCCTGTACACAAAAGGGGTAAATCAGCGAACCCACAAAATTACAGACCAATATATTTAACATTCGTTCGCTGCAGAATTCGTGAACACAGTCGAATGTCATGAATTTCCTAGATACCAAAAAAAATTTGTCCACGAATGAGCATAGTTTTAGAAAAAATCGCTCGTAAGAAACTCAATTTATCGTTTTATCACATGATATACTGCGAACTGTGGTTGAAGGTCAACAGCAGATACCATATTTCTAGATTTCTGAAAAGCGTTTGACACAGTTCCCCACTGTGTGCTGTTAACGAACGTACGAGCATATGAAATAGGTTGCCAGATATGTGACAGGCTAGACTTCTTAAGTAACAACCCAGTATGCTGTCTTCGCGAGTGTTTATCAGAGAGATGGGCATCGTCAGACGTGCCCCACGAAGTGTGATAGGACCGCTGTTATTTTTTGTATACGTAAATGATCTTGCAGACAGGACGGCATCTGTCTGCGCTTGTTTGCTGATGATGCTGTGGTGTACGCGAAGGTGTCGAAGTTGAGTGACTGTAGGAGAACACAAGATGACTTAGACAATTTTTCTAGTTCTGTGATAACGTCAGCTAGATGTAAATGTAGAAAAATGTAAGTTAATGCTGATCCGTAGCAAAAACAAACCTATAGTGTTTGGATACTGTATTAGTAATGTCCTGCTTGAGACAGTCATGTCGTTTAAAATGTTTGGGCGTGATGTTTCAAAGCGATATGAAATGGAACTGGGCGTGTGACGACTATGGTAGGGAAGCCAAATGGTCGACTTCCCTTTCTCTGGAGACTTTTAGGAAAGTGTGGTTCGGCCGGTTACTGTGGCCGAGCGGTTCTAGGCGCTTCAGTCTGGAACCGCGCGACCGCTACGGACGCAGGTTCGAATCTTGCATCGGCCATGGATGTGTGTGGTGTCCTTATGTTAGTTAGGTTTAAGTAGTTCTAAGTTCTATGGGACTGACGACCTCAGAAGTTAAGTCTCATAGTGCTCAGAGCCATTTGAACCATTTTTGAAAGTGTGGTTCATATGCAAAATAGGCTGCATAAAGGACTCTAAAGATGCCTGTTCTTGGATACTCTTTTCAAGTGTAGAGATCCTCATCAGGTCAGATTAAATGAAGACATCGAAGCGATTCGGAGGCAGGCTGCTACTTTCGTTAGCGGTAGGTTCGAACAATACGTAAGTATTACGGATATCCTTTCAGAACTCATATGGGAATCCTTGGAGGGATATTCATTTCGAGAAGCATGATTAAGAAGCTGACTGCGGAATCATTCTCTCGCTAACAATATACATTTCCTGACGTAACTCGCTCTGTTTGCGAGTGGAACAGGAAGGGAAACGACTGTTAGTGGTATGGGATACTTGCCATCAAGCACCTTACTTGCGAAGTATGGTTGTAGATGTAAATGTAGATAATATGGAATGTGTATTGTTTTTGTAAAGCAAACGTATTTATTGAAGCTTAATACTCTCTGTTGGCAACATAATTAAGTATACACATATATCAACACTGCCAAACATAGGGCGCGTAAGAACACAGCAGTAAAGCTTATGTTTGCTTCTGGCCGAATTCACTCTTATCTAATTTACGTTCTGTTGATGCTTTACTACCAAATCAGATATCTCGTGCCGCGCGGAGTGGCCGCGTGGTTAGAGGCGCCATGTCACGGTTTGCGCCGCCCCTCCCGCCTGAGGTTGGAGTCCTCCCTCGGGCATGAGTGTGTGTATTGTTATTAGCGTAAGTTAGTTTAATATGTCCAGGGACCGATGACCTCAGCAGTTTGGTCCCTTAGGAACTCACACACATTTGAACATCTTTTTAGATATCTCACGAAGAGATTCAGAAGGATTGGTAGTGTTTCAGGAAAAATTTTCAAGTATCCCATAAGGAGAAAGGTAAACACTGTAGTAAGGAAAACACCGTAAAAGACTCAGGTTAGCAGAACAGATTTACCTCGGGAATTTTGCAAGGATTAATAAGACTGGCGAGAAGCTGGTGGGAAAGCTGTTATCACAGTTTCGGATCCCTCACGCAGTTCTTAAATTTACAGCTCCCATAAAAGTTTTTTTAAACGAGCAGAGGAATGTCGATCTGTTATTTCCCAGATCGGACTTGTATATGGCTTAAATGAGTTTTACGAGAGCACTCATCAGAAGTATTTTTGGAAACTTCCTTGTACCTGTACATAAATGTAGAGAATATACGTATGGAGCAGTAACCCACCTTGGGTGAGGTAGCATAGTGTGGTTTATTTGGGCCTTAAGTACAAGGTAAACACTAAAAGGCACAGGCACTGCCCGTCCACCGTAAGAACACTCTGCAAGCTCCGCGAAATCAGACCTACCAGCATCCTTCTCTTGGCACTGCCTGTGCAGTCGGCGCCTCTATCCCTCTGTTATGCTGCCTGTTTCTGGCTCTTCTTCCCATTAAGCCACCAGCATCCAAACGTCTTCCGCTTGTCACAGCCTAGGGCCCAATGGTCCCGCCAGATCCCCACGTTGCCCCGATCGCCATCTCGTTGGCACACTCTCGCCCGCACAGACAAAACTGCTAAGAGCTTTGGCGCCATCTGTTGAGTAGGGTGAGGCCTCAAATTGTGTTGCGATAATCACACTATAAGTCTTTTTATCCAGAGGTTTGAATTCTGGTAATGTCAGGAAATTGCCATGCGTAGAAAGAAGAACAGATAGTGAAAACTGTCAATTTTAAACACTCACCAACATTCCTGTTACTTGCCAGTACAGTGCACAAAAAATCAGTTTTGTTTCTTTGCGTGAATTCATCACAATTTCGTCCATCGCTATTATGACAGATTGTACAGTAACACACCAGTAACATAACTGTTGCTTTACCCTTTACTTTTTTTTAAATTTCCGTTACATGCTCCCATATACACGATAGTTTCCCACTGTCGGAGCTCTGTCCTAGAGACAAATTGGAAGAGAAACACTCAGAAGTCTTTACAAAGGGGACACACATTCCTTATTACACGATTGTGCTAGTGTGGTGAAAATACTTTTTTGCAAGAAAAGTAACTTAGTCACCGCAACGTGGCACATTCGACATCAGTAACATTATAGTTCTCATTCAGGAGGAGTGCAGTCTAAATCCCCTTCTTGCCATCATGATTTAGATTTCTATGTGTTCCCCTAAATCAATAAATGCTAATATCAGGGTGGTAATTCGAAAATATTTCATTGTCACCACATACACAGGGAAAAATCATAATTGTAATAAAATAAGAAAAACCGGAGGTCGCACAGAAAAATTTAAGTGTAAGTTCCTTAGAGACGAACTACTCCTTCCTTTCCAGTAGGAGCCTCTACTGTATCTCTAAAGGTTTTCCAATCTTTCTTTTTTCCCTGTGTCGCTAGATACGCTAATGCAAAATATCCATATAGTCTCATAAATATCCCTAATATATACATCGTTAAAGAAATTTAATGTTTGGAATTCATAGATGTTCCTAACGTGTACAAGATTTGTTAAGAAAATGTAATTTTTCTAGTAATCCGTATTTCTTTGAGAGCAGTACTACATGTTTCTGCGAAGACGTGCGCTACTTTAGTCAAATCATACACGCACAAAGCACAGGAATTGTCAGCCTCAGAATATAGCATTCGAACGAATGCTGCTGCGTATTCAGCACAACCCATGCGCGTGAAGTGGAAGTCACACAAATTAGCTGTAACCAAGTACTATTTACTGTGTTGTTTCGCCAGATTTGCAAACTACCGGAGAAATACACGTGTAATGGTGGCCGTAGTTGGTTCAGCGCCGGCGCGTAATTGTTCCAGCCAGTTTTGCCGCCATAGTCTGATAGCGCAACGGAGAGGAAAACGTCACGCGGTATTACGGTGATATGTTACTCTAACGTCCCGGCGTTTTATGTCCCCTCCTGCACCACTGTGCATAAAAATATCGTGTAGAAGCCCATTACTTCTTCCCTTTTCTCACTCTTCTCCATTCTTTCTGGGTCCTCCACCTTCCTCGCCATTTGGCTCTCTCTCTGCCACGAACACACACACACACACACACACACACACACACAGTCACAGTGCCCGACCATTCAGTGTCAGTCCATGACGACTGCGAGATGGACCAGGGCTCGGTTGCATTGACAAACGAGCTAGTGTCATCAGGCGGTATCACACCAATGATGATGATGATGACACCGGCGACGTTGGTGTTTGAACGCGCTTTGAATGCATCGGCGACGAACCAGGTCGGGCGACCAACGAATCTTAGTCGAGCCATTTAGTGGAGCAGTTGATGAAGGCACATCTCTTAGTCTCCACACACCCATCAACTCTGCGACGGGAGAAGACGAAGAAGAAGCAATTAACCATCAGAATGCAGCTTTAATGAGGACACACAAACATGGAAAACAAAACAGAAAAATCGACTTAAATACATACCTGTATCATACGTAGAGTCAAACTGCGGTCACTTATTAGCCCCTGATGAACCATCATTTCCATTGTGGCTCTTGATCTCTGATTTTATAGGCTCTCTCGATGTTGTTGTTCCCGCACTGAAACGACTTGTTTTTATAGCCGAAACCACATTCCTTTTCTTATTACAACCAATAGAAAACAGGTATTCTTGCATTTAGCCACGTAGTTTTAGGCATGACGGCACCTGCTCGTGATGTGTGTTGGCACCGCTATCTTTCACCGCTTCCACCGGTTTTCTTAATTAGAGAACAATTTTTTAATGTAAGTGCACGAGCTGGTCCATGACATGGACAGTAGATCCGCTATTCAAAGAAAGAATAAATTACTGCACACCGATAATAGTATCTGCAGCATGTTACCCAAACATGAGATGCCATTGTCGAAGAATACCATACACATTTTCGTAGTGGCGGCTGTGGCGGCGGCGGTGACGGTGGCTTTGGCAGCGCCCCAGGGTGGATTTGGAGTAGCAGTGTCTGAAACGTGGATCCACTTGCGTTAGGTGCAGGATATTGTTCTTGCTACATCTGGGAATATTATTCATTGTAGACTCACAGTGCACTACCTCTATGTGTACGCCGTGCAATGAAGTCTACCATTTGATGTGGATGTGGATGTCACTGAACTGGCATCTCCTACCCGTTTACATGACGCGTACAGCGACTTGCTACAGTGTCCGAAGCGCATAGTCCCGCGAAACAGATCCACCCTAAAGCTGTTACCAACACTGGGGAATAAGCAAACATAGATTCTGCAATACAAAAACTCAGTAATGTTTCGTGTTAGGGATGGAAAATTTTACTATCACCCGTTGCATCTACTTCGAGCAGCATTGCTGGATGAAGGAGTATTCTGATGCAAACTCCGAACAGAGGGCTGTCGAGATGTGTGACTTTGAAGAACATTTGTACAACTTAACAGTAATTCAGTTATTGGAAAATCCATGAAAATGTTAAACAATTCATTTTGACATTACGGTACAAGCGATTACATCGCCATGCCAAATTTCAAATGGATCACCATCTTCAATTAAGGACTAGTCGCTGTGGAAACGGCCAAGTTTCCAGTGCAGTTCACGAAACTTGTATCAGTATGTGTGTTTTGGACTCTCTCTAAACTCCACATGTGCCACTTTCATTATGAGATTGTGAAGCCAAACTTCTGAGATTCCAAGTTATTTTATATGGATACAGACGATTTAGTATATTGTGTGAGGGGCTGTGATCCGTATAAAGTAATTAGACGCAACCACGAGGAATTTGATATGTCTGCATATGCAGCCGATAATCCTTAGCTAATAACAAAAACAAGAAGGTCATTGGCCTGATGAAACATTAGGTAAATAGTTCTCAGACTGTGTAAGGCTCAGATCACATACCGTACAGAGGCAGATGCCACCTAGAGGCGCTCTAAGTCTGTGCATTGTGCAGCCATGAAGACACTCAAGAGTGATGATTACTAGAGGTTCCCACTCGAAGGCGTTGGCGCCGCTCATATATGGTGCACCAGGTAATCTATTTTAAAATCAAGAAGCCGTAAGTTACATACTGCACTGCAATTGAGGCTGTCACGTCATGACGACAAATTGTTCATCTGTGTAGAAGAGACTGACCTCCAACCATGCTCACACTATTTATTGAGTGATTGTGTGACTGTGTACTTATTTATTTGTAAATGGGAGACGTATGCGCGAGTGTGTGTGGAATAAATGCTTGAAGCACTTGTCATAGCTGTGTGTGTTTGTGTGTGTGTGTGTGTGTGTGTGTGTGTGTGTGTGTGTGAGAGAGAGAGAGAGAGAGAGAGAGAGAGAGAGAGAACACATGCCTAACTGCGCATATTTCTCCGTATACTACGTATTGCGTAGTATGTACATGACTGCACACTATGTGTGTGTGTGGAAGCTAGTTGGTTGAGTTTGGGGTGGGGACCAAACAGCGTGGTCAGTAGTCCCATCGAATTCGGGAAGGACGGGGAAGAAAGTTGGCTGTGTCCTTTCAAAGGAACCATTTCGGCAATTACCTGAAACGATTTAGGGAAATCATGGGAAACCTAAATCAGGGTGGCCGGACGCGGGTTTGAACCGTCGTCCTCCTGAATGCGAGTCCAGCTACCCACTGCCCCACCTTCCTCGGTCCATTGTTTAAGTTTTGCAGATATTTGTGTGTATGTGGGTGACCCGGGGGGGGGGGGGGGGGTTCTTCACCTTTTGCTGCCAGTCGCCCTTTCCTATAAACAGTACATATTTTACGTAAAAAAGTTATCAGAAAGTAAATGTAAACACTATATATGGAAGGAATTGATTGAAAAGTCAACATAAATTAATGAAATCAATGAGAAAGAAAGTTATTAAAATATAAATATTGTAGAAAGATAACGAGAAATATATTTATGTTCTTCTAATTTTAGTCTACCTGATAGTCATAGCTCATCTGGAATTATACTTCGTTAATAAAACCAAATTACATATGTAAGAACGAAAATATGGATGTATAAATACCCCAACAAAACCAGTTGAAAATTATAAAAAAATGGTTCAAACGGCTCTGAGCACTATGAAGCTTAACATCTGAGGTCATTAGTCCCCTAGAACTTAGAACTACTGAAACATAACTAACCTAAGGACATCACACACATCCATGCCCGAGGCAGGATTCGAACCTGCGACCGTAGAGGTCGCGCGGCGAAATTTATAGTATATAGGGAAAAAAGCTATGTAAAATAAACCAAAAATGTCTTGTAACTGAAAAAGATTGTTAATAAACAAAAGCAGATTATTGAAAACAATGTTTTGCACAAAAATTTCATAATAAACTAATATATATTTTTTTACATAATCGTTATTATATCCACAACCTCGCTCTACAGAATTATTCTTTATAAGAAATCTGAACCTCTCATGATGCACAGACCTTGAATGAAAATTGAACTAGTTATGAAGGGCAATAGAGAGCTCGAAACTTATTGGTCCATAGGGTTTGTCGCCATTTTAATCTGATCTTATTGCTCAGGTGTTTTCCCACTAATTTTATATCACGTCCCCAGCGTCGAGTTAGGTACCACTAAGGTGAGTATGGGTTCCCTGCCAAGACCTTGAATATGTTGTTGTTGTAGTCTTCAGTCCGAAGACTTGTTTGATGCTATTCTATCCTTTGCGAGCTTCTTCATCTCCGAATAAATACTGCACCCTATGTCCTTCTCAATTAGCTTACCTTATCCACCTGCTGGTCTCCCTCTATGATTTAACCCCCCTCCACTCCCCCCCCCCCCTCATACACACAAACATACACTTCCCTCCAATGCTAAACTGACCATCTCTTGGCGTTTCAGGATGTGTCCTATCAACCTATCCCTTCCTTTGGACAAGTTTTGCCACAAATTTCTTGTCTCCCCAATTGTATTTACTATCTCCTCGTTAGTTACGTGATCGACCCATGTAATCTTCAACGTTCTTCTGTGGCACCACATCTCGGAAGCTTCTTTTTTTTTCATCTAAACTGTTTATTGTCTATGTTTCACTTAGCATCACTTGATTTAATTCGTTTACATTCCAATGTGCTTGTTTTGCTTTTGATGATGTTCATCTTATATTCTCGTTTGCGTTCAATTTCTTTTCCAAGGCCTTTGCTGTCTTTGAGAGAATTATGTCATCGACAAACCTCAAGTTTTTATTTATGCTCTCTGAATTTCAATTCCTACTCCAAATTTTTCTTTAGTTTCCCTTACTGCTTGTTCAATGAACAGATTGAATAACATCGGGAACAGGTTACAACCGTGTCCCATCCCTTCTCAACTACTGCTTGACACTTGCGGCTGTCATCTGGTTTCTGTACACGTTGTAATCCTCCTCTCCATTTCTTTTACCCTCGCTAACTTCAGAATGTCAAAGATAGTATTCCATTCAGCATTGCCAAAAGCTTTCTCTAAAACTACAAATGTTATAAATGTAGGTTTGTCTTTCCTTAACCTATCTTCTAAGATAAGTCGTAGAGTCAGTGTTGCCTTGCATGTTACTACATTTCTCTGGAATCCTAAATTATTTTCCCCGCTGTCGGCTTCAATCAATTTTTCTATTCTTATTAGATTGCTAGTTCGGTAATTTTCACACCTGACAGAAACTGCTTTATTTGGAAATGGAATTATTACATTCCTCTTGAAGTCTGAGGGTATTTCAAATGTCTCATGCTTCTTGCACACCAGCTGGAACAGTTTTATCATGGCTGGCTCTCCCAAGGCCGTTAGTAATTCTCACGGACTATAATATACCCCTGGGGCCTTGTTTCGACTTAGATCTTTCTGAACTCTGTCAAATTCTTCTCACAGTATCATATCTCCCACCTCATCTTCATCTACTTTCATTTTCCTACGTATAATATTGCCTTCAAGTTCACCTCCCTTGTATAGACCCAATACATACTCCTTCCACCTTTCAGCGCTCCCTGGTTTGCTTAAGACTGGTTTTCCATTTGAGCTCTTGATATTCATACAGTTGCTTCTCTTTTCCTAGAACGTACTTTTAATTTCCCTGTAGGCTGTATGTACCTTTCCCCTAGTGAACTCTGTTTCTAAATCCTTACATTTGTCCTCCAGCCATTCCTGCTTAGCCAGTTTGCTCTTCCTGTCAATCTCATTTTTTAAACGTTTGTATTCCCTTTTGCCTACTTCAGTTACTGTATTTTTAAATTTTCTCCTTTCATCATTTAAATGCAATGTCTCTTGTGCTATCCAAGGATTTGCGCTAGTCCTCATCATTTTACCTATTTAACTATTTGATCCTCTGCTGCCTTCTCTATTTCACCTGCTAAAGCTACCCATCCATCTTTTACTGCAGTTCTTGCCCCTGTCATAGTCAACAATTGCTTAATGCTCCATCTGAAACTCTCAACTACCTCAGATTCTTTCAACTTATCCAACTTATCCACATCCCTTCTTTTTTTTTTTTTTTTTTTTTTTTCAATGTCTCCAGCGTTAATCTACAGTTCGTATCCAATAATTCTGGCCAAACTCCACATCTGCCACTGGAAATGTTTTACAATTTAAAATCTGGTTCCTTAATCTCTGTCTTATTATCATACGATATAATCAATCTGAAATCTTCTGGAGTCTCCAGGTCTCTTCCATGTGTACGAACTTCTTTTATGATTCTTAAATCGCGTGTTAGCAATGATTAAATTATGCTTTGTGCTAAATTCTGCCAGTCGACTTTCTCTTTTACTCCTATCTTCCAGTCCATATTCACCTACTATTTTTCCTTCTTTTTCTTTTCCTACTTTCGAATTCCTGTCCACCATCACAATTAAATTTTCGTGTCCTTTGCTTTTATCTCCTGATACGTGCCCTCGATCTCTTCATCATCTATGGATCTAGTTGCCATATAAACTTGTATTACTGTTGTAGGCGTGAGCTTCGTGTCTATCTTGGCTACTATAATGCGTTCACTATGCTGTTCGTAATAGCTTACCCTCATTCTTATTTTCTTATTCATTATTAAACTCACTCCTCCATTACCCCCGTTTAACTCCGTATCTATAACCCTGTATTCATCTGACCAGAAGTCCTGTTCCTTGGAACTTCACTAATTCCCAGTACATCTAACTTCAACCTGTCCATTTCGCTTTTCAAGATTTGTAACCTACTTGCTCGATTAAGGGATCTAACATTCCACGCTCCCATCTGTAGAATGCCAGTTCTGTTTCTCCTGATGATGACATCCTGACATCTCCCTGAGTAGCCCCCACAGGGATATCCAAACGGAGGACTATTTTACCTCTGGAGTATTTTACTAAAGAGGATGCCATCATCATTTAACAACACAGCACAGCTGCATGCCCTTAGGAGGAATTACGGCTGTAGTTTCCCATTGCTTTCAGCTGTTCGCAATACCACCACAGCAAGGCCATTTTGATTACTGTTACAAGAGCAGATCATCCAAACATCCAGACTGTTGGCCTTGCAACTACTGGAAAGAATTCTGCCCCTTCAGGAAACACACATTTGGGTGGCCTCTCAACAGATACCCCTCCGTTGTGATCGCACCCACGATAAGACAATCTGTATCGTAGAGGCACGCAAGCCACCCCACCAACGGCAAGGTCCATGGTTCATGGAAAGGGAGGGGGAGAGGGGGAAGAAGTGGAGACCTTGAATATAACTCATGCAATTCCCTAATGTACATAGAAGTCCCCGTGTTACCATGAATGTAAGTCGCTCGTGTGTGTAACGTGACACCAGAGGTCCTTATTAGTGGCTTTGAGATAAGATCGTTATGTGCGCCGATATACGTCAGCATGCTAGATATCTCCTCGCTTAGCGATTCTTGCTTCACATCACCGACGTGCTACAAGAATTATAATTTGTGTCCAGACATAGGTGCCGCTCGAGCCCTCTCGGGCTGTGAGAATAAACTACCACTGTAATCATATACAACCACAAGCTACTGATGAGGAAACTGTTGTAATGTATGGACTATCAAAATATTCAAAAATGGTTCTGAGCACTATGGGACTTAACATCTGTGGTCATCAGTCCCCTAGAACTTAGAACTACTTAAACCTACTTAACACACATCCATGCCCGAGGCAGGATTCGAACCTGCGACCGTAGCAGTCGCGCGGTTCCGGACTCCGCGCCTAGAACCGCTAGACCACCGCGGCCGGCTCAAAATATTCAGTTATGTAATTAAAGAAAAATCGAGGATCCGATAATGACATGGTTCATCACTAGTTTTCTAGTTAGGGAGATTTAGGACTCTATTGATTGATTACGTCCCCAGATCTGGTCCCCAGATAATGAAGACAAATTTGGTAAGAAATTTTAGAATTTAATGACTATAAATCAGGTTTATTAAAGCCAAAGTAGATGATGATCTTAAGAAGTAATGGAAAAAAGCTTCCATCGTAGCCTTATTTAACGAATTATCATAGGCATGTAAACACGCAATTCACAGACACCACTGGCGACCTAAACTCGGCTGTCCAGATCGGTGCTGAATTCTCGCTTCTCACGAATATGAACCTGTTGTATCACCCTCTGTGAAGCAATTCCATTTAGATATTAATTGCAAATCTGCTGCATGTACATGAATTCTTAATGCCACTAATCAGATTAAGATCTGATGTCAAAATTCCCCAATCTTAATCGGCTTTAGTTTTTGGACGAACTCTAGGCACAGATTCATTCAGCTACACATGCCAGATATTAAGCTGGTGCATCATAACATATTTTCGTAAGTTAAATAAACAGAACGGACTTACATGACAGACCTGTAGTCATCAATTACATATCCACTTCACTATTTGCAACGCTGGGATAACTTTTCGAATCTGCGACTGTAGAAATCATGTGGTTTCGAAGCGAATTGGTATATCCTTGAATGGTGCTCGATAGAGAGCGGAAAGGGTGAAATTATAATGGTGCATGATAAAGTGAATAAAATGGGAGTAGTGAGATAATGTTCGTTATGGCGCACGTCCGATATCAAATTCATGTGCTGACTATTTAAACTGATCAATTGAACCCCACCCCCTAGCCCTTAACGTCTTGTTGTGCTAAGTGTCGCCGGTCGGAGTGGCCGTGCGGTTCTAGGTGCTGCAGTCTGGAGCCGAGCGACCGCTGCCGTCGCAGGTTCGAATCCTGCATCGGGCATGGATGTATGTGATGTCCTTAGGTTAGTTAGGTTTAATTAGTTCTAAGTTCTAGGCGACTGATGACCGCAGAAGTTAAGTCGCATAGTGCTCAGAGCCATTTGAACCATTTTGCTAAGTGGGTTATGAACCCTGGGATTGATTTAAGACCCCCTGGGATAATCTTTCCTTCTGAGAAACCCACCACCCCTCATCTCCCTCTCCTCCTCCCTCAACTCTCTGTGAAATAGGACACTTCTTTTTCTCACCCCCACCCAGTTCAGTTATGAGCCACTTTTTCCACTTGTGGTAAATCCCCCAGCCTTCCTCTCCATTCCCCCATTTCACGCCTTCCTTCGCCATCGGGAAATTGGCGGGGAAAAGATTCAGTCTCTGCTGAGCTGTTGGCATGGAAGGATATCACGGTACAAAATTCAAATCTGTGTCAACTGACATAATAATATATTCTTCAATTCAGTTTTCATGTTCTTTATTTAGTCAGTTTGCAGGAGACAAGGTTCCGCCTCCTCCCCCTCCCTCACTTCTCCTTCCCCTCGCCCACCTGGAAATTGGTGGGAAAAACCTAGATCTTTTCTGAGCTGCCATACTGGGAAAATCTCATGACATGAAATGTGCGATAAATTAAAGCAATATAATGGTTCTTCATTCAAAAATTAATTTAACTAATTAAATTGTTGGGAAATGCCGGTCTGCAGTACTCTTTATCTGGCCGGAAAAAAACAGCCCACTGTTACGACGTCACAGCTGCAATATGAAGAATGGTGGGAAATAGTCCATTTGCACTACCTCATCAAATTAACTGTTTAACAACTTATAGGAGACAAGATGGGGAAAAAACGCTGCAAGGTATAAGTAAAATACATCATTGAAGACACTGAAGACCACCTTACAATAATACTTGTTTGCAATAAAACATATTTTAAGTGTTTGAAATCAAACGCATACGTTTTTCAAATCAAGTAATTAAGTTTACTGCACATATAGAGTACAGTGCTATCAGAGGTCAATATGCAGCGACGTTTGAGAACACAAGCACCCTCCTTAACCACAACGTTTCCAGTAAACAAGTCTGGTGGAAAAAAATCACATTCGCAGTAACTGAGCACGAACTGTTTGCCAACTGCAGAAGTACCAAGAGATGTTGCCCTTCTGGGCTCGGGAGGACTGAAGACCAGTACCAACGTAGGCCATAACAACAGTTGCACTCCCATCTCCTTCGATCCACATGCCAGCCAAGATGCTCAGAGGCTGGAGAGATTGTCACTGTGACTACCCAACTGCCGACCGATCAAGTTACATGATGAGAATAATAGTCCTGCATAATCACTCGCCATATTTATTATTCTCAAATTTCCACGTAAAATTCCGCCTACTTAGCTGAGAGGTTCCGTGGTTGTCTCCCATGCAGTGGACCCGGGTTCGATTCCTGGCCAGGTTGGGTATTTTCTCCGCTCATGGACTGGGTGTTGTGTTGTCCTCATCATCATTTCATCCTAATGGCCGGCACGCAAGTCGCCCAGTGTGGCGTCGTCTAAAATGAGACTTGCACTCGGCGGCCGAACATTCCCGGATGGGGCCTCCCAGTCAACAAGGTCACACTCTAATTTTATTTTTTCCATGTAGAAACTGTAGCATACATGCAACACATAACACACATGTTCGTTTCTCTCGCTTCTCAATCAGTATATTCGTGTGTACATTTTCAGAGAGCCAGAGGGTGCTACAAGCGCCTCCTCTGGGACTTGTCCTCATGGCTGTGGGCACGTGCTGACTAGCCAGAACCTTTCTTTGTAACTAAATGGTTGGCACAGACTAAGCCACCGCTTCCGCTCAGCCAAACCCCCTTGACCGCCCAGGCGCACTGCGAGACACGCAGGCTTGTCTTAGATATATAGTTCCAACTGTAGTCCCTCCCCAATTTAAGAAATTCACTTTACCAAATCCGAAACACGAATGTTGTACATGCACTTCGATATTTCTCACGCAAAATGTAGATTCCTCCCCTTTATACGAGTTAATTTCGAAGACAAAAAATCGGAGCATACACGCATTTTCATATCGCTAGAGCACTTGTTGTGAAAATCCTGTACAACAGTATGGCATGGACTGTATTTTCTCTATGTTTTCTCTTATCAAGTAAAAAAAAATCTGTTCTTCTTAGCTTTAGATCTGCTACGCCCTATCTCACAGGTCTAGAGTATTAAACTCAGTTTTGGATCATGACAGAGTTGTCACATGATGTCACATGATGCCTCCTCATTTTCGAACTCTCTTAAAAGATAACAAGATACGTTATATGTGAAATCTTTTAGGTAGGCAAACTGCATATCACTTTAAAAATTAGGTAATAGAGCTGATTTTATTACGATGAGCGTCTCTCCCTGTGTAGGTGTGAGGTTGAGTTTACGTTAAAATTTCTCGCCACAACGCAATGACGCCTAATTACCGCTTCAGCTCGAGAGTCGTATCAGGTGGTACACTCGCCCTCACTTCCACTCGTGCGGCAGTACGTCACTGACATAACTTGGCTGGCAAATTGATTAAATTGATGAGAGTCCCTTTGCATGGTAAGTAATTTATTTTCCTGGCGTCGGATTACACTTGCCAGGTAACCATTACAGACGCTTCTGTGATGTCTCTATAGTCCTCCAACAGGCTAGGTAGTCACTTCATCTGACACCAAAACGGGTGGTAACTGTCATAAAATAGCTGAAGATATTCAATGCTAATTACGTTCTGTCTGTCGGTTGCCTTCTCATGCTGATGGAAATAAGTAACTTAAAATTCTGGTATACTGCTCCCGAACTAATCCAGCTGAGACGTGTCTGCCTATGGGGTCAGGGGGATGTTTCGCCTTCTACAACTGCACGGCACCTCTGCCCTCGTCATTGCCGCCGCCACCAGCTCGTACGCGAATAGCTAGGACCGTCACCATCAGGTCAGGAACCTCCACCCAAATGTCGGGGCCGTACCGCTTTCCTGGGTGACAAGCCACTGCTCGTCGTGCCAGACATCTGTCAACGATTTAGGACTCGCAAAAGTTGTCCTGTCCTTCTCAGAAGGACTGGGCACTGAATCGTCACTGGACTAAACAATATGATGGACTGAACAATATGCTTCGCCTCTTCCCACCTGCAAACCGAAAAGTTGTCAGAAGTTCAAGATTTTTTGTAACATTTTTGTGAAACAGCGATCTTGTAAACTATACGAAAACAGTGAAAAACAGACTAGATCCCGATGGTTATATTATTAAAATGATCGGTTTCAGACTAGTCTTAGGCCATCTTCACAACAGCACCATCACAAGCTGACGATGTTCAGAACCACAGTCGCTGCAGTCTACTGACACTTCTAGACATCATGAACTTCAGCTGATGGTGCTGTTCTGAAGATGGCCTAAGACTAGGCTGAAACCGATCATTTTTAATAAAATAACCATCGCGATCTAGACAATTTTACACTGATTTTGTACGTTCTTAGATGTGTTTTCCAAGTATGCCTGAAAGACTGACCCAGTGAACTATAGTAAATAACATGTCTTCTTATCACCACGTCCCAAACGTATATGAGCGTGCAGAACTGGGTTTCCCTCAAAATACAGTTCTATAGAAGCGTTTCTATTGGCTCCCGCCAAATTAGTGAGTGGATGCCTTGAAAAGTCACTTGGGAATCCCTGCACGGAAGGCGATGCTCTTTTTGAGAAACGCTATTGAGGGCCGCCATTTGAAGGTGACAGGAGAAGGATTCAACTGCTACCTTCACACATTCCGCACAAGACCACGAAGATGAGAGACGAGAAAGTAGCACTCATACGGAGGAATTTAGATAGTCTTCCTTTTCCCTCGCTCTCTTTGCTGTGGAAATAGGAAAGGTAATGACTAGTAGTGGTACATTTTACCCTCCGTCTTGAACCATGCGATGGCTCACGAAGTATGCATACAGATGTAGACGTAAATTTAATCTATCCATTAGTATGTCAGTCCATTAATTTACAGGTACACAAAACTCGTAAAAGAACGTTGTCTGTTATTTGTCGAGAAAACAAAATATGGAACTTCTGATGCTGATTGTCTCTCTGTAAAAATCTTCGTATTAGCCCTTAATTTTCTTACTGCAGTCACTTCATGAAACAGATGTTTGCCCCCAACAATTAGAAGAAGTGGTATAGAGCTCTCCTCTCAACTCCTCTTTCGTCAGAGTATCGTTCACTTGCCATGTTCTAACCTATCTTCCCGTCTTCGATATATAGCATCTGAATCCAGTCTACCTATTACCATGTCAGTCCACCCATATACAGCCACATAACTCACGGAAGAATGTTGTCTCCTATATAAATTTTTGCATTAGCCTCTAATTTTCTCACTGTAGTCACTTCGCAACATGTGTGTGAGAGGTTGTAATATGTTTGGCCACAATACTTAGACGCGGTATAGAAGTTACCTCTCAATCCCCTTTCCTCAGAGTATCGCTTACTTGCCATATTCTCACGAATCTTCCAGTCATCGATATATAGGATTCGAATCCATCTGATGTAGACGAGTAAGATATGTTCTCAGCCAAGTCACTGACCTCCGCTAATCCCATCACGTTCCAACAGCACTATTTCATTAGTCAAAAGTCTGTATAATCCTCCATTCATTACTGACTAGGTAGAGAGATATCACAACGAGAAAAATAGCACACTAATTTACAGGAGGAAAGTCACAATTATGCAAAGTATACCTAGACCGCACGAAGAAATTCAGAAGCGTAATACCCACAATTCATCTATATCAAATGGTTTTCTGTAAATATCCGACTCTACTTCTCTTAATCTCCTTTAACGTATTCCTATGATTACTTCACTAGAAACACGACAGTGTAATAGTGTCAGAGATTTAGTTGCTAGCGTAGCGTTTCTTGACAAATACATCACTTTTTCCAAACTTATTATACCAGCTTTCACTTAGTATCTACTGAATTATTTACATCGGTGCTACAGGAACACACCTCGAAGCGTAAATCAGAGCTATTGCAAGAGTAGGTGGTGAAGGTTCTTGACCTAATCAGGGCAATGGTCATTTTTTAACCCCGTGTGCTGTTCGATAGCGGACAGGTTCAAAACGGTTCAAATGGCTCTGAGCGCTATGGGACTTAACTTCATAGGTCATAAGTCCCCTAGAACTTAGAACTACTTAACCCTAACTAACCTAAGGACATCACACACATCCATGCCCGAGACAGGATTCGAACCTGCGACCGTAGCGGTCGCGCGGTTCCAGACTGTAGCGCGGAGAACTGCTTGGCCACCCCGGCCGGCGATAGCGGGCAGAAAATGATAATGTAATCCATCTGGAGCAAAGTATATCCACTTGGGTAATATGCATATGTGCAGTTTATTTACTTAGGAGCTAACTGAGTACATACACGCTTATCCAGTTATCAAACATCGAGAGCCAATTAACCAACAAGTACAATCCATACCAAACCAACATCAGTGTCGCCCCTAGTAGCAGTAGTCATCTTAATACCTCTTAACCCTCGATCCCCGTTGTAGCACAACAGTCTCTAGGTGACATACCTTCTATACTGTCACATCTTAGTGGACGGGTCACCCCCCTCCCAGTCCCTTAAAAACCCATGCAGGTGAATTTAGGCCTGACATATTCTTCTGGATATTTCACTACCTTGTCACTTCTTAGTGTTTGGACTGCTTCTCTTAAGATTCCAGCAAATGAATCTGAATCCGATTTATATTGATAAGCCAAAGTATTGTCACCACTGCCCACCGCGACGTTAAATGCCGCCTGGTGGAGTTGTGGTTAGCAAAAGTGTTTAAGTCGAGTAGACACGGGCGAGGGATCACTCTAGTGAAATTACAGGGTGCAAATGGTGAAATGCATTAAGATAAGTGACTTTCACAAAGGGCAGATTATTATTATGTAGAAACTGTCACTAATATCTCGGAAACGGTGAAGCTAGTCCAAAGTTCACTTGTTACTGTCGTGAGCATCTATGGAAAGAGAGAGTAGGACAATGAAAGTACCACTAGGCGGTAAATGGCTGGGAGTCCACGACATTTCACAGAACGTGGGGTTTGGAGGCTTGTCTGCTCTGTATGGTAGGATAGATGGTAATATGTACATCTCTGCCGAAAGAGCACAATTCTGGTGCGTGCACAAGTGTTTCAGAGCACGCCATTCATCGTACACTGTTGAACATAGAGTTGCGCAGCAGACCACTGTTAGGTGTTCACACGCTGAGTACACGACAGCAGTGGGCATGGGACTATAGCAATTCGGCCGTTGATCAATGAAAACTTAGCGGCTCTTTGGGTGACTCACATATTTGCTACATTAGGTCGATGGTCATCTCCATTAACGCCGTCATCGAGGTGAACGGCGCCTTGGAACGTGCAGCACCCCATGGACACAGGCTGCTGGGAGCAGTATTATGCTACGGAAGACATTCTCCCGCACTTTCAAGGGACCATTGCTCTTCGATTTCGTCTATGAGACGTCGCAGTTGTTGTCAATGAATGTCAGCAGTGATTGTTACAACTCAGGGAAGCAGTTCTTAGCGCACCACGCCGCCGCTGTTTCACCAGAAGCATGACATTATCTTTTGTGGATGAATGCAGGTCTTTGTTCAGGGAGTAGCTGCTCTGTTTGGGCTCAGCCAGTCCATTCTTTTCCTTGTATTACCACAGAGACACCAATTCGCGTCATCAATGACGAACGATATAGGACAGGAATGGTCGGTGTTCTTCAAGAGCCATTTGATGACGAGCAAGCAGATTTGCACATATGGCTAACCACTGACTTTTATGATTTTGGCTTAGAGCATGCAGTACCTGCACATCCGATTTTTGAACCTCCCTGAACCGTGCACGTCTCGTGTTCATGCCATTTGTTGTTACTCATCTTCTATTACGGTAATGCCGCCTCGTTTTCTTGTTCCATTTACCGGCGTCACTAACTTCCTGCCTTACTTGTCCGTGAGTGGCAGCAGCAGCGCGTATCGATAGTGCATTGTCGTACCATCTCTGGAGCGACCGATAGTATTTCCGGGCCGTCGTGTGTCTGGAAGTGAGTTGGAGACGGACCAGCAGTGCAGTCGGGGACGGAGCAGCGGTCGGCGACGAATGAGTGTCGAGATCGGAGCACCAGTGAGGTGCGGACAGCCAGTACTTGCCGACCTGGCTACACACATGCACTGTCCGACTGAAGGGGACTGGAGCGGGAAAGGCCGTTGGTTGGTCGTTCGGTCGGTCGTCCCATCATCCGACGTGTGTTAGGTCCTTTCACCGTTTCCCAGTGGTGGCAGTCGGTTGGTTGGCGAGAGCACCTAGAAGTTCCCCATTGCGGACAGTCGGGCCAGAGCCGCTGGCGGCGTGCACGAACGGGTGGAGTTGTGAGGCGCTTCTTGCAAGGGTTACGAAGTTCGTCGCCCACCGATTTTGGACTCTATAAATTTGAGTGCTCACTTAACCTACTATCAAGCCTTAACTTCTATCACTTATCTTCGTTTGATCTTGGTTGTTGCTTTCTGCGAGATTCCCTCGAGCAAAAACAACGTGTGTGCATTGAAGTCGGCTAGAACTGCAGCCTTTTTTTGGATTGGGTTTAACTTAATTTAATTCACTCCTTCCTTAGTGAAGTACACCAACGGTATCTTCTGCCTTGTGGCCATTAACGTTCCGGTTACCTGCTCTGGGCGTTGACGTTGATGTTTTCGGCAGTGTGTTTTCCTCGCCGTGTTGTTGCTGTCCAGCATGGCGTGTAGCCCGACAGCTGAGGTGTGTGGGTAATTTCGGGCGTTTATTCTGACTTGGCTGGATTGGGCGCCAGTATCCAGAACGTTGTGCTATTGACGTTTTGTTGTCGTTTTGTTCATGGTGTGGAGCAGAACTGATTTTGTTGGTTGGTTTGTCGGCTGGCTTTCGGTTGGGTTGCCTTCCGATTAAGAGGTTGTCGGTCTGGATACCTGTCTCACCTAAACATGCGTTAGTGTTACTTCCCAGATTGACCCTTGGAACCTTCTGAGTGCCGCTCCTTGGGTTTTACGTAGTGATTACCTTTTAGTGTTAAGTACTCTGTGTGACCTTCATCCGGGTTTTAACTTATTAAAATTATAAGCTTTTTCTCTTTAAAATTGCTTTTTGCATGGTGTGTGGCTTTGAGCTTTGAGTTTTAATTTCTCTTAAACTAAAATTCAAAATCTTGGTCTTGCCTTTAAGTCATAACATTGTTATTCTTTAGTATGAGGCCTTCAGCCGAGTTTACGTGAAATACTTTAAGCTAAGGCCCTCAGCCTTTTTAAATTGAAAGCTCTTCTTCCTAGGCTTTAAGCAGTTAAATTGTTTTGTTGATATGCAGCCTTCAGCGGAGTATTTAGAATTAACATTGAAAATCTTTGTTTTGGCAAGCCAATGTGCTTGCTTTAAGGTGTGGCCTTCAGCCACGTTCTATGGGAGAGATTTAAGCTAAGGCCTTAACCATATTTTTATTGAAGTAATTTTCTTTTTTTTTAAAAAAAAAGGAAGTGAAACTTCCAAAAGAATGCCTGTAACTCAATACCTTGCTTAGGCCTTGAGCAATGGATTTTCGTAAATCAAATCAAAGGAGCTCTTTCGTTAAAACCTTGAGAGTTTTTGATTTTTTCTCATGTTATAGTGTGTTTTAACTAATAAAATTTATATGTTAAGTGTTAGTAATAGCAACTTATTTTGGCCCCTTTCCATAAATATAACCTCATCGCTCTGTCCTTCTAGTCCAGGGATTTCACTCCCCCTTGTATGCAACTGTCGCTCGATGGTGGAACGATCACAGTTCATCACGTTCGCCATTTCTCGTGTACGCTGAAGGAATCATTGTGGATTAATGCGTTTAAACGATTTTCATCAAACCCCAAAGGTCTTCCAGAACGTGGAGAGTCACTAATGTCATCAGATCTTTCTCAAAACGAGACAACCATTTTCTTGCCGTGCTCTGTCCAATGTCATTATCCTCATAGATGACGCAAATGTTTCTGGCTGCCTCCTCCGCTTTCATCTCGGTACTGAAAATCAGAAGGGTTTGACGGAAATGCTCAGATTTCTCCATTTACTAGCATCCATAGCTCCACTCTCTGTTACTAAACGACAAAATGAAAACATGTTAACCTAAATGGCAACAGTGAACTAAAAAAATCAGAATCGATAGCGGCGCGGAGTGGCCGTGATGTTAGAGGCGCCATGTCACGAATCGGGCGGCCACTCCCGGCGGAGGTTCGAGTCCTCCCGTGGGCACGAGTGTGTGTGTTGTCCGTAGCATAAGTTAGTTTAAGTAGTGTGTAAGTCTAGGTACCGATGACCTCAGCAATTTGGTCCCATAGAAATTCACACACATTTCAACATTCGAACATTTGAATCGATAAATAAACCCGTAGCAACCGGAATACCAACAGGTAAAGAAAAAACGCTATGAACTTATGCACCAATCTAATAAAAACAGTACGTCAGCTAATTTTGTGCAGTGTACGATTTCCTAAGTGATGCTCCAGCTGCGCCGCTTCACACCTCCCCTGGTCTCAGAACGATAAATTCCCGGCGAGATAATCTGCCTTTGTCGGCGGGGGTTTGGGGATGGCGCAGACAGGGGGTTGGGCAGCCACTCGGCCCCATTAGTGGCGTCCCTTCCATTAGGCCAAGTTCGGTCCACGGTCACCAGTGGCTGCACCCCGCACAACGAGCGACAGCCTAAGGGAATCTCATGGCGGGCGTAGATGCGCCACTGCCGCAGTTCCCGCCAAGTGACGTACCCATACATTACACTGCTCCTTCGTCTTCCCATCACATATTTTAATTTTTTTTTCTGCTGAAGCTGTTTTCATTTTCGGCCACCGTCTGTTGTTTCAGGGAGGGGGTTGTGGAAAGCAGTGAGATTACAGAAGGGGGTGGGTCTTCCTGTCACAATTTAATAAGACTATTTTTATTTTTAGATGACCGGTTTCGATCTTCTAAGAGATCATCTACAGAGCTAGTGCATTACACTAGCTGTAACTGGTTGTGTACATCTATTGACAGATGGCGGCAGTTGTTGTTGTTGTTGTGGTCTTCAGTCCTGAGACTGGTTTGATGCAGTTCTCCATGTTACTCTATCCTGTGCAAGCTTCTTCATCTCCCAGTACCTACTGCAACCTACATCCTTCTGAATCTGCTTAGTGTATTGATCTCTTGGTCTCCCTCTTCGATTTTTACCCTCCACGCTGCCCTCCAATGCTAAATTTGTGATCCCTTGATGCCTTAAAACATGTCCTACCAACCGATCCCTTCTTCTAGTCAAGTTGTGCCACAAACTTCTCTTCTCCCCAATCCTATTCAATACCTCCTCATTAGTTACGTGATCTACCCACCTTATCTTCAGCATTCTTCTGTAGCACCACATTTCGAAAGCTTCTATTCTCTTCTTGTCCAAACTGGTTATCGTCCATGTTTCACTTCCATACATGGCTACACTCCATACAAATATTTTTAGAAACGACTTCCTGACACTTAAATCAATACTCGATGTTAACAAATTTCTCTTCTTCAGAAACGATTTCCTTGCCATTGCCAGTCTACATTTTATATCCTCTCTACTTCGACCATCATCAGTTATTTTACTCCCTAAATAGCAAAACTCCTTTAATACTTTAAGTGTCTCATTTCCTAATCTAATCCCCTCAGCATCACCCGACTTAATTTGACTACATTCCATTATCCTCGTTTTGCTTTTGTTGATATTCATCTTATATCCTCCTTTCAAGACACTGTCCATTCCGTTCAACTGCTCTTCCAAGTCCTTTGCTGTCTCTGACAGAATTACAATGTCATCGGCGAACCTCAAAGTTTTTACTTCTTCTCCATGAATTTTAATACCTACTCCGAATTTTTCTTTTGTTTCCTTTACTGCTTGCTCAATATACACATTGAATAACATCGGGGAGAGGCTACAACCCTGTCTCACTCCTTTCCCAACCACTGCTTCCCTTTCATGCCCCTCGACTCTTATAACTGCCATCTGGTTTCTGTACAAATTGTAAATAGCCTTTCGCTCCCTGTATTTTACCCCTGCCACCTTCAGAATTTGAAAGAGAGTATTCCAGTTAACGTTGTCAAAAGCTTTCTCTAAGTCTACAAATGCTAGAAACGTAGGTTTGCCTTTTCTTAATCTTTCTTCTAAGATAAGTCGTAAAATTAGTATTGCCTCTCGTGTTCCAACATTTCTACGGAATCCAAACTGATCTTCCCCGAGGTCGGCTTCTACCAGTTTTTCCATTCGTCTGTAAAGAATTCGCGTTAGTATTTTGCAGCTGTGACTTATTAAACTGATAGTTCGGTACTTTTCACATCTGTCAACACCTGCCTTCTTTGGGATTGGAATTATTATATTCTTCTTGAAGTCTGTGGGTATTTCGCCTGTCTCATACATCTTGCTCACCAGATGGTAGAGTTTTGTCATGACTGGCTCTCCCAAGGCCATCAGTAGTTCTAATGGAATGTTGTCTACTCCCGGGGCCTTGTTTCGACTCAGGTCTTTCAGTGCTCTGTCAAACTCTTCACGCAGTATCTTATCTCCCATTTCATCTTCATCTACATCCTCTTCCATTTCCATAATATTGTCCTTAAGTACATCACCCTTGTATAAACCCTCTATATACTCCTTCCACCTTTCTGCCTTCCCTTCTTTGCTTAGAACTGGGTTGCCATCTGAGCTCTTGATATTCATACAAGTGGTTCTCTTCTCTCCAAAGGTCTCTTTAATTTTCCTGTAGGCAGTATCTATCTTACCCCTAGTGAGACAAGCCTCTACATCCTTACATTTGTCCTCTAGCCATCCCTGCTTAGCCATTTTGCACTTTCTGTCGATCTCATTTTTGAGACGTTTGTATTCCCTTTTGCCTGCTTCATTTACTGCATTTTTGTATTTTCTCCTTTCATCAATTAAATTCAATATTTCTTCTGTTACCCAAGGATTTCTATTAGCCCTCGTCTTTTTACCTACTTGATCCTCTGCTGCCTTCACTACTTCATCCCTCAGAGCTACCCATTCTTCTTCTACTGTATTTCTTTCCCCCATTCCTGTCAATTGTTCCCTTATGCTCTCCCTGAAACTCTCTACAACCTCTGGTTCTTTCAGTTTATCCAGGTCCCATCTCCTTAAATTCCCACCTTTTTGCAGTTTCTTCAGTTTCAATCTGCAGTTCATAACCAATAGATTGTGGTCAGAATCCACATCTGCCCCTGGAAATGTCTTACAATTTAAAACCTGGTTCCTAAATCTCTGTCTTACCATTATATAATCTATCTGATACCTATTAGTATCTCCAGGATTCTTCCAGGTATACAACCTTCTTTTATGATTCTTGAACCAAGTGTTAGCTATGATTAAGTTATGCTCTGTGCAAAATTCTACAAGGCGGCTTCCTCTTTCATTTCTTCCCCCCAATCCATATTCACCTACTACGTTTCCTTCTCTCCATTTTCCTACTGACGAATTCCAGTCACCCATGACTATTAAATTTTCGTCTCCCTTCACTACCTGAATAATTTCTTTTATCTCGTCATACATTTCATCAATTTCTTCATCATCTGCAGAGCTAGTTGGCATATAAACTTGTACTACTGTAGTAGGCATGGGCTTTGTGTCTATCTTGGCCACAATAATGCGTTCACTATGCTGTTTGTAGTAGCTAACCCGCACTCCTATTTTTTTATTCATTATTAAACCTACTCCTGCATTACCTCTATTTGATTTTGTATTTATAACCCTGTAATCACCTGACCAAAAGTCTTGTTCCTCCTGCCACCGAACTTCACTAATTCCCACTATATCTAACTTTAACCTATCCATTTCCCTTTTTAAATTTTCTAACCTACCTGCCCGATTAAGGGATCTGACATTCCACGCTCCGATCCGTAGATTGCCAGTTTTCTTTCTCCTGATAACGACGTCCTCTTGAGTAGTCCCCGCCCGGAGATCCGAATGGGGGACTATTTTACCTCCGGAATATTTTACCCAAGAGGACGCCATCATCATTTAATCATACAGTAAAGCTGCATGTAAAGCTGCATCTCCTCGGGAAAAATTACGGCTGTAGTTTCCCCTTGCTTTCAGCCGTTCGCAGTACCAGCACAGCAAGGCCGTTTTGGTTAATGTTACAAGGCCAGATCAGTCAATCATCCAGACTGTTGCCCCTGCAACTACTGAAAAGGCTGCTGCCCCTCTTCAGGAACCACATGTTTGTCTGGCCTCTCAACAGATACCCCTCCGTTGTGGTTGCACCTACGGTACGGCCATCTGTATCGCTGAGGCACGCAAGCCTCCCCACCAACGGCAAGGTCCATGGTTCATGGGGGAAGGCAGTTATCATTCCGAATCGTTTCCATGATTACTAACTGGCGCCCTTCTTGCCAATGGCAATTCACAACGTCTGTGACTATTGATGAAACGTACAGCGTCTACCAAACTGGAGTCCTACCGACAGCCTTTGCTACTTTTACGCTTACCAAAAGGACATACAGAGGCAAGCCCACGATTAAAATAAGCCCTATCATTTGGTAGTGACAGTTTTATTGTTTTCTTGCTTTTAATAAGGTATGTACTTCGTTATAATTTTAGACTATCCTTCATTGTTTTCTCAAGGGCCAAACTCCTAATGACTGTACATCTGATACATGTTCTTCGCATAGTGTAATCACGTTTCATGGCCATTTACATCACCTCAGAAACAAAGCGTGGGGCTTCTGCTGTTTAACTACCGACTCAAAGCAGTTCTTAGCAGTGTTTTCCACGCTTGCATAGATGGGCCTTCTCCGCGCCAGCGGTTACTACGGTCATTCAGAGTACATTAGCTCCACTTTTTTATTACATTATTTTATTTTGCTGTCAGTTTGGATATTGATTGAAGTATTATGTTTTATTCCTCTTCACAGAATATAAGATCTGCAGATGATCTCTTAGAAGATCGAAATCGTTCATTGCAATATAAAAATAAACATATTAAATGCGGGCAGCTGTGTGCGTATTGAAATAAGTTATATTGTTATAAAGAGCGCTGTTTTTTGTGGAAAAATGTTCCATTTTTTTGTAAGTCTTCTCTAGTTGGAGGAATAACAACGATTCCATGGTTACATTTGTATGTAATTTTTCTCTCAACTGACTCTTGAGACATCTTGGGTTGCCATGATCATCATGATAAACTTTTGGGGCAGAAGGTCAGTTACATTTTATTGAAGTACTGAGTAAACTGTTTTGAGAAATTGAAGTCATAAACGAACGAGCAAGCCTTTAATTACAATTTGGACGTCATTAATTGTACTGTTAATGTTAGTGGCAATTTAATTTCAGTCATCTGTTCAGTGGTGTTTGTCGTGTTGCAACATATCACTTTAATTTGAGTCACTATAAGCGTTTTCCGTGTCTTTGACTACACGTCGAGTTAGATTCCAGAGACGTTTCCGTGCGTGATTCAAATATCACTGAAGCCATTTTCGTTCTAATCTGTTAGAAAATATAAAAGGCACAGCTGCCATTTTATGAAGCCCAGTTCAGCGACCTTCGTGTAGCCCTTACTTCACTGTCAGTGGTTGTGGAATTGATTAGATAATATGTATCTTGAGAATTATTTCAAAACAAAAGCGTAATTTATCTTCGCGAAGTAGCTGTGCAGAAAGTATTGTAAGGTGAAGTATTTCAAATTGTGAATAAAACCATAGACAGCTCTTATTAAATATTATTGTCCATCACTTACTCATTCTTGACACTGAAATATTTAAGATAGGAAATGGATACACAAGAAACAGTTGAAAAACTTTAAAATTCATGTGCAGTTTCGTGACCTTATCTGGAATCTAGAAATTCGTGGTTGCTACTCAATGTTATTTTTTATGAAATAGGCACCTGCTATGCTTTTCGAATATTAAACCTACAATCATTAGAATTGCAACTAGATACGACGGGTGTAATTATACTGAATACTAGCACTCAGAAACAAAGCACAGGTTTCGCTACTCCCGTGGTACATGAAACTTCGTAATAGTGAATGACAAGGGCTATAAATAGTGTACTGTGGCAGTCGTACTACGCACTCAACGTTTGTGTCGAAGACGTGAGAACACTTTCGGGTTCTTCCCTAACTAGCTGTTCATATGGGCGTCGCAGGTGCTGCGTAGATGCACATCGCAAGTTCATCTCAGTCGGGTGGTGAACTGTATACAGGGTGTTTCCGTAACAGAGCGCAAAAATTCAACAAGCCATAGAGAACGCTTGACTGAAAAATTTGAGGTAGGGAGCCAGCTTGAGGAGATAATAGGAATAAAATCACTTTACTGTCTACTTTTCTAGTTACATTACTTACAGTTAACTGCAATTATCATCAGTGACAGAATGAACGTACCATTTGTACTGTATCTTTCAAAATGTGCTGAAACTGACGGACATCAATGCAAGCGCGTCATCGGCGTGAAATATTCCGACGCACTCTGACTTACATCCCTGTTATGTTTCGAATCACATCACAGGCAACTACGATTCTGGCAACTAATTCCATCTCCACATCAACTGGGGTCTCACACGCAAATGACTTTAGATGTCACTATAGGAAAATAATAAAGTGGATTCAGGTCAGGTGACCTCACAGGCCATGGAAAATGACCTCCCTTTCCAATCCAGTGACCGGGAAATACAGCATTGAGATGGTTGCGGACATCCACTCTGAAGTGAGACGGTGCACTGTTATGTTGTATCCACATCCTCTCACCAACAGCCAAGGGTACGTTCTCCAACAACTCAGGTAGAAGTCCTTGCATGAACCTCAAGTACAGGTGGCAATTCAGACGACCAGTTATGACCGTGTGCGATTGTCGCCTACAATGCCAGCCAAGACATTCTTTGCAAAACGTACTTGATGGTGTGATCCTCCTACAGTGTCAGAGTTTCCTTCTTCCCATACAGGGCTATTCCTGCTGCTTGAAGTACCATCACGATCAAATGAGGCCTCGTCAGTAAACAGCACGATTTGGAGGAAATCTGGTCGATCAATCCATTGTTGGAGCAACTACTGACACAATGCGACCCTTGGTGTTAAGTCAGTCACAAGCATGGCTTGGACTCGAAGCGGCTGATATGGGTTTAATTGTTGTTCGTGGAATACTCCCACACACGCTAGCATTTGCAGCGCCCATTTCACGTGCAATACGACGAGTACTTGCGGTGGGGTCTGCTGCAGCACGTTCCAGTACCTTCTGTTGAAAATCGGATGTGCTGGTGGTCCTCATGTTGCCACGTCGCTTCTTTCTTCTTTCCAGTGAATGAGTCTCCTGCATTCGTCGATCGAGAGACATGAACACTCGTCGTGACGGATGATGCCTGTTAGGAATTCGTTCCGTGTACAGCCTTTTAGCAGCAAGAGCATTGCAACACACTTCTCCATACACAAGGCACATGTCAGTGAGTTCTGCGAAACTGTACCGGTACTGCTGCATCGTAGTATACTGTACGTCTCTGAAAAGCACTGAGTAATGAATGGGTCTGCAGTTGATTCATAGCACGTTCTGTCGTGGGACAATGTAAATACGATACAATAACACCTTATGCACAATTAAAGTAAACAAAAATTGCATTATGAATTCCTAGTAACCAGACTCGTCCCCCTTGTTTCCTTGTAGGAAATAAAGTGTGTACACGTAAATAAACAGCACTGTACGCGTAAACTTATACGCAAATTAGTTGCAAATAAGATGGAAAACAGTAATGCTAGACAAAGCGGTAGACAAATTTACTTTCATATCTCCTTTAAGTTGGCTTCTCTGACCCAGGTTTCCTACCTTAACTTGTCCAGTGGAACATTCTTTATGTCCTGTTACATTTTTGCACGCTCTTTCGGAAACGCCCTGTTGATGTTTATCCCTTATGGCAGAGGCAGAGCACGGCCACAGATGTGCTCACTCACCTTTGATGACAAAAGGGCTGCCGTAAAGCTGATATTTCATACGAGACCGGCAATGATTACGCGAAGCCACCATATTTTTAGTTAAGAACAAATGTTTCAGACTTGGCTGAATGTGGCAACTATGATAGTAACTCCCCGTATCGAATTAATTTCACACGAAATTCAGATATATACAGCTAATACGTATTGATTCAATTTAGGCACTTTAATTAAAATTACTCCTGATACTAGAGATGACCCGCACCCGGGTTCCCGGGTTCGATTCCCGGCGGGGTCAGGGATTTTCTCTGCCTCGTGATGACTGGATGTTGTGTGATGTCCTTAGGTTAGTTAGGTTTAAGTAGTTCTAAGTTCTAGGGGACTGATGACCATAGATCTTAAGTCCCATAGTGCTCAGAGCCATCTACAGATGAGGGTTGTGCACAGTACGCGCCCAGGAAATTATCGTCATAACCCCCCTCTGTGAGCTCTTTCTCTGTCATTTTCACCAACTGGAATTGGGGCTCTGCACTCTTCCGTAAGCCAATCACAAGGCAGACTTCACTCCACCTCTCTATCAAGAAATCATCAATGCATCCAGTGGACGACATGGAACATGTTGCTGTGTGCCTTTCAAATGATCGTCCAGACATCCAGTGTGCTATTGTGTTCCGCACAGGTTATTTCACGTTGCACGAATTTGCATCTTTAATATAAGCTAAAACTTACATAGTGAAATAATTTCCCCCGTCATCAACGTCATGCCCTGCCTTAGTTCTCTCTCACTCAAAGAGATCGCTAATTTAGTCAAATACTATGCTAATACACAGTTTTTAACATCGGTAAAGAAAATACAGATTGAAATACAATTTGTAGTTATTTTGAGAAGATGAACATAGTTTTTGTGTATACAAGTTTACTAATTTCCAGTATTCTGGAAGGTATGACGTCGGCAAAAAATTATGCAATACTCTGTAGAGACCGTTGAAGCTGCAATATTCATTTCCTATATTATCTGATGAGTAGTTTCGAGCCTAAGCTCATTATTGGATGATTCGGTAATGAGCTTCAGCTCTAAATAAGCCATCATGTACTAAAGGATATTAATATTGCACCTTCGACGGTTCTCTGCAATGTATTGTATAATTTGGTACTGTTTTTATGGTTGGATATGTTACAAACCAGCGAGACTATTTTCTATTCCATTCTGTTCAAACTGCAGGAAGTGGAACGGAACTACAAAGCTATACAGAAAGCTTAAAGGTTTTCGGAAAGAGCATTGATACTGGATGGTACCCACCACACAACCACCTTGAAACATGTCTAGGTATGTTCTACTGATTAGTAATTTTTATCTGACCACATTGTACGAAAAACATTATTGCATAATTAACCATAATTGAATAATGCTTATAAAACTGATGCATCCGGGGCATTCGCAAAGAAGTAAATTAATTAAAATTGCACCAGAGAGTGGTAAAATCAGTTAAATACCTTCAAGAACTAGGGATGCGCATCATGTGGAAGAAGAAACAGTCATTACGAGTATTTTAGGTGCAGAACATATACGAGTAATTTGTATTGCATGTGTTGGATAAAAAGTGGTGGCAACTCTGTTACAAGTCATATCACACTCTATTGACTGAATGTACTCGCCCCGCATCTCAATCACCTTCTCCCATACACGTGGGAAGCGTCAATCCCTGTCGATGTCTCACAAGAACCGCCCTATAGCGCGAATGACGTCATGACTCGTGTTGCAGCGCGTGCCACTACGAGTCTCCTTCATTTTGAGAATGGGTCGTAATCGCACGGACTCATATCGGGTGAATACGGTAGATGTTCCAGTATCACCCACCTCCAAATACGCGGGAGCTATGCACGGGGTTCGTCGTGTTGTTACGTGCATTGTGACGAAGGATGACGGGATGCAGTTCATCGGTGATTTACATACAGCAGGGAGGTAAAGAGCGAAATTGTCACGTTGTCGGTGGGGGGACGTCCCGAATGGGGCCGTTCTTATATAACGTCCCTGCAATCCCAAAACACTTTCACCAATCTCTCCAACGTTGATTTGACAATGGCGCATCGTCACATACCTCACTAAGCCCCTAAAAACATTGTTTTGTGCTCCAACCACGTGCCTTATCACGCGTGATCCGAGTTTGTTGTTCATGTTTCCTAAACATACTCTGCTTCAATTGGCCTCCCGCCACTTGCAGGCAGTACACACTGCAAATGACTCACACACAGCCGTTGTCGCTCACTGCACTACTTTGACTGACCTCCTGCTGTCACCTAAAGAAAGCGCGCATGGCACTGGATGTACATTATTCATGTTACTGCAATGTGCCACTACTTTTTATACGACCCTAGCATAATCGCTATTACCAAACTTAACTGAAAAACGTAATGCTGCTACACAACATGTAAACAAACCATGAAAAATTAAATTACATTTAAAAAGCTGTTTGGGTATCATACTGCCTGAATATTTCAGGGTCGTCTTGCTGCAATATATCTATCCAGATTTAAGACACACGTTTCAGAACAGTAGCTCCACTACTCCCGCATGCAGAAGACAATCATCGCTTTAATGGCGCAACTTGATGTATTTAGAAAGTAACTGACAGGGACAGGTTAGGAGACAAAGGCGTGGAATGTCCATCATCCATAACACTGTGAAGAAAGACAGCTCCCTCCTACTTCTCAGATGACAACTTTCCCTTGCAGTTAACAGCAAAAGGCCTGAGGGTTTCTCATGTTCCTACCTCGTGTACACAAACCTCTCTCTGGGTCTGTCTCATTAATGACCACCTGGAGTAAGTAGCTCTATTAATCCAAACATATTTCATCAAATGCCCTTTCGTTTAGTGGCTTCCATATGAAATGTAAAATAGGACTTGCCACACGCAACCAAACGTGTCACTGACGTCATTTCGTAAAAGTTCTTGGCAACTACAAGCACGAGGCATTGGCAATGGGGTCACAAAATTTTACAACCCTCGCTACGCTAATAGCGCCCGCCTTCTGCCTATCTCAACGGAATACTTATGGAGTCCTTACAAATCGTTGTGGAAATTCATCTTACATATCACTTCCTTTAACACGTCGCGTGATAACGTTTTGACTTTCCACTCAAAGGGGTCTACAACAGGTAAAACCAGGGATTTCTTAGAAAAGTTACGAGCCCTGCGTGCGGCGACGTTAAGCGTAAGCCGCTTTCCTGGGCCATTCATAGAACAGAATCATCACAATTCAACATCTTCCACGTCGGCACCTCAGTCCCGATAAATCTGAGGAAAGAAGTTATTCCATCAAGTTGTCTTTTTAATTTGTACTTTATTAAGCACTACTAGCTTCGACCGTTTCTTGTGCATCAGATATGGATGCATAAACTCTATCTAACGAAGATCTCTTGCCATGCGTAGCTGTGCCTAGCACTTCGTCAAGTACCATACTGTCGTAATCATACCCACAAAGCACGCAAACACGGTGTTGTTTACACTACTCTTTTACGCCATAGCATAACTTTTCTATTACCCTACACAAATCTGTGATAGAGCCGTATTTTTTCTTTTCTGTCATCCGTTCTGTTGTTGTGAAGATACTATCAGTAAATCTACCTAAAGTAAAATTGTACTGCTCCTCCCCAACATTGATTTATATTTTCATTCTTTTAAGGTCTCTCTAACAATCCTCCGATGTCCGAAATTACTCAGAAATACCGACAATTATTACACACCTAGCCGGCCGGGGTGGCCGAGCGGTTCTAGGCGCTACAGTCTGGAACCACGCGACCGCTACGGTCGCAGGTTCGCATCCTGCCTCGGGCATGGATGTGTGTGATGTCCTTAGGTTGGTTAGGTTTAAGTAGTTCTAAGTTCTAGGGGACTGATCACCTCAGAAGTTAAGTCCCATAATGTTCAAAGCTATTTTGAATCCATTTTATGTATTGCTGTTAAATGGGACAGTTTCTATTCCTCCGATAGATATCCCAATTTTATCATATTTCCTTTAAATATATCTACCAGTTTGTCTGTTATTACAGCTGGAGTATTTTGAATAATTCTGTTGATCACTCATCGAAAAGACTCTCAAGTCATACATTCGCAGGCACAAACAAAATCTTCACATCTATCAATACCCATGCCCTATAAATGAAGATAATAAGAAAAATAAAGAAAAAGTGGAAGACTTTTGGAATCAACTAGATGACATTATTCAGAAAATTCCGATGAAAACATCATCATTCTTCTTTGAGACTTTAATGCACAGATTAGTACAGAAAAAAAGAATAAAAAATTGTTGGAGTTATCCCGACCACAAAAAAAAAAAGAAACGAACGGAAATGGCACTAGGCTAATAGTTCTTAAACCTACAGCTTTCAAAATACTAATACGAAAACAAAAAACATGGACACCTCCAAATTCCAAACTAGGCGAATTTCAACTTGATCAAGTGGCAATGAGAAAATTTCTGGCAAAGAAATCATGAATGTTAGGGTATTCAGGGGTGCAAACTTCGATTCAGACCACTACCTCTCTAAAATTAAATTGAAGGTCATCGAAAACTGGAAACGCAACATAAAACAAATCAAGGGTCGAAAGTACAGCACCGAAAAAATATTACAATCAGATGAATTCACAAAAGCAACAGAAACCGTTCAGACCCAAAATTGGGAGGCCATCAAGGAAAACCTCATTACTACAGCCGAACGGATAGCATCAATATAAAAAGCAAAAAAACACGCCTGGTTGTCGCGTGAATGTGATTCCCCAATTGAAACAAGAAAACAGGCATGACAAATTTGGAAATCTCCGAAAACAAAAGAAAGCAGATCAGATATCATTCGAGTTAAAAAAACTGGTAGATAAAAGTATAAAAAGGATTAAGAAGAAACATGAAAACAAAACTCTTCTCCAAACTGATGAAGAATTTACTAGAAACAACACAAGCAGCTTTCACAGAACTTTCAAAGGTTATCAACATATAATGCTCCCACCCTCCAATTTAGAGGTGTTAATGGAACCGTCCCTCACAATATCCTTGAAAACTTTGAATCCATCCAAATAACAGTGAGAAACCGGATTCAGAACGACCAACGAGTGAAGAACTACGAAAGGTAATTTCAGAACTGAAAAATAAACAAAGCGCCAGGAGAAAACCAAATAGTGGCTGAACTATGTAAAACAGCTGACAAAAATGCAGTTATATCCCTTCAATGTGTTTTCGATAAAATCTGGAGAAAAGAAGATATCTCCGCAGAATGGAGAATAGCTCTCGTCTACCCTTTTCACAGGAAAGGCTTAAAGATAGACCCTAACAATAATAGAGGAATATCACTGCTGGATAGAACATGCAAGATTCTTTCTAAATTACTTATGAACAGGGCAGAGCCACAATTGGACCCCCAAATCGGGGAGTACCAGGGAGGTTTTAGAAAGGGCAGGTCATGCTCGGAACAAATACTAAAACTCAAAAACATTATAACGTACCAAAAGTCAAAGGCAAAGACTGATTTCAAAAAAGCATAGGATCCGATTGACAGAGAATATTTTCTAGCAGTCTCGAAAGAAATCGGTTGGGTAAGAAAAATCATAAAAGCGATCCTTAAAAATGCATTTTCGGAAGTTAAATTCGTGAGTGAACTATCATAGCGCTTCGAAATAAAAAACAGAGGTGCGACAGGATGATGGGATCTTACCGTTGTTATTCAACTGTGTGCTTAAGAAAGTTGTCAGCTTATGGAACACAACTATGAAGAGAGGTATAAGACTGGATTGCAAAAGAAGAACGTGAAAATAAATTGCATTGCCTTTGAAGGAATCACGTAATCACCTCAAAGTCCAAGAAAAAAGACTGAATCAGTAAAAACATTTAAATATATCCGAGAACGGATTAGTTGGAATGCTGGGAAAAGCAAAGCAATGGAATTGAGAAAAAATAAACTTGAAATGGCCTTCCAACCAACAAAAAATACATACAACAAAAAGATCCCTTTCAGGGGGGGTACAGTATTACACGTTAGAAGACAGTGATTAAGCTGGAAGCACTGTATGCAGCAGAAACACTAAACAAGAACTTCAAAGTCCAAATGGAGATACTTAAGATAAAGGAAGGAATAATTTTAAAGAAAATTTTAGGACTGTAGCCACAGGATAATAAGATAGTATACATAAAAAAAGAAACCCTCTACAAAAAAAACTAAAAATTTTCAGATAAAATGCGGAAAAATAGGATAAACGTTTATGGGCGTCTTCTCAGAATGAACTCTAACGTATTAACCAAAGAAATCCTTGAATTTATCCGTAACCACAACACGAAACCCAGCTGGTTTAAAGAAACTGAGAGAGACCCAGTAGACGTAAAGATTTTAGAAAAATCACTATTCCATCGAACAGATAAATTAATTACTAAAGATGAAAGTGTAAAGTTCCAAGACAAATCTACACAAAAAACCCAAACACATCATCTCGCAAGAAGAGAGGAGAAGGAGAACAGAAAGAATGAAGAAATACTGGATACTGAGAAAAGAACAACATACAAAAAAAAATTTATCCAACGTACCCCAAAGATGGTGAAGCGAATGAAAAAGAAGACTTCCATAATCAGGGAATTATCTAGTTTTCATTTGCTTTATGGAATTATTTATTTATTCACTGTACACTTTGCTCTGCCTCAGACTTTCTCATAGTATCGTAGATTAATGTTAACACAACTTCTTCGTATTCTAACATTTTTGTTGATACTAAAGTCAAATTTACTTTGTACTTCCTACATCTTGTTCTATTTTCCTAAATTATAACACGATTTATTTCATACACAATTGTTGTCTACTTGGTGCTATGTCGATACTCATATTTTATCGATAAATATCTTTTATAGGCTTCCTTCCTTTCTTTTAGAACTCTCTCGGTTGATCTTTCCACCAACGGTCCTAGTGGTTCAACGTTCTTGCGTTACGACCATGAGAAGTTACACTGCGAATCATTTCTTTACACACAATTTTATTTATTACTTCTGGTCTATATATTAGTTTGTTACTCGTAGTTTATTGAGATTTAAAATGTGTAAATGTATCGCCTTAATTCAAGTAAGCCGGCCGCTGGTGGCCGAGCGGTTCTGGCGCTACAGTCTGGAACCGCGCGACCGCTACGGTCGCAGGTTCGAATCCTGCCTCGGGCATGGATGTGTGTGTTGTCCTTAGGTTAGTTAGGTTTAAGTAGTTCTAAGTTCTAGGGGACTAATGACCTCAGCAGTTGAGTCCCATAGTGCTCAGAGCCATTTGAACCATTTGAATTCAAGTAACATCGCAAATAGCTGAATGTTATACGCGCTTTTCTTGACAAAATTCAACACTGAGAAAGCGCAGTCTGAAAGATCCGACGAGCTGAGTAACCATGTGCACAAGTTCAGAGTATTTGTGTTTCAGAAAAGATTTAAGTGAAAATGTCTAGGAACCATTTATTAAAGGCTATCTTCCATTCACTTTCCTCGTTTCCGATTCATGTGAAAGCCCTAGTAATACGTAGATGCTGGAGTTCCACGCCAATCTAATGGGTATTACGACGTTTCGAACAGTCCTTGAAGCACATACGTTGTGGGAAGTATATGTTGCCACAATGCCCACCCTGTGACAATCACTGGTGTCAGTGCGACTATAGTGTGGTCTTTTACCGCAGTGGCATCAGATGGTTCAAATGGCTCTAAGCACTTTGGGACTTAACATCTGAGGTCATCTGCACCCTAGACTTAGAACTACTTAAATCTAACTAACCTAAGGACATCACACACATCCATGCTCAAGCCAGGATTCTAACGCGACCGTCGCAGCAGCGCGGTTCCAGCCTGAAGCGCCTAGAACCGCTCGGCCAAAGCGGCCGACACAGTGGCATCAGTTGACCGCTAGCCATTTTAGTCAATATAAAGGACCATAGCTTTAAGTCTCCAACTAAACGAAGTCTTCAACTCTGACGAGTGCTGTGCACTCGGAAGCAGCGGAACTGCCTGTCCATATATGTTGCTGGATCCTGGCGGATAAGCTTATGTTTTGCAATATCCAGACTCTAGGTCCCAAAATTTTCCAAAGGTTAGCTGACCATCAGAATTTTATTCGGGGCAGTAATAATTTCGTACGAAAAGATACGGACGCTACCGAATGGTAAAAGCTACTTGACCGGAACACAGCCTCAATACTCACATCAGCGGACGAACCAGCACTTCGGATTTTTTTTTATACCGGCTATGCTCCCATCAGAAAAGGAAAAAAATGCTTACAAAAAAGATTGGGTTTTTGAAGATTGTCGCCTACAACCTACGGCTTACCTACGTAGATAGGTTGAAGAGGGCTAAACCTACATGTATAGGATTTGGAGAAAGCTTTTGACCATGTTGATTGGACAACGAGCGAAAGATTATTCTCAGACTGTACAGAAACAGGACTGCACTTTAGAAGAGTCGAAGGAGAACATAGAGAAGCAGTGTTTCAGAAGGGAGTGAAACGGGTTTCTAGTCTACCCCCCCCCCCCCCCCCCCCAGTTTTATTCGATTCGTACAATGAACAAGTTATAAAGGATCCGAAATTTGGAAAGAGAGTTAAAAGTTTAGGAAGAAGAAAAAACTTTCAGTTTTAAAGATGACGTTGTAACTGTGTCGACTTTGAAACGCAGTTGAACCGAATGGGCAGTGTCTTGAAAGAGTTTATAAGGTGAAAAGCAAGAAAAATCTAACAATAGTAACGGAATATAATCGAATTAAATCAGGAGATGCTCCGGGGAGCAGATCAGGTACTGAGACACTAACGGTATTATATGACTAGCAATTTGGGTGGAAAAATTACTGATCATTGCAGACGTAGGGAGGGTGTAAAATTCTGTCTGACAAGAACAAGAATAGCATTTCTGACAAAAGAAATCTGCTAACGTTAGGTAGAAATCTAAATATTAGGAAATCTTTCCTGAAGTTGTTCTGATGAAGTATAGCCTTGTAAGAAAGTAAAGAGTGGACACGATAAGCTATTCAGACAAAAAGAGAATAGAAGCTCTTAAATATAGTGCTACAGAAGTGTTTTGAAGATCAGAGGGGTGGACAGAACAACTAATGACGAAATACTGAACTTAATGGGGGAAAAGAAAGGTGTGTCAGAACTAAAAAAAAAATAGGATCGGTTCGAAGGACATACCTCAGAGAATCTCCTGTATGATAGTGAAGTGTGAGGAATTGAAGTTATAGGGGCAGACTATAGAACTAATACAGCTAGAGATGGCGAAGCTTTCACAGGATATACTACCGTGGTAAGTTGCGTCAAACTAATCGTCAAATAGGCTATCACGACAAAGCACATCACCTACAGACAAAACTATCACATCATACTCTGTATGACTGTCACAAATTGGATGTAAGCGTCAGCAGTACTCCTGATGTAATAAAAGAAAATCCCGAATAAACCGGGTGTCATCAAGTATACAGTCAACACCCGTGAAAGACTGGTACAGGTTGTCACGTTTGTCGAATTTCTTATACAAAGTGCAGAAAAACGTAGAACAAAAGTGTAGGACAAAAATACAGCAACAGGCAAAGCAATCTGAGTGTAGGAACTAGGGGGCGCAGTTTCATATTATCTGTGCTTCAAGAACTCAACTGAAGTCACACGTACGGACGTCTTAAATCAAAACTAAATATAGTTCACAGAAAATGTGTACGTACACATAATTTTTGGACCAACCAATAGACACGATGAGAACAAGAAAAAAAGCATTGCATACATGTGCACCGTACTTCGCAAACGTACCGTGCTGCACTTCTTCAGAAATAAAAACAATCACTTATACATGTCTCATGTTTCAATATGTCCTAAAAATTGCCAAATAAATGAATATCAGGAACTTACTTTGGAGCTGCCGCAATTATGCCATCGAGACTGAAGTCAGCGATCAGCTAATGGACTTGCAAGAATTTTGGTATTTGTATGCAGACCTGCCACCACTTTGTTAACATGTCGTGGCAAATGTTAAAACTGACCCTCATTTACATGCGGGTCTGGCGCCGTAAATATTCGTCTACGACCTCTAGTCCCTGTACTCAGATTCCTTCGTTTGCTACTGTCGTGCTGCCCTAAACTTTCGATCCCACCGTGTTTCCATTCAGCGATCAGCTGATGGACTTGCAAGGGTTGAGGTACTTGTTTCATCGGGCCTACCCCAAACTTGACTGTGGCCCGTCATACTGGAACTTTAATACCTGACTGTCCTTCTGGGGCTTAAACTTCTAAGTTCATACTTATCACAACATTCTTTCAACTTTCTTTCAACCTGGATTTTCCCTATCGTAGTGCATTGTTTGTTTACCCGTTGGTGACATTTTACAATAGTAGTTATTTCCTAAATGTCTTCAGTCTTCAAGCAATACTGATGTTTATTCTTTACCCACAAAGTGACCGCTTCGTTCAGACCTTCGGCCGTCATATACGTATTGCTGTTATTTCTATACACAAGAAGGTATTTTCTTTTCGATACTGTTCATTCTTATTTAAGCAGAAATTGTCTTTCTCAAGTAATTATTTCATAGGTTCTGCGTAACACACGTCGGAGAAGACGTATTATTTCTTGTTGAACAAACTTGTGCCACCAAATCTACATGAAACCGTCCTCCCCCATACTAGGTGGACATAATATTATCTTTCATTACTTTGGCGATATACTGTGTCATGAATTGTTCAGTAACCACGTTTCAGCTTATAGAAATATGTCAAGCGGAACTGCATGTTTCCTCGTGCATTGCTCTTTGAGATAAATTAAACCAACGATTAATTGTGGGAAACATTGTTATAAGAAAATTGTCTCAGTTTATCGCACTATGAATATTCTGACAAGCAATCCCAGTACTTCTGTGTGGAAAGATACTATTACGGGTCAGCCAAGACAAAATTACGACAGAGGGAGCATAAAATACGTTGTAATATGAACACTAATGCGACTTGATAAATAGCCAGCTAAGGCATTTGTCTCCCAGCCTTTGCGGTGATTAATGGCTGTCGAGGATTACGGGATATTTCTGAGTTTCCATGCAGGCCCGTTTTAATTAAGTGTGCAAAGCCGCTGTTCGTCTTCAGGTACTAAAGAACCTTTACAAAGAGGAGCATAAAAACAAACGTGGATTGCCTGCTAATAGTTATATGGCCAACTGCATTAAAAAAATAGGTATCATTAGAAGTGCGCTTCCACATCATAGATCACTGTTTTTTTTTTTATTTTTCTTTAAGTTATGAATAATAGCGAAGAATTATGTAACTTATGCACACTGTTACCTTACCACTTAGATTTTTCTGACATATGAAAGGTAATCAATGGTAATCGTGTAAGTAGAACATAGTTTTTAGGATAATTATTTAAATCGAAACAGTAAGATCACTTTCGAAACGTTTAATACACCCTTGCAACTTCAGATTCGAAAAGAAGCAATATACAGCGGATTGGCATGGTATATTGGAAGTAACATATCATTAACCCACGTTATTAGTAACACCATCAGCATTAAAACACAAAATACGTTGGACGATTTCGTGGCTTAGGATTGTTTGACCTTGAACGGTTAAGGGGGAACTATTTCACATTACATTAAATCCTACAGAATAGAAATTCTGCTACCATATAACGATTCATTATTGAAGAATATTTTACTACGAATGCAGTAATGCGTATTACATTCAGACATATCAAGTGCATTTGAAGCGTAGATTATAGAACTACAATTCTTTATCATAACCAGATGAAATAGTAGCTAATAGTCTAAGAATTTTTGGACGTTTCATATAAATAAACGATGAAAGCAGCTGAAACGGACAATGTCCATCGGTATCGTTACTAAATCGATATGCGTGTGCCAATACACAGTTATTGTTTAAATTATGTCCCCACAGAGATAATTAAGGAAACCGGAGAGGTTTAATTTGAACTCTCCGCAAATAAGCGGCCATCACGAACCGCATAATCTCATTTTCCAATAATTCTCATTTCACAACTGGCTAATTGAACTTGTCCAAAATATAAAACAATAACAGCGGCCTGATAATCCTGGTTTCGGACATTTGTTTGTGACTCGATTCGCGGAAAGGGATACAAAAACTAATCGTTTATAAAATGTGTTTTTCTGATGTGTCCACTCAGCTATCTGGACAAAACTGTGATATATACGTTTTTGCGTCTTGACGCGCTCTCTAAGGTGAAGTCTTTATTACGATTTAATAATGGCTCAATACGTACAATGTTATGCTACACTGAGCAGTTTATTAAGTAGGGAAACGTCGTTACCTCACCGCCGCTCCAGTGTGCCCGTGCGGTTCTAGGCGCTTCAGTCTGGAACCACGTGACCGCTACGGTCGCAGGTTCGAACCCTGCCTCGGGCATGGACGTGTATGATGTCATTAGGTTAGTTAGGTTTAAGTAGTTCTAGGTGACGATCAGTTTGGCTTTAGGAAAAGTAAAGGGACGAGAGAGGCAATTCTGACGTTACGGCTAATAATGGAAGCAAGACTAAAGAAAAATCAGGACACTTTCATAGGATTTGTCGACCTGGAAAAAGCGTTCGACAATATAAAATGGTGCAAGCTGTTCGAGATTCTGGAAAATGTAGGGGTAAGATATAGGGAGAGACGGGTCATATACAATATGTACAACAACCAAGAGGGAATAAGAGTGGACGATCAAGAACGAACTGCTCGTATTAAGAAGGGTGTAAGACAAGGCTGTAGCCTTTCGCCTCTACTCTTCAATCTGTACATCGAGGAAGCAATGATGGAAATAAAAGAAAGGTTCAGGAGTGGAATTAAAATACAAGGTGAAAGGATATCAATGATACGATTCGCTGATATTGCTATCCTGAGTGAAAGTGAAGAAGAATTAAATGATCTGCTGAGCGGAATGAACAGTCTAATGAGTACACAGTATGGTTTGAGAGTAAATCGGAGAAAGACGAAGGTAATGAGAAGTAGTAGAAATGAGAACAGCGAGAAACTTAACATCAGGATTGATGGTCACGAAGTCAATGAAGTTAAGGAAGTCTGCTACCTAGGCAGTAAAATAACCAATGACGGACGGAGCAAGGAGGACATCAAAAGCAGACTCGCTATGTCAAAAAAGGCTTTTATGGCCAAGAGAAGTCTACTAATATCAAATACCGGCCTTAATTTGAGGAAGAAATTTCTGAGGATGTACGTCTGGAGTACAGCATTGTATGGTAGTGAAACATGGACTGTGGGAAAACCGGAACAGAAGAGAATCGAAGCATTTGAGATGTGGTGCTATAGACGAATGTTGAAAATTAGGTGGACTGATAAGGTAAGGAATGAGGAGGTTCTACGCAGAATCGGAGAGGAAAGGAATATGTGGAAAACACTGATAAGGAGAAGGGACAGGATGATAGGACATCTGCTAAGACATGAGGGAATGACTTCCATGGTACTAGAGGGAGCTGTAGAGGGCAAAAACTGTAGAGGAAGACAGAGATTGGAATACGTCAAGCAAATAATTGAGGACGTAGGTTGCAAGTGCTACTCTGAGATGAAGAGGTTAGCACAGGAAAGTAATTCGTGGCGGGCCGCATCAAACCAGTCAGTAGACTGATGACCAAAAAAAAAAGTTCTAAGTTCTAGGGGACTGATGACCACAGATGTTAAGTCCCATAGTACTCAGATCCATTTGAGCCTCACCGCCGCTCTAACAGAAATGAAGGTAAAAGGCAGGCAGTGCCTACTAGAAAATGTAAACGTTAGCGTGCACGATCCATAGGCAATGACAAACCCATTACTCTCCTTCTTTTGTGTGGAACAAACTCCAGCAGAACTGGTATCTTCCAGGCCTCACGTAGAACTCCAAACAAAATTAATGGACTTTGTAAAGGAGAAAATGCGACTTGGAGATCCTGACGACGTGAAGGCGGTGTCAGTGACTTAGAGCACACCACGAACACGATTCGTTATGTGGGATAATCATGGTACGAAATACTCGGAAATAGAGAAAACTCTGTGGGTTTAATGGACAATATTTTGTATAGAACACCATGAGTTGTACACCTAAGTCCCTTTATTTCAGTGCAGTACAACTGACAAGTTGTAACGCCGCTTCGTTTGGACGAAAAATCAAGAATATAAAAATAGTACCCCAAGCCCATAAGTCCCAAAAATCAAGTTCCAAATCTCATAAATGAAAAAAAAAATAACAAAGTCCATTTTGGAATAATGTTTCTTGAATAGTAGCACGTAGATAGAAAAGAAATTCAGTACCAAGTAGCTTAGTATTTTGAAAAAGAAAGAAAGAAAAAAGATAGAATCCCATTAGTATCAAAATAAAATCATAGTAGATCGCAAAGTACCGTGATTAGAAATCACGGAGTAGGACGAACGGTCTCAAAGAATACTCCTTATGAGTACTCTTTGAGTATCGTGTGTAATATCTAAGAAAGAGCCATGCATTGTTACTGTGTTACGAGAGCTTGCCGGAGCAAGTCGTACCTCAGCGTGCGCTCGTATACGTGGGCGCGGCGAGATCGTTTATTGAACGATAAAGATTTGTGATCTACTACGACGCAATGAACTTGTAAGAAGTAAATCAGTTACTTCAAACAGGATACGTAGAATCCACATAGTGAAATATTAGAAATTGTCTTATATTGAATTTTTCAATAAAAGACTGGACATTAGCCAAAGTTAGAAACTATTAATGATGGACCGATATAGAGACTAAACTTTAAAACCGAAGTGTGAGAAAAGAAGTAACTTTCGCAAAATCAGTTAATGGACTCTGAAACTTGCATAATGTCTTGAACTGAATTATACGTCATTAGTTCCACCCAGATAGGAGAAGCTACTTCCTTACGGCAATGTTAGGATGTGAAAATAAAGCAATAAACCAGCATACAGTGTTGTTACTAAGTTAATAACTTCTTTCAACCCATTCAATATTGTGTACTCAGTAAATAATTATCTGTGCGACGACATTGATTGTCCAAGGAACGCGGTGTGCTTAAGTACTCTTTGCCGCATTAACAAATTACCTCTATGTTACGAAATGTTAGGCTCAATTAAACTGACAAACTTTACTGGAGATATTGGTGTTGTGTATGTACTGAAGCTATGATTAATACCGGAATCGGAACTGATATATCCCTAAGTGTAGCTGTGTTTAAATCCTCCGGGGAGCACGTAATTGCTTGACCTGATCGAGACAAATAATACACGCTCAGTGGGATTTCAGCGCAGCCCTAATAGATTTTTAGATAACGTCAATATATACAGCTGTACCGCTAGTTAGCCAGACTGCGACGTTATAAAGTCCAGAGTACTGAAGAGTTGCAATACCCAGCGGTGTGTGAGACTGTGAAACCTGTCACAGTAAAGGACATACTCAGACATTTACTATTATCACCAAAGAAGTCTTTGGTGATAATACTCAATAAATGTCTGAAGATGGCCTTGTAAGCCGAAAACCGGTTAGCAATAAAAGTAATATTGTAGAACAAAAGCAAACGGGTGCTTTTCATTTATTATTATAATGTTGTTCTACCAAGAACCGACGGAAGATTCTGTTAATATTACTCAGACTCTACGCAACGGAATCGCTATGTTGAAATGCCCTAACTTACAATCATAAGTTGGGAAATTGCAATAATGCTACTACACTCCTGGAAATGGAAAAAAGAACACATTGACACCGGTGTGTCAGACCCACCATACTTGCTCCGGACACTGCGAGAGGGCTGTACAAGCAATGATCACATGCACGGCACAGCGGACACACCAGGAACCGCGGTGTTGGCCGTCGAATGGCGCTAGCTGCGCAGCATTTGTGCACCGCCGCCGTCAGTGTCAGCCAGTTTGCCGTGGCATACGGAGCTCCATCGCAGTCTTTAACACTGGTAGCATGCCGCGACAGCGAGGGCGTATAGTGGGCATGCGGGAGGCCGGGTGGACGTACCGCCGAATTGCTCAACACGTGGGGCGTGAGGTCTCCACAGTACATCGATGTTGTCGCCAGTGGTCGGCGGAAGGTGCACGTGCCCGTCGACCTGGGACCGGACCGCAGCGACGCACGGATGCACGCCAAGACCGTAGGATCCTACGCAGTGCCGTAGGGGACCGCACCGCCACTTCCCAGCAAATTAGGGACACTGTTGCTCCTGGGGTATCGGCGAGGACCATTCGCAACCGTCTCCATGAAGCTGGGCTACGGTCCCGCACACCGTTAGGCCGTCTTCCGCTCACGCCCCAACATCGTGCAGCCCGCCTCCAGCGGTGTCGCGACAGGCGTGAATGGAGGGACGAATGGAGACGTGTCGTCTTCAGCGATGAGAGTCGCTTCTGCCTTGGTGCCAATTATGGTCGTATGCGTGTTTGGCGCCGTGCAGGTGAGCGCCACAATCAGGACTGCATACGACCGAGGCACACAGGGCCAACACCCGGCATCATGGTGTGGGGAGCGATCTCCTACACTGGCCGTACACCACTGGTGATCGTCGAGGGGACACTGAATAGTGCACGGTACATCCAAACCGTCATCGAACCCATCGTTCTACCATTCCTAGACCGGCAAGGGAACTTGCTGTTCCAACAGGACAATGCACGTCCGCATGTATCCCGTGCCACCCAACGTGCTCTAGAAGGTGTAAGTCAACTACCCTGGCCAGCAAGATCTCCGGATCTGTCCCCCATTGAGCATGTTTGGGACTGGATGAAGCGTCGTCTCACGCGGTCTGCTCGTCCAGCACGAACGCTGGTCCAACTGAGGCGCCAGGTGGAAATGGCATGGCAAGCCGTTCCACAGGACTACATCCAGCATCTCTACGATCGTCTCCATGGGAGAATAGCAGCCTGCATTGCTGCGAAAGGTGGATATACACTGTACTAGTGCCGACATTGTGCATGCTCTGTTGCCTGTGTCTATGTGCCTGTGGTTCTGTCAGTGTGATCATGTGATGTATCTGACCCCAGGAATGTGTCAATAAAGTTTCCCCTTCCTGGGACAATGAATTCACGGTGTTCTTATTTCAATTTCCAGGAGTGTATATAGCTATCTGTTCAATCAATAGAATGAATCATTGGACTGAAGGGATCTACGTGCCTCTTCAAAGGAAAATGCAATGAAATATAAACCTTTTATTTGTTACACTAAACAATTACCGAGTACTGTCATCAATATTCTACAAAAGTAAAGTTAATTGCCAACGACAACTAACAAGGTCGGGAAGCGGAGGGATAGCTACCGTATCCTAGCTGCACATTAAATCATTAATCCAATATAACCCTTAGATTACTTTAGAAACTCCAGTGGTCTGCTGAATACTACATCAGATGATACTACGGCATGAGTCGGGTTTTACCGAGCTGTGGCAACGATATCTAAACATTAACCCCCGCATAGTGAGACGTGCTGCTGTAAACTCTCCCCAATCTGCCGCGGCAGTAAGTCAGAGGACCGTGGCCACAGTGGAGATTCAGAATCTGAGCCTTCAGGACTCTGACACCTCCAAGCATCCATGACGTATCCATCCAGCGACCTGTCTCCATCAGCCATCAAACCAAGAGTGTCCCCTCATCATCCACCAGCTCCCGACTCGGCAGTTTGTGCCAATCTGGCTGCAAACGCCAGTCACGGAAAATGTTACTCTTTTCCACCAATAGCGTGTCAGTGTCACATCTGGTAAATCTCCATTCCAGAATGTCATCAGTCACAGATCAATCAGAGCGCTTCTTCCTCGAGCTTGTCCTAGATATTCCCGTCTGACGTCAGCCAGCGACGAGCAAATAAGAGCGTAGTTTAGCACTTCTGTGTTTCCAGACGCCAAACTAAATTTCCAAACTCGCACTTTTCCGCCGTAAATTGTGGTGTCCCAGCAAACACTTGAAACTGTTACCCTCGGCCATCTCAAAAGGATAGTCGTGCCACGGGCCGTTAACACCGAATTAGTGAAAAGGACTGGTAGGTTCCGTGAGCTTCCTTCGGTGGACACTTGACATGCACAAGCGAGCACAAAGCTCTGGGTGCCCGCGACACACCTGCCACGTTCAGAGTAGCTGCAGGCTGTGCATTTCTCTAGGACTGTTAGCCCCTTTACCGAAGGCCACTGGAACTCTATAAAGTGCATTTCCCTGTATAAATTTGAGCCGTGCTGCGGCTCACGTTGGTGCTGTTTGTAGGTTTCCGCCCTCTGCTGGAGGCCAGACTGTATCCTTTAGTAGGCATGGTTGCGGTTGTTTGTCTTCTTCTCGTCTTGACTGGCGCCACTCGTTTCGCAAGCGTTGCCTGTCCGCTAGTGACAGGAGCGGCGATTATCGATATGTAGTAACTGTTGTCCTATCTTAGGGGTGACGTCGTTGTTTTTTCGTGTCGTGTGAGTGTGGCAGTTCGGTTGGGGACTCAGGAAGAGCCAGGTCCGTGTAGTGCGAGGACACGCCAGGACCGCTGGCGGCGCGCATGGACTGCCGGATGGAACGGCAGTGGTCACGAGGGTGCACGAGCTCGTCGTAAATCAGATCCTGCAGGCTTTAAGATGAGTGCATTTCAATTCAAGTAGAGAAACCTCCACCATTGCGACATCTCGCGATTCTCCAGTGACTTGGGTTCGTGTTTATGTTCGTAGTGTCACCGAGGCGAAGAGCAATGAGTGGAGTGCTTGGGGAAAGCCGATCTGATTAGCTTTCCTCGACTTCTTATTACTACTTACTGCGTTCAACTTGTTACATTTTGTTAAGTTCAACTAGCGGTCTTTTTCCTGCCTGGTGGCCGCTAACGCCCCAGTTGCCTGCCCTGGAGGTTAGTGTATGTACCAGCAGTGTACGTTTCCTCGCCTTGCCGCTGCTGTCCGGTAAGGCGTGTAGTTTTGACAGCTTTCTTCATTGTAGACCGTTTGTGATTCTTCTACTCTGGTGGTAGTGATTCCTTTCTCGTTCCGAGCGCTCTAAGCACAGTATTCTGGGGGCGTAGTGCAGTCCGCCGGTTCCGGCTTTGGCGTGTTGTTCCATTTTTGCATTTGGTTTACTGGACGTCAGGTAGCTTCAGCAAGATTATCATCGGTCATTCGTTGGACGGCCACTTGTCTGAGTTATCATCTTGTGAAGTGAATGCAGCTCTTGGCTGCCTATATCATCGCTCGCGAAAGTGTATGTTGCCAGACCTTCTCATAGGTCGATTCCTGGAGCACCGTCTGTGACTGGTGCTTGTGTTTTATTATTGTATTATTTATTACCATACCTTGTAATTCCTACATTCAAGGTTATGTATGTCTACTAAGTAGTTCCGGTCGTCTTCTGGAATAAATCTAGCAGCGTAAGGGTTGTGTCTCAAGGTTACGATCATCTTATTTCACCCATTTTGTGGTCAGTTGCATGTTTCTTTTAATTAACCCTTGCTTGAATTTGCTGTTTTACAGCAGGTTTCTGAATTTTTTTATATAATTGCAGTTCCTGGCGTGTAAGGCCTTCAGCCGTGATTGTGGTTATTTGTTTTGAAAAATAATTCGATACTTGTATTTTAGCAGTAAGCCTAAAACCTTATTTACTGCCATTCCTGACGTCTGATACATTCTGCTGTGTTTGTGGCCACTTACTTTTTAATATTTCAATACCTGTAAGTTGTAATTACAGCGAGTTCTTAAACGTTCTTAATTTATTGCCATTCTTGGCCTTCAGCTGTGATCACAGTGGCTTGTTTTTTCTTAAACATTATATGTATCTATATTTATGGTGTTTTGCTAATTTGTAATGCACTGATAACACTGTTATTTACAGAGATGTTTATTCCTTCATTAATAAAGTGTGTTATTTTTTTATTTATTGTTCAGTCTGGAATTACTGTTTAAAAATAAATGTTTGTACCTGTAAAAAGCAACCAATAATAAATTATTACGGCCTTGTCCACAATCGTAACCGAATCCTGTCTTCCCTTGACTATCCAGGTTCCCAAATTAACGTAATATTACTTGAAGTAGATACAACTAAAGCGTTCTACCTATCGCCAGTCGTGACAAGGGGCAGATAAATTTGGTATAAATGGAAGGAGGCAAGCCAGACGGTTTGTAACCTTCCACAGTTACATTACAGAATAGCAAGTGCGGTCCGTGTGGTCTTACAAGTGAACAACTGTTGTTGCCAAGTAACTAGAATCAGTGTGCTACGAAGCTACGGAACAGAACATATTTAGAGCGATCAAACTGTTTAATTTCAAAAGGTTTACTGTCCAGAACCGGTATGCCAATGAGGCAATATCGGCGTGAGCATTGAGACAATAATCCCACCGACGCACCACTTTGAAGGTACACGTTTGGTAAAACTCCATGTCCTGCTGCGTGGGTAAGTCCGTAACTGCCCGCTGCACACCTTCGTCCGACAGAAATCGTCCACTGTTCAAAGCTTTTTTTAAGAGACCAAAGGCATGATAGTAAGGGGAAAGATCAGGACTATAGGGTAGGTGCTCGAATGTCTCCCATTTGAGCTGGATTTGGCTTACCATGTGACCGGTGTCTCGCGTCGACACGCGACCCGCACAGAACTTAGCCCACCATTCCACAATGGCGAACAGACATGCTACTCCATGCATGTTCTTCATTCTCCAGTGGATGTCCGCAGCCAAGAAAAGAATAACAGTACTTTGGTCCTGTTGGGACGCCTATGGCCATAATGTCGCTGAAGATCACGTTTTCACATTTACCGTACGCATGTCGGTAAGACACGAGTGGCACACTAATCGGTGGCCTACATGTTGATGCTTATACACACGCATCCGAACCGCGCTACGTTTCATACACGCTGTAGCAACGCCTACGAACTTTTTGATTGCACTATATATTATAAAATACTGATGTTAAATCTGTAGGTGTGGAAGATAGTCTAGCGAAATCATATAAAACTGTGTTTGAACATACGGCAGTCGTAGCGCATCCATCACCAACGCAAATAAGTTATACGAGATGCGATAGAGTGTCAAGAGAGATAATAAATTCCAATAAGACGAAGGTTTGAAACGAGATGAACGCCGAACGCAGTAATCAGGACAAGCTGACATCATCGACGAACATTAGGAAGGCTAATATATAGAATCATAGATGGCAAAGAGCAGACACATCCTTAGACCGTAGATATTATTTGGACCCAATTTACTACTGGAATAGCCGTCAAAGAGAAACTATACGCAAAAACTGACTCCTTACCTCCAGCATCTACCTACTTACTGCGCAAATCATAGTGCAGTGTATGATGGCACATTGTAGCAAAACTGGCGATTTTTTTTATCTATTCCTCTCGCGTATTTATCGAGACAGTCTATACAGATTTCTATCGCGTTTGACCATCTTACCACGCTTGGTGTAAACATAAAAATGGTTTTATACACGAAATTTTGTCGAAACAACAAATTAACTTTTATTTATGTCTGTAGGTTGGATGGTAAGCTATATTGCACGCAGTGGCGGATGATTCCACAGTTAGACATTTAATATTTATTGTAGTCCCAGCACTGAAAATTAAAGTTCCACATAAGAAAATGATAACAGACATGATCGTCATTGATCAGTGTGAACGTAACAAAATCAAGAGCTGTCGTGATCTGGGTCGTGAAGTAGGTTGTGACGTAATCACTGGTGTACAACTACACTGTAGCACTGGGTGACAGGAAGAGTACTGATGGCTTCTGGGGGACGCAGAAGAGAGAGTCGGCTGGGCTCCAACGGATGGGATACGGGCGTCCTGGAGAGAAGCTGCAACTGCAACTGCCCGATGGAGTATTTTTTTTTTCTTTATTGTTATTTCATGTCCCGGTGCCCAGAATTGGGGGGGGGGGGGTCAGGTGGGCTGCCAGTGGTACAGGCGACCCACTCTTCAGCCAATTGACAGTAAAAAGTAATTAGACGGAAAAACAAGAGCCATATAGCAGAGAGATTTACATTGAACTGAAAACATTTTAAAGGTGATAAATAAAATGGAAGTTTTTAGATACACGCTAGATGACCTTTTGCTCTGGTAGCTAAAATCAGCAACAATAAAAGTTAAAATGAAACACAGTAAGGGCATATTTGAAACATGTTGCTGAAACACTGGTATTTGAAAGAACCACTTTTCTGTCACTTGAAGCTGGAAGGACCTACCGCATGATAGAAAGTCGGTTGTTAAAGGGGAGAAAGGTTAACAGGCGAGAACGCAGGAATTGGTGGTATAAGCAAGGAGGACTGAAACATAGCAGTGGTGGGATAGGAGTGGCTGGTGGGATAAAAGAGGGGGAGGAGTAGAGAGGGAAATTGGTGACGTTAATATGGCTCTGAGCACTATGGGACTTAACTTCTGAGGTCATCAGTCCCCTAGAACTTACAACTACTTAAACCTAACCAACCTAAGGACATCACACACATCCATGCCGAGGCAGGATTCGAACCTGCGACCGCAGCAGTCGCGCGGTTCCAGACTGTAGCGCCTAGAACCGCTCTGACGTTAATAGTTGGAAAAAGTGAGCGTGGGGACAGAAATTAAGATGGGGTAAAAGTGAATAAGGATGTGTGGGAAAGGGAGGGGGAGGTACCCGTGATATGGCGTAATGAATGGGGTTGACCAATAGCTCATAGGGTAGGTAAATGTTTTCGCGGAGTTCCTGATCTGGGAGGGGGAGATGGTTGAAGTTTCATTGGGAGAGTACGTGGAAGGTGCGTAGGTAGAGGATTGGTGGGATGTGTTGTTTAGGCCTGGCAGGCGTATGAGGATTGGGAAGCAGAGTGGAAACGACAGAAGTATTGGAGTCGAGTTTGTGGATGGTATAGGTTGCTTGGAGGTGTTCAGCGTCCGTACGAAATGGCGGGAATCTGATGAGCTGGTAAACGATCCTTGTGGCGGAAGGTAAATGTATTCGGAAAGCGAGGCGAACTGCCTGCCATTCCAGGATCTGGAGGGACTGAAACAACTTACGTGGGGCGAAGATCAATGGAACATTCACATAACAAAGTGTAACAACAACAACGCTGTACTATTGTACAAATAAGTAATTTTTTTCTTCTAATTTTTCGATAAATTAGTGTAATTGATGTTCTGATTTCATTTCTTTTTTGTTTCATGCCACTTTGTTAAGAAAACTGTAAATAAATTTCAATGTGAATATTAATGTTTATGTCAAATGTCAAGTAATATTGTAATAGAACTGAAATGTAACAAATGTTGAAACTGTTGTAAGATGTTTAAAATTGTAACTGTGCGTCTGGTCCATACGTAGGCAATGTGTTAGGATATGTAGAATGCAAAACCTCGGGTGAATACCCTGTCTGTAAGGGAGCGGTAAAAGGTGGATGGCAGGCGAGCGCGGGAAAATGCGCACGGGCACTGCACGGCACAACGGGCTCAGCAGTAGTAGTTGGAGTTTGGCACTGGTTTGAGCAACACCTTCTGGAGCGAGGAGGCTCTCCTGGAAGACAGTTTCACTGAGCCTCGGGTATGCTGTTCCAACGCCCACTCAGCATGGCAATATTCCATAGGCACTAAATGGAAAAGTATTGCGACACTAAGAAGAATTAAAGTCCAGATACGTCAAGAGCCATAGCTGTGGTTGTATGTGTGCTGTGTGCCTCGCCATCTCGCCGCCGGCCAACCGCCGCATCGATACCAGCAGGTTGAAACTTTTAGTATTGTATTCGCATGGACCAGAGAATGAACTATTCAATAATAACTTACATTTTACCAGAACTTTCCTATCATTTAAGTATCCTCGCAACTAACCTAGATAGGGTCCTTTCCAAATGTTGTGCAATCCGAGTGTCCCGAAATGAAAAATTAAACTTTGTGTTAATAATAATTACTTGCAGACCTAGCTATGTTAGAATGGTGTTGAAAGAACTGATTTGTTAATGAACCAGTAAATGAATAACGAAGGTCTAACGAAGTTGAAAGATAACTTTAATATTAATATAGTAATGAAGTTTAATTATTTCGAGACAGATATAAAGGTATTTAAATGAGCAGGAAATAAGATAAAAAGAGTAGTAACTCGTATACTGGAAATCTTGAGTGCATAATAATTTCAGTAATCAAATTTTTAATACAGTGATCATAACAGTTTCAGGGTCCCCAAACCCCCTTTTTTTATTCATTTGAATTCTGAAGTGTTCTAAATTGATTTGACCAGCAAAAGTTAAAGTCAATATAAAAGCCAAAATTTATCAGTGTTTTACCTTTATCAAAATTGACATTGTGTGTGTGACTCGAAAGTGCTGTTTCTAGGGTAACCTATGCCCGATTTTAATCAGATCAAGAGACAGTACGAAGTTTTGTAGTCTACGTTACAGTGTAGTGTTATGTATTTATGGTTTTTCCATATGAGTACAGAACGTGACACTATCAGTTCAATAGATTTTCTGGTTCTAAAATTGTACTATATTATGCAGTGTTACTACTTGTTGCTTTGCACGAATATACACCAACTTGTACAGGGAAGAAACTCAGTTAATGCCTAATTAGGCTGGCGACCGTATTATTAACAAATTGGTAGCATCTTCTGCGTTGCTTTTTGTCCGTTCTGACGTGTAGTTGCAGTTCGAACTTACTTGACGTATCATTGTTATTACAGAGTGGGTGTAAGTCTGATTTGCCACCATCCAGGTACACGCGGTCGATATCGATAGAAAAATCCTGTCTCCTAAGGTGAACCCCACTCACTTACCATAGTACAGGCTTTAATGAGTATTGTGTGCCCCACGCGCACGTTACAAAAGGATGGGAAGGATCCAAGATTTATAGATGTAGAAGACTGTGGAGGGCTGCAATACCCAATTTAGGCCAATTAGTAGATTTAGCAGTTTCAGTCTATTATAAGTTTTATGTTGCCCGCTGGAGTGTGTTTTACGGGTTAAGTACACTGCTGCGGAGGAATATTGCGAGCTTTCGAGGATCATGTGATCCGCGGACGTAAGATAATCCGTGATAGCAGCGGCGCATTTGTTGTTGTGTTCGCTGCCTGCGTGCGATGGTAGCGGTCCTTGGCGCTGCATGTTAGCGTTGAGCCTCTACACAGAATGTTTACAATTGCACCGTATAGAAACACAGGAAGTATTTGGGATATACATAGCTCCTTGTCTTTGAAGGAGGAGCGCCTACGGAAGTGAGGAGCGGCAACCCGCAGGTCGCAGACGTCGTTCCAGAACAGGAGTAGCCAGGGCCCAGCCCTGCGTGTACTCCAATTTTAGTATCTGTTTCGTCGCTGACTGTCATCACAACCGTATAGAAAAAAAAAGACACGAAAGCACCAAATCAAAAAACACAGTGCAATGTACAATGACGTAAAATCATATGAAGATAACTACATGCTATATTCATTATTATATTATTACAAAAAAATCGAAAGCTAAATGTTAATTATAAAGCATTTACAATATTTGTGTGCTCTGTCCTGCTGACTGAATAACATTTCACCAGGTTTGTTTGTCCTTACAATTGTCTCTCCAGCTGTTAATTTTCAAGAATGTTAGCTCTTTTTACATGTTATTAAATAATATTATTATTGGTTGCTTTGGTGGTCATCTTTCTTTGCCGGCCGGAGTGGCCGAGCGGTTCTAGGCACTACAGTCTGGAACCGAGTGACCGCTACGGTCGCAGGTTCGAATCTTGCCTCGGGCATGGATGTGTGTGATGTCCTTAGGTTAGTTAGGTTTAAGTAGTTCTAAGTTCTAGGGGACTGATGACCTCAGAAGGTAAGTCCCATAGTGCTCAGAGCCATCTTTCTTTCGTAGATCCTTCTATCTTGATGAATCTGTCTTCTAGCGACCTAAATGCCTGACCAGGCCACTTAATTCCTCCAGCTTTCATCTTCGCTACTTTGTCAGGTTATACCTTTCTTTTTCGATTAGCCGTTCTCTAATGACAGTCCTTTAAAGATTTTGCGTTGTTTTCTCCCGTCGAATATATTTGGGACATCTTCACCTCTTCCTTTCTGCCAGAGTTTAGGGCTTAACATCAGTCTGTTAGTACTGGTTGTGCAGTAACTTAAAGATGCTTTTTCTATGTTTCCCAGAACAATGTCTGCTATTCAAGAGTTTTAACACAGTATATTTTATTTGGGTTTTTAATTCTGATTTTATTTATCACGTCATTTGCTATAGCGAAGTAGGTCTCCTGATATTTAAATTCGTGTTTCTTTCGGGAGTTAACCTTAACATAAATTATTTCGTTTTATTAATACTTAACTGTGTAGCAGCTTTGCCCACATTTTGCAATTAACTACTGGCTGACAGCTACTATTTAAATGCTGTTAAGTCTTTAAAGAACTATACAATCAACGTAAATCCAAAATGGATTTCTTTTTTTTTATTTTCCTGGTTTAGTCGCCTAATATGCTGGATAGTCTTCTCTAATGCTACGGTGAACAGAACTGATGGCAGACAGGGTTCCTGTTTGACAGTGGAATAGGTATTAAAACCATTTCTAAGAAAATTACTTTCTGAACTGTGAAAGAGCATTTTCTGCGCATACGTCCGTTGCTTTTAAATGTTTTGATTTGTAACAAAACCGGACAACTAAATCACCACAGCAGTCGACGACATCACATCAGTTGCTTCAAAGCCAGTGCGAAGAGCGAAATTCCCTACTTAGTGTAACTTGTACATGGAGATGACACGGAATCAAGGGCGGCTTTAAAAATTAAAATATTTAAAAAATGCATTATTCTTAAAAATTATGGTAAAACACGTATTCATGGTCTTTGTGACTGTCAGTATAATCCTTTAATTATTTATAATCTTTGTGTATATTCCGTAATGGTGTGGGGTCTTATGAAACTACATTGCGGAGTAATTGATGTATATTATTGTTACTACTGTACTGCCGAATGCGTAGTGAAATAGGGAGGGCTGCTCATATAGATAATTTATAGTTCCCAAGTTGATTGACGACATTAGAGGTCTGCATTATCTCCGATTTTTACCGGCGTGTCCCGCTCGGCCCTCTGGCTCTCGTGAGTACGCGGCCGAGCGTCCTCTTCCGCCGGCTGTGGGCAGCCGATCGCCAGCGCTCGGCCGAGTGCGCCAAACGCTCGGCCGGCCGCCAGTAACCGGTGGACTCAGTGCCAGCGAGCGGCGCTTCGTCACACTCCTTGAGATCAGAGGCCACCGCTTCACATTAACCACTCACTTATTTCTTTTACAAATGTCTTTCGTTGTTTACTACCAGTTCTATTACCTAAACAATACACTTGTATATGTTACATTTGATGTTTGTTAGTATGTTGCAGACTACTGGAGTTTCGCCTTTGAGGTTATCATGTATTCCAGTAATTGTAACGTTAAAAACTGTCATGTCTTTATTTAGTATTTTGTTCCGTTCGGTAGACAAACGGGAACACAGTAAACTATGTGTAGCCTATCTCCAAACTCGGCCACGTATACGTTGTACTAACATTGAATGCATGATCGGGAGGGAATGATGGAGTTAAAAGTAATACTCACGAAATTTTGTTGCACAAACGTTGATTTCTGAACAAATTATGACCTGTAAATAACGTTACAAGTGAAGCATGACTATACAATTTGTTTTTCGTCATTGGTGCTCCCTGATACACAGGCGTCATTTGTGTTCCTGGACCTATTATACTACAGCTGGCGGTTTGAACTTCTACCTGTGAAGTCAATGAAAGTGGAATCATACATTTATAGATTTTGAGGAATGTTTCCTTCCTTGTGATTACGTGGTTTGTTGTGAATACTTACGTAATTGTGATGAATCAATAAGAGATCATCCACCTTGTCTGATACCAGGCACGATCTTTTGCTGGACAGCAGGTGACCGGCCTGGCTACAATTTCCCTCGCTGGCAGCACTGGTGGCAGGAATACAGAGAACTCTTCTGACTACTACCGACAGCCTTGGAAATAAACCCGCGTGCGTTTTCCACCAATGCAAAATTTGTCCTTCGGTACAGCTACAGTCGGATTTGGAGAGCGAAAGGTACCTGTCGAGTTCATTGGTAGTAACTGTGTGTCCATCTTCGGCGTCCTCATCCGAACTCCAGTCCTGGGAAGAACTTGGTCACTGTTTGCTTGAATGGACTCTAATCATGAATGAAAACATCCGTAAGGTATTCCTGTCACCTTCCAATATGTATACACCGTATTAGAATTACTAGTTACTAAACGACTATATTTACGGTGACATTTTATATATATCGCACAAATTACATCAAAACGCATTGTGGAATGTTTAAGCTGCGAAACCTTTCCCAAATATCACATTGTAAACGTAATAAATGTTGATCTAACGAAAGATGGCAGATTAGACAAACAAACATTCGTTTACTAATTGGTTTCAGTGAATGAACCTTACCATTTACGGGCAGTTCCGAGAACAATCGTCGAACTTTAGCATACGCGGCTTGCTTTTCGTCTGCTGTGAGTTTCTTCAAATGACGCCGTGATGGCCATAGAACCGTGGCAACGTAATGGATAGCCTCAATTTTGCACTTCTCTGTGATGAAGTATGCTGCTCTCCTTTTTATTTTCGCCATGAGCTGAAAAGGAAACCCAATATACATAACTGCACTCTGATAATTCAACAGTTGTATAAAGGATCGTAACCTATAGAAAGTGTTCTTACCTCGTTGTCACTGCCTATTGGTTCACAATGATGTAACAGACTCTCGTACCACGGTAGCACACGTTCCAGCGTTGTTACCTTTGCAGTTTCCAAATCCAAACTCGCTTCTTTAAAGGGGGTTAGAAAAGCGACAACGTCTCGTACGCATCCTTCTTGGAAGGTTTCTAAGAGCTTCGATTGCCCCCAGGATTCTAGTAGATCTCGAATATCGTCGATTTGACTTATGACAGAATTGAGCATTAACACTATACTGTTCCACCGAGTTACAGCTTCTTGCTTCACAAAGTGCCGCGGACGCCCCGAGTGACCCGACCTCTTCAAATAGCCTACTATAGCTCTTGCTGATAGTAGACACGACAGGATTTTAGGGGCTTCGTCTTCTAAAAACGTCTCTTGAAATGTGTGACGAAGCGCAGTGATCAAGCAGTGATCAAAGCAAGGCAAACGGTCGTAAGACTCAAGTGCCTTCTTTTAGCTCCTTGGTCGGTGACAAAGCAACATTTCGTAAGATCATTCTTGTTAATTCCTAACTCAAGCATCCACTCTTCGATTTCGTGCCGTATGTTCTCTCCTGTCTTAGGTACGTCCGGAAACTCGGCTGTCATCAAAACAAGCGTTTCTGGCTGCCATTCATCATTCACATAATGCGACGTCACAGTCAAAAAATTTCTCTTCTTGTAGTTATCAGACCACAGATCAGCGTCTAAAGCGCACATTTTGTTCTTTAAGGCACAACCATATTAGCTTGGGCACCATTGTCACCCGTATTTTGTCTGCCTTTTCTTTAATATGCCGCGATACAGTGGTAGGGTGCGGAAGAACATCTGCTATACTGACTTTGCCGTAAGTGGCGCCAACATTGATGAGCTCCTGCGAATAATTCTTGAAGCCAATCTTACTACAAGTATTTAATGGTAGCAAATCTATTCCACTCATATCGACCAACCTATCAACAACTTTCTTTATGCTACTTGGTACTGCAAGTGGCCGGTGGACTTCTGCTCCGCATTTACTTTTGCAGTGCCGAATCATACCTGTTGTGCTTGACTGGTACGAAAGTATGTGGTACATTGCACGAAACCAGCAGAAGCCTGCGTGACAGGATCCACTACAAGTGCAAACGATTTCCAAGCTTCACTTTTCGCCTCCTCTTCCGACATGTCTATCTTCTTCAGTACTAATGAGCCGCTCCTAATTGTCTCCATAATACTTCTCTTCGTTTAATGAATGGAACGTTTACGAACTATACTTGGTTTATCCATAACGCTGTCTGCGTTGCTCAAAGCCAGGTCGTCAACTGCGTTTACACACGGTTTCTAATGCGATTCGGCACTGTAGAGCGCGCGGCGGTTGTACTGTCACCGGCCGAGATTGTGAGTACGCTCGAGCGTCCGGCAGTGCTGGACAGTCCAACCGATAACCGAGAGGTGGAGGACAACCGGCCACATGGTGCATTAGACGGCCACAGCCGTATCGCAGCGTGGGCCTTTCCCATCCGTCTAGCAGCGGCACTAAATGGGAAATGCTCGAGTGGTTGTTTTCATCGAAATGCAGAGCTCTACTTGACATCATACCCGAAGTACACAACAGCCATTGGCTATCTGACGTTCAAAAGGGCACGGTCATGGCTTTCGGGAGAAGGGTGGAAGCATACAGAAACAGCTAAATTTGTAAGCTGTTCGTGTGCCACCGTCGACAGAGTATACTTTGCATGGCAAAATAGCGCTATCCAAAATCGGCACCGAGGCAATGGTGCACCAGGGACCATTGGCGTTAGGGGTGAACTACGTCTGCGGAAATGTGTACTGACAAACGGGTGTACAACAGGGAGGCTACCAAGTAGTCTACTCAACGACCGTCCAACGAACGTTGTTGCGTGGGCCTCCAAAGCAGGAATTCTGGTTCATGTACCCATGCAGTCTGCTGTTCATCGCAACGAAGGCTGGAATTTGCACACTTACATTGCAGTTGGACATCCACGGAGTGGCGACGGATGGTCTTTTCAGATGAATCACGTTTTATAATCGATCAAATTTAAACGGCTGAAAACACACTGCAACAATCATCGGAAGGGGCCAGGCCCCAGGAGGGAGCGTCATGGTCTGGGGAATGCTTTTGTATCATCCGTGGGTGATCTCGTCATTTTTGAAGGCACAATGGATCAACACAAGTATGTTCACCATTACGTACAGTTTGTTTCATCCTCGGCACAATGGATTCTACCATCAGGACAATGCAACGTGTCACACTTCTCCAGGTCTTAGTGCGTGGTTCGAAAAGCATCACGATGAGTAAACCGTACTTCCCTGTTCCCCAAACTGCCCGGATTAAAACCCAATCTAGAACCTATGGGACTGTCTCAAATGGTTCAAATGGCTCTGAGCACTATGAGACTTAACTTCTGAGGTCATCAGTCCCCTAGAACTTAGAACTACGTAAACCTAACTAACCTAAGGACATCACACACATCCATGCCCTATGTAGGATTCGAACCTGCGACCGTAGCGGTCGCGCGGTTCCAGACTGTAGCGCCTAGAACCGCTCGGCCACCCCGGCCAGCAGGACTGTCTCGAACGGGATGTTCGCGCCATTGATCCTCAACGCAGAAACGTGGCGCATTTGGCAACTGCCTGGTTCCACATACCTGTCAATACGTGTCAGAACCTCACTGGCTTTTTCCCTGCACATCATTCAGTGATCCGCGGTGCAAAAGACTTTTGGACACGTTGTCACGTTAAGGTGACTTGACGGTATATGTTTAAAAAAAGTTGTACGCGTAATAAGTGGTATGCAAACTGTGCCACTGCTGGAGCTTCAAAACCAAATGATACAGTGTCTTCAAGTCTTTCAGCTTTGATAACCAAGCAATTCATCAAAAATGAAGCCGAGTAACTTCGCCTATTGTTTAAATTTAAAATGACATCCCTCAGTCTCAATTCGGGCTAACCAAAAAATAGAGTGCTTAAGATTAAGGAGGACATATACTGATTTCTCGGTTGAAAATCTAAATTTAAAAGGAGCTGCCGTCATTTACACTAAGTGGATGTTGTGATCAATTCTTTCAGAAACTGGTTACGCTCGTCCAAGGAAAAAGCTGTCATGTAGGGGAGAGCCAGGCAAAGTGGCCATGGTGAGCTAAGTGGCCTTAAGGATCTTGGGGAATGGTGCTGGCGTCGTGGGAGGAAATGCACTGGCATATTCTCCCAGGAGGACCAGTCACCTTATGAAGTCTAACCTGTCTGTTTTACCGCTTCTTGACCTTTTTGTGGATTTCACTTATTCTGTTGTAAGATAAGTGGTCAGGGTCAGTTTGTGTATTTATTGTACAAAGGGAATGTGACATGTCTTTTTAATGACGATGTGTCGGAAGTGCCATATCCTGACTCCACAATCCTTCGTTAATTACTGAAATTTCGGCCATGCAAGTAGAGAGCTTATTTTGTGTAATGGCGTCATTGCGGAGAAAGTTGTCATTTCGGTGGTTACTTCTGACCACGTTATATAGGGGAGGGGGGTGGGGGACATAAAAGCAGCGGGCGAAAGAAGGGCTACAGGGTGTGACAACTACAGCAAGCCCTTAAAGCGTGACATAGAAGCGGCATATAAAGAAAGAGAAGGAAGAGCAAATAAAATGCAGGAAAATCTGAAAGCACCTGAAGAGAAGAAAAATTTGGAAATTTGTGGTAAGGTCTGATGGAGCCAAACTGCTGAGGTCATCAGTCCCTAAGCCTACACACTACTTAATCTAACTTAAACTAACTTACCCTACGGACAACACACACGCCCATGCCCGAGGGAGGACTCGGACTTCCGGCAGGGAGAGCCGCCCAGGCCGTGACAAAGCGCCTCTCCCGAAGAGGAGAGAGTCAATAAAAAGAAGAGTGCAAAATCAGATGGCCCAACGCTAGGAGAGCTCATTTGGATGACAAACACGTAGACAAGGAGTGCATGTACTGCGAAGTAAAATTTTCAAAATCAAGTCTAGAAAAGCAGTGGATCCAATTGTGCACGTCCTGGGCCTACAAAGTCTGTACAGCGCTGAGGAACGCAGTATGATTTCTGTTTGTGAAAAGTTGAAATAAGTTACTTCACATCATGTTTTACAATAAAATATATTTATTTCTTTACTAAAATAGTTTTTTATCCATTACTTTTCATTTTAAAACAATTTGGCCACTTCTCCAGCTCATCTCGGGCAAAGCGGGCACATTACCATTTCTTGTAAATTGAACTGCATGAAGTTCGTAATCTGATCCTAAGGTGATTAAACTATTCGATATTATACTTGAATAGTTTTAGATTGTAATCACTCATTTCTATGCATTTCCGGCTACTGCACCTCAGCTTAAAAAATAAGAACACCTTAGCCGGGCCACTTTGCCCGATTTTCACTTTCAACAGCATTGTTGGTGAAGAATCTCAACAGTGATAATGTTCGTTGTTTTCGTAACAACGTGAAAGGTAATAAAGAGGTCCCACCACACGCCGCTTCCTGAGAGGAGGGTGACTTGCAGAGAGGTTGCCTTAAGTCAGAACGTGCGCCCTTCTGCGGCCAGCTTGCGGGCATTGACGGGTGTTTCTCGTGCCCGCAGAGGAACCGCAGCGACGAGCGGCAGCTGGTGCTCAGGGACGTGCACTTCAACGCGCAGGGCCCCTACTCGTGCGAGGTGTCCACGCTGACGCCCATCTTCACGCGCCGCTCCGAGGAGAAGCAGCTCACCGTCATACGTGAGTACCGCCTGTCTCAAGTCTAGCTCTAAACCTACACAAGTTAAAAGCAAACACGGGGGCACCTGCTAAGTCATCACGGAACGAAAGAAGAATTTGTGTGACATTGGCTAAGACACGCGGTGGGGTAGCTTCAACAACCACAAAGCGAAGGGTGTTCTTACTCACACACAGCGGTCCCCTTCCTCGTCCTGTGTTGTACGTTAAGGAAGAAAGGAAGGACAGAAGAACAATATGTAACGTCTGGTCTACAACGAGGTCATTAACGACGGGGCACAGGGTCGGATTGCGGAACGAAATCAGGTGTGGCCTTCCATAGGAACAATTCGAACAGTCACCTTAATCTGTTACAGGAAATTACAGGTAACCTAAATCTCGGTCACCGGATAAGTAGCGGAGCCCAGGGCAAGTTTACGCAAGGGTCACGATTATGCGGAGCAGGTTTTTCGGGAACCATTCTTGCTAGAGCCCTAACGACAATGGAAGATTATTACTGCCCTCTACTAACAACTCCCACAATCTTCACGGCATCAGTTCAATGAACGCTTTAGCGCGAAGAACGTGTTTGTGTTGTTGTGCTAGCTGAGTAGCTTTTGCTACTCAAATATTGAAGCTCCTAGAAAACTGGAATGGAATCCTCAAGTAAACAGGTAAACAGAAAGAGAGGCAGGCCTAGAGGTACATGCAAGAGGATGGTGGAAAGGGAAGCAAGGAGAGTCGGCAAGACCCGAGTGGAACTGAGGGAAATGGCCAAAGTCAGAGATGGCGACTTCTCCTCGATGCCCTATGCTCCCAAAAGGGTCAAAGGAAGTAAGTCAAGTAAGTCTAGGGAACGTATTTTTAGAACTGAGAATAGACAGATATATGTCCGTTCGCAGGAGATCATTCTATATTATAAAATACGATTGAATAATTTGGGAGTCTGAAAGTTACTACTGTAGTTTCGAAACTAATTCAGAAACGGCGATGGGACACGTTTACGCATTATTTTGCACTGCCTTCCTAACTGATACCCCAGTAAACGTGACTTGAAGCCGACAGCAGTTGGAAACGCAATCTTAAATAAATGAAAGCACAGGGAATAGAAGATATAAGCTCCTAAATAAACAATTTGAAACTAATGAAACTCAAGTAAAAAAACTTAATCCCATGAGAGCAACGAGTGATAAGGGCAAGAAATTGATAAAATCAAGTACAAGAAAAAATTTTGATAGGCCTATTTCTGATGCCATAGTTAATGTTCTGCCCAAAGCCAAGTTTTCACGTGATAGGTCTCCATGCTCTCCTTCTGTCTTCTGCCAGCCTCATCAGGTCTGCGTAATTTCTGCGTCCCTTCATGTCGTTTATCACGCTGTATCTTCACCTACCTCTCAATCTCCTCTCACAAACTAGAATTTCCAAGAAGTCAAGTCTCAACGAACGTCTCATCCTCTTCTTCTGCAGCAGTCCGATGAAGAGAATCAAAGCTGATTTTTTATTTACAGCTTGAAACGATAGAACAAATTCAAAAGATATTAGGAATGATTCCAGTGCCCTAGATGTAAAAGGTAGGCCCACAACGATTGTGCAACAAGAAACACATTTTACATGAGTAAATTGCAATCCGTACAATGTTATTGAACAGGTCTTTAATTAAAATTCAGACTTCTATGCAGACCACATTAAGCTAACTGGTGGAATTTCGTAAAAAAAAAAAAAAAAAAAATAATTACTGCCAGTAAAATTGTCCTTTTTTGTAACGTTCCTTGGTGTAACGAAAACTGTAATTTTATTTACTACAAAAAAATATTTTTGAAATCTTAGTAGCATGTTTTGTTTACTCAATATTGTGTTTTATGAAATGTGTAAATATGCCCCCATAGGTGCGTAAACTTGCCCATGTCCGGGGCACTGTTACGCATTCGACTTGGGCCTGTATAAAATTATTTTGCACTCTTAAATGTAGTGTTGAGTTAGAATAATAACCACGTTATAAGACTAAACGATTTTAAAAATTCCGGAAGGAAATCGGCTTAAATGCGCACCAGTATCGCCTACATACAACACAACGAGAACTGTCGACCTAAATTTGGACAGTATAAATGACTGTGTAATCAGGTGTTGGTCTAACCTCTGTACATTAAGCGGAATAAACTTAAATGTTTTAGTTAACAGTAATTAATTCCACGTGTGCTATTCTGAGCCAAAAGGATTAAATTAATGTTACTGTGCAAGTCAGAGGCAATAAAGCTCGTCCCACATACTCGCCCTCTACGTTTACTCAAACATGTAAAAACCAAGATCAAGAAAATTAAATTAACATCATTCTTTGTCACTAAGTACAGTATCCACAACTGCACAGTAGCTGTATTTCAGAATAAAATTCAGCCGTCAGTTGCGAATAATTGTTATTTCATGGAAGTCTGCTTGATGTTTCACAAACGCATTACATATAACTTCCTTTAAATAGGTTAGTTATAATTTTTACTCGCTATTATACACTCCTGGAAGTGGAAAAAAAGAACACATTGACACCGGTGTGTCAGACCCACCATACTTGCTCCGGACACTGCGAGAGGGCTGTACAAGCAATGATCACACGCACGGCACAGCGGACACACCAGGACCGCGGTGTTGGCCGTCGAATGGCGCTAGCTGCGCAGCATTTGTGCACCGCCGCCGTCAGTGTCAGCCAGTTTGCCGTGGCATACGGAGCTCCATCGCAGTCTTTAACACTGGTAGCATGCCGCGACAGCGTGGACGTGAACCGTATGTGCAGTTGACGGACATTGAGCGAGGGCGTATAGTGGGCATGCGGGAGTCCAGGTGGACGTACCGCCGAATTGCTCAACACGTGGGGCGTGAGGTCTCCACAGTACATCGATGTTGTCGCCAGTGGTCGGCGGAAGGTGCACGTGCCCGTCGACCTGGGACCGGACCGCAGCGACGCACGGATGCACGCCAAGACCGTAGGATCCTACGCAGTGCCGTAGGGGACCGCACCGCCACTTCCCAGCAAATTAGGGACACTGTTGCTCCTGGGGTATCGGCGAGGACCATTCGCAACCGTCTCCATGAAGCTGGGCTACGGTCCCGCACACCGTTAGGCCGTCTTCCGCTCACGCCCCAACATCGTGCAGCCCGCCTGCAGTGGTGTCGCGACAGGCGTGAATGGAGGGACGAATGGAGACGTGTCGTCTTCAGCGATGAGAGTCGCTTCTGCCTTGGTGCCAATGATGGTCGTATGCGTGTTTGGCGCCGTGCAGGTGAGCGCCACAATCAGGACTGCATACGACCGAGGCACACAGGGCCAACACCCGGCATCATGGTGTGGGGAGCGATCTCCTACACTGGCCGTACACCACTGGTGATCGTCGAGGGGACACTGAATAGTGCACGGTACATCTAAACCGTCATCGAACCCATCGTTCTACCATTCCTAGACCGGCAAGGGAACTTGCTGTTCCAACAGGACAATGCACGTCCGCATGTACCCCGTGCCACCCAACGTGCTCTAGAAGGTGTAAGTCAACTACCCTGGCCAGCAAGATCTCCGGATCTGTCCCCCATTGAGCATGTTTGGGACTGGATGAAGCGTCGTCTCTCGCGGTCTGCACGTCCAGCACGAACGCTGGTCCAACTGAGGCGCCAGGTGGAAATGGCATGGCAAGCCGTTCCACAGGACTACATCCAGCATCTCTACAATCGTCTCCATGGGAGAATAGCAGCCTGCATTGCTGCGAAAGGTGGATATACACTGTACTAGTGCCGACATTGTGCATGCTCTGTTGCCTGTGCCTATGTGCCTGTGGTTCTGTCAGTGTGATCATGTGATGTATCTGACCCCAGGAATGTGTCAATAAAGTTTCCCCTTCCTGGGACAATGAATTCACGGTGTTCTTATTTCAATTTCGAGGAGTGTATATGGTACTTGCTTGACTGTATACATAAATGTGATTCATTTTCTGTAAATTATCAAAAAGTGGCTCTAAGCACTATGGGACTTAACATCTGAGGTCAGGAGTCCCCTAGAGTTAGAACTACGTAAACCTAACCAACCTAAGGACATCACACATAGCCATGCCCGAGGCAGGATTCGAACCTGCGACCGTAGCAGCCGCTTCATTCCGGACAGAAGCGCCTAGAACCGTTCGGCCACGACGGCCGGCTTGTAAATTATCAATCTGTGTTTGTAATTACCACATACAATATGTGCATTTTTAGGAACGTCATCGCATTAAGATTCCACGAAGAAGATGTAGACAACTGCAGAACCAATATTAAGTTTGTTTTGTAGTACATTTCTTAAATTTTACATAAATGGGTGAAGTAGTTCTAATGATTTATAATATCACAAATTTTGTAGGCTTCCGAAGGTGACAGATTGATCTGTTCAAACCAGTAAAGCGAAATAAAAATAACTGTGCGACTAACGGCTGCATTTTACTCTGAAAAGTATACTGAAATTGCTGAGAAAATAGCGACTATGAATAAAGTCATAGCACCAATGTTGTTCCATAGTAAGTATGTATGCACCCATAAATTCACTCACTAACTCGAAATACACCGATCCGACTAACAGATGCCACGCTCATAATAGCGTAAACAAACGAGCACAAACTGTTCTACACAAGCTGTCAAATTCGAAAACCGCGCGGGCTGTTGTTCTCAGCCGCTCTCGTATTGCACAACGGCGGGTTGTAAATATGATCATTTCACATTTCGAACATGAGAAATCGGAATCTGCAAATGCACTGAATGAATAGATTTAATGTGTGTGAAATCTTATGGGACTTAACTGCTAAGGTCATCAGTCCCTAAGCTTACACACCACTTAACCTAAATTAGCCTAACGACAAACACACACGCCCATGCCCGAGGGAGGACTCGAACCTCCGCCGAGAACAGCCGCACAGTCCATGACTGCAGCGCCTGAGACCGCTCGGCTAATCCCGCGCGGCAAAATGAACAGACGCAGGTGTGCGTATTGTTTCACTAAAGAGTAGAAACATTAGAGATGTGGAGTAAACAAATTAGATTATGCAATATAAAGTGGATGTTTATCCACATGTTCTCACACGCCATTAGGAAATGGTGCGATATGCAACTACGCCACGGCGGGTATGGCCAATAGAAACCTGGAAGTATGTTCTTTCCTTTAACATTTTTCTGTATAACTGTATGTAGTTTTTATGCAGCTTCCTTCTGAAACGCTTTTGGGCTTGTCTACCATTCGGATGTGTGACCATCCGGGTCTGACGAGCGCTGTTGGCAAGCGAGGTGCACTCATCCCTTGTGAGACCCATTGGGAAGCAACTTGATTGAGAAGTAGCGATTCCAGTCATGAAAGCTGATTACGTGTTCTTCCGTATCCACATTCGGTGACCCTGTCGGCTAAGAATGATACGGCGAACGTTTGGTACCGTTGGGCCTTCCGTGGCCCGTTCTAACTCAGTTTTGCAATCAGTGAACCAAGTAATGGGGCCTATCTGATGGTTCCATTTCATGGCTCCACAAATTGTTACGCTGAAGTATTTCTGTAAATTACCTAATTCTAATTGTGACTCATTGATTCTGTAGTCATAAGGTACTAGTTTTCTTCATTTAGTGATTTGCACGGTTACAAGTTTCTGACGTTTAATGAACAGCGTGAGTCTTAAAAGTCTATTTCTTAATAATAAATTTATAGTTGATACCTGTTCAGGTATTCAAGATACTAATATTGGCATCATATTGAAAATACGTATCTTACCTCCACAGTCGCTACTCCAGGAGTTCGCCGGTTCCAAATATACGCCATTATGAGAGCACGTCGAAGATAAATTACAGGGCATTCGTGTTTACTCAAGATTCGAACAACTATTGTCTCCGTAGCGTGTCCTTATCTGTTGTTATAGTAACCAGAAAGCCAAACAAAGAAGGCCTACTTTTTCAGCGTAGAACCCTGGAAAAGCTTTGTTCGCAGGACTGCATGTGTCGGGGCGATGTTGTGTGGCCGTCGGGCCGGAATATTGTGGGTAATTGTAGCCCGCGTGGCGCCGGGACCGCAGTAGAGAGCGATCGATTCGCAGCTCTGTTGACTTTGCCGGCAAGACGGGTGGCGCGACCATGTCTGCTCGGTGGTGTGCTGGCGTAATTCTCACGATTGCTTTCCCCGCACTAGTATAGATAGCATCGAAAACGTCTGAAAATCTGTGCCAGGTGCTGTCAAAAGCTCTTTGCACACAAAAATATTTTAACGGGGAAGGGGGGGGGGGGCTCAACGCACTTGTTCTTTCGCTGAGTTACTTATTCTACAGAAAAGAAGAAACCAAGTGAACCGGGTAGATTCTTGCTAGCGTAGAAGGGTCAGTAATTTAGATGATGCAGAATATCCCGTCAGCTTAGAAGAGCTACAAGACTGAATTAATAAAAAATATAGAAAAGTTTAGACAGTGATTTTAATGCATTAGGTGTTTCACATAGACTCGCCCCACATGAGTGCTGAGTGCAATGGACAGAGTGTTCATAGATACAAGTGAAACTGTGAGAAAACACCATCTCTGGAATGTTATTCAACCCGAGCGTCACATTGGCATGAAGTCCGTTATTCGATTACGTCGTCAAATCGTTAGCTTTTCATACAGATTTGAGCAATTTGTCTTTTTGTGTTGACACCACCTAGCCTTGTTACCTTTCATGATGTTTTCCAGAAAATAATTGTCTCCGTCTCGTATTTCATTCTAGTCGTGACAGGTGTCCATACGTCATTATTTTCCTTCGGGAGTCAGGGTTGTGGACATACTTTGCACATCTTTCTCTTTGCAAAATTTTCCGCAGGATCTGTTGAACACTTTATTTAAAGACGTTACTCCATTGACACAACAACATTGCCACCCTACAGCCGCACATCGATTGCTTGTATTTCCTGGTCACAGCTGACTAATCGAATGCACGTATGTTGTTTACAGTTGTTAGTTCAAGTTGCCATTGTAGGTACTGTGTTGACGTCCCTTATACAATATGAATAAATTTATTTTCGGAATTGTTGGACGGACATTATAGAATTATGCCGCTAGTAATTCCATTATTTAAGGTTGTGTTGATCTTTAGAATACTTCTTAGGCTCCAAACCAGATGCCATTACACCAATGTAAAACGGATTTGCACTTTGAAGTAATTTGTTCACTGCTTTACAATGGGTTTCAAGACGGGGTCAGTCAGTAACCTCACTAATATCGGCGTATTGACTACGCTTACTATATTTTATAAAATCTTGCACTTATTTTTACCATATACATCGTATGACTGCTATAAGTGAAAGTATTTGTCTTTTTGACTGAGAACGGTGTACTGACATCATTATATCAGTATTTACGCCATCTGCAGACTAATAATTATAGCTATCACAAGTCGTATGTTTCTACGTTCGTTAGTACCTCCTAGTCCATGTGGCAGGAGCAAGTCATTAATGCTTATTTTCCCCTGGGTTCCAGACCAGGTGATGAAGTATGGACACGTGGACGCAAAACGGTTAGTCTATACTTACAGCTGCAGTCCATTTAGAGCTGCAGTTGCGACTGTGCAGAAAACATCAGGTAGTAGAGCACGTGAAATGTTTTTGGGAAGACTGTTAGACACAGAGATAAAGCAACTAACACACTGATGTGTATAGCTACTGAGATACGACAGATAAAAGTATCCGCACGTTCACCAGTTACACCCTCTATATCCTGCAAGGAACGACTGCCGAATCGAATCCCTGAATTCTAAATCGGCCAAATTTATTACTACATGAAACTCTGACCTTCTCCAAAGATCCTTGTTCTTCAAAACATCCTTTCTGCGCAGTAGCATCTGTAGCAAGTCTTTCGATATGCACAACCTTATTAATTATTGCGTTACTATGATTGTTAGCAAAAAGTCATCTCGTCTTTTATAATATAATGTAGGAAGTTTGGAGAATTCTTGACATAATAACAATTACACCTTCATTACCCCTTTTGCCATATAAAAAATCCAAACCAAATGTATTACTACACTATGTCCTCCCACCAAGTATTGGTACAGTAAAACGATAATTTCTACGACGAATCTATCGGTTCGGACGACGGCGAAAAGGGCTCTTCGTCCTCATCATCCGAAGATACTTTATAGAACAGTACCTCTTCATCACTACACGCTTCCGATGTATCAATCTTCTCCTTTAATAGATAGGCATCAAACGCTTGAAAAGGTATTGAAGATACTCACAAACTTGTAATTATCATCTTGGAGAAATCAAAGTACGATCATGAAGCACATATTCACCCTTCAATGTGACACATATTCACAACGATGAATGACGAGGCGGGGACCTGGGATCTGTAAGTCTTCATGTTTGCTGTTTGCTGTTCAGGAAACGTTTCGCCTCGAAAATCGCCTCTAAGCTACCACGCAATTGTTTCTTCATAGAAAGAAACACACGGAAATTTTGCAAGGTTGCTTTTATTTTGCAACAAAACAATATAAACAGGTGATATTAAAGTAGAAACAATGCAAAGAATTCAAAACGTAAACGACAATAACATGCATAACGGCCGACAAAAATCTTCGTTTTTTCCAACTTAACGGATTTGTACACATTTCGGCAACTGGTTAATGTGCTCATTATGGGGTATGACCCGCTCTGGCAGCAGCACAGGCCTGACAACGATGGGGCATGCTGTAAATAACGTCATCAGTCTCATGTTGATGCAATAACGCCCATTCTTCCAGCAGAGCTGATCGCAATCTTGGAGAGTTGATGCTGACGTAATGCAAGCCTTCTCCCTAATGCATCCCAGACGTGCTCTATGGGATTCAAATCGGGACTGCGAGCAGGCCACGACGTGCGTGCAATGTCTTCCATTTCCAAGAGGACATTAACCATCCCTGCTCTAAGAGGTCGAGCATTATCGTCCATCAATACGAACGAAATCTGGACCCACAGCACCTCACAACCACCTCAAATGAGGTCGCAAGATCTCGTCACGATACCTGACAGCAATTAAATCTTGCCGACTCGCCCATACAATTTCATGACTAGGAGTTCGAGTGAATCACTGTCCATACCATTAGGGGTCCTCTTTGATATCGGTGTCTTTCCACGATATTTGGGTTCCGAATCGTGAATGCGAAATCATGCAGAAACACTCTCCAGACTAAATCGAGACTCATCAGTGAAAACAACATTAGCCCACTGTCCGACCGCCCCGGTGGCATGTTAATGACTCCACTCTAGACGCTTCCTTTCGCGAAGAAGCATCAGAGGTAGGCACACAACAGGTCTCCAACAATAGCTTGCCGAAGCATTCTGCACACCGTTTGCCTCGATACAAAACGTCCTCGGATGTTGCGAGCTCACATTCCATTTGCCCTGCAGTACTAAGGTAGTACTGTCGTGTCCCTACAGACAAAAGATGGTCCTCTCTTCTGAAGTCACAAATGGTCGGCCCTGCCTTGTCCTTCGTAATAGAGTTTCGGTCTCTATAAACTGTTACCACATCCGGGAAGCAACAGAACGATTCACACTAAGTTATAGGGCCACATCAGCTTGCGATTGTCCTGCTTCCTCCACCGCAGAGAGTTTGGTAGCCATCTTCTCTGTGCCACACAGCACCGTCTGTGGCTGCGTACACAGTGATCGTGGATGTGGAATTGACTCCTATGGCGGCTTGCTAAGGTAATACACTGCTGGCCACCGTAAATGCAACACCCTGAAGGAAGCATCCGAATCAAGTGAAATTTACACCATGGGTTTGCAGCGATGAGATATGCAAATGATTAGAATTTCAGCGCAGACGCACATCACGCCCGCCTGTGGCGCCACCTCATAGCGCCATTTAAGGCTTGGCGATTTCGACTAGTGTACGTTCGGCACGTGTGTTTACCTTGTGGTTGTTTCACAAGACGATCAGTTATGCCTCGTAGACAACAGCGAACATCTTTTGATCAAGTATCCGAGTTCGACAGAGGAAGGATAGTGGCTTACCGAGATTGTGGATTATCATACAGAGAAATCGCTAGTCGTGTTGGACGAAACCAAACAACTGTAATGCGCATATGTGACCGTTGGATGCAGGAGGGTACGACGGACCGACGTGGTCGATCGCATTCACCTCGGTGCACCACTGCACGTGCTGATAGGCAAATTGTGCGCATGGCAGTGACGGATCGCTCAGGGACATCCCGAACCATAGCACAGCACATTGCGTCTGTAACGCATCATCCAGTGTCTGCGCGTACCATTCGACGCCGTTTACAGCAGAGTGGTCTGTCCGCAAGACGTCCATTGCTTCGTCTACCATTGACGCAGAACCACAGACGTCTCCGTCGCCAATGGTGTGATGACAGACGGATGTGGACGGCAGAATGGAATGACGTTGTCTTTACTGTCGAGGCACGCTTCTGTCTGCAGCACCACGATGGTCGGATTCGAGTGTGGAGACACCGTGGAGAAAGGATGCTGGACAGCCGCATTATGCACCGCCACACTGGTCTTGCACCGGGTATTATGGTGTGGGGCGGTATTGTATATTACTCTCGCACGCCTCTAGTACGCATTGCCGGAACTTTAAATAGCCGGCGCTACATATCCGAGGTGCTGGAGCCAGTTGTCCTTCCTTACCTTCAGGGCTCGGCCACAGCCATATTTCAACAGGATAATGCGCGACCACACGTGGCACGCATTGTCCAAAAGTTCTTCGTCAATAACCAGATTGAATTGCTTCCCTGGCCGGCTCGATCTCCGGATCTTTCGCCGATAGAAAACATGTGGTCCATGGTTGCTCAACGAGTGACCCAGATTACATCCCCAGCTGCCACACCAGATGATCTTTGGCAACGTGTGGAAGCTGCTTGGGCTGCTGTACCCCAGGAACACATCCAACGTCTCTTTGACTCAATGCCGAGACGTGTGGCAGCGGTGATCTCCAACAATGGCGGCTACTCTGGCTACTGATTCTGGCAGGAACCACATGTCACAGACGTCTGTAAACGTAATCATTTGATACTTGGTCAACATGTTATCTACAAAATAAATTTTGTTGTGCTACCTCTTGTCTTTCTTCGTGTTGCATTTACGGTGGCCAGCAGTGTATGTCGATGGGGAGTGCAGTCATGTAGTGGATGGTTCTTCCGCTACTTGAGCCAATGTAGACGGAAAACTATTTACACTAAGGGTAACCGACTATACAGGAATGGTCTTGAGACTGTTCGCTGCAGGATCTGCAGTGCTGGTGTCACAAATTACCCGTAGATGCCGAGTACTGTTACTATCACGTAGCATTGGTCAGTGTGCATTACAGTTGCAGACAGTCAACATACGTCTCGACAAGGTGGCAGGGCCTTACTCATAAAACTGTTTTATAAAAACGACGGCAACAGTGCTGACGCTCTTCGCGAATATCGACGCCATAAATGAATACGGATGGATCATACTTCCGTACCAGGGATGAACAACATGAATTGAAAGTTCTGGTTAACTGGCGATTTGGGAATTGCTCCTCGGACGGCCAATAGTGGCACACATTGTTCAAGAAGTTACTGTTCTCTTGGCTGAGACTGCAATGTGCGATCTTCAAGCTGTGTACGATCTGTGTCACGATAGCTGAACACTCCATCGTCGACCTTCCCGAAAGTGATGTGAAATGGCATCGCTAGTGCGGCACCAGACCGTCGTGGACGCAAATAGTCGTCATATTGAGCAACTTTTGTAGCCTGGAATAAAACGTGGTACGCAATGAAAAAAATGTTACTCTCTAATGTAGAAACTAAAATGTGTTTTTTGCAATTGTTTATTCGTTACTTCTCTTCCACGTGGAAATTACAAATGTTTCCACCAACTTTCATTCTCCTACTATCACTCGTTTAACTGGGGACCTTCACGAAGTTTAATTAGAAGCACGCTATAGTTGCGAACAAACACAACATTAATTACGTAATTTAAATTTTTATGGCGGTAATTAAAACCTTATGACCATCCATTGTGTTTTGCTAGGCTGGTAACTGTTTCGAGATTTTCGGTCATGTCACGCCATGTCAACCGCTAAGGCTGAAACGCAGGTTTCATGTTGAGATAAAACGAACCGCACAATAATTTGTGCATGTCCTTAAATTTAGAAGGTAATTCTGCTTCGCCGTATTGATGTCTTAAGGTCGTAAACATTGTCATTACCATTATCATCGTCATCATAAGCGACAACAGCAGTATTATCAGCAACAAAACGAATAACCAATTGACAATCACTGTCTCTCCCACGCTGCTCCTTTCGTCAAGATCTTTAGCTCTATGGATCTTCATGCCCCAGTTTTGAAGAATCATCTGCTCGCGTTTCATTAGATCGTAGTCGCACTGCACATCCTACACCGCCAATTTTTCTGAAAAGCAATTTCTTTTTGAGTCTTAGTTGACCAAAAATAACGCCGTAGAAGCTCAACTAATTACACATACGAAAACCGCATGCTGTAAGAATTAATAGTTGAAACACGGTTCAATTTGAAAGAATTTCCGCTATTGTTTAGGACACAAACGTCCTAGTCATACGCACACCGCCGATAAATTTAAATGTTAGTATTATATAACGTTCTTCGATTCCATAATCGAAAAACTCGTTTTAATGAAGGCTATAATTGAAATTCACTGATCAGCCAGAACATTATGGCTACCTACATAATAGCCGGTATGTCCCCTTTTGGCACGGATAACAATGGCGACGCATCATGGCGTGGCTGCAAAGAGGCCTTCGGAGGTCGCTCGAGGGAGTCGGCATCACATCTGCACACACAATTCACCTAATCCTGTAAATTCCAGGGAGCGCAGCGTTGAGCTCTGACGTCACGTTCAGTCACATCCCAGATGTGTTCGATCGGGTTCAGATCTGGCGAGCAGGGGACCAGCACATCAAATTGGAACTCGCCACTGTGTTCCTCTAACAGTCTAACTACTCCATCATTCTCCTGGCCTTGCGACATAGCGCAGTATCTTCTTGAAAAATGCCACTGCGCTCGGGAAACGTGATTGTCATGAAAGGGTGTACGTGGTCTGCAACCAGTGAACGACAACCCTTGGACGTAATGCATGAGCTCCACTGCGCCCTGGATGCCCACGTGAATGTTCCACAGACCAACGTGGAGCCGCCGCTAGCTTGTCTGCCTTCCGCAGAACGAGTGTCAAGGAGCTGTTCCCATGGAAGATTACGGATTCTCGTTCTCCCATGTACATGACGAAGAAAATATCGGAATTAATCAGATCATGCAAGGATCTTCCACTGCGCCAACGACCAGTGCCGGTGGTCAAGTGCCAATTTCAATGGTATTTGCCGATGTCGTGGTGTTAACGTTGGCATATGCATGTGTCTCCGGCTGCGGAGGCCCACCGTTATGAGTGTTCGGTGCACTGTGTGTTCAGACCCTCTAGTACTTTACCCAGCATTAAACTCTGATGTTGGTTCTACTATAGTATCCCGCTTGTTTTACCTGTCTGACCCGTCTCCAACGTCCGATGTCTGCAATGAGGGGTCGCCGCCCAATGACGTCTGGTCGTGGTTTCACCTTGGTTTTTCCATGTGTAGAAGATATTCACCGCAACTCTCATAAAACACCCGACAAGTCGTGCAATTACCGAAATGCTTATACCGAGCCTGTGAGCGATCACATTGTGCCCCCGGTCAAATTCAGATAGATCGGGCGTCTCCCCCATTCCACACACGGACAGCACGCTCACTGGTATTGAGTGCACTGTACGGTTGCCAGACTAGCAGTCATTCCTCGCCAGGTAACGCTGCTGTCACCTGGAAATTCTTATATCGATAGTGGGTCGGTGGTGATAATGTTCTGGCTGATCAGGTGTATTGTCTGAGGCATTCCATACAGCACCGAAAGTGCCTATAGGTCCTAAATTTTTCAACTTGTCATCTATACCCTATTTATTCAGTCTATTGAGTGGTCGTGTATCCCCGTCCAATACTTTAGTGATGGTGACGCAGGTAGTATTATGTCATAGAATTCGTGAACAGAGAGGACTTTAAGTGATACGGTTGGCTTGAGGACGGTGTTTTATGTATTCTTATCTAACGCTATCAATATTCTTACGTATTCTGTCAAACAATCGATGTACTCTCCAACGTTTCAACTCTAAACTTAGGGATAATTTTGGTAACTTTACTTGCCGTGTTTATGTAACGGTCCTTAGAATTGACTTACGCCCTACATCTTTTTGTCCCGAGTACTACAGGACAATCGCACCAACCAATCTCCTTTCTGTAATTTATGGTGTGCTGCGATAGCGTGTATAAAATTATATAACGACGAACCGAAAATCTGTTATTATTTTGTTACGACAACCGCAGAGCACGTGTGATTTGTATTCCTACCTGTTCTTTTGATGACGTGTCTTGCTAGTATTTATAACATTATGAAACGGTAAAATGACAGATATGATTGGTTTGTTACGACTACTGCAGAAACGTTGCGGTTAGCCATTCTATTCTATACTAAATCTGAGAAGGTGTTTATCGTTTACGTCTACATCTGTCTGTCCTCTACCAATGCAATTCACAATTAAATGCCTGGCAGAGAGTTTATCGAACCACCCTCAAGCTATTTCTCAGCCGCATCACTCTCGAAAAGCGCGTGCTAAAAACGGACACTTAAATGTTTCCATGCAACTCTGATTTCTCTTGTTTTATTATGATGACTATACCTCCGAATGTAAATGGGCTCCAAGAATATATTTTCGCATTTAGAAGAGACAACTACTGGTTAAAATTTCGTGAGGAGATCCTGCAGCAACGAAAAACGCCTTTGTTTTAATGATTTCCACCCTAATTCGCGTATCATACCCATGGAAATCTCTTCCCTATTCCGCTGTAATACAAAACAAGCTTTCTTCTTCGATGTCCTCCGTCACTCTTATCTGATGTGGATCCCACACAGCGCAGCAAGAAGAGAACGGGCAAGTGCGCTGTACACAGTTTCTTTAACAGATCTGTTGCATTGTGCCAATAAAACGTTCCCCGCAACATTATCTATGTCATTGTTCCAATTTAAGTTATTCATATCAGCTATTCCTAAACAAGTGAAAGTTGTTATCTGTGCATGCGTTTGAGAAGTTGTGTAAAAATAACGTCACTGGGTAACGTTTTTTATGTTTCCCAGAATAATGTGTGCACGAAGAACAAATCAACAGATAAATATAACTCTACCCGACTCTCCACAACGCTGCAAAAGTGCACTACATTTGTACCATATGATGATGAATAGCTGGCGATTCCAAATCAATAAAGGAAAATAAAAATTGAAGAATAAAACACAAGGCGCTTGGCTGCAGTAATTGCTGGACCGTTTACTCATCAAATCCCTAGTGTTCTTCATCCATAATTCATAGAAGTTTTGTCTCCCAAATCGTTTATATAGATCAGGAGCAACAGAGGGCTTACAAAACTTCATTGGAGAACGTCGGATGCTACTTTCTTCTTTGGTCATCAGTCATCTGACTGGTTTGATGCTGCCCGCCACGAATTACTCTCCTATACCACATTTTCATCTCAGAATATCACTTGTAGCCTACGTCCTCAATTGTTTGCTGGATGTATTCAAATCTCTGAAACCTCAGCCAACCAAAAACATTGCAAGCAGACACATGAAGGAAAATGCGACTTCTATCGAATTAATTATCATAGCCAACCACAGATCATCTTACTCAGGTCCACACGAACATTCCAGCGTTGAACGGCTGTGAACTGCAGCTGGTCCCACGGCTACAAGCTCTGAGTTTTTCACCTTATTTTCAGATCTTATCTCGCCAGAAAGGATTCCTTCTAGCACCTTGCAGAATGCAACTTTTATGGAACGTAAGCCACCCTTCTATGCACCTGCTGTGCGGGCAAGGGACACTGTGGCTACACTGTTGTACACTTGCTTGGGAGGTGGGGGGAGGCAGTTTTTAAGTACCGAGCATGTTTATCACATTCCGAGTCTTTTAAGATACTTTCCGTGTCACGATTTAGCCAAGGAAAACGTCGAAGGGTGCAGGTAATGACACTAGAAGGTAGGGGGAAGAAAAAGTAATCAGCATTGCATGGCCTCTGGGTGCTACTTTTTTTTCCTTTTTTTCTTCTTTTCTTTTTCTATAGCCAGTGTATTATGGTGGTGAACAGGTTTACTTTAATGTATCCAGACTACTTAACTGTGTCCTTTGGCTACACCATGTCGCCACTGAACACACAACCCTTTCACTGGGAAATATTATTCATTGAAATGTCACTGTATCTGCGGCTGACGTGCAACCTCCAACTGTAGAAGGTTGCCCTCATTATGGTCTAAGCCAAGAATCACTGAATCGCTACAAAATGGAGGATTCACGGGAAAAATGGGTTAAGTAAAAAAATGAAATTTTATCTTATTAAAGCTTCGGAAAGCTTTCAACAAGCTGCTTTTATCAGTTTTTGTTTCATGGAAAGAAGGGGGATAGTCTCAAAGTTACAGCGGTTTAAAAATATAGCATACACGGGAAAAAGGAGGTAAGTGAATGTGAAACTAGGAAAAAAGAGGGTTAGTCAGTTGGCAGCACTGATCGCAGCTGTTGTTTACGTTCCATTGTCTATCATTATCAAGTGTTGAGTATGTGCTGTTGGAGAGATTAAATTATTGCTTCGTGTGCTGTGTGAATTGTTTAGTTTATTTTACGTTTGAACTGAACTGTGGAAGTGAACATGGCAAATGAAGATGAGGAAAATATCACCTTCAGCCAACTGCCACATTCAACGAAGAAAAGGAAGAGAACAGGTCGACTTTCCAAAGTGAGAAAAAAACTTTTATCAACTACTCATGAATTAGGGCCAGATTGTAAATGTTCCAGATTGAAATGTTTTTAGAGTACCACTGACGCAGAACGTGGGTATATTGTATCTAATTATAACTAACTGTGAATGAGCAGAATCTTTACTTGGCAGCCCTAATTAATGTAAATAGTATATCGCAAAGGAGACCTAGTCAACCAGAAAATGAAGTTGAATTTCGTGACAACAATTATTCATATCGTGTAAGAGTGAAGAGGGAGAATTCTGTCACTGAAGTAAATGTTTGTCCTAAAGCTCATACATCTTTTCATGAAATATCTAAAAAAAATACAACGTTATCTCAAAAAAGTTCTGAGTCCTAAGGATGGTCAAGGCCAATAGTCTAATCGGAAACATCGTGTGACATCGGAGGTACTTGACGCAGTTCGTCAACACATTAGTTCATTTAAAGGTGAACGATGCCATACAGCTTGAAAACCTCTAATAAATTGTGTTTCTCACCCGATCTAAACATCAGTAAGATGTATGAGTTATTTAAGACATCATACCCTACTCAATCTGTGTCGTATGAAAAATATGAACTTGTTTTCAATACTGAATTTAACGTCTGCTTCGTAGTTACTGTGCTATGCATGCTGACGAAATTCGAGCTGTTGAACATGCTTTGAAATCGTACCCGGGAAATAGCTCTGAAAGGACGAGTGCAGAAAATGATCGATCAGCTGTCAACGGTGAAAAAACTCACTTATCAAAATCTGACATGTTTTATATTCGTAAAAGAAGTTCTAACGCAAACAGCAGGGCATCAAAAGAATGCGAATGTATTACTATGGATTTCCAGAAGAACTTACCTATCCCTAACATCACAACTCCCGACGTGTACTACAAGAGACAGTTAACGTTGTGCATGTTTAACATTCATTTATTGTCAACCGATGAATCATGTTTCTTCGTGTATGATGAAACAGTAGTCTAGAAAGTGTCTAATGAGGTCTCTTCCGTTTTGTTTTATTTTGTGACGTGGTCAGTATCAACTAAAAAAATGGGTTGAAATGCCCAAAGACTGGATAGAGGAAATAAAGAGTGCAAGAACAAAACCCTCACCGTTTCATGTCGTCGATGTAGACAGAGAGTTTGTAAGAGATTGGTCTACACACCTCGATCAGATATATTTCAAGAAATGTCGATTTCCTTCTAGACCAATAAGAAAATTAGTGGCTGCAAAAGAGCATCCATGATTCTTGGAATACAGAAGTATTTCCATGGCCATTGGGATCGCCATGTATCAACAAACCACTTACGGTTCCAACAGAACAACCTCAGCCTCAAGGAGAGTTCTTTCTGTCTGACTACATAAGGGTGAGTGTTTTTGTTTCATCCTTATATTTTTCATCATTTTCATTGTATAGTTTACTTAAAACAGTTGTTATCTTAATTTTTGTAAACAACTACACCTACATTTGCTTCTTAAAAAAAACCAACAAGAAGGTGTTTTTGTTGTAGGTGAACAATCTATTACTTTTGACAAGTATGCAGACCTACAACAGTTAAGGGTGTTTTGCGGAGAACAGACTGGGTAGTTTTTTTCCCAGCTGCCAAAACTGGAAAAAGGACAAAAGCGTAACAAGAAACTGTGTCATCAAGATGATACTCTTTTTCCAAAAGCAATAAGTGCAAGTGCTAAGAAGCAGACCCAGAGCGGAAACGAATGAACATAGTTTACAAAGAAATTGTTTTTGCCCACAGAGTTTTGTTCTGTTTATAAAGAATTAATTGTAGTCTATAATTTTCTATGTTATGACTTTTATGGTTTTTTCGTAACTAATAAATTTTTGCACATTTATTTGTTACATTTTTAATGACATCTTAAATAATACAGGTAGTTAGTTCTAATTATACTACGTTTAACAAAGATAACGAATTAGCGAGATTTACTGACATTCCCCCTTTTATAATGACTTACCCCCTTCTTTCATACAAAAAATTGAAGTTATTCGATACAATATTTTCTGTAGGTTGTCACAATACGTTTACACAAAGCCTTGTATCTAACAACTATAAGTAAGCCTACACTAAACATAAATTTGAAGAGGATTGACTAAAAATTTCATTTGGTACAGAAGCTTTGGTGCTAAAATCTTCTTTCCTGTAAAATTAAGAAGAACTGACTTACCCCCTTTTTCCCCTGGACCTTCAAATGAAGAGATCCTCACAGAGTAAAATGAAATGAGAGATCATATAGAAAGAAGATTTTACAAATTACTTGGATGCATACAAGCTCTCAGAAGAGAACAGATAAGTTTCACAGCTCAGTAAGTCAGCTTTACGTCCACAGTATGGCTTATGTGATTCATTGGCTGTTCTAGTTTTCTGTTGTCTATTGCTCATTTATTATTTGTATAATATCTTGAAGACAAAAAAAAATTAAGGCCACGCAATCCCGTCTGCGTTTAACGGCTGCTTCCCTTGTCAGTGTTTTCCACCAATCCTACCTCTACACCCAATGCCCGGTGGCCCACTATGCCACACGCATATCACTTTGGTTGCTTCCACTGCTTCCTTACATGCCCCTCCTGACCACATCAATAACACGTGACTTCCGAAACGAATAGCCGCCCGGGGTAGCCGCGTGGTCTTAGGCGCCTTGCCGCGGATCGCGCTGTTGCCACCGTCTCTGGTTCGAGTCCTCCCTCGGGATTGTTTGTATGTGTTGTCCTTAGCGTACGTTGGTTTAAGTTAGATTAAGTAGTGTGTAAGCCTAGGGACCGATGACCTCACCAGTTTGGTCTCATAGGAACTTACCACAAATTTCTCATTTTTCCAAAAAATTAAGAAACCTCTTTTAAGAAATCTCTTCAGCAACAGCACAATGTGAGCAGAGTGGTCTTCCTCGTGTGTAATCTTTGTAGAGTAAAGAGACAGATGCTAGCGTCGATAACAGATTTACATTTCTGCAATAAGAAAATAAACAAGATCTAGGTTCGTAGCAGATTCTCTCATATTTCCAGGAAAAGGGACGAAGATTAGAGCTTAGCGTGCAGCGAGTGACGAGATCATTATAGACAGAACACAAGCATTGTTTGGACAAAGACAGAGAAATAATTAAGCACTTTCCTTTTCAGCCCGTCACTCATCTTAAACAGTTTCGATAAACTACAATACTTAAATTTTGATCCCGTTGGAGTATTTGACCTCTTCTCCTCCTGAATGGAAGTCCAGTGTCGTAATCACTTTGCTCGATCACATCGCCAGTACGCAACAGTGCTGCAAGAATTATCTGGAAGTTTTCTATTGTACACTCGTAATCAAAGCCTTCCGAATCAGATAATGGAAAAATAGATCAGGGCAATGTCGGGTTGTGGAGACTAATAATTAAAGATGTTTATCACAGTTAATTCATATTTCATGAAACAGAGCGCAAAGATACCCTCTAACATCAACTGGGAAGCTTGTTGGCGCTTTCTCTTATGGAAACTAAAGAACTAACCATAACCTGAGTTGTACAATCATAGAATACTATCAAAGTGACAAAGTAACATACTGTCTGGCAGTTTCATTCCGTGCTGACAATGTGTTTCGTTGATTGCGTTGGATTCAGTTCTCATTGCAGTTCTGACGTAAGATACAGAATGCAGATCCTATTACGAATGCATTTTCTGATGCAACTGTAGTACGAAACCATTAGCTTCCAGCTGGAAATACGTTGTTAGTTCAAATACGCGTTCCTGACACGCCTTGTTTAGAATTTCTGCATGCGATTGAAAGCACCGGTGTTGAGCGCGGTTCTAGGACTCGCGTGTCATCGAGCCCTCCTACCAACACGAACGTTCCGAAATTGGAGTTTCCTTTCCCGTCTTTCTACTGCTCGCCCTCTAATTGCTACTGTAATTAGAAGCAGTAACCAGGAAATTTTCCACTAGCGAGCTAAGGTGTATAACAGGAATGGCAATGCACGTGTCAGACCTGTTCGGATAGTGTCAGAATGCTAGATTCGAGTAGGTCTTACTTATTTCACGCTGGAACGCTGGACGAAGTTGAGGAGTCATCATTGATGAGCCTTTCGGTGAAACCATCTTAGAAATTCCATGACTTAATATAAGGAATCTCATCTCTTGGTGGCCAAACATAAATTTCTAATTACATTTTCAGAAATATTTATGAAATCTTTTTGCCACAACATTACTGCAATTAGTCTCTTCATAGGTTATCAATCGGTCGTTAAGTTGACACAGGAAATATTCTGAGAAACCGTTACCGAAGAACAGATGGAAATCAAGAGATAGAAGTCATCAGCAAGTGGTAGAAAATAAAATGGATAAAACTAATACAAAGAAATGCAGGTAATCAGTCAAAAACTAGACCCTGTATCAACCCTCGGTGTATTATCTCATGGCATTAAGACAAGTACTCTGAAAATACATGATGTATCAAAAAGAGTCATCTGATTTGGCATGTCTATATTCCTGAAACTAACAAACATATACAATGAATTTTATTTTGTGATGAACGGGAAACTCAAAAAGTTTTTCTCCATATCATTTCATAGGCATTCAGTATGCCCCCCGTGAGATGCAGGTAATATGTCAACGCGGTATTCAAATTGTTCCCACAATACAGCGATCATGTCTTGAGTTAGATCTTCCACAGCTGCTGTAATGCGATGGCTCAGTTCATTCATTGTTGATGCTAAGGGAGGCACATGAACACAGTCTTTTATAATCCGCCACGAGAAGTAATCACATACTGTCACGTCTGGTGACCTTGGAGACCAGTAATGTTAGGCTGAATCATTTAGTCCAATGCGACCGGTCCATCGTTCAGCAGTCCTTTGATTTAAAATTCCTCCACTTCCAGTTGCCACTGTGGCGGTTCCCCGTCCTGTTAGTAAATGAAGTCGTTCGAATCAGTTTCCAACTGTGGGAAAAGAAACTTTTCAAGCATATGAAGATATGTGCTTCTTGTAACAGTGTTCTCGGCAAAGAAAAATGAACCATACACCTTTTCACGTGAAACTGCACAAAACACACTAAATTTTGGACAGTCCCTCACAAGTTGTTCAACTTCATGTGGAATTGTTCATGCCATCGTCTAATGCTCTGTGATGCAGGAGGATCCGCACCACACCTAGTACGAAACTCACGCTCAACAGTTATTACTGACCCGCACTGCGCAAAACGTAGAACACGGAACGCTTTCTGTCGTCCCGACATCAATTTTTCTAGAACTGAAGTGGACGCACACTACTGCTACCTACCGGGAACCATGTAAAACTCGAGAGTTTGCTCTTTCCAACAGTACGTTGTTCACATACATATCTCAAATAATTTAATGGTTACGATTCTTTTAAATAGGGTGATTTTCTTGTGATACACCCTGTACAATGTTCCATCATGTTAAAAACTGCATCGTATAGAACTTTATTTGCCACTAGCTAAAGAGACACGAAGTTAATCGATTCATTTTCAAATTCGAGTTTCGCTACTCTTAGCTTTGATTTTCCTCTTCATTTCTTTCTGACCTTAAAAATATTCTGTTATATAGTCAACGACGCATCAGTAACAGTGTAGATATGCATACAACAGTTACACATTATTGTTAGTTGCGAAAGAAATAAGTAGTGACTGCATGCGCTTCGTGAAAACTAAAGAAAGCGGTCAGTATTTTTCAGATGACATATGATCACAGCTCAAGGTTTCCGTATTGCATGGAGTTTTTCAAACTACATCATTTTCGAATTTTTTTCCCATTCACGAATTTATCTATCAAATGATATCTCTCAAGCTTTCTAGTCCACAGATCTTATTGGAATACCTCTGCCTTTATTTTTAAGAAAGTAATGTTGTGGATAAAAAATAAAAAATAGTAATTCACTTATTTGTGTAACTTGTGTGCAGAAACAATCAGTATTTTGGGCACAGTATCGTTCTTAATGAGATAAGGATATACAATAAACACAGTCTCCAAAAATTAGAATAGTTTTCTGCACAACAAGCTGCAGGAGGTTTTGCACCGGTCTTTCAGAATTCCAGACTTAAAAAAAGGGTAACAATAATAACATACATCTACGTTAAAAATCAAGTAGCACGATGTTGAAGGAAATGTTTCTGTAGTGGTAAAGCTAAACAAAGCTAAACAAAGTGCTCTTCGCAACACAGATGATGTGTAATTATGATGTGGTACAGCCCGAAGAACACAATGAATAGTGTGTTATTTACACGAATTAAATTGAGATTATCCTGGAACAGGTCTATCATCGCAGTGGGACTATATTAGGAAAGCGTCATCTGTTCACTTCCATCAACATTAGGCTTAAATATTGCAGAGTCCAGATGGGTCTTGGCAAAATTCTCCACAAGAAGCTGGTGTCCAATAGTGACAATGAGCTACCTGCTATTCAGTCATTTTTTCCGGAAAAATACGTTAAGCGTAAGCTCTTTTTTGCCACGTTTGTCGAAATGCTCAGCAATCATATGGAAGTCATCGTAAGGACGCGATAATACGTCAAATCCATCTAGCTGATCCGAAAATACGAGCTTCATAGTTTTTAACCTTTTGATAGATTCAGTTGCGTAATAGATAAGTACTTAAGTCAATTCTAACTAGGAACATTTTGAAATAAAAAACGAGCAAATGTTTTGTGAAATTATTTTTCTAAGAATAAGAAATAAACTAGTACAAGGAAAAATTATAAGCACCTCACTTGCTGTAGATGATTTCTCCAATCGATCTCATATCTTACTTTTAGACAAATCATTTCACAAAAGATACGACCATTTGTTTTTCTTCTTTTTCAATACTTTTTTTTTGTTTTAAAGATTTATTCAAAAAGCACAGGCTTATTGACACCTCGTTCGTTTTCTTAGGGACCTTCTCAAAATGTCCTGAATTTAGCATTTGATTCGAAGAATCATTTGGATAGTTAAAAAAACACACCAATGTAACTACTTATACGACAAAATATCTAGGCTTTCAAAACATAAATTTTTCACACGTCATTTATCTTCCTAGTGTCTACTGTTCTCGAAAGTCCCAAATTTAACACCTGTTTTGAAGGAAGCTATTTTAAAAATCAAATATCAGTTTTCTGTACTCAAAACAGCAACGCCTTGAGGAGAAGAACTTTTTTAACCTCATGTGCCTTCCTAGTGTGTTGTGTTCTCGAAATGTCATAAATGTAAAGGAAGCATTTTTGACAATTTTCCCTCAAATCGCTAATTTCTTAATTACACTGATTATTTTCAAGCACCTATATATTATTCTGCAATACTATAGCTCAAGCTGGTCAGTTTGATACCCTATTTATCCATTTCTCACTCTTCGTTCAGCTATGAAAATATGGGTAAAAAATTTTCTTCAAATTACTAATTAATTTGATCAACTTCTCATGGTTGGGATTCATAGTCATATAATATTTCTTAAAAGGCATCATAGTCGTCGTTGACTGTATGAAATATTTATTATTACGACTGCAATTTCGGCCTTAGGGCCATTTTCAAGTAACACCGCAATCGTGATAACAAATATTTCATACAGTCGACGGCGACTATGATGTCTTTCCAGAATTATTATATGACTGTGAATCCAAACCATGAGAAGTTAATCAAATGTATGTCTAGCCAGGCATATGGGATATTACTGCACTACCAACGCACCAAGATTAAACTAATGAAGACAAGAGAGTGTATAAAATTTAATAAGAAATAAAGCAAACGATGTAATTCCTAATTATATCAATGTAAAAATTAAGACATCTACAGCAGCAAAGCGAGGTAAGAAGGTAACATTTGCAGTGTTACTTGAAAATGGCCGAAATTTCAATCGTAATAATAAATATTTCATTCAGTCAACGGCGACTACGATGTCTTTTAAGAAATACTAATTAATTGTTTCCTAATTACTCTGATCACTTTCAAGCAAAGGAAAACTTTCTTTAAAAAAAATTAGACCTCATGCTGGTCAGTTTGATGCTCCATTCGTCCGTTTCCCACTCTTAGTTTGGCGATGCGGAAAATTCAGAAAGAAATCTTGTTTCCGCTCCGCCAAAACAAGTGACCAAAAACGAAGACTAGACGTTGAGCAACAATACTTTGGTGCCCTATTGTTGCTTACTTTTATATACAATGATTTTAGTGGATTCTGTACATGATTATGTTTATCGATTTGTAGATTTTGCGATTAGAGGCTTCCTTATGTGCTAAAGAGAGTGTTCGACATAGTTTGGAGGCCATGTGAGAAAAAGCAGTGGAATAGGTATTTGCATTCAGACTATGACCGTTATGAAGCATTTGAGCAACAGGTATGAGGTAGTTTCGGTAGTGACCAAAAACGAAGACTAGACTTTGAGCAACAATACTTTGGTGCCGTATTGTTGCTTACTTTTATATACAATGATTCAAGTGGATTCTGTACATGATTATGTTTATCGATTTGTAGATTTTGCTATTAGAGACTTCCTTATGTGATAAAGAGAGTGTTCGACTTAGTTTGGAGGCCATGTGAGAAAAAGCAGTGGAATAGGTATTTGCATTGAGACTATGACCGTTATTGAAGCATTTGAGCAACAGGTATGAGGTAGTTTCGGTAGTAGAGTATAGTAGTTATGATTTAGTGAATAATTGTACGACACCTAGTAGAGTGGATGGATATCAGGACAGAGTGTTTGGTCTGAGAAAACATTCGATTAAAATTCTATTGGAAGAGAATTCATAGGGTGTACAGTCGTAGAGTGACATGATGAAGATTTTGTATTTAGTGCGCAGTGTATTAGCACTGGAGATAAAGGGGTAAGTCGTGGGATGGTTGTTATCATGTTTATGCGAACAGTTGTTGATTGTAAGTGACGGGTGAGGAGAATTTGACAGTCCGCGAAATTGGCAGAGCTAAGGATATATCAAATCTATGTAAGACTGCATATCTATGGAGAACTGTGGAGTGACGTAATCCCTATGTTCGACGAACAAGCAGATCCGTAATTTTGGTTTACTTTAATGTTTCTGTTAGATAATTAGCTGTTATATCAAGCTCAACTGCCTTAATTTCGCCGACGATTCACGTTGCGTTCCAAAAACACTAACACGACTGCAGGACAAATAAATATACTAAAACATAATGCAGAGAAAGCCATACTCCACATTTCCTTTTGAATAACAAAACATGTGACAAACTTCATCATCTGAAGACAGGACACGATAAGCTAGAAAGAGCTCTAATTTCCCGAGGAAACAGTGCAACTGAAAACGGCCGGCTGGAGTGGCCGAGCGAATCTAGGCGCTACCGTCTGGAACCGCGCGACCGTTACGGTCGCAGGTTAGAATCCTGCCTCCGGCATGGATGTGTGTGATGTGCTTAGGTTAGTTAGGTTTAAGTAGTTCTAAGTTCTAGGGGACTGATAAGACCTCAGACGTTAAGTCCCATAGTGCTCAGAGCTCGGACTGTGGGGCGCTCAACTGCGCGGTTATCAGAGCCCGTACAAATTCCCAACCTTTACTCAGTCCAATCACGTCACTTTCATGAATGATGATGAAACGATGAGGACAACACAAATACCCAGTCATCTCGAGGCAGATGAAAATCCCTGACCCCGGGATGTCTTTGAGCTGATGAAACGTGTTATTTGCAACTTCCCCATCTGCAGTTGAGTATTCCAGTTTATTGTTGTCGACAACACTGACAAAGTAATAATTGATGCTTCCTGATGCTCCTGTTCAATGGATATTACTTCATTATAATGTGAAAGATTGTCTGTTTCCTTTGAAGCTGACAAAATTAATCGCTCCACCAATTCATTCGGATTATTCCAGTAAACAAAGTCAATATGTGTTGGTGATTTGTTCGAGACTGTCTCTCAGTCACGAATGGCAAGCGCAGTGTCGTTCTCCTTCATACCGATAGGTGTTTCATCATCTCTCAGTAATAATTATTCAGTAGTACTGGTATGTAATGCAGAATTAAGGACAGTGGTACATTTATAACCTCTCTGTGAATTCACCTGTCTGTAGGAGACATTTTCCTGTTTACGACCTTAGAATTTTACTATTTTTGTAGATCTTATGTTGTGTGATTTGCTTTGAGAGTTTTGGTTTTAAACACTATATTACATAATCGCCTCTTTCTTGGGTATTTTTCTTTGTGCATTATCAAATCATTTCCATCGACAGTTACCTGTGAACCACCAGTCGTCCACACATTTACTCTTGGTTCAAATCTGACGCCAGATAAAAGATATGACCAGTTTACCTCCTGCCTCTGCTATGTTTTTCTTTTGTAACTTTTCATCTTCAAAAAAATGCACCATATTCCTTATCGTATTCATCTTGTCCTCTTCTTCTTCTTCTTCTTCTTCTTCTTCCTCTTCCTCTTCTTCTTCTGCTCCAAAATCTGTGCTTTCATAAATAGATTGGGTTAATCTCCTTCCTCTTTGTCTTCTTTTAGAATAGTTATCCAATGTCTCCATCTTCTGCTTTCTTAAATACAATGTTTTCTTTGTGTTCTGTTTTTTCATCTTAGTCTGTCTTCTTCAGAATAGCTGCCCCAATATCTGTAACAATTGTGAAAGGATCTAAATGCACTTTCCAGTAGAGACTCAGCTTCACCTAGTGTTTTTTACAGAAAAGCCAGTTTACTGCGCGATATTTCGTCAAGATTCCATCACCATAATTTTAATACTAATCTTTTGTCCAGTGGAATGAAAAGCAAGTTGACAACCACGATGGACAATCAAAATTTGAATCGATTACAAGAAAACGTATCAGTTTATTTGGTACGGAAATACTCACATGTTTCGGGTGATATCAAATATAAACATAGCTACCGAAATTCAGATGGTGACATTCACACAGACCATTTAAAAAATTGTATGGATTGGAATTTCATTCGCATAGACCCTTCAAAAAACGGAACATGTCTAAATTTCACTCACAGAGACTGTTTAGAAAAAGAGAAGAAATCTGAATATCATTCACAAAGGCCGTCTAAGAAACGTAACGGGTCGGAATTTCATTTACACAGACAATTTAAGCAACACAACGGGTCAGAATTTCATTTACACAGGCAATTTAAGCAACACAACGGGTCAGAATTTCATTCACACAGATCGTTTAAAAAAACGGACCGAGTTGGAATATCATTATCACAGACTGTTGAAACAACGGAACAATTCAGAATTTCATTAACACACATTGTTTAAAAAACAGAACGTGCCGGAATTTCATTCATATAGAGTGTAAATCGTTGAAAAAAAACTAAATGAATCAGACCATCGTCCTCATATCAGAGTGACTAAATGTTCGGACAAATCCGGACCGGACAGCATAATATCCACTTTTTCTCAAAAACTAGTCGCTAGAAATGTCTTCAGAACCTCAAAAATGAAAAGTATTTTATTTTCATCTTACATATTCTCACGAGCGGCATAGTTCCTTCAGCTAGCTATTATCCTGATTAATACCTCAGCGTCTGAAGCTCGAAACGCAATCGCGATTTCAACAGATGGCAAAAGTAGCTTCCGTCTTGCTTTGCTGAAGATAAAGGGAGAATTAGCATGAAGCGCTTTCAAGATACTTCTCAAGCACCCAAACACATACGCATACTAAGATGCCAAACACATTGAGAGTAAATCAGCTGATTAAATAGTTGGTTGATCAGTATCTTATTCCACTATAATTTGCATAATTTCACTCTCCAAATTATACAGGTTTATTGCATTTCCTTTACCTATATCTCCTCGCAATGATAAGACATATATTACCAAGTTACTGAAATAACGCCAAATCAAACTACCTGTAATGGAGTTTCCTTTCAGCTGTGCAACTGGATTCTTGATCTCCTGGAAGGAAGTCCGCCCCTGAGGATACGGTAGCTCCGCGTGCTCGGTCAGAGAGCTGGTTGGCCTCTGTAATAAAAAACTGAGTGGAAGAATCAACAAACGAACTTGATCGGATGTCATGTGACGTCAAACACAACAATCAACAACGAACAAAATGCAAAAAAAAAGAAAAAAAAAAGAAGTGGTCAGCGCGACGGAATGTCATACCTAACGGCCCGGGTTCGATTTCCGGATGAGTCGGAGATTTGCTCCGCTCAGAGTCTGAGTGCTGTGTTATCATTATCATTTCATCCCCATCGACACGCAAGTCGCCGAAGTGGCGTCAGCTCGAAAGACTTGCACCAGGCGAACGGTCTACCCGACGGGAAGCCCTAGCCATACGGCATTTCCATTTCCTGTAAGGAAGGTGAGAGTTAGTAGTAACTGAAGGGAAGTGATCTTGTGAAACTAATATCTCAGACATACAAGACAGCGTTATAGGTTCTCCGCTGTTCTGAATTTTTATAAATAATTTACGAGTCAATTTCATCAACCTGCCCTGTCAGAGTGCTGGTTTGGATGCATTAGCAGAGAGGCAGAAATGGCAAGCACAGTCGCATGAAAAGATTTACCACGTGCTATTCGAGAAGTAGAAATACCCTTGGGCATTGCGTTGGATGGTATTGTCTAAACTCCACAACATTTATACGATTCAGCTGCTCGTCATCATCTGTTTTATTCTGTCTCCGTGTACTTTAAAAAGCTATAATCTTTTGCATGTATTACGTTTTGATTTGAATTTGCAGCCGTTTCTCTACAACTTTGAGAAATCTGATAACAGTTTGACAATAATCCTCAGAAACACTACACTACACAGAACAGGAACGACATACACATCAAATCGTCTACTTCGAACATATTCACAGTTCGTACACTGCTACTGACAAACTTCACAAACAATTGGCAAACACAGAGACTGGGTTTCTCATACAACCGGTTAATAGCTTTTACACAATTATAAAAGGGATGCCGCTTACGAATTTTTTATTTGAAAAATCCTAAGGCTTAATTGAAACAAGCTTTACTAACATTATACCTCTATTCTTTACATAAACATTTCTCAAGATAATCACCCTGGCGGCGAACACCAGTTTGTTCATATCGTCACTGTAGATATACTTCACGGGGTCACAATCTCACCTCTAGTTGCACCGACTCATGACTATCAACCTGAAATCCTCGAAGGTGTTATTTAAGTATTTTAAACAGATGAAAATCGGGTGGGACCAAGTTGGGACTGTCTGGAGAACAATCGACGACAGTGAACCCAAAGCGTCCGGTTGCTGCAGATGTCGCAGCGCTCGTGTGTGATTTGGCATTGTCATGCTGAAGGATGGTTAAATGGCTCTAAGCATTATGGGACTTAACATCTGAGGTTATCAGTCCCCTACACTTAGAACTACTTAAACCTAACTAACCTTTGGACATCACACAAATCCATGCCCGAGGCAGGATTCGAACCTGCGACCGCAGCAGCAGCGCGGTTCCGGACTGAAGCGCCTAGAACCGCTCGGCCACAGCGGCCGCCATGCTGAAGGAGAGAGTGCACTATGTGCGGACGAACTCCTCGATTTCGTGCTTTTATTTTTCTCAGGATCTATCAGTACACATGTTCTACGCTACAATTCCAAATCCTCTAGTGGAAGAGAGTTTCATCTGTAGACAGCGAAGTGGGAAAGTCTACGGAGTAATATGCATGACATATAATGCGTCAACAGATTTTGAGAACAGAATAAAAAATACAAAGGCGTTACCTTTCAGCACGACCTAGCAGTTACGCACAGAAAATAATTCATACACAAGTAGCGGCGGCAGAGTTACCAAATATCATTAGTACTTGCCAGGGAAGACACGCAGCAAAGATTTGCTTGCTCTGGTAGGCAGCAAGGGCCAGCTGGCGGCAGGCAAGGAAATTCCGTGGCCTGGCGAGCAGCGAGGAGTCACGAGATCCTCTTATAGGAGCTCGCAAGATTCATTTATCACTGCAAGGGGATGGGATACACGAGAGAGATTTTTGCTCGCAGACAGTTGGCACTCTCAGGTAGTACTAGGAGAATTGTTTACACTAGGCTCGAATTTTTTCTTGTAGTTACTGTCTGACTGTTCCTTTCGAATCCTTTCTGCAAGCGTCTGGGAGTCTTGCGAGAGCAAGTGTCGGAAGCGTTTACACAATACAGTGAGTGTGTCTGCGAAGGCAGAGAGATCACTCCAAGCGAGATTTTTCTGTGGTAGTCCACCTGCTTACTTGAGTGGTAATGTGTTTGCCTGCCATGAAGCGGGCCTCGGTTCGATATTCGGCCGGTTTGGAGATTTTCTCCGCCCGTGGTCTGGATATTGTGCTGTCCTCATCATCATCTCATCGTCACCGACGTGCAAGTCGCCCAGTGTGGCGTCACCTGAAATAAGACTTGCAACCCGGCGGCCGAACTTCCCTGGTGGGGTCTCCTGGCCAAAAATGCCACACGATCATTTCATTTTGTAAATTTTCTGTTGTGGTTCTGAGCGTGCAATAGAGGAGCGTCGGGTTGAAGCTGCCTTTTAATAATTTTAGTGGCAAAGAAAGAACGTAAACAGCCATGTTTGTGTTACATAAGAGAGCGGCTTAAGCGCCGTGATGATTTTGGAGCGTGCAAGGGTCTCACTGTAGAGCTCGTGATGGAAAATCCACAAAACATCGAAATTTTACGAGGATGAAAGCGTTTGAGAGGAAGAAATACTCTTTACAATTGGATCCAAAATTGCCAATCTACATACTTTTCTGCGTAAAATCCATTAATGTTAAAGACAGGGTGCTGGTGACAATAGTATTTCAAGTATGACCTACGGTTATTCTCTTTAACATCTGGTAAAGTAACCATTACGGTGAAACAACATTGCACCAGTTTCATCTTGATGCCCACAGAAGATCAAAAGTGTAATAAGGTGCATGTATTATAAATGAAGCATTTCCGGAGATACTTTTATTGCAGCGTTTTTACTTGTATTGACTTAAGTAACCACTCGTAAATTCCTGAAGGTTTGTTTTTCAACACACAATATAATAATATTATAATTGAATACCACACTAGATAAAATTATAGATACAGTTGTATTGCTTGAATTTAAATGGCACTTTTCCGAATTCCAAAACTATTACTATAACTTCACTTTCTCTACGTGAATTAACCTATATTACAAACCTACTTTTCCTGATCACTTCAGTTCTGTACATACTTCTGTGCAGTTGTTAAAAACTGTAGTCACTTCAGCCAAGAATCTTTGCTTCTTTTCTCAGTTCCAGTAGTCCAGTAACTGTATATTCCATGGCGCTGGCCTTTCTTCCTGAAAATAATTAAGTACACAACTTTGTCCTGAGTTCACTTTCTGGCAGCTCTCCTCATTAAGTGGCCCTAAGCACTATGGGACGTAACATCTAAGGTCATCAGTTGGGAACTTGGAGACCATTTGAAACAATTCGTGGACTTTATGAACTCAAACAACGATTCAATTTTTCTCGACGACAATGCACCATGTCACTGCCACAGTTGTTCGCGCCTGGATTGGAGAACATTCTGGACAGTCCGAGCGAATGATTTGGTCACCCAGTCGCTCGACATGAATCAAATCAAACGTTTATAGGACTTAATCGAGATGTCATTTGGTGCACAACATCCTGCAGTGGTAACACCTTCTCAGTTATGGACTACTACAAAGGCATCATATTCTGCAGGAACTTCTAAAGACTAATGTTACTTATAATCCGTCTTGATTGCAAATTATTTTTTTTAATTTAAATGACCGGTTTCGGTTCATTCATAATCATCTGATATTTCAGTTACAAGAGTAACCCGTCCAAATCCAGCAAGTTTCACATGCTGCGTCACATCTGATGTGAAAGTTGCTGGATTTGGACGGGTTACTCCTGTAACTGAAATATCAGATCTGAAGATGGTTCTGAATGAACCGAAACCGGTCATTTGAATTTAAATTAATAATTTGCAATCAAGACGGATTATAAGTAACATTATAAAATCACTGATTGCTGTTATCCCATCAGACATTATGTCTGTTTTTTTCAAAATTCTAAAGACTAGTTGAGTCCTTGCGACATCGAGTTGCTGCATTACGCAATGCAAAAGGAGGTCCGAGACGCTATTAGGAAAGATCGCATGACTTGTGTCACCTGAGCGTAGATTATCACGTATTCTTTCTATTGTAATGTGTATGCACAATAAGTACAATTTCCTTAGTGCCGTCTTTCCCGTTGTTGCAATTTTGGTGGCCAGCAGTGTACTGCGATTGTGCTGCTTTACTTTTATAACTATGACATACTGCCTACGTTGATGTCTCCCCCCGTCTGTCTGCAGAGCCGCAGACGCGCGCCCCCGTGGTGCGGCTGAACCGGCCCCACTACCGGCCCGGGGACACGCTGAGGGCCAACTGCAGCTCAGGGTCCGCCAAACCCGCGCCCCACATCGTCTGGATCGTCAACGGCGCTTCCGTAAGTATGCTGAACCACAACTCCACCAGCAAACATTGCGAGGTTGTTCAGGGATAGATTATGAGTAATTTGGTACGATAGGCCCATGGACGATGGAGGCTCTTCACAGAGTAATAATGTAATTACGATTTATTTTGTTAGTTACCACTATCACCATTGAATCTGTCAATATACCCACACAACAGCAGAGAAGCCTCGAATAAGTAATAATCACAACATATAAGGTGTGCCCAAGTGAAAGGGACCGACCGCCGTTTCATCCTCAGCTCACGAGCATCATTGGATGTTGATGTAGAGGGGCATGTGGCCGGCACGCTGCTCTCCCTACCGCTCTCAGCTTTCGTGACCGGAGCCGCTACTTCTCAATCAAGTAGCTCCTCAGTTGGCTTTACAAAATGTTGAAATGTGTGTGAAATCTTATGGGACTTAACTGCTAGGGTCATCAGTTCCTAAGCTTACACACTACTTAACCTAAATTATCCTAAGGACAACACACACACCCATGCCCGAGGGAGGGCTCGAGCCTCCACCGGGACCAGCCGCACAGGCCATGACTGCAGCGCCTGAGACTGCTTGGCTAATCCCGCGCGGCTGGCTTTACAAGGATACCGATTGGAGACTTATCCAAGTGCTAGTGAAGACCGATTGCGCGTAACTTCCGTGATATGACGGGAACCGGTGTTACCACTACGGCAAGGCTCCTGCCTAAAAGGAGTCTACAGTCACATGTAAAGCAATTTTAATAACAGTATTATAACTACCCACGGAACAACAAAGCTATACATACTTGCCAATGACATTGATATATCGGTCCCAACAAGTAGGAAGTGAGTTAACGGGTTCAGTGTACAGACTCCTGTGTTCCCGACGGATCCAGTTTTCTATGATGTCCTGAACATCCTTATCACAGGTGAACTTTGTCCATTTAGGGTATTGTTATAGGGGGCCTAAGATATGTAATTTACATGAGGAGATAACGTGACTGTGTGGAAGATGTTCCATGACTTTTCACATAGATTTTCGAAGAAGCTGACGGGTCTTCTTGGCCGCATGACCTGGACCAGGATTGTTCCATTCGAAACTTGCCCCTGCCCTTTTTGTGATGGCCTGTATGAGCCTCAGAAACATGTTCCAATACTGTTCAGCGTTAATTATTGCATCCCGTAGCAGCTAGTCGACTAGTAGCGGTCCTTTCTGCTCGAAGAGGAAACTGACTTACACATTTCCAGTCCTCATGGTGGATTGCGCTATGTTTCGACGAAGGGAGCCGGGATGCCGCCATTCCATGTTCATCCGCTGGAGGCAGGCTTGAAGTGGTGACACCACGTTTCATCATATGCCACAATCTGAGCAATGAAATTCGTCCCCTGCTCTGCGTATCTCAACAGATGGATCAGACAAACATTTATTCTCGGCATCTTGTGATTCCTTCTCGAGGGTTATGTGATGCACAGTTGCTTTCCTTATCAAGATTTCAACGGTGATGTCACGTGTGGTGATTCAACTATTCGTCGTTATGACCTCCTCCACAGCCGAAGTTGTGGAACTGATTGTGACAATGTGCACCTGTCTTGTGCGTGGCATATTTTTTATGTCTACACGTGCCCGCCCCATAAAGCCGTTGTCGCCAGGATATTGTGAACCGTGCGAGACACAGCTATCTATACATATACTTCATCCTGCGATTAATTTGTGAAGCATGCTCGCTTCCGCGCAAAAAAAAAAAAAAACTGGATAACCGCTGTCTGTGCTGATCGGAAGGTATTCATCATCCAACGAACTGCGGATTACAACACAACGCAAATGGGGAAATTGGTGGGATTCCGTTAACTCGGCTTGTGCAATTGGGAAAACACATTCATCCTAAAGGAGTGCATATCACGCTGCTACAGTGAAGATCTCCTTTCCAGCTGGACATACCATATACAACGCGCAAAACAGACTAATGAGAAAACTCTCATACACAAAAGTATTGTGACGCAGTTGTCGTCGGTGTCGGAACAGCTCAGCATAAAGTCATTCTGCCGCTCTTCCAGTGCATTCAGTGAACTCACACACGAGATGCATACCAACCAACACTTCGCTAATAAACGTATCGATCTTACAGCTGCGTATCACTGTTCACGCACAATTAACATTGATGGCGAATAAAACACTAGACAGAATCGATAAGTACTAACTGCAAGCTTGAGGACAACGTGGTAAGGAACGCATTACCGTTGTCAACACCAGATCCCGTGACCGAAACGGAACAAGACACACAGCTCCTACTGTCGTCATTTGTATTGCTTTCCACTATTTCCAGTCCAATACAAATATTAGATTGGGGTATAAGTTCCAGGAGTTTTTGTTTTTCAAGTTCGTATTCCTGTTGCTATGGGTTTATTTATCGATTGTCATTTTTATGTGTACTTCGTTGTTGCTATTTGAGTTTATGTACTGTTATGACCCCCCCGAGCTCAAAGGTTGTAATATGTCAGAACAACTGAGAGGTATGGTTGGGAGAGAGAGTTGACTCTCGTCGAAGGGTGCAGAGAAACGCGGGCAAGTGTGTCATACACTTTATTACATCGAAGGTACAAAGCGGACTTTCTGCTGAACTCGGCGATGGAACCGCACACCGTGCCAATGCCGGAACCTGCAGCGTCGGCGCTCGGTCGCCCATCCTTGTGGACGTAGCGGTCCTATTCACGCCACGGCTAAGTTGCTGCAGCGTCCGTTAACTGTGCCCGTGGCCCGGAACAGGGCTCACTGCTCCCTCAAGTGCGAGTCGTGGACACCATGTAGAGCGCCGAAGGGAAGCAGCCGACCGCCGTCGTTGCAGGGAGCCTGAGCAGGTCCGGTTTTCCGCCCAGGGCAGCTCGCTCAGTGCCCGCAGCTAGCTCTACACCCGGGAGGTCGCGAGTTTGTGCCCCAGCCATGCCACCACGGACGGAAGTTCGCGGTCTGCAGGACGATGCCGCACAGAGGGAGGAGGCTAGCAGCCCTCTCGCTGCTCGTGCCGGTGAAGCTCCAAGTTGCGACGCGCCCCGCCACAGCAATGACGCGTCCGTGCAGCGGAGGTTGGAGGTAGCTTCAGCGAGCCGGTTGGCGGCCCATATTAATCACCAGAAGGTGGTCGTGGTTGGCCTGCAAGTTAAACAATCGTCATTCCCCGGTTCTGGACGCAGACAGAATGGCAACACGACTACCTCTTCTGAGCTTCCGGACTCGCTTATCTATGTGTGTTTTCCTTACGCCCCTGAGGTAGATCCTCTGGAGGAGACAAGCGGAGTGCTCTTTAATAATTACAACTTCAGCTTTCCCCTGTCCACTTCAGCCCCTATACACAGATCACTAGAGGCTAATGTAACTGCAACATATAGGTTATTCGCAGCACGTCTGTGCCTCGTGCTAACCTGATTACTTCACATTTGTATACAACGCCTTCTAGCTTGTGAGCGGTGTCGTAAACCTGACTCTCCAGAATCGTTTGCAAAATATCAATACCGTCCGCGCCTGCTATCCGATGTGCCAATCGGTACCGAAATTATTGCCTTTCAGCAGCAGCTGCGCGAGACTTGCAAGAATTCCCCAAATCAACATTTGTAGTTATTCGTGGTGCATAAATATTGTAATTTTGTCATTTCGAGATAGTGAGTGAAGTTGTCGACACTAGAAAATGGAGTGCCGAGGGGAGAGAGACTGGAACATCTCCGACATGTCCTTTTGTTTGAGTTTAGTAGAATGTTGACAGGAGCGGAGGCAACCAGAACAATTTGTGCCGTCTGTGGGGATAGTGTCGTGACAGAGCACGGCTATAACATGTGTTTCTCGTTTTAAGGCCCGTCGTTTTGACTTTAGTGAGTCCCCACGTTCAGGAAGACTTTCCGGATTTGAGGAAGATCCTTTGAACACATCAATGCACAAAGATCCACGTGAGTGTGCTCGAGGACTTACAAGCATGAGTAACTGTGATCATTCCACCGTCATGCCACATTTAGTTATGTGGGGATGGTTCAAAAATGGAGAGTATGGGCACCGCATGCTCTAAGACAAAATCATAAAAATCATCATGTGGCCATATGCGCATCTCTGCTTGTTCGTCATCAGTTTCCTCTTGAACAACAACGACCATTCACGTCCTGTATCGTCACTGGTGAAGAGGAATGGGGTCTTTGTGCTAACATCAGGAAAATAAAGGAATGGTTGAGCTCTAACAATGCAGCAATTCCGCATACAAAGACCTGCGCACATCCACAAAGGATTGTGTGTTGCATCTGGCGGAACAGAGACGTTGTGTGTTCTACAAATTGCTTTCCCGAGGTGTAACCATCACTGCCACACCTACATCTACATGGATACACTTCAAATCCCATTTAAGTGCCTGGCAGAGGGTTCATCGAACGATCTTCACAATTCTCTATTATTCCAATCTCGTATAGCTGCGCGGAAAGAACCAACACCTATATCTTTCCGTACGAGCTCTGATTCCCCTTATTTTATCCTTTATTTCGTGAGAAGATTCCGTCGAAACGAAAAACGCCTTTCTTTTAATGATGTCCAGCCCAAATCCTGTGTAATTTCAGTGATTCTCTGTCCCATATTTCGCGATAATACAAAACGTGCCTCCCTTCTTTGAACTTTTTAGATGTACTGTGTCAGTCCTATCTGGCAAGGGTCCCACACCGCGCAGCAGTATTCTAAAAGAGGACGGACAAGCGTAGTGTAGGCAGTCTCCGTAGTAGATCTGTTACATTTTCTAAGTGTCCTGCCAATAAAACGCAGTCTTTGGTTAGCCTTCCCCACAACATATTCTATGTTTTCCTTCCAATTTAAGTTATTCGTAATTGTAATTCCTAGGTATTTAGTTGAATTTATGGCCTTTATATTTGACTGATTTATCGTGTAACCGAAGTTTAACTGATTCCTTTTAGCACTCATGTGGATGACCTCACATTTTTCGTTACTTATAGTCAACTGCCAATTTTCGCTCCATTCAGATATTTTTTCCAAATCATTTTCCAATTTGTTTTGATCTTCTGATGACTTTATTAGTCCATAAACGACTGCGTCATCTGCAAACAACCTAAGACGACTGTGTCCCCCAAATTGTTCACATAGATAAGGAACAGCAAAGGGCCTATAACACTACCTTGGGGAACGCCAAAAATCACTTCTGTTTTACTTTCCGAACAGTGACCTTTCTAACAAGAAGCCACGAATCCAAACTCCATAAGCACGCAATTTCACTATAAGCCGCTTGTGTGGTACAGTGTCAGAAGCCTTCTGGGAATCCAGAAATACGGAATCGACCTGAAATCCCTTGTCAGTAGCACTGCTGACAAATGTTCAAATGTGTGTGAAATCTTATGGGACTTAACTGCTAAGGTCATCAGTCCCCAAGCTTACACACTACTTAACCTAAATTATCCTAAGGACAAACACACACACCCATGCCCGAGGGAGGACTCGAACCTCCGCCGGGACCAGCCGCACAGTCCATGACTGCAGCGCCCTAGACCGCTCGGCTAATCCCGCGCAGCCACTGCTGACACTTACTGTCAACAACTGAGACGTCTTGTAGACGCAATCCAGGTAGAACGACGACGAAAACTGCGAGAAGTGATGCTACTGCACGATAATGCCCGTCCGCATTCTGCAAGAATGACAAAAAACATTGTACAGTATTTGGATCGGGAAGTCGTTCCACATCCACCTCATTCATCCAATCTTGCGCCCTCAGATTTTCCCCTTTTTTCGTTCTTTATCGAACAACCTTCAAAGAACTTCCTTTTCTGATGAAAATGCGCTCCGAACATGGCTTGATGATTTCTTCGCCTCAAAACTACGTGATTTCTACAGTCGCGGAATTAGAAAGAATTCCAGCGCTGACAGACTGTTGTGAATAGTGAATAAGAATATATTATTGCTGACTAAAGTGTCTGTTACATTTATCTGTTGTATTTATTAAACTTATTTAAAAACGCTACGATCGTATGCACCAAACCAACACAAAAGTAAGAGTGGGAAAAAAATAAACAAACAGTGCAATAACTCAAGAACGAGACGTTAGAGACTGTAGATCCCTTGTACCAACATACTCAGAAATTTATCCTATATACCGGCATTCATGTCAAGAAGTTTAAAAATATGTTCGGTTAGTAAAGTAGTGGTGTCGCTACAACTTTTGTGATTTTAACGTTACATTGTACATCATCCGTAGAAGATTAATTCGTGCTTTCCAGAGAGTCCACATACAAAACGAAAAGCTTGGGATTCTAGCAAATTCAAAGGATGGCTACGGTAACAATTTGTTGTTTATACCGCACCGTGTGCGTCGGTGAATCGCGAGGGGCGCGTGTATACTTAGTAACAGCATGGAAAACAAGATGCCACGTTCGAGTCCGGTCTAGCATACTGTATTAGTCTGCCCGGAAGCTTCAAGTGCACGTTGATATTAGTTCATTTTTATCTTCACAGTCTCAATAGCAACGATTTGCTTGGTGGGTGGGGAGGGAGGGTAGGTAAGAATATTTCGCATATCCCATTTTGGGAACTGCATTTTTAATGTTTCGTATTATGTTCCGTGACCATTCAAACTGTACTCTGGTATCTTCTGTAAGTTCGACTTGATATGGATTCCACATAACCGAGATGGTAAATAAATACGTCTGTGGAAAAATAAGTGTGGACCAGACTAATAAAACTATTTCAAATTTTCGCACTCACGGGCGTCAGTTTACAATCATGAAGTTTCTCATTTTATCACAATTTCCTATGGGAGTCGCTTCTTGTTACAGATTTAACTTTCATTAGTAAAGGTAAATCAACTACAAACGAGTTGTGATACAAGCTATAAACAAGCATAAAGGCTTAGCACGAATACGCTATCCTCGATTAAGAGCCGTACGAGTGCAATACCGCATATTCCGGTAGTTTTCACAACAGGCAACAAACTTAATCCCCCACTGGATGTTCCAGGTTTATAATTGTGCCGTTGCGCAATTGGGCCGCGCCCGCTTAAACTATTGCCAGAGAAAACAAAAAGCGTCGGCAGAACAGGAAATTATTATCTGCGCAGCATCCATACGCTTTTCAATAAAACCCACTAAATTAGGTTCCGAGTGGGCTTCAGTATTTATGCGATTACATGATTTGTTTAATTTACTTTAATGTTCTTGAATATCTACCGCTCTGTACGAATTATACGTTTTGCAGTGTTTAAATGAATGCTCAGCTGCTTTAATAAAACAGTTGCTTATTTTAATACCAGTAGATTAAAATTATATTAATCTAAACTCTCTCTCGTAGTTGTTCGATTATTAACTTAATAAGCACGGAGATTATTTACAGGAAAAATATTGTGAAGAGGAACAACGGTTATGTTTTAATGATCCGTCGATGGTGAGGTCGTTAGAGGCGAAGCAAAGATTCGGAATGGAGCAGGATGAGGAATGATATCGCCCGTGACGTTTTAGAGGCATCCATCCCGGCATTTACCTCAGTGGACAGAAACGATCATTTGCAACGAAAAGTAATCACAATCAGAAGACTGCCGTAAAAAACGCTTTGTTTCAGGGACAGTGAATTTTTTGCGTTACACTTGTTCTATTAGGTAGGTATACTATTAGATTTCACTTTATCATGCTTGCAAGAGTTGTTCTTTGAGCAGCCCGTTTGCGGATACTCACGGAGAGTCTCACACTTTTCAGCAACAAAATTTTATTTGTCTAAGTGGACTCCTAAAATTTAGATCTAATTAACTCAACGTGGCTGTATTCGGTGTTATGCTTTGAAACGACATGTTTAAGGTCGCATGCTCTTTTTTCTTACGACAAGACTAGCTTATAAAACCGACGTTCCCCAAGTATTTAACTGTAGCTGCGCTCGTGACTTTATGCGTGTGGAGTTTATTTTTGACTTATGAAGTTTCTTTGTATACAACGTTTGAAGTAGAAGGATTAGGGACATGAACGAAGAGCTTGTTTGCTTTACTAACAAAGGAGAGAGCCATGTGGAGCTGACCATGCGTAAAACAACTGACATTAAGATCCACGCCCACAACACGCAGCGTCTGGCAATGTGCTATGTTATGGTCGTGGCAGGGAAGTGTAAACATTTAAAGAGAAATGGTAAATTGTTAGGATTAAGTGGGATTTGCGGTATAAAAGCTCGTTCGTCTTCGATACTTTCCGTCAGAGTTTCAGATTCTACGATGTTGGAGAGGAGTAATTTTAAGCTTTTGTAAGTGAAGGGTTCTGCGGAGAGAGACGATGCGTTACGCTCTCGATCGGTGTTACGTCTTGCCTCACTTTTGGAAGCAGTTTCCAAGGAGTGAGTTGAAGCCTAGTGTTCCCGAGCACAAAAAGTCTCACCTCACGATCTCAGATGGATTCTTGAGACCGCATATTCTTTATTCTTTTAGCCGTTCTCGTGTATTCAGAAACACAAGACCATTTCAGGGCATTCTTATTCATAAACAACACGAAATAAAACTATAATAAGTAGGCACCTAAATCACAAAGCAAACTTAATAAACCCGTTTTTCGTTGCAAAGAAGTCAAATATAAGTAAAACTTATCGAAAGAAGCAAAGCAGTGCTAAGTTTTTAATACAGAAACCGATATCAGTATATCCATATATCCTAGCCAAGTACACTCGCTGTTAGTTTCTATTTGTAAAGATAAGATTCCCGTTCTTAATTCTGTCACTGAGTTAAACTTCCGAAAATAGTTCTGTCGCTCAGTTAAAAAACGGAGCAACGCCATCTATTGTTTCTTTGGTGTGTGTTGTGTATTAAACCAAGGGCCTAGAAACGACGGAGAGGCTGCGTCCCGCCGTAGCCCTCAGTGGTTCACAACCCCGTAACAGGCCACAGCAGTCCACCCACCCCACCACCACCCCACACAGAACCCAATTTTTTGGTGTACTACGCTGTGATGATTAAATATCCAAATTACTAAGCTGTGGAGATGCTTTTAGATAACATTTAAATTGCAAAACCATTTTTCTCGCTGACCGGATTTTGATGAAATAACGCCTATATATTGCTCCAAACTAAGCACAAGTTATCTGTGAAAATCCCTCAAAAATTCGTCTACTAGTTTTGGAGACTAGCGTGTTCAAACAGACAAACGGACAGACACGACGGTTTTACAGTTCCATTATTAGAAGTACTATACAAGACGACTGAATCGAAAATGCAATAAGGGGTTTGCGATTACAGCATGACGCTGATGCGTGTAGGCATATAGAAAGTGGAGAACCAAGAAGTACCAATCAGAGGGCCCTAACACATAAGGGAAGTCATTAAAAGGACACCAAAAATATAATGAATATCTGGATATGTAAATAAAACATACTGTAAGTATGTGTTTTTACAAAGTGGTTTGCTAAATACTTCTAAACATAGAAAGCTTAAAGCTTAGACCTATGTATACAAGTAAATATGTTTCATTCTGGGAGAGATTTTGCGAGTAAGCAGTGCCGGGAGTCAGTACGGCGGCAGTATCCGAGAGTGGAATAAGATCTCGGATAGTCGCGCCCTGTGAGTTTAGACGACAACCTCTACCTCTCTAGAGCAATTACGTAAAAACTGATCGATTTGTAGAACCATAAATCGAGTTATGAGGATTGTCAAATAATAAATTGGTGTCAAAATTACATCAGCCACAGCAAAGATCAAAGGAGAATGTGGTCAGGAATGTTTCCTTAAAATGTGACTTAGGCCACCAAATATTCGAAATACTTCCTGTCTGCTGCAGTACACGTTTGCAGTCGCTGGTGTAAAAGCGTTGTGGGAGCTTGTGCATAAGGCTATCGTTTAGTTTACCCCACAAAAAAAAGAAAAAAGACAGTGGCATCCTGTAAGGGACATCCAATCAGCCGAACGTGCAGGCGAACTGATAACGCCTTCACACCCTATCTAGCGACCAGGGAAGAGCTGGGTGAGCACTTCCCTAGCAAGGCATTCTGCGTAGTTTCAAGTGAAACTTCACCTGTAGATGTGGTTGCACTTCAGGAAGAAATTGTGCGCGTCTTCTCCCCCTTATGGTTTCTTCAGTGAAGTAAGGAGTACTCTCCAAAAATTCCACACCAAACATAGACATTCCACAGCATCCGATGCTCAACCTGCCTCAGCCAGTACTGGTTCTCACCGGTCAACGATCTGTAATGACAGCTCCATTTCGTTCCACCACGTTAATCTGCTGGTGAAGTTACAGATGATTCAGTTGTCGGCTGACTTATTCCAGAGTCACTCGCAATTTCTCTGGAGTTAACATTTGGATTGTGAGCTTAATCTACCAGAATGTACATTTCATTCGCTTGCTCGCTGCTGACTTGCTCCTTACCTTCTGCATAGTATTCTAGCTCTCTTCCAATAACAATTTTTCGTACGTTTGCTAAATTGTCGTACTTGTTGGTCGCCATCTGTCGGGATACCTTTGTGCGTTAAAGTCGGCTGTTTTCTCGCGTATCTTCTGCATTCTCCGTAGAAAAGTGGGACAAATATTTTCCCTTGGTTTGAGTAAGACATTTATTTTATTTTTTTTTAAACTAAACAATACTCGACACATGAGGGTGACTCAGACAGAATGAAAGACAGAATGAAACCTACATTTCCTCTTCTCCCTTTTAATGTTGTATAGCTTGTATCGAGGCAAGGCAAAAATCTATCTCATTCATGTTCCATTTGACTTGTTTCATTATTTGGGTATGAACTCACGAACTTCCAAGTAAGACAACAATCGGTTTCTTGTTCAAAGCAGATAAAGCCTAAGTTCTAAACACTGTATTTACTCTGAAACTAGTAATCGGATACTGAAAAGTAAAACAGCATTGAATTTTATTACTGTTCCAATTTTATTATTGGTCTTGCGTTAGCGTTCTCGCTTCCTGCGTACGGGGTCCCGGGCTCGATTCCCAGCGGGGTCAGGAAGGCAATGGCAAACCACCTCCGCTAAGATCTTGCCTAGTCGGCGATGCTGGTCTCCCGCATCGTTCCCTACGCTCCTCGGAGTATGGGACCCCATCATCATCAATTTTTGATGGCGGAATTGGACCTTCCTTAAAACATTCACTGCCTGCAAATTTTCGCCTAAGATTTCTCGGTCGATGGTTGTTTGACAATTCCAGACACTTGTAGTGCCGGAAAGTCATTGCAAAATCAAAGATTCGCGTCCGTTACTGATGGCGGGCTGAATCCTAGCTTTCCAGTGGAGGCTGCGTATACCTGCAGGGTCTAACGTCGAAGTTTTCTATCACTGGACCTACGCAGTGTCAGCGAATTTCCCTGTGTGCCGCTGCAGTACTGTTTATCATTGATGGAAGCTTCAAAGTATATGGACATTCTACACTGAACTCAAAACGAACATTTCCTCAACGTCTAGGAAGAAATCAACAATTGAAACATGTGTGCTTTGCCTGAAATCGCTGAGGAGACCCTCCTGTGCGGCCCTCTTTAGCAGACCTTGAGACAGTTCGGCTCGCGGCACAACAGCGAAGTAGCGAACACGAGAGAGGGTACACCATGCCGTGGGCAGGCCTATGGCAACTCCTTGGATACAAACGCCGTCTGTCATTCAAATTACAATGTTCTATGAAGTTTTCATAATTTTTTTATCTGTGACAGTCACAAGTTTTAATCAAGTTTTTCTAAGAGCAGTAGTCTCAACAAACAAACAAAAAAGCATTAATAATTCAACTTGGAAATATGTTTTCCATTCATATGAACAAATTTATCAAACGCAACCCGTTGTCATTTGCCTTGCAGACTGTATGGAGAACGTGGGTTTTACCAGACCACTATTTGTCCTGTTATGTAGCATGAAAATTTGGCTGGTAAGTTGGATGGATTCCTCTTGTAACCGATACACTCTCGTACGTTCTTGCATAATTTATGTTTGATGATATGTATTATAGTACACTGTATATCGTAAAGTATATTTTGATTACTTATTTTAATTTTAACTGCTGGTATGAAGATATAGATAATGTGAAATGAAGTCGTTAATTAAAAACATTAAAACAATCAAGAGAAACAAAAATGTGTTTTACAACAAGAGATTTTGGATCTTGTCTGACAAAATCATCTAAGTTTCTGCAGAGCGTGGAAAACTGCCACCCTCACCTGAGCGTGAGCACCACTCTGTGCTGGTGGCTTGCAACAAGCAGTTAACGACCCAGTCTCGAATATCGGTGAAGCCATTCACATGCCTCTAGTGAACGACATAGACACTTCGAGCAACGCGATCGTAAGCCACTTGGCTCGCAATTTTGTACGAACCTTTCGACGTCTCTTCTTCCGTATACTGTCATGCCATTCTAGATCACAATTTTCTCGCGAGTTTATACTCAGTTGCAACCGCTCCGTTCACAACTGCGTACGCACCTATAGACGTCTTTTCTTCTGTACACTGTCACGTCACTCTGGCTCGAATTATTCTCACGAGTGTATACACACTTGCAAGCACACGAAATTGTCATCTTCACTGAACCTGTGCGCTTCTACGTGCGCACTCGAAAAATAGAGAGTAAGCGGTTCGAATCATGCTGTTCACGAGCTGCTCGCGAACAACATACATATTCCGAGCAATGTGATCGTAAGGCAACTTAATTCGCAATTGTGTATGCACCTTAAGACGTCTCTTCTTCTGTACTACGTCGTGCCATTCCAGATTACACTTTTCTTGTGAGCTTATAAGAGGGTTGGAACTTTAATAGTGGCAACTATTTATTTACAGCTCGTATAAAATAGATACGCCTTTCAAAGTTTTACTGGCCTTCAAAGAAGTCACCAGAATTGTGTTCAAATGGTTCAAATGGCTCTAAGCACTATGAGACTTAACGTCTGACGTCATCAATCCCCTAGACTTAGAACTACTCAAAACCTAACTAACCTAAGGACATCACACACATCCATGCCCGAAGCAGGATTCGAACCTGCGACCGTAGCAGCAGCGTGGTTCCAGACTGAAGCGCCTAGAACCGCTCGGCCACAGCGGCGGGCCCCGAATTGTGTATAACCCGTTGCCAGAGATGTGGAAGACGTAGGATACTCTTAGCAGTGCCAGTTCGAGCTGCGCGGTCTATTGCCCGACGAATTTGTAGCAGTTCTGAAGCGAATGCCGTGAAGTGTTTCCTTCAGTTTAGAAATCGAGTTGAACTCAGGAGGGCTTAAGTCAGGGGAGTGCAGTAGGTGGTATAGCACTTAGCAGCCCCATCAGTCAAACAAATCAGTAACAGCTTGCACTGTACGTGCTTGAGCATTGTCCATCAGAATGATGGTCAGGTCCTGAAGAAAGTGTCATCATTTCTGTCTCTAAGCTGGTCGTAGGCTGTGTTCCAAAAATGAACAGCATAGAGAAAGAAGTGGTGACACTTTCTGCAGGACCTGACCATCATTTTGCAGGACAATGCTCAACCACATACAGCGCAAGCTGTTACTGATTTTTTTGACTGGCTGCTAAGTGCTATACCACCTACTGCACTCCCATGACTTAAGCCCTTGTCAGTTCAACTCGATTTCTAAGCTGAAGGAAACATTTCACGGCATTCGCTTCAGAACTGATACAAATTCGTCGGGAATAGACCGCGCCGCTCAAACTGTCAACACAACTGGCACTGCTAAGAGTAACCTACGACTTCCACATTGCTGACAACGGATTATACAAAATGCTGCTGACTAATTTGAAGGTCAGCAAAACTTTAACACGTACCTACTTTGTACGAGCTGTAAACAAGTAGTTGCCACTGTTAAAGTTCCAACCCTCGTACTTATTTCCAAGCACACAATGGCGACATCACTAGTGTACCTAATGTCCCTACGTGTTCCCTGGAAAAACAAACAGTAGGTATTCAAATGGTTCAAATGGCTCTGAGCACTATGGGATTTAACTCCTGAGGTCATCAGTCCCCTAGAACTTAGAACTAGTTAAACCTAACTAACCTAAGAACATCACACACATCCATACCCGAGGCACGATTCGAACCTGCGTCCGTAGCGGTCGTGCGGTTCCAGACTGTAGTTCCTAGAACCGCTCGGCCACTCCGGCCAGCTGTAGGTATTACACTCCAAACTGCTCACGAGACAGTTGCCAACATTCACACTTGCTAGCAATGTGATCAAGAGCCGCACAGCACCAAACTACACGTATTCCGACGTCTGCTCTTCTAAACAATTCCATGTTCGCGAGAGTATACACATACGCATGTACACAACAGTAATAGCCGGCTGGTGTGGCGAGCAGTTCTAGGCGCTTCAGTCATGAATCGCGCGACCGCTACGGTCGCAAGTTCGAATCCTGCCTCGGGAATGGATGTGTATGATGTCCTTAGGTTAGTTAGGTTTAAGTAGTTCTAAGTTCTGGGGTCTGATGACCTAAGATGTTAAGTCCCATAGTGCTCAGATCTCTTTGAACCACAACAGTATTATCCCCAATGAACCCGAATGCCCCTATGTGCTCGCTGGTACAAACAGATAGTAGGCGGTTCGCGCCGAGCGACTCATGAGCGACATAGACACTTGCGAGCACAGTGACCTTGAGCCGTTCGTCTCGCTGGTGTGTAGGCCGCTCAGCTGCCGACGTCTCTGTGTTGCAGGAGCACGGAGGCCGGCAGAACGACTCGTACCACCCGGGCGCGGGCGGCGGCCACCTGTCGCGCTCGACGTCCCAGCTGTCGCTGCTCATCACCGAGGACCACGCGGGCACGCTCACCATCACCTGCCGCGCCTCCGTGCCCGGATTCGTCATCGGCCCGCAGCGCGACATCGTCGACACGCAGGAGCACACGCTCAAAGGTGATAGCAATACCACCAAACTCCGATCAAAATTACTCCGTGATCGGCGTCTCAGCGAGTAGAGTGGTAGTGGCCAGCCGCCAGCCAATCGTACTTCCTTCTCGAGCGCCACGTACACACTGTGTTTTATAGGAAGTGTCACCTTTCGAAACGTAGCTGACTGCATGCCGGCAACACTGCCCTCGCCACTACTTTCTGTTTGTCACAAACTAATTTTAATCGGAGTGTCGGAGGACTTTCAAGAGAAGATCCCTCACAGCTGTACTACTTCCGCGTTCACCGAAATAGTCACGTAACGCAATTTGTGTACGTTTCTACGGTTACGCCTCATTACTGTCACAGCTCTATGGACGACTGGGCCGGCCGCTGTGGCCGAGCGGTACTAGGCGCTTCAGTCCGGAACCGCACTGCTGCTACGGTCGCAAGTTCGAATCCTGCCTCGGACATGGATGTGTGCGATGTCCTTAAGTTAGTTAGTACAAGTAGTTCTAAGTATAGGGCTTGATGACCTCAGATGTTAAGTCCCATAGTGCTTAGAGCCATTTGTACCATCTATGGGCGACTTCTGTTTTTCCATGAAGCCGTTTACGCTTCGCAGTTGAAGGCCGACAACAAGGCGTCCGGCTGTCAGGGATCATCTCTTGCCAACTGTACTACTTTAGTACACAGTAGTTTTTATGCTGCTGTGGATCATTTCTACAAGGTTACTAGATATCGAGGTGTTACAATTTAAGAAGAAAGTATTTGAGATAACGATTTATTTGTGGAGGACGCAACAACTACAAATAATTTAAAAAAGTTTGTGTCACTGCCATGACAGGTTTCTGCTATCACACTCATCTTCTGATGTATACGCGTGTTTTATTGGATTATCAGATTCGTCAGCATATGAAAATATGAGCACTTTGTGAGAATTTATTTTCTGTCTATATCACTTGAATAATACACAAATATTTGTTCATTTATTTTAAATTGGTAATATATAAAGGGAATGAGCCACGTGCACTTAAATTTGTCCTGGTGAACAGCATTTCGTCTCGTTTTAATCTTTATAAAATTCAGAGGCAATAAACAAAGTTTTTGAATGTTTCCAGGACACACGTAGCACACAAATACTGAAACACTTTTCACCTCTTCTCAGTAATGCCACACGACTAAAACGAAACGAAATGCCATTCATTGGAACAAATATAACTGCACATAAATTGCTCCCTTTATATCTTATTAATTGCACCCTCATCTGCATGTTTATGTGTATTATTCGAGCTGTCCACACATATATTATAAAAAATGGAACTAATTAATCGAATATACGAGGGGCGTTCAGAAAGTAAGCTCCGATCGGTCGCGAAATGGAAACGACTATGAAAATCCGATAAAGCTTTGCACAGATGTGTTGGGTAGTGTCTCTAGTATAACACCAGTTAGCATCACGTCGCTCTTCTCATTTCTGAGCTCGCAGTGAGTGCGTAAAGATGTCTAGAAAATAGTGTCTGCCGCCAAGTACGAGGGCCTGGTGAGAAATTTCGCCTGAAGCTATGCAACTAACATTACATAACTGTCGTGCTGTTTCTTCTTCAAGACAATTCTCAGCCGCATTCTGCAGGGGCAATGAAGATGCTCGTGCATCGTTTTCAAATGGAAATGTGAGATTACCCACAATACAGTCCGCAATTGTCTCCCCCTGAGTTTCATCTCTGGTCACATGAACCGCTGTCTTTGAAGACAACATTTTGACACAGACAACGAGGTGTAGGCCAGCGTGGAGAATTGGCGGAAAGCACTGGCGGCTGCCTTCTATGATGAGGCTATTGAAAAGTTGGTACAACGCTATGACAAACGTCTAAGTCAGAACGGCGACTACGTAGAGAAGTAGCTGAAAGGTGTGGCTAATTGTTACAAGTAAAACATTTCTGATGTTCACTGTGGTTTCAATTTGGCAATCAATCGGAGCTTACTTTCTGAACAGGCCTCGTATTTACGCAGTACTGCAGCGGACTACACGCTGCTGCCGAATCTTCACTGTCCAGTCAAATTTTTGTGACCACCTGTGGAAAGCCTGAATTACTACTCGTTGCACTGACGACAGCTGCGATTTTCTGGAAGAGAGTCGATGAGGTTCTGGAAGGTATCGACAGGGACATACAGCCATGCCAACCAACTCTTCACTGCCGTGGCCACCTGGGCTAGGTTTCTCGGATAAGTATCCATGGCTCGAACTGCCCGATCGAGGTGGTCCCGCACGTTCTCGACTGGATTTCATCTGGGGAGTTTGGTGGACAGGGAAGTACGGTAAACTCATCCTAATATGCTATTCGATCAACGCATGCACAGTGCAAACTGTGTGGCAAGTTGCATTGTCTTGTTGGTAAATACCATTGTTTTCAGGAAGAACAAACTGCATGTAAAGGTGGATATGGTCCCCAAGGATAGAGGCATACATGTGTTGATCCATTGTGCCTCCCAGAATGACGAGATCACCAAGGGTATGCCATGAAAATAATATCCAGACAATAACGTACCCTCCTCCAGGGTAGACCCTTCCAATGATCGTTGCAGGCTGTTACAATTCACAGGTTTCACTCCGTACTCACCAGCAGCCATCTGGACAATGCAGCAAAAACGTGATTCATGTGAAAATTTCACTTACCGCCACTCAGTGAACGTCCACTTGCGGTATTGGCGTGCAAATTCCAACATTAATCGCCTATGAACAGCCGCGTGGGTGCATGAACCAGGCGCCATCTGTGGTAACCCACAAGCAGTAACATTCGCTGAAGGGTCGTTAAGGAGACGCTGCTGTCAGCTCAACAGCTGCACGTCTGTTCGCCCGTGCACACAGTCGTTCACCTCCGTCATATATGGACCGTGTTGCACCACCGTTGCCTCGGCCTCGGTTTGGTTAGCATCATTTTGCCATCCACAGCATACCTTAATTACGACGCGATGCGAACAGTTTAGACTTACTGTTACGGAAACACTTACACCCATGACCCTTTTGGACGTCAGATAAACCGCTCCGTTTTTCCACTAAAACGACTGCACTGTTGTCCGCATCCCCGCTTCAAGCTTTATAAGACCTCCACCGCAAGTTCTGCACGTGCCGTCTGTGAGTGGTTATTGCACGTCATGGTCGCGATAATGTGGCTGGACCGCGTGATACTACCACACACATACTACAAAATAAAGCCATCCGAAGCATAAGCATGATAACCAGAAATCGGTGATAGCAGTGAAACAAAGCCTTTCAAAGTATTTGTGCCTGGTTGCATTCTCCATGAACCATCCTTAATTGAATGAAACGCGCAGAGCTCAACAATATCCACCACAGATCAAACAATATTTTAGATGAAAAGGGACCCTTAGCCAAAACAACTTTTTAGCATGAGAACCGCTTTCCGTCCTGATTGTTCATGGTCCAAGGCTAGCATCTTTAACTAATAGCCGATATGTTATGGATCCCAAGTTGGAATTGAGCCACTGGGGAAATTGCCCCTAAAAAGAGGAAGAATCAACAATCATCAGCTGCATGAGGATACGGAACGGAACCCACTACGTTAAAGACACATAATGTGTATCCATACGACATGTACCTGTGCTTGAAAAAGTGTCATTATGATCTCTCCATTGGCAAAAGATTTCGTATTAGTACCCCATTCGGATCTACGTAAGGGTCTGCCAAGAAGGTGGTAAACACGAGAAAAAATGAGTAACTAACTAAAGAGCAAATTCTAGGAGTCGAAGCGTAGCAGGAAAGTAAGGAAATCTGAAAAGGTAAATGTAAAGGCTGAACCTAAAAACTGAGGGGGTCAGTGAAATGATATGGAAAGAAGAAGCAGATGTATAGCGTCTTTCCGTGATGATGTTACAAACTTTCATGTATGATGGAGAATGGTAAACTTATCAGTTCGAGGTGAGGGACTCTTTTCCGTAAATGATGGAGGCAAAACTTACATGCGAAAATCTTTCTTATACCTCTGACAGTGGAACACTGTACCAATACCGTTCTTGCAAAGATTATGAGGTACACAGCCTCTAGTTGTGGTCATGTAGAAGAAAACGAGAGAAAAAGTCTGGTAAACAAGGGCTGTAAAATGCATAATTTAAGAACTATGAGCACTTGTACATGTTCGTTACTGTGAAGCACATCTCTTCTACTCAACAAGTGTCCGTACACTTCTTAAGATGTGCATCTTAAAGCCCTTGTTCGTGGGAGTTGTTTTCCGTGTTTTGGTCCATACTACCACCTCTGAAAGTTCGCAACGACATGTATTCCACTTTCAGAGGTATAATAACGATTATCGCTTAAAGCTCACGACTCGGTCGTTTCCTGACCAGCGTCCCTCACCTCACATTGATTCATTTACCCATTTACATTATCCCTGAAGATTTGTAACATCGTCACCGAATTACACTGTAGATTCCGATCAACATTTAGTAACGACGAAGAGCAGGCTGAATTTAAGAGACTCATGTGGAAGGATCAATGTACAAAGAAGTGGAATACTGAAGTACTGAGGAGTGGTGAGATGAGTTTCAATCTCTCTGAGCCTATATAGAGGCATCGCACGAGTCAGACTGATGACTTCGAAAACAAGGCTGTCAACATAAATTACAATATATTTTTATTTTGTGTTTTTCGCTGCTGCACAGTTTCACCTTTGTGACCATGTTCACGCATACTGTTCAATCCGTTAAATTCTTCTTTTAAAGCATGGCAGCCCAGATGCATGACAATGCCTGACGAACGTAGATAACCCAAATTTGACTTACTATACTATACACTTGCAATTGACTACACCACCGAAACTGCGCAGTTGTATACCTAGGCGCTTCAGACATTTTCGTTGATACAGTTCTAACTGTGATTGCTTAACATTGAAGGAGTGGGAAAAGGACAGAATAATTGCATTAGAGGTGTGAGCTTACAGGCTAATGGAGAAAAAACAAAATGTCCGGATAAAATGAAGAACAATATAGTTAAGAAAAGGTAAAAAAAAATAGAAGACTCGTCAAGAAGAATGGATGTGGCACATGCTGCCCTGAAAAGTAATTCTAGCACCAGCTGTCGAAGGTACAGCAGATGAGCACAAGAATGAAAATGTTGGATGAAGAGAGAAAACAGAAGATAGACTACGAGAGAGTTGGCCTAGAACAGGATCAGATGGAGACGGCAATGGTGTCAACAGTATAGCACCTTATAATGTTACGAAGTATAATTTGGCAGGGGTGGAACAGGTATTCGGCAGTATTTTTACAGCAGGAATCATCCCTGCGTTTGCCTTAAGTATGAGAAACTCTAAATCAGGATGGCCAGCATGACATTGCGGTCTCCACTCTCAGGAATAAAAGGCAAGTATGTTGAAAACAGCACAACATCGTCTGGTTTGTAGTGTACAATATAGCTTTTTGTTCAAAGCTTTTAACGACATTAGTCGCATTTGGGCACTGGAATGTATCAACGAACTGGACCGGGACTCGGACGTGGATTTTCCGCTTTTCGCAAGCTGTCACCTTAACCTCCTCGGCGACTTTTTTTTGCATCAATCACACAGGAGCTCCTTAAATTCGGTACGATATTTTTGGAACAGCCATTACTCACATTTACATTCATCATTGGAGCAGTAACATTAAATAGGAAAGGTGTGCCCCTGCTTCACGTAGTCACTTGAGTTCCTTTTCATTCGGTGAATAACACAACCCGTTTCAGTATCATCCATATCATTCGGCAAGCCAAGACCTCCGTATGTTGTTGACACTGTGCTAACAAACCCATCATTATCGTTAAATATTACGCTACCATTGATGGTCCTCACTATCGGTTCATAAACGTCGTTATTTTTATACATTTTGTACATCCACTATTCTCAGTATTGGCAATTTTAATATCTAAAACACAGAGTATCAGTATCTTTCTATCGCACAGTCCGATGAGTTTGGTACTTCGTCTGCCCAGGATACAATATTTTACTTGCCACTACTTTTTGCAGTCATAAACTCCTTGGCATGTAAGACTATTATGCGATGTAACACAGCTGCGTGATACCACTTCCTTTCTTTTCCCTTTTACGTTTCTTAATAGTAGAAATTTCTCTTCTCTGCTTGCTGTATCCGTTTTGAACAAAGTACTGCTGTTGGGTTTTGCTTTCTCCAGTAATATTGTGAAGACTATCGCATTGTAGAAAAGGTTTTGGTAGCGCATCTACTTTTCCACAGATTTTTCTAGGAAACTGTATTAAGCGGACGTAGATTCATCATCTCATTTGTTTTCTGCGTAGCCGCAATATTTAGTTTTAATGTTTTTACAGTCACCAATACTTCCTGCCACCTCCACATTCTCTTCCACTTCCAGACTCACATTTTGATGTTCTTGATAACATGCGCTGCAGGTGATGATAATAGCAGCTTCGCCTATTAATTTACTTTGATTGTTTGCTACTCCTCTTTCCATTCCGTTCCATTGCTCTGCTGAAGCAGTATCACGAACGCTTGACGCCATCCCCGCATTCTCTTCCACTTCCGTAGGCGCATTCCGGTGGTCCTCATCGTGCGTGATAGCAGTGACGCTGCTGAAACTCTTGTCCGTTGAGTTTGAGTTAAGTGTGTTATCACACTGGTTGCTCTCCGTTCGGTTTTCTTGCTGGTTGTCGAATGATTCTGTAGCTTCCTCATCCACAATTTTCCCACTGCCAGGACCTGATGTACCCATACTGGGCTCATTCCGTCCTGACAGAACAGCTGCATTATATGCCATTGTCTCAGGTGGACTTTTCAGTACGTAATTGTATAGGGCGTCTACGTCACAGTTTCCTCTCAGGTCTTCAGTAGAATTGCTACGGAGCATACGCGGGGCTGATTTTCATACACAACATATGCCTTACGACAGCATACATTCACATAAGAGGTTATGTGCTGTTGTAATTCTGCTTTAGTTACTCTATTACAACTGAGGTTGCCATGCCAGGTTCTGATCACACATCTTCTCTAATACCATAAACTGCCCCATACAAACTAAGCATTTCTCATATATTTTCGAGGGTCACTTCTAACCGTAAATTACAGACTCACATATCGGAGGCCAAGGCCTGCGATACTGTGCTAACAGACGCATCATTGTTCCACACATTTCATGATGAAAAAAGCTCTTGTAGCATTGTTATCTCGTATTTCAGCATCAGTACACTTGTAACTTATCCAGTCGTTCGACCGACTGATAAACTGTCCATTAGCTCAGTAATACTTCTCAGCTGTTGATTGCTGTCGTATTGACTACTTAGCTATTTGTAGCTGGCATTTTCCGACAACTTAAATAACTTCCGTAACTGCGTGACAACGTGGTATGAGTTCTCCCAGTCTGCTACTGCCACTCTTGAATATAACTAACTCGCTCAACAAATTAAAATTCAAAGGAATCTTGAAATTAAATAGCTTATGGTCAGCACTGGGCTGCTTATGTCTCTAAGTTCCCTACATCCATCTCAAATCCCCTAGTAGTACTACAATGACACCAACTCTTTTTGCATTTTCACTTGAGTTAGCTATTTTTCATTCTGGTTGGTTGGTTGGTTTTGGGGAAGGAGACCAGACAGCGTGGTCATCGGTCTCATCGGATTAGGGAAGGAGGGGGAAGGAAGTCGGCCGTGCCCTTTCAGAGGAACCATCCCGGCATTTGCCTGGAGTGATTTAGGGAAATCACGGAAAACCTAAATCAGGATGGCCGGACGCGGGATTGAACCGTCGTCCTCCCGAATGTTTCATTCTGATTCTGTTCGGCGCAGTAAAGGAAATGTACACTGTTCGACGCTGCTCAGTAAAAATCACAGAGTAAAAACTTCGCGCCTGTATTGGCGGCATCGTATCCGCGCCTCGACGCGTAGTTGTTCACTCTACAGGTGACTCCCGAAAAGCCGCGCAGTTTCCGAAATCCTCTTGCCGAGCCTCAGGGCCAACACTATCTGCTCTCGGTCAAAGATAGATCGTTCGCATTCCCCTTTCCACAAACGAACAGCACAGTCACTGATACCACATAAACCGTGCGTGTGTCTGACTGTCACCTGCCTGACTAGCAAACAGGTGACGCTGTTATCACCTGGACAGGTTTATACCGACAGCAGGTCGGTGGTCATAAAGTGCTGGCGGATCAGCGTATAATGTCTTCCTAACAATGGATGGTTCCAGGCCAGTGTGAATGCATCCTCATACCGGTAAAGAAGGTCATGCTGCCAAGTACTTTGTAGATTTGACTCGATTTTTTAATCACTGAAATGACATCACATTCACTTTCCACCCGTGAAGTTCCATTTCGTTTCCTCCTCCCTTTGTTTGTTTCCTTCTTCTGTCAGGGAGTGTATGTCACTAAAATGTAGACGATCGTGCAAGAGCAATATACGAGGGCAGTTAAATAAGTAATGCAACACATTTTTTTTCTGAAACAGGGGTTGTTTTATTCAGCATTGAAATACACCAGGTTATTCCCCAGTCTTTTAGCTACACAACACTATTTTTCAACGTAATCTCCATTCAATGCTACGGCCTTACGCCACCTTGAAATGAGGGCCTGTATGCCTGCACGGTACCATTCCACTGGTCGATGTCGGAGCCAACGTCGTACTGCATCAATAACTTCTTCATCATCCGCGTAGTGCGTCCCACGGATTGCGTCCTTCATTGGGCCAAACATATGGAAATCCGACGGTGCGAGATCGGAGCTGTAGGGTGCATGAGGAAGAACAGTCCACTGAAGTTTTGTGAGCTCCTCTCGGGTGCGAAGACTTGTGTGAGGTCTTGCGTTGTCATGAAGAAGGAGAAGTTCGTTCTGATTTTTGTGCCTACGAACACGCTGAAGTCGCTTCTTCAATTTCTGAAGAGTAGCACAATACACTTCAGAGTTGATCGTTTGACCATGGGGAAGGACATCGAACAGAATAACCCCTTCAGCGTCCCAGAAGACTGTAACCATGACTTTACCGGCTGAGGGTATGGCTTTAAACTTTTTCTCGGTAGGGGAGTGGGTGTGGCGCCACTCCATTGATTGCCGTTTTGTTTCAGGTTCGAAGTGATGAACCCATGTTTCATCGCCTGTAACAATCTTTGACAAGAAATTGTCACCCTCAGCCACATGACGAGCAAGCAATTCTGCACAGATGGTTCTCCTGTGCTCTTTATGGTGTTCGGTTAGACAACGAGGGACCCAGCGGGAACAAACCTTTGAATATCCCAACTGGTGAACAATTGTGACAGCACTACCAACAGAGATGTCAAGTTGAGTACTGAGTTGTTTGATGGTGATCCGTCGATCATCTCGAACGAGTGTGTTCGCACCCTCCGCCATTGCAGGAGTCACAGCTGTGCACGGCCGGCCCGCACGCGGGAGATCAGACAGTCTTGCTTGACCTTGCGGCGATGATGACACACGCTTTGCCCAACGACTCACCGTGCTTTTGTCCACTGCCAGATCACCGTAGACACTCAGCAAGCGCCTATGAATATCTGAGATGCCCTGGTTTTCCGCCAAAAGAAACACGATCACTGCCCGTTGTTTGCAACGCACATCCGTTACAGACGCCATTTTAACAGCTCCGTACAGGGCTGCCACCTGTTGGAAGTCAATGAAACTATACGAGATGAAGCGGGAATGTTTGAAAATATTCCACAAGAAATTTCCGGTTTTTTCAACAAAAATTGGCCGAGAAAAAAACTGCCCTCGTATATAATATTCCGGCCTGCTTAACTTTTGTTAGGCCTTCTAGCGATGAAGCAGAGAACGAAGAGCAAAGGCCCGTTCCAAGCTGATGATGTAAGCACGAGGAACAATCATGAGGAGGACTAAGGAGATATACAAATGCTCTTCTTATGTCTGTGTCCTATGATTTTCCTCGTAGGCTGAACGACCCTAACCCACGAAGTCACAACCAAGCTACGCGCAGAACTAGCTAGGCAGTGCAGAATGTATCTGTCGATAAGCTGGCGCAAACCTGACCCGATCCGGCCCGCCACACTCGCGTGTCGCTCCAACCGTGTTGAGAGATTAAAGTCCGAGCGATACATACAAACTCAGCAGCCAATCAAAATGCTTTCATTGGGTTACATTAGCTGATGTTCAACCTGTGAAGGAACAGCTGAAACTATAAATATTTTGTCCAGAAAAACGTAAAACTATCTGGGTGTAAGTTATTTGATCAGTGACAAAATATCACGAAATAAACGCAACAAAATAAAAGAAGAACCTATCCTTACGAATATTTGGCACTAGAAAAGTGGACGGGTTGTTCGTACCACAGCATAATAAAGAGTTTCATTCGAAATTACTGAAACTGGCAGAGCATCACTTTGCAGTTCCAGGCAACAGTACCAAAATCGAAAGGGAAGTTCCCTTTCATAGCCCCACAATGGACAAAGAAACTCAATAAAGAGATCCATGTAACAATTTCCAAAAAATGGAACGTTTTTAATAAAATGGGTATAAATGAGAAATATTAATACAGATTTTAACTACAGATTATTGTTATTTCTTTGTAAGTCTAATGGAAATGATCGAAGTTACTGAACAACTTTTTCTTTCACGTCCCACAAGAATATATGATTTTTCATGATTTACTCGTATTTCGTTTGATGAACACCTTTCCATTTATCTTAACGTAAGAGTATCCCATGATTTAAGAGATAAACAAATCTCTGCCGCCATTGGCCACTGAATTAAATTCAGTGATAACAAGTAAAAGTTTTGTGCCGGACCAGTGACTCGAACCCCGATTTCCTACTTTACGCCAACTGTCGCCATAACCGATACCGCTCTCCGGACACGCTTCCTTCCCAATTCAAATTCTCAACCTGCCGCACACCATAGATGTAGCGTCCACCGTCCATAACCCTCATTGTTTGCAACTTAACCTGATTCTGGATGCCAATAGCTGAATGGGTTAAGGTGGCCGCTCGCATAAAGAGGGAAATCTTATTTCGAGTCCAGATCTGATACAAATTTTCACTTGTTACCATTGAATTCAGTTTGTGTGTTTGGCAGTTTATGGGCGCTCAACGGTGAGGCTATCAGCGCCCTTACACTCATAAAAACAAACAAATGTGGATAAGATCTCACTCTCACCTCATTCGCATTGACCACACAAACACTATCGCACTTTCGCTAAAACAGCGGAGAAAGAATAACACTAGCTGTACATGAGACTGTTGTGTTGTTGTGGTCTTAAGTCCAGGGAATGGTTTGATGCAGCTCTCCATGCTACTCTATCCTGTGCAAGCTTCTTCATCTTCGAGTAACTACTGCAACCTATATCCTTCTGAATTTGCTTAGTGTATTCATCTCTTGCTCTCCCTCTACGATTTTTACCCTCCACGCTGCCTCCAATACTAAACTGATGATTCCTTGATGCCTCACAACATGTCCTACCAACCAACCCGTTCTTCTAGTATAGTTATGCCACAAATTCCTCTTCTTTCCAATTCTGTTCAGTACCTCCTCATTAGTTAAATGGTCTACCCATATAATCTTCAGCATTCTTCTATAACACCACATTTCGAAAGCTTCTGTTCTATTCTTGTCTAAACTATTTATCGTCTATGTTTCGCTTCCATTCATGGTCACATTCCATATAAATACTTTCAGAAAAGACTTCCTGACACTTCAATCTAAACGTGATGTTAACAAATTTCTCTTCTTCAGTAGCGCTTTCCTTGCCAGAGCCAATCTACATTTTATGTCGTCTCTACTTCGACCATCATTAGTTATTTTGGTCCTCACATAGCAAAACTCATCTACTACCTTAAGTGTTTCATTTCCTAGTCTAGTTCCCTAAGCATCACCTGATTTATTTCGACTATATTCCATTATCCTCGTTTTTCTTTCGTTGATGTCTATCTTATATCTTCCTTTCAAGACACTGTCCGTTCCGTTCAGTTGCTCTTCTAGGTCCTTTGCTGTCTGTGACAGAATTACAATGTCAGCAGCAAACCTCAAAGTTTTTATTTCTTCGCCTTTGATTTTAAATGCTACTCCGAATTTTTCTTTTGTTTCCTTTATTGCTTGCTCAATATACAGTTTGAATAACATTCGGGATAGACTACAACCCTGTCTCACTCCCTTTTCAATCACTACTTCCCTTTCGTGCCTCTCGAGTGTTATAACTGCCATCTGGTTTCTGTACAAATTGTAAATAGCCTTTCTCTCCTTGTATTTTACCCCTGTCACCTTCAGAATTTGAAAGAGAGTATTCCAGTCAACATTGTCATGAGGTTTCCCTAAGTCTACAAATGCTAGGAACGTAGGTTTGCCTTTTCTTAACCTATCTTCTAAGATAAGTCGTAGGGTCAGTAGTGCCTCGCGTGTTCCAACATTTCTACGGAATCCAAACTGATCTTCCCACAGGTCGGCTTCTACCACTTTTTCCATTCGTGTGCAAAGAAATCATGTTAGTATTTTGCAGCCACGACTCATTAAACTGATAGTTCGGTAATTTTCACACTTGTCGAAACCTGGTCTCTTTGGGTTTGGAGTTATTATATTCTTCTTGAAATCTGAGGGTATTTCACCTGTCTCATTCATCTTGCTCACCAGATGTATAGTTTTGTCAGGGCTGGCTCTCCCAAGGCTGTTAGTAATTCCAATGGAATGTTGTCTACTCCTGGGGCCTTCTTTTGACTTAGGTCTTTCACGCTCTATCAAATTCTTCACCCAGTATCATATCTCCCATTTCATCTACGTCCTCTTTCATTTCCATGATATTGTCCTCAAGTACATCACCTTGTGTAGACCATCTGTATACTCCTTCCACCTTTCTCCTTTCCCTTCTTTGCTTAGAACTGGGTTTCCGTTTGCGCTCTTGCTATTCATACAGGTGACTCTCTCTTCTCCAAAGTTCTCTCTAATTTTCCTGTAGGTAGTTGTCTATCTTACCCCTAGTGATATACGCCTCTTACATTTGTTCTCTAGCCATCCTTGCTTAGCAATGTTGCACTTCCTGCCGATCACATTTATGAGACGTCTGAACTCCTTTTCGCCTGCTTCATTTACTGCATTTTTATATTTTATCCTTTCATCAATTAAATTCAGTATCTCTTTTGTTACCCAAGGATTTCTATCAACCCTCGCCTTTTTACCTATTTGATCCTCTGCTACCCTCACTATTTCATCTCTCAAAGGTACCCATTCTTTCCCCTGTATTTGTCAACCGTTCCCTAATGCTCTCTCTGAAACTCTCTACAGCCTCTGGTTCTTTTAGTTTATCCAGGTCCCATCTCCTTAAATTCCTACCTTTTTGCAGTTTCTTCAGTTTTATTCTACAGTTCACAACCAATAAATTGTAGTCAGATCCACATCTGCACCTGTAAATGTCTTACAATTTAAAACCTGGTTCCTAAATCTCTGTCTTACCATTACACAATCTATCTGCAATCTTCCAGTGTCTCCAGGCCTCTTCCACGTTTACAACATTCTTTCATGATTCTTAAACCAAGTATTAGCTATGATTAAGATATGCTCTGTGCAAAATTCTACCAGGCGGCTTCCTCTATCATTCCTTACCCCAGTCCATATTCACCTACTACTTTTCCTTCTCTTCCTTTCCCTACCATTGAATTCTAGTGCCCCATGAATAGTACATTTTCGTCCCCCTTAACTATCTGAATAATTTCTTTTATCACACCATATATTTCTTCAATCTCTTCATCATCTGCGGGGCTAGTTGGCTTATTAATTTGTACTACTGTGGTAGACGTCGGCTTCGTGTCTGTCTTGGATGCAATAATGCGTTCATTATGCTGTTTGTAATAACTTATCTGCGCTCCTATTATTTTATTAATTATTAAACGTACTCCTGCATTACCCCTATTTTATTTTCTATTTATAACCCTGTATTCACTTGACCAGAAGTCTTCTTCCCCCTGCCACCGAACTTCACTAATTCCCACTGTATCTAACTTTACCTATCCATTTCTCTTTCTAAATTTTCCAAACTAGCTGCCCGATTAAGGGATCTGACATTCCACCCTCCGATCCGTAGAATTCCAGTTTTCCTTCTCCTAATAGCTACGTCCTCTTAATAGTCCCCGCCCGGAGATCCGAATGTGGGACTATTTTACCTCCGGAATATTTTACCCAAGAGGATGCCCTCATCATTTAACCATACAGTAAATCTGCATGCCCTGGGAAACAATTATGGTTGTAGGTGCCCCTTGCTTTCAGCCGTTCGCAGTACCAGCACAGCAAGGCCGTTTTGGTTAATGTAACGAGATAAGATCAATCATCCAGACTGTTGCTCCTGCAACTACTGAAAAGGCTGCTGCCTCTCTTCAGGAACCACACGTTTGTCTGGCCTCTCAACAAATAGCCCTCCGTTGTGGATGCACCTACGGTACGCATATCTGTATCGCAAGCCTCCCAATCAACGGCGAGGGCCTTGGTTCACGGGGGTGGGGGGGGAAGTGGAGGGGGAGGGGGGAACATGAGATTAGAACACAAGTAAGACGACAAAGGAGATAAAAGAGAGAAACAGGGAAATGTCACTGGCTGCTCACTTACACAAAACATGGGTGAGCCATGCTCCCAGTCACCATGTTTACACGTGAAAACCTTCACCCTAAAATCTTGGGAAAAATTTTCGACGATTCATAAAACTTTAAGCTCTATCCACATTCGTTTGAACGTTACGTAAAATAGAGGGCAGACCCGTACCGGTGATCGGAAAATAAAACACAGTTCAATAAAATGTGGCGCGCAGTGATCTGCACGCCACAAGCACCACACAGTGTAGGATCCTCTCGCCGAAACAAGAAGCCATGCGTCATACGGATGTGGTGTATGCGAATACGAGTAAGGAGCTCGTCCTGTCGACGTGGCTGGAAGAGGTACGTCACGGCCACGTTGTGCGCCGTACTAGACGGAGCTCAATCTTTATACCATCCTTCCACTTATCCTCTCACTCTGAATATCAACAGCAGGGTTATAGCATGTAGGTGGATAACACACTTAAGAAATGAGGATCACGACACTCCTCCTTGGCTGCTAGATCCGCCTTTCCGTTTCTTGCGATACCCATGTGCGCTGGTACCCACCGGTGAATTCAGTGCCCATTGGCGGCTGAGATCTGTATATGTCATGAACATACACAGAGTAAGTTGCTTAAGAAGAATGCAGTTCATGGTAATTGTTCAGAGAGACTACGGCCAGTCTCAACGCATGCATTGCAATGGTACATGCAGTTCTTCCGCACTCTCAAAAATGGCTCTGAGCGCTATGGGACTTAACATCTGAGGTCATCAGTCCCTTAGAACTTAGGACTACTTAAGCCTAATAACATCCGGACTGATGCACCTAGAACCGCTCGGCCACGGCGGCCAGCGCCGCACTCTCGAGATCCTAGGTGTCTGTTGTATACGGGGACGGGCAGCTCGTTTTGTATTATCGCGAAATAGGGGGGAGAGTCCCACAGACATGATACGTGAATTGGAGATCATTAAAACATAGGCGTTTTTCGTTGCGACAGGATCTTCTCATGAAATTTCAATCACCAGTTTGCTCCTCCGATTGCGAAAACATTCTGTTGCCACCTTCCTTCACAGGGAGAAATGATCATCACCATAAAATAAGAGAAATCAGGGCTCACACAGAAATATTCGAGAGTGGAACCGAAGAGAGACAGCTTGAAGGTGGTTCATTGAACCCTCTGCCAGGCACTTTATTGTGAATAGCAGAGTAATCACGCAGATGTAGATGTAGATAGGCAGCCCGCTGTATGCACACCGCCATCGCTACTGTCAGTTGTACATTCCATGAGACAGTGTGTGATGTGTCCATGCTGAGGTGTGTGACTGTGTGCAGTGTGTGACATGTTGTCAAAGATGGAAGATTACTCGTCACTAGAGTTGGCAGACATGCGTTTAATGTACAGTGCATGGATTAAGTCGTGAACGTAAAGTAGCATGAATGTTCAGCGTACGATTTCCCAGCAGGAATCATTGTAACTGGAAGGGGTTTATCTCCGTGGATGCTAACTTATGACCGACGGGGTCGTCCATGCCACAGAGAGCCGGCCAAGGTTCTCGTCAAATACATTTCCGAACATAAGATTTTGAGGAGATGGAGTTTGATAGTGTGGCCGATACTACTTAGCAGTAAGCAACCATAACCATGCCTGTGAAACCACACTTCGAAGGATACGGAGTGAATAGTACTGCTAGAACATGTATTACACCCATGTCATAAAGAACGAGTGCAGGCATTGAGGATTTTGACTCCCGCAGTCACTTCCGTCAATGGATTATCCACTGACCATCTTTTCAGTAACGACAACAGCCATCTCTCGAGTGAGGACAGTCCTCAAGCCAAGCACATCGGTGGCCACGAGCAACTGTTTTCTGTCAACGTATGGTCGGGCATTGTCCAAAATCACCTTACAGGATCTTATTTGTTGCTTCCCCATTTGATTACTCCACGTTGCCTGGCGTTCCTGCGAGATGTTCTGTCACACTTATTGGAGATTGTACCTCTTTTTGTACGCTAAAAGATGTGGTTTCAACACGACGGTGCACCAGCCTACTTCGATATTAATGTCCGCTAGCACCGGAACCGTACGCTCATTACTGGACTGGATGGGGAGGTCCTGTCCAATGGCACGCGCGATCGCCGGATCTCACACCTCCGGAATTTTCCCTCTGAGGTTATGTCAAAACACTGGAGCATGAAACCCTAGTAGAAACTAAGATCTGCTTGCGAGGCTCAAAGCTGCCCGTCTCCTGTTACAATAGACACCAGGGATCTTTTGAGAGAAAGCTGCAGAACTTTCGTGCACCGTTGCCATGATGCACTGAGGCTGGTGGTCGGCACTTAGAATAATTACTATGGCTCTGAGCACTATGGGACTCAACTGCTGAGGTCATTAGTCCCCTATAACTTAGAACTAGTTAAACCTAACTAACCTAAGGACATCACAAACATCCATGCCCGAGGCAGGATTCGAACCTGCGACCGTAGCGGTCTTGCGGTTCCAGACTGCAGCGCCTTTAACCGCACGGCCACTTCGGCCGGCAATAATTACTATGAGTTACATTGTTGTTGTGTAGCCGAGCGGTCTGAGGCGCTGCAGTGATGGGCTGTGCGGCTGGTCCCGGCGGAGGTTCGAGTCCTCCCTCGGGCATGGGTGTATGTGTTTGTCCTTAGTATAATTTAGGTTAAGTAGTGTGTAAGCTTAGAGACTGATGACTTTAGCAGGTAAATCCCACAAGATTTCACACACATTTGAACATTTTGTTGTTGTTGTTGTTGTGTGCTACACTGTTCATGTTAATAACACAATAAGTACGGATTCCTGACCATAGGTTCCACATCGCAGTTGAACCCGTTGTGGACTGACTGTCAACTACTTCAGTTTGACCCAAAAGATTTTTGAAGCTCTATATTTATATCTTCCCCCATGAACCATGGACCTTGACGTTGGTGGGGGGGCTTGCGTGCCTCAGCGATACAGATGGCCATACCGTAGGTGCAACCACAACGGAGAGGTATCTGTTGAGAGGCCAGACAAACATGTGGTTCCTGAAGAGGGGAAGTAGCCTTTTCAGTAGTTGCAGGGGCAACAGTCTGGATGATTGACTGATCTGGCCTTGTAACATTAACCAAAACGGCCTTGCTGTGCTGGTACTGCGAACGGCTGAAAGCAAGGGGAAACTACAGCCGTAATATTTCCCGAGGACATGCAGCTTTACTGTATGATTAAATGATGATGGCGTCCTCTTGGGTAAAATATTCCGGAGGTAAAATAGTCCCCCATTCGGATCTCCGGGCGGGGACTACTCAAGAGGACGTCGTTATCAGGAGAAAGAAAACTGGCATTCTACGGATCGGAGCGTGGAATGTCAGATCCCTTAATCGGGCAGGTAGGTTAGAAAATTTAAAAAGGGAAATGGATATGTTAAAGTTAGATATAGTGGGAATTAGTGAAGTTCGGTGCCAGGAGGAACAAGACTTTTGGTCAGGTGATTACAGGGTTATAAATACAAAATCAAATAGGGGTAATGCAGGAGTAGGTTTAATAATTAATAAAAAAATAGGAGTGCGGGTTAGCTACTGCAAACAGCATAGTGAACGCATTATTGTGGCCAAGATAGACACAAAGCCCATGCCTACTACAGTAGTACAAGTTTATATTCCAACTAGCTCTGCAGATGATGAAGAAATTGATGAAATGTATGACGAGATAAAAGAAATTATTCAGGTAGTGAAGGGAGACGAAAATTTAATAGTCATGGGTGACTGGAATTCGTCAGTAGGAAAAGGGAGAGAAGGAAACATAGTAGGTGAATATGGATTGGGGGGAAGAAATGAAAGAGGAAGCCGCCTTGTAGAATTTTGCACAGAGCATAACATAATCATAGCTAACACTTAGTTGAAGAATCATAAAAGAAGGTTGTATACCTGGAAGAATCCTGGAGATACTAATAGGTATCAGATAGATTATATAATGGTAAGACAGAGATTTAGGAACCAGGTTTTAAATTGTAAGACATTTCCAGGGGCAGATGTGGATTCTGACCACAATCTATTGGTTATGAACTGCAGATTGAAACTGAAGAAACTGCAAAAAGGTGGGAATTTAAGGAGATGGGACCTGGATAAACTGAAAGAACCAGAGGTTGTACAGAGTTTCAGGGAGAGCATAAGGGAACAATTGACAGGAATGGGGGAAAGAAATACAGTAGAAGAAGAATGGGTAGCTCTGAGGGATGAAGTAGTGAAGGCAGCAGAGGATCAAGTAGGTAAAAAGACAAGGGCTAATAGAAATCCTTGGGTAACAGAAGAAATATTGAATTTAATTGATGAAAGGAGAAAATATAAAAATGCAGTAAATGAAGCAGGCAAAAGGTAATACAAACGTCTCAAAAATGAGATCGACAGGAATTGCAAAATGGCTAAGCAGGGATGGCTAGAGGACAAATGTAAGGATGTAGAGGCTTGTCTCACTAGGGGTAAGATAGATACTGCCTACAGGAAAATTAAAGAGACCTTTGGAGAGAAGAAAAATACTTGTATGAATATCAAGAGCTCAGATGGCAACCCAGTTCTAAGCAAAGAAGGGAAGGCAGAAAGGTGGAAAGAGTATATAGAGGGTTTATACAAGGGCGATGTACTTGAGGACAATATTATGGAAATGGAAGAGGATGTAGATGAACATGAAATGGGAGACAAGATACTGCGTGAAGAGTTTGATAGAGCACTGAAAGACCTGAGTCGAAACAAGGCCCGGGGAGTAGACAACATTCCATTAGAACTACTGATGGCCTTGGGAGAGCCAGTCATGACAAAAGTCTACCATCTGGTGAGCAAGATGTATGAGACAGGCGAAATACCCACAGACTTCAAGAAGAATATAATAATTCCAATCCCAAAGAAAGCAGGTGTTGACAGATGTGAAAATTACCGAACTATCAGTTTAATAAGTCACAGCTGCAAAATACTAACGCGAATTCTTTGCAGACGAATGGAAAAACTGGTAGAAGAGGACCTCGGGGAAGATCAGTTTGGATTCCGTAGAAATGTTGGAACACGTGAGGCAATACTAACCTTACGACTTATCTTAGAAGAAAGATTAAGAAAAGGCAAACCTACGTTTCTAGCATTTGTAGACTTAGAGAAAGCTTTTGACAACGTTAACTGGAATACTCTCTTTCAAATTCTGAAGGTGGCAGGGGTAAAATACAGGGAGCGAAAGGATATTTACAATTTGTACAGAAACCAGGTGGCAGTTATAAGAGTCGAGGGGCATGAAAGGGAACCAGTGGTTGGGAAAGGAGTGAGACAGGGTTGTAGCCTCTCCCCGATGTTATTCAATCTGTATATTGAGCAAGCAGTAAAGGAAGCAAAAGAAAAATTCGGAGTAGGTATTAAAATTCATGGAGAAGAAGTAAAAACTTTGAGGTTCGCCGATGACATTGTAATTCTGTCAGAGACAGCAAAGGACTTGGAAGAGCAGTTGAACGGAATGGACAGTGTCTTGAAAGGAGGATATAAGATGAACATCAACAAAAGCAAAACGAGGATAATGGAATGTAGTCAAATTAAATCTAGTGATGCTGAGGGGATTAGATTAGGAAATGAGACACTTAAAGTACTAAAGGAGTTTTGCTATTTAGGGAGTAAAATAACTGATGATGGTCGAAGTAGAGAGGATATAAAATGTAGACTGGCAATGGCAAGGAAATCGTTTCTGAAGAAGAGAAATTTGTTAACATCGAGTATAGATTTAAGTGTCAGGAAGTCGTTTCTGAAAGTATTTGTATGGAGTGTAGCCATGTATGGAAGTGAAACATGGACGATAACCAGTTTGGACAAGAAGAGAATAGAAGCTTTCGAAATGTGGTGCTACAGAAGAATGCTGAAGATAAGGTGGGTAGATCACGTAACTAATGAGGAGGTATTGAATAGGATTGGGGAGAAGAGAAGTTTGTGGCACAACTTGACTAGAAGAAGAGATCGGTTGGTAGGACATGTTTTGAGGCATCAAGGGATCACAAATTTAGCATTGGAGGGCAGCGTGGAGGGTAAAAATCGTAGAGGGAGACCAAGAGATCAATACACTAAGCAGATTCAGAATGATGTAGGTTGCAGTAGATACTGGGAGATGAAGAAGCTTGCACAGGGTAGAGTAGCATGGAGAGCTGCATCAAACCAGTCTCAGGACTGAAGACCACAACAACAACATATATTTATATGGTCGCTGTTCTGTCACTCTTCTTCCTAAGGTAATCTTAATATTAGCTGTGTGGTGTCTGTTCTGTCGTACAATTCCTACAAAACAGAAGCCACCGAACTACACTACTGGGCATTAAAATTGCTACACCACAAAGATGACGTGCCACAGACGCGAAATTTAACCGACAGGAAGAAGATGCTGTGATATGCAAATGATTAGCTTTTCAGAGCATTCGCACAAGGTTGGCGCCGGTGCCGACACCTACAACCTGCTGACATGAGGAAAGTTTCCAACCGATTTCTCATACACAAACAGCAGTTGACCATCGTTGCCTGGTGAAACGTTGTTGTGATGCCTCGTGTAAGGAGGAGAAATGCGTACCAGCACGTTTCCGACTTTAATGAAGGTCGGATTGTAGCCTATTGCGATTGCGGTTTATCTTATCGCGACATTGCTGCTCGCATTGGTTGAGATCCAATGACTGTTAGCAGAATATGGAATCGGTGGGATCAGGAGGGTAATACGGAACGCCGTGCTGGATCCCAACGGCCTCGTATCACTAGCAGTCGAGATGACCAGGCATCTTATCTGCATGGCTGTAACTGATCGTGCAGCCACGTCTCGATCCCTGAGTCAACAGATGGGGACGTTTGCAAGACAACAACCATCTGCACGAACATTTCGACGACGTTTGCAGCAGCATGAACTATTAGCTAGGAGACCATGGCTGCGGTTACCCTTGACGCTGCATCACAGACAGGAGCGCCTGCGCTGGTGTACTCAACGACGAACCTGTGTGCACGAATGGCAAAACGTCATTTTTTTCGGATGAATCCAGGTTCTGTTTACAGCATCATGATGGTCGCATCCATGTTTGGCGACATCGCGGTGAACGCACATTGGAAGCGTGTATTCGTCATCGCTATACTGGCGTATCACCCGGCGAGATGGTATGGGGTGCGACTGGTTACACGTCTCGGTCACCTCTTGTTCGCACTGAGGGCACTTTCAACAATGGACGTTACATTTCAAATGTGTTAAGACCCGTGGCTATACCCTTCATTCGATCTCTGCGAAACCCCACATTTCAGCAGGATAACGCACGACCACATGTTGCAGGTCCTGTACGGGCCTTCCTGGATACAGAAAATGTTCGACTTCTGTTCTGGCCAGTACATTCTCCAGATCTCTCACCAACTGAAAACGTCTGGTCAATGATGGCCGAGCAACTGGCTATTCACAATACACCAGTCACTACTCTTGATGAACTGTGGTATCTTGTTGAAGCTGCATGGGCAGCTGTACTTGTACACGCCATCCAAGATCTGTTTGAATCAATGGCCAGGCGTATCAAGGCCGTTATTACGGCCAGAGTTGGCTGCTCTAGGTGCTGATTTCTCAGGATCTATGCACCCAAATTGCGTGAAAATGTAATCACATGTCAGTTCTAGTATAATATATTTGTCCAATGGATACCCGTTTATCATCTGCATTTCTTCTTGGTGGAGCAATTTTAATGGTCAGTAGCGTATTAAGAAGATTACCTTACTAAGAAGACTGTCAATTAAGAAGACTGAGCACTTAGTTGCTGTAATAACTGCTAAATTATAAGACTATTAACTGATTGTTTTAGTTTAAGTACTTTTTTATTATGATGTCGGAAAGAAGTTACTGCAATTGGTTGTTAATAAGTAATTGAAAGGCCCAGCTGTCTCTATTTATGTTTAGAACAGGTAGTCCAGCTTTTAGGGCAAAATGATGGGATAGATACGACGGTGAGGTGGACTTATCTGTTTTTGGACCTGGTAGCCCTAGTTGCAGAATCAATAATTCAAAAACAGTCTTAATCGCATACCGCCAACCGGTTTCAACCCGACGTAGGGGTCATCTTCTGGGCGTTTACACCATTGGTCGACTGCTGGTTATGTAGACAGGGGTGACCCCACCATCAGTCGACCAATGGTGTAAACGCTCAGAAAATGACCCCTTCGTCTGGTTGAAACCGGTTGGCGGTATAATAATAATAAATTCGATTAAGACTGTTTTTGAATTATTGATTAATCATGCTAATCACTGCTTGTCTCCACAACCATGTTGTCAAAAAACCTAGTTGCAGAGCTGACGGACGTGTAACTTGCTGTGTTTCAGTGGAGGTGGAGGTGCCCCGCCAGGCTAGCTGCGCCAGCTGCGGTTGCCTGCTGGCCTCGCCGCTGCACCTGTTGTGTCTGGTCGCCCTGCTACACCGATGACCTCTCTACGTCAATTAGCAGCTCGCAATCATAGCTAGCGAACCTTTTGGATGATGCAAGTGTCGTTTTATTTGTATTTTTCCAGACGTGGTTAGACGTATACATTTATACATGGATGGATGTAAATACCCGGCTTTTTTATAACTGGAGCTTACTATATAATTTTAATAATCGGCGGGAAGAACATAACTTTTTACATGTAAAGCATTCCTGCGTGATATACAGTAAAAGGGTGGTTCTTCTGAGCATTTACAAGGTATATCTTTCACGGTTCCATAAAATTTCTCCAAAGGAGAAACATCCTCATCCGAAGGAATACGTAAAAGTTTCTGCATAAGGGTGAGATTATTTCTTGCTCGAGTATGACGATACGGAGCCTGTCGCTTTTAGAATTGTTGATGTGAATATCTTTTGCTACAAACTGTCTTCATCTGTAATACTGACTGTCGTTAGGAACTAATCAGACGAGCTTAATCTGTCAATTCCTGTTGTAATTTTTAGTTGTTAACCCGGAGAACAATCAAAAAAATGCGTCGTCAACGTCAGACAAAATTTCAGTTTCGTGCAGTTTATAACAGCAGCCGTATTCCGAGAAAGATTTTGTAAAGTTTTGCTTCACTTTTCTGTCCATAGGTCACATAGTCATGCCATCTCTTACACCACACACTTCCTCTTTTTCGCATTTTAGTGTCAGTTGACAGTTCAATGAACCATACCATTTTGAAATACGCTTGGTCGGTTGCAGTTATTTCATATGTTGCTAAATGTTGTCACGAAACAAAACGTTTCTCACTTTTGTGCAACACGTCACCATTTTATGAACTTTCTTATGATCCTAGACGGAATGTAAAAGAGATCCGTGTACCAGTTAGCTACTTACAAGCTGACAGCATCTACTAGTCCCCATTGATTTTGGCCAGATTTGTCGTATACGCAGGGCTTGGGCAGTAAGTAAACTAACAGAAGTAGGAACTCCATTTGGCCATGCGTTTAGAAAAAAAGTGGAATTTTTGGTGCGGCTCGGGCGAGGCATCAACCATTTGTATGGCAAAAGAGTCCAGGCACCAGTTAGCGCAGTGGGATAAATACACAACGTTAATCCCAGAGCTCTGGTGTCGAGTCCCTGTACATAGGACCTTCTTTTTCTGTTTAGTTAGTACATAACTTATACCGCAGATAAACTGAAATAATGCTCAATATGATGTTTTTTATTGATACTTTCACAAAATAGGACGGCAAACAACCACACCAAGAAGGGATGCCGTCGTGAAGTATTAATATTAAAGTGTTCCCCCTAAGTGCATTCCGCTAGTGCAGTCTTGCGGTGTGTGTTTTTATTGTCAGGTAAAGAATTCGACCAAAAAGTTTAAAACTGCTCTTACCTTAACGAGGGAGGGAAAGATACGACATCCCAAGAAAACTGCCTCAAAATACATCACCAGATAACTGCGCCAATACTTTGCGAAATAACGCATTACACGTGGTTTGCTGCCAAACTTGCTATGAGGGAGAAACTTTCACGAATGTAAACCAAGTTTGTTTTCCTACAGAAACTTTAAATAAACACGTAACTGTAGAATGCAGCTTCTCCAACGTGTGAAATATACTGAGAAAATCACTGCTTCTCCTGTTGTTACGACGTACATTAACTCAGCACTTGTAAACCATCAGCTATAAAATAGTAAAAATGTCTAATGTTGTATACAAAGTTCTCGAGTACGCCTTACGGTTTCTTCCTGGAAATTTACGTACCATCCAAAATTTTCCTATACGCTTCCTTTTCATACTTTTCTGAAAATATTAATAAAGACAATGTTTCGAGCATTATTTAGATTTATTTGCAATGTAAGTAACATAAAAGTAAAGAAATGAAAACTCTTCCGCGTAAGATTTCGACCCCAGACTGCCAATATGATGTCTTTTCGCTACTCCAAACGCTGGCGCCAAACTGCGCTCACATCTCGATCTCCCACTGTAATTACTTTCATTCTATGTAAGCCCTGTCTATATCATAAATATGGGCAAAATCGGTGATAACGAGTAAGCGTGGTTCTCTTGTGACTAAAACAATTATTTGTTGTGAAGACGGCGATGTCATTTTTAGCCCGCAGGTAACGGTTTTTTTAAATTGTGTATCGATTTGAAGGTCATAACGTAAGCAAGAATTGGTGTATTCATGGTCCATAACATCACTGCGCAAATGGTAAAACACATCACCCATCTTTTCCATAGAATCTAGTAACAGGAAAAAAATGCAGAACGAAAAATTTACTCGCTTCGTAAAGGAAAATTATAGATTATGTCTTCTGTTTCTGCTATTTACTTCAGCAAACGCGTGTTACTTCACTAACTACAACAGTATTTGGACTTATGTATGAACAACGCATGTTTTGAACAGAGTAGTGGAATAGAGTGCTTGTGTAAAGTTGATTTCCATGTAATTTTTAATTGAAATGTTCATGTGAAATATTGAGCTCAGGGTGCTTTGGTGTGTGCAGATATCATTATTTGATTCAGGTGTCATTAGACTATATTTGCAGGCGTTGTTCCTATAGTTTACAGAAACTTACGAACCAGACTCTTTCTGGTAAGATTAAGCAACTCATCATGCATTTCAGGCACTAATGTCTTCCTGTAAACTAATACATATCTTATATGAAAATTGCTTGTCAGAATGGCAGGTTAATTATTTTTATAACATTTATGAACTTTCTTAAGGTAAGAATAAAAGAGGTGAGTGAACTAGATATCGGTTATTTGAGTAGCAGAGAGTAGCGTACTCTGTGAATCGATTTCGTTTCATTATTCTCCTCGAGTCACTCGTTACCACAGAGGAGCATCAAAGCCAAATTATCAACTGACTTGTGGCATTTTGAGTGGCACACTCTGCACATATCTGCAAGGCAATGTGCACAGTTGTCGCGGAGAGCTATGCCAGCACTGTTTTAGGAATAAACTGCAAAACAGACTTACGTAACACCCCTAATAGGTAATATCTGGCATTAGGCGGACGCGCTGAGTCCCAAATCTTTATGTGTACAATGTTAGTATTTGATAATGACACCTTACTTATTATTTTTTAAAGAAAAATCTATATTAAAAACCACAACTGCGTGATCATGAGCGCCCCACAGTACACTGGAAGACATATATACATAAGAGATAAATATTAGTAAGCAAAAATCGTCCACATAAATGTGTTTATGTTTTGTATAAATTTTATCATTGTTAGTTTATGTGGATATAAAAATTATTTATATTCGAGAACGTATTGGGAAAATATGTTTCTCTGTGATACGATGTAAACATATCAATGTGAAAGTCATAGCTACCTGTTCATTAACCTTGAATTATAACAATATATATTACTGAATATGTGTCATTTATTTCTTTCAACGGCTGTTTGGCTAGAGTATGACTAGCCTTGCCTTAATGGGTTTCTCTTGTTATTAGAAGTATTTGAGTATATAAATGTGGTGTCAAAGATTTTTATTTCTATAACGTCATGTAAATAAAAATTAAGAAACTTTTTCCACGGATTGTTTGTATGGATATTTTTCATCAGCTTCTGATTTACTGTACATATGGAAACCATGCTTTCGACTAGGAATTAAGGAACTATAGTAATGCCGTGCTTGACGCCTCTAACATGTGAGCATTAAAGTGTGTATTAAACCTCTTTTATCTAAAACTGTAAAAATAATTTACCTTATCCTCTGCTCCTCTGATCAAACCAGGGACATTTCCAGTAATTTCTAAGGCTTTAGATGAGAAAACGTAAAACGTATATGAGATGTACATTGGAAGCACTTGCTTTTCAGGAAGTATGGGATAAAAACAGTTGTACCATTGATGAAAACTGAGTTAACTGTAAAAGCTCTATCAAAATTGAGGTTATAAAATCTACTATTTTCAGGTAGTAGTTATCTGCCTTCTGTCTGATACTGCCTAAATTTTATAAACTTATCTCTTAACAATGAAGTTTCAGTTTGACCCTGACACTATTTACATTTAGATCATTATAAGCCCTTATAAAAGGGGAAAAACAAGTTTATAGGCAGTGTATCGCCTCCCTTCCACCTGTGAACCAAAGTACTATTCCATTTATAGTTTGCCAATCTGGTGAGATTTATTTTTGAAATTATAGATTTGTCCTCACTGAAACAAAATAATAATGAAAATGTAAACTACATTAAGCATCACAGTTAAAACTTATACACACTTGTTTATACATTAGTTCAGTGGAACCCTATGAGAAAAGAAACACGTCAGAGCACTTGCACGTAACACAATATACTTTAAACCATTCAGATATGTATCTAAGTCCGTTAATGAGACTTGTTTACTCCACCTTAAACTGTCACTGTTGGTTCTGTACATGTGCGAGGGCTCTTCCGAAAGTGAGGAACGATTGGTCACAGAGTGGTGACACAGTGAAAATCCGATGAAGCTTTGCAAGCACGTGTGTGCAGTTGCCTGGAGATAGCGTCATGTCGTCCTTCTCAGTTGTGAGGACACAGCGAGTGCGTAATGATGCCTAGAAAATGGAGTCTCCCGTGGAGTATGGGTGTCTGCCGTGAGACTTCGCCTGATTTCATGCAGCTCCACATAACGTAACTGTCATGCATTTCCTTCATGGCCGCACACTGCAGGGGAATGAGGACGCTTCCGAAGCGTTTCTGATGGGAAGTGTTTGGTCGTCCACCATGCAGCTCGGACTTGCCTCCCTCTGATTTTCATCTCTGATCAAATGAATCACTGTCAATAAAGCCAACATTTTGCACACACATCGAACTGCACTCCAGCTTAGAGAAATGTCGGAAAGCACAGGAGGCTGTCTTCTATGACGAGGATATTGGAAAGTTGGTGCAGCACTATAATATATGTCTAATCCGGAGCGTCGAAGGTGTAAAGAAGTAGCTGGAAGGTGTAGCTAACTGTTTTAAGCAAAACAGTTTTGGTTGTCGCTGTGGTTTCCATTTCGCGATCGATAATTCCTTACCTTCCAAATAGCCCCATATGTACCATCACAAAGGTACCCCTATAATCTATGGAAATATACTCTTTCATATACAAATGGTTGTATATTTAACTCTAATGCAGAATTGTCTACACATATTACTTATTTATATCAACTTTAGTTAGTCATCTCTTCAGACTTATTACCAGTAACACAGTGTTTTAAGATATCGACAAACATGCTCTTCCAGCTACCAACAAAATTGCTTTCTGACTAGTTCTCGTGTAATGCACATACTTGCAGCTTCCATCACTAATGGCAGTGATATGCAAGAACATACTGCACCAAAACTCTGTGTTGATAATCACCCGAGCGACAATATTTAAGAATAAAAAGATGGAGAGCACTGTTGTCACAACGCAATACTTGAGTCATACAGCTGTACACTTTTACACTACGACTAAAAATAATCCTCTTGTTTACCACTGGATCAGTATATTTTTTTACTGGCTCCTCACTTCATTTTCCATTGTAACCAACGCTTCTGTCACGAATAACATTTGGTAATACTAATGTAAGGTTTCGATGTGTGTGAGAGACTGGTGTGGCATTTTAATTCAATCTTTATTTGAAAATTTTAACTTTGCCCTGTATATCGGATATGAACTAAACGTTACTCGCCAAATTGTGATAATGGAGCTCATTTTACCACGAAATTAGACAAGGATCTCAATGAATTCAGTTTACTACAAGTAAAATCAAAAGAAATGGTCTAACAATAACTGAACAAGCTAATCTCTTGGCAAAACAGGGGAATGCGATTCAAATGAACACGAGTCTGCATAAAATATTTTCATTCACGGAAGTTGTACAGTGATTTCCTGAAGGTTAATACATGCTGGATGATTTTTTTCCACCGTGTACAAACTCTGGGGATTGATCGAGGAGAGAACACAAAACAAAAAATGTCTAATGATCTTATGTACGAAAATCCATGTTTTGCAAGCTACAGACCATTTATTCAATCGTACGTTCTTGCAGAGCTTTGCGGTATAATACGCGCTGTATCACGCAGCCACAGTTACTGTGTCTGTTGAGAATGGTTTCCATGAAGCCTCAACCCATGTTCTGTCTTATATGTTCACAACGGCCAGGCTGCACCCGAAGAGTGAAAGGCAGCACGAATCCACATTTGGAATGGCCTCTGCAGACACGATACTTTGAGATGGCCTCATAACCAGAAATCGCGGGGGCTGAGATCTGGTGAACGAGCAGGCCTTGCAACTGGACCCTCCCGTCAGATCCATCGACCAGGCAAGACACGACTGATACGTGACTGGACGTTAACGGGGAAGTGGGCTGGAGCACAATCATGTAGCATCCACATAATCCTTCGAATCATCTACAGCACTTCTGCCAGCAGGAGACGCAATGTTACCCACCTGTCAGGCGACGTGGAAGGAAACACACTCCAAAACACGGTCGCCAATTATCCCGGCCCACACGTTCCGGCTGCACCGTTGCTGATGATTCGCTATCACCATAACATCCGAGTTCTGCATATTATCCCTCAGATGACATTTATGAAAGCTGACGATACCACTCAGCGTAAAAGTGACATCATTTTGAATAATATGGACGGCAAAAGTACCCGGAATCGTGGTTGCCCGGTGAAGAAACCAGTGACGGAACTGCTCCCGATGTGGAAAGTCTGTCGCTAGTTAGCCCTGCAAACGCTCTAGGTGACACGGATAATAACAATTGTCATGGGGAATGTTCCACATGGTCGTCGGGCTTATCCTGTACTGACATGGCTGTCTCCTTCCACAGTGTTAATCACATTTTCTTCCAAGTCTGGAGTCCGAACATTTCGGGTACCGTACCTCCCTCATGATTTCCTGCTTTGTGAAACGACCCTGTCTCAGACAAATGGCGAAACACTGTTCCAAACATTGACTGCCACAGTTGCTATCGGCGAGGATAGGTCTACTGATACAACCTTGCTGCCCGCCGCCCATTGCCATTTGCCTTTCCGTAAGTGAACACCATGTCGGCAAGATCTCGATTCGAATACGAAACCATTGTGTACAACGCTGTATCACTTCCGCTACAAGGTGAGTCAGCGAGAGAAGAGAATAGGACACATCATCACCAATTACTATGGCAAGAGAAGGCTTTAGGGAATGACGTATGAGGAACAGTACCACCCTGTAGGAGGAAACCATGCATACCGTAACTGTTCAAAATGGTTCAAACGGCTCTGAGCACTATGGGACTTAACATCTATGGTCATCAGTGCCCTAGAACTTAGAACTACTTAAACCTAACTAACCTAAGGACATCACACAACACCCAGCCATCATGAGGCGGAGAAAATCCCTGACCCCGCCGGGAATCGAACCCGGGGACCCGGGCGTGGGAAGCGAGAACGCGACCGCACGACCACGAGATGCGGGCACCGTAACTGTGGCTGCATGGTAAAGCGAGTGTTAGACCGCAGTTTCTGCAACAATGTATGATTGAATAAACGGTCTCTGGCATAAATACCATACATTTCCGATCATAATTTTATTAGATCTTTTTTGTACCGTATCCTCTCATCGATCGATCCCTAGAGTTTGTACGCGGTGGAAAAAAGACACCCTGTAGAGACATAAAATGCTACGCAAGGATAAGCGTGTGCATCTACTGACAGAGCTGAAAGTACGTTGAACCTCTAGCTGCATAGGTCTTGAGAATGGAGACAGAAATTACTGAATATCGCTATAAATGATTCGACTTCCCCTACAGTTCACCTCGCTTTTGCGGCTGGAGTTCACCATGCTGGCTGAAATGACTAAAACCAGTCACTGGCTCCGCATCAACAACTTGTGTCTACGCTCAGCTCAGGCGGGTGAGAGCCCTTCGTCCAAGACGAAGTTGTCTAGAAGTGAAGTTGCCGAGTAGGACGCTGAAATAAGAAGTGCACTTCCTACAAAGAAGACTCTCTTGTCTGCCTTTTTCAGCGTCGGCTGAATGATAAATACTGTGAGCGCAGACCAGTAAGAAGTTGTTTTACAAGACACTGGACTCTGTCTCTAGCCCCCATTTCAGTTACAAATTCCATTACACTTGGCACGCCAAAACTGTGTTATACTCTCTCCCTCTCTCAGTCTACATCAGTGTGCTAGCCAATAAGGGTGGCCTTCCGTAAGCACAGCCATATTCCTTACTCCTACTTATAAACTACACTACTGGCCATTGAAATTGCTGCACCTCGAAGATGACGTGCTACAGACGCGAAATTTAACCGACAGGAAGAAGATGCTGTGATATGCAAATGATTAGCTTTTCAGAGCATTCACACAACGCTGGCGCCGGTGGCGACACCTTCAACGTGCTGACATGAGGAAAGCAGTTGCCGGCGTTGCCTGGAGAAACGTTGTCGTGATGCCTCGTCTAAGGAGGAGAAATTCGTACCATCATGTTTCCGACTTTGATATAGGTCGGATTGTACCCTATCGCGATTGCGGTTTATCGTATCGCGGCATTGCTGCTCGCCTTGGTCGAGGTCCGACTGTTAGCAGAATATGGAATCGGTGGGTTCAAGAGGTTAATACGGAACGCCGTGCTGGATCCCAACGGCCTCGTATCACTAGCAGTCGAGATGACAGGCATCTTATCCGCATGGCTGTAACGGATCGTGCAGCCACGTCTCGATCCCTGAGTCAACAGATGGGGACGTTTGCAAGACGACAACCATCTGCACGAACAGTTCGACGACGTTTGCACCAGCATGGACTATCAGCTCGGAGACCATGGCTGCGGTTACCCTTGACGCTGCATCAAAGACAGGAGCGCCTTAGATGGTGTATTCAACGACGAACCTGGATGCACGAATGGCAAAACGTCATTTTTTCGGATGAATCCAGGTTCTGTTTACAACATCATGATGGTCACATCCGTGTTTGGCGACATTGCGGTGAACGCACATTGGAAGTGTGTATTCGTCATAGCCGTACTGGCGTATCACCCGGCGTGATGGTATGGAGTGCCATTGGTTACACCTCTGGGACACCTCTTGTTCGCATTGACGGCACTTTGAACAGTGGACGCTACATTTCAGATGTGTTACGACCCGTGGCTCTACCCTTCATTTGATCTCTTCGAAATCCTACATTTCAGCAGGATAAAGCACGATCGCATGTTGCAGAACTCCTCGACAGAATAGAAGGAGTGACCCAAGAAGTAACTCTTAAGTTTCGATCTGCGTGGATTACTGTTAAGATTTTTGTATTCTTGTGGTTGCTTACTGAAAATAGATGCAGCTGCATACTGCACACCTTTCTGCACATGAGTTGAGGAAGGTCGATCCAAACGCAGATTGGATTTCTGCCGAGTATTAACTGAGTGAAATTGGAAGGAGAAACAGCATTGATCACATAAACTCAGTTAATGTGATCGCTCTAAGCTTGTTGATACCAGTGCCTACCAATTTTAATTGTATATTACAGCACTGAGGATGGTCACTAAGTGACCGAAAATCGATTTTGCGGATAATAAAACAAAAAAAAAATCCAATGCTGTTTCTCCCTCCAATTATATCCATTATCTGGTCGTGGTGCACAGAACACTCCATGGAGTCGCCAGTCAATAACTGAGTGAAAACTGCTTATTCCTGGGAATAAGCTGATATTGTTAACAAGAAATGACAGTAAAGAATATATATATATTGAGAGGCCACTGTCAAAATACCCAGACTAGTATACGGGGGTCGAGAAGAGGTTCGCCAACTTACACCACTTATTGCACCAACCGCCCGTTTCTGAGCCAAAAATATCCTTTTAGAATGGGAAGATTTATCCGTAAGTATAATACCATACGACATAAGAGAATGAAAGTCAGAAAAGTAGACTAATTTTCGTGTCAAATGATCACTCACTTCAGATACCGTTCGAATAGTAAAAATGGCAGCATTAAGTCTTTGAACAAGATCCTGAATGTGGGTTTTCAACGACAGATTACTACCTATCTAAACACCTAAAAATTTGAACTACTCACTTTCTCTAACATATGCCCATATGTGAAATTAAAACGTCGGGTTTTGTTGAATTGTGTGTTATAAACTGTAAAAAAATGAGTCTTACTGTGATTTAGCGTTAGTTTACTTTCTACAACCCATGAACTTATGTCATGAAATGCACTATTTGAAATCGAGCCAATGTTGCACACAACATCCTTTACCACCAAGCTAGTGTCATCAGCAAACATAAATATTTTAGAGTTACCTGTAATACTAGAGGGCATATAATTTATATAAATAAGGAACAAGAGTGGCCCCAACTCTGATCCCTGGGCACCCCCCACTTTACCGTACCCCACTCAGACCCCACATCACAGCCATCCTCAGCACTGAGAGTGATGACCTTCTGCTGTCTTCTGCTAATGTAAGAGGTGAACCAATTGTGAGCTACTTCCCGTATTCCTTGGTCCAACTTCTGGAGCAATATTTTGTAATCAGTACAATCAAACCTCTGAGTTAAATCGAAAAATACACCTAGCGTTCTAAGCCTTTTGTTTAAACCATCCAGTGCCTCACAAAGAAAAGATAATATAGCATTTCAGATGTTTAACGACTTCTAAAGCCGAACTGTACGTTTGATAGCAAAATGATCAATGATGATACAAAATGATCAGTTATCCTTAGATAGACAGCCTTTTCAATAACTTCACAAACACTGATGGTATAGAAATAGTCTACATTATCCCTTTCTCCCTTTTTATAAAGTGGCTTTACTACTGAGTACATTAATCGTTCAGGAAACTGCCCATTCCTAAAGGAAAAACTCCAAATATGGCTAAATACAGGGCTAACGTGTACAACACAGTACTTGGCATTCCATATCCATGAGAGTCCTTACTCTTCAGTGATTTAATTACTGGCTCAATTTCCCCCTTGTCTCTATCAAAGAGGAGTATTCTAGACATCAATCTATGAAAGGCAGTTGCCAAGAGAATTATATGATTCACTGTGGAGACTTAAGTTTTATTTAATTCACCAGATATGCTCAGAGAATGATTATTAAATACTGTACATGCAGATGGTGTATCAGTAACAGAAATATTTTTACTACTAACTGACTTTATATCGTCAACCTTGTGCTGCTGACCAGACACTTCCTTCAGAACTGACCTTATGGTTTTAATTTTATCTATTCTATTTACGTACCACATACTCTTTGCCTTACTAATAACTTTTTTAAGCACCTTACAGTACTGTTTGTAATGGTCTACTGTAGCTTGATTGTGACTGCTTCTAACATTTTGATATAATTCCCGATTTGTTCTACACGATATCCTTATCCCACTAGTCATCCACCCAGGCTGCCTTTTACTGCTAGTACCCCGTTTAGAACGTTCTAATGGAAAGCAACTCTCAAAGTGTGTAATAAATGTGTTAAGGAAAGCATTATATTTGTCATGTATGTTATTGGCACTTTAAACATCCTGCCATTCTTCTTCCATGACGAGGTTTAAAAAACTCTCTGTTAATGTTATATTAACTTTCCTACATAGTTTGTAATTATCTGTGACATTTGTTTCATTACAAAGCCTTATAGTGTTAAAATTTGCGCATCATGGTCTGAAAGGCCATCCACACTTTTACTAACAGAATGCCCATCTAGTAAGGAAGAATGAATAAAGATATTGTCTATGGCTGTACTATCGTTCCCCTGCATCCTAGCTGGAAAAAACACAGCCTGCATCAGATCATATGAATTTACGAGATCTACCAATACCCTCTTTCTTGTATATACAAAATTAATATCGAAGGCACCACACGTAACTAATTTCTGGCACTTCCTACAAAGTGAATCAAGAACTCCCTTTAGCTTGAGCCGAAATGCTCTGAAGTCACAACTAAGGGGCCTATAAACACCAAAAATTAGAACTTTAGTTGCACTAAATTCAACTGCCTCTCCACAACATTCAAATATCTGTTCAGTGGAGTGCCGTATACGTCTATGGACTCAAATGGAATTTTTTTTATGTGCATGGCCACACCCCCACTCCGCAAGGGACTCCTTGAAAAACAGCCAGCTAATCTGTGTCCTGGTAAAGGACTCTGCAAATTGTCAAATTATTTAAGTGGTGCTCTGATATACCGATAATTTCAGAGTCAACATCTATAAGCAGTTCACAAACTTTATCTCTAACAACTTTTATATTTTGATTAAATATGCTAATTCCTTCTCTGCTTGGAAAGTGATCTCTTAGTTAGAGGGACTTTCTTTAAGCTGACTTCAATCTAAAAAAGGTACAGCTCTAACACCAACTACCTTAGGAATTTTTCCATGTGTGACACCACCACCACCACCACCACCCACTTGAATGTCACCTGTAAGCTTTTCCAGCACCCCTTTCCATACCTATTGAGGTTCAGGCAATGCCTAGTTAAACCCGATCTACTGATAGACTCAACTGACACAACTGAAATGTGACCCATGCTCTCGGCCATCAGTGTCTTCTCCAGCCCCATGTTAACGCGTCTAACAGCCGCATTAAGATGTGGCCGATCATGACTCTGAAATAGTTACACGAAATGCACATGAGTGCTGCCAGTTTGAATGGCTATCTTTATCATGTCGCCACCTACATTATATTCCCAGTCCCTATCAAAACTATTCCCTGCTCCACCCATTGCCACTACATGATCTTCTTTCGTAAAATTTATACATAACTCCCCTAAGCTGTCAGTCACCTGAGCCAACCCTGCACTAGGCTTCACAATGCTGGTGACCTGGTACTCACTCTCCAACACTTCCTGCAACTGCTGGCCCACACCTCTACCATGCGAGCTATCTAGCAGCAGAACCACCTTCTTTCTGTTAGACTTTGCAATTGACCTATGCCTCCTAACGGCTGAGAATTGCTGCATGTTTCCTACACCTACAGCTACAAGAGGCACATCTCCATTCAGCTCTGACAGTTGGTCAAACCTATTGCATATACGCAAAGCACAACTGTCTGAATAGCTCCCCCACCTAGTTGCCTTTTTGTCAGCTGCCAGTTCCCATTGCCCAGCACCCTTCACCCTCGTCAACCTACCTAGTTGCTCCTCTGCGTATTGTAACTGCACCTGAAGGGCACAGATGTTACGCTCCTTCTCATCAACTTATTTCTGCTACATATTCTGCATTCCCAGGAGAGGATCTCACTAGAATGCGCACTGGCTTCCCCACTGCATTCCCCTCCAATGAAAATACTTTGAACAAATCCCACACAGTAACCCACTACTCACAAATCTACGACAGAGCCCACACTTCTCACTAATGGTAAAATCTTACAGTTCCAGAGAAAAGTAAACTACGTTACCTAAATTCATACACACCAGTAGCACTATTTATAGAACTAACAATTCTCTCTCTACTAAGAAAGCACCTGCTTTTATTGATACTACCAAACCACAACTAATACCAGTACAAACAAAGCTTCACAAAATTATTAGCTAAAACCAAAAATTCAAGCGTCCACTGGACTCCTCAACAAAGTTAAAACAGTGTATGAAAATTTTACTGAAATATTTTACTAGAAACAAATAGAAACGGCAGCTGAAAACTAAAGCACAAAATTTACTAAACCACTTCAGCGCACAAAAAATGGTTCAAATGGTTCAAATGGCTCTGAGCACTATGCGACTCAACTTCTGAGGTCATCAGTCGCCTAGAACTTAGAACTAATTAAACCTAACTAACCTAAGGACATCACACACATCCATGCCCGAGACAGGATTCGAACCTGCGACCGTAGCGGTCACGCGGTTCCAGACTGAAGCGCCTTTAACCGCACGGCCACACGGGCCGGCGCACAAAAAACTTTAAAAAAACACAGCAAGCGAAAGTTTCCAAAAGTTTATTAAATCGTTATTTCGCCACAGACAGCACTAAACACCGTTGAAAACTATTTAGCTTTATAATCGCTAGAGATGCAACCGCACGCCGAGAAATACGAGTATAAACATACTTCTGAGGCGCGAGGCTTGGATCAGCGACATAAGCACACTCACGGATAACAGACCACTCGAGTCAATAACACAGGAAGGGAGACTGAGGTTAATGAAAATCCACTAATAAGTTACTTCTACAGCAAATGTTAACACAAATAAACTTTAAAATAAGTAACTGAAGATTAAAACTTTATAAAATATTGACGAGAAATCTCAACAACAGTCCAGAACACGTGACATCACACCAAAGGTTAAGTATAGGCAGTCGCTGATACCGATTTATGTTTCATTTTCCAGTGGATATTAATTTATTTCGATTTGATTTGCCTCTTTCTTTCAGGTTTTACATACTTTAAAGGATAGTTTGAAAGAAAAGGTCGCACAACGCTGGTAAACGAATATCTGAGGTTTGAAATTTTACTATACGCAACAGCAGAGTGTTTCCTAAAGCAGAGTCAAGTAGCATAAAATAAGTCTTTGTTTGTACGCTATCGTTCTAGTGAGGTATTTGTGAAAAACACGAAAAAATGTAATATATGTCACATATTGTTTCCCTGAACCAGTGTGACGTAAACACAGTCTTTTACCACAGATGAGCAGAGTGAAAACCGCCTGATTACCATTCTATTTGTTTGTCGGTTGAAATGAAAAATGTCAACCAAAACAAGCACATTTTAAAAACTGATACAGTCTGGATGTAAAAACTGTCTTTCTCAGATTGGATTTAGATTCAAGTGCAGCACCTAATTAATAATACTGATGAAACTCGTTACTGTAGTAAAATACATAAAACTCAAAAAACAATGTCTGCTTCGGTCAAAATAAAAATAATAAACAATTCTTACTTTATTCAGTCCACATACTATCTTCTTTTGCAATAGCAACAGACTATGGGAAAATCATTTTCAAAATTATGTAAAATTATATAAGATTGGACAGCCGTGAAGTACATTCCCAACGCAAGTGGTCATGGACACGGAATGTAAAGATTAAATACATAAAAAGGTACGAAAAAACAGTCTGATTAGACGAGAAGTTAAAAAGGCAGGTAAGTGTCTTACAAAATTATCAAATGATATTATCGCTTTGAAGAAATTAAATCTCAAACAGGTAGGTTCTCTGAGGAAGAATCTTCTATTAGTTATAATCGTGAGCATTGTAAAATATTCTTTGTGTGATACTGTTTTCTTTATTATTACTTCAGAACAATGCTGCAACTCAGCTGTATCTGTGACGTTCTATATAAGACATTTATGGCTCACATTTAACTTAAACTATACATAACAGTATTATTTACATCAAAAGCTCATTCGCTCTCTTACGTACAACATAAATTACAATCTTTCATACAATGAGCACATATAATCATAATGACAGGTATTGCTCACATGCCGTCTCCTACAACAAACGAAACACAAAGCAAGAGAGAGTCGATATTGCATAATATTAAATCTACATATTACAGGGAAAAACGATAAATTTGGTTCGCCCGCATCTCGTGGTCGTGCGGTAGCGTTCTCGCTTCCCACGCCCGGGTTCCCGGGTTCGATTTCCGGCGGGGTCAGGGATTTTCTCTGCCTCGTGATGGCTGGGTGTTGTGTGCTGTCCTTAGGTTAGTTAGGTCTAAGTAGTTCTAAGTTCTAGGGGACTGATGACCATAGATGTTAAGTCCCATAGTGCTCAGAGCCATTTTCGATAAATTTGGTTCCAATTATTATTCACGTTTGTGGAATTCACTGTTTAGATCTCAATACATAGTATGTAAACTGTACAATACAACGTAAACATAGGCTTCCGTGGCCTTTGTCACAGTCAATAAAATTCCTCTGTGTTTGAGGCAGCCCAGTAAGCACAAGGTTAACTGAACGCCTCAAACAATATAACAAATCAGCGGTGGCAGAACATCAGGAACAGTGCAGGATGAAGATCGAATTTCGAGAGGCCCGCGTACTGGCGAAACAGTTTAGTTTGACGAGGAAGATTAGAGACGCTATAGAAATAGCCAAGCGACCCGACAATATGAATAGAGAAGACGGGCACCGACTTCCGGCGTCTTGGCTGCCAGCAGTGACAGCTTTGCGGAAGGACAGCTCCGGCAGAGCAACAGGCGCGCGGTAGGGCACAGCGGCGGAGGGTACACAGAGCGCTGACGCGGCCTAGTCGGTACTAGGCAGTTAGTAAACAACGCCACGCTGTAGTCGCCGCTCAGTCTCCTATTCGCCGATTTCCACCAGTGGCAAGCAGTAAATGAAACTCCAATGGAAAACGCCCATTTCCGCCAATAACAACACGGAATGCAAAGACCAATAAAATGAACTAACACCATTCCTCCTCACCCCCACATCGAATGACAGCACTCCTCAATAGTATATAAGTATCCAAACTAATGCTCAGTCCGCTACGCCCTGCCTATCAGTTTTGTCCGTCTGGTCGCTTTCTTCCTCTCGCACCGTCCTTCCTATGTCACCCTCCACAACACCTACTCCCGTATCTTTTATCCCACAGCTGGCGTCCCCCAGGGTTCTGTCCTCTCCCCTCTGCTTTATCTCTTGTATACAGCTGATATGCCCAAGCCACCCCCACCAGTCCACCTTCTCCAGTATGCTGATGACACCACCTTCCTGGCTCTCTATCCTACCCTTCAACGGTCTCAACGTACCCTCCAAACCCACCTTAACCAGTTCACCACTTGGTGTAACCAGTGGTTCCTCCGTCTCAACCCCTCCAAAACCCAGGCAATCATCATAGGCCGCACCACTCGCTCCTTTCGCCTCCATGATTTCTACCTCACCCTTTATGGTCGTCCTATCCAACTCACCCCTCCCCTGAAATACCTTGGCCTCACCCTTGACCGACACCTCACCTGGACCCCTCATCCCCTGACCATCCAGCAGAAAGCCCATTCCCGCCTCCGCCTTCTGAAACTCCTGTCTGGCCGGACATGGGGATTGCATCCTTCTACCATCCTCCACACCTACAAATCCCTCATCCATCCTATCCTCTGTTATGCCAGCGTTGCCTGGATCTCCGTCCCCACCTGCTTTTACAAGGCCCTCCAAATCCTTGAACGCCATGCGCTCCGCCTTGCCTTTCGTATCCGCCTTCCTTCCCCCACACGGCTCCTGTATGAACTGATCTCCTTCCCCCACCTCCTCCTGTTCCTCCAACATCTCCGCATCCTTTACATTGTTCGTAGGCTTGATCCCCCCCACCCTCTGGTTTCCTCCTTCCTCTCCACTCCCCGCCCATTGCCGCGCCTCTATCGCTGTATCCCTCCCTCTCTCCACCTCCACACCCTCCATCTCCTTCATCAGGGCAATTTCCAACGCCTCCCCCTCCCAGATGACGAACTTCGCTGTGACATCTACCCTTCATTCCAACTATAACCTGGCCTTGTTCCCCCCCCCCCTCCCCAGGGCCCCCTTTTCTCTTTCCTCCTTCTCCCAGAGCGGATTTTCCTCCGTCCCCCCTTCCCCTGAGACCCTGCATCCCATACTTGCCTCTCTCCTTCCCACATCCCTCCCTACCTGGCTCTCTTCTGCGCGCCCCCCGCTCACCTCCCCATCTCTTCCCCTCCCTCCCTTCTTCAGGTCTCCCTCATCTCCTAGCGCCTGGCAGATCCTCTGTATTGATCATCTTCAGTGTGCCACATCAGTGTTGTGTTTAGTGCTGTTTCTCGTGTGCGTCACGAGGTGTGATTTTAATTGTGTCCTGCCTTGAGGTTCGCCGTCAGTGTTACATTATGTGCTATGCCATCCATCGCTACCTTTATGCTCCAGTCATACTGTGCCTTGTGTTCTTTTAACCGTCGCAGTGTGTGGCTTTTTGTGTGTGCTACTTTTAAATGGTTTTTTATCTCCATTTTACAGTCACCCCGTTTTTGTTTATTGCCTTCCATGATTTCCCCCTTTTTTATATCTATGTTCACCTTATTCTCTCCTTTGCTGTTTTTAAATGTCTTCTATTGTTTTGTTCTATGTCTTTCGGCTGAAGAGCAGCGCCTATGCTGCTGCCAGCCCGCCCCGATGGGGAATTGAAATACAATAAAGGAAAAAAAAATGCTCAGTCAACAGTTAGCAGTACACCCTGAGTAAGGCGCCTTGCAACAGTAGCCGAAACGTCGGAATTTTACAGATGACAATGCGGCCTCAAACCCAGAAGAATTTTATTGACTGTCTACTGTACAATATTCGTTAATTTGCTTTGTTGCTTCACTTAAATATTCTTCCATCTGTTGGACTACAATATACAAAATCCACTCACATACTCCAGTGAACTTCAGTTTTTTTGCTGAGAGTGTCACAGAGTCTCTTACATTAAAATTCGACCAAAGGAGTACTTGTGCATTTAGAAAACCCTTTTCATAATTATGACTGCAGTAAACTATTTGAAATATTAACAATAGTAGGGAGTTTTTTACGGCTTGTACAAAAAGTGTTCATTCCCAAGAGTCGAAGCACATTAGAGGAAGGTAGTAATAGATAGAGGAATGGCACAGGACTGTAGCCAAACCCCTTGTTATTAAAAATATACTTCGTGATATCTGTAAATCAAAATAGAGGTAAATTTGGAAAAGTGATCAAAGTTCAGGGAGAGAAAATAAAGTGTTTAACGTTTGCTGAAGGCATTTTATTTCTGTTTAAGACAGTAAAGAACTTGAAAGATCAGCTAAACGGGATGAATAGTATCTTCAACAGCGATTAGAACATGGACATAAAATATGGATAATGGAGTGCGTGTTGTCTTTAGTCGTCAGACTGCTCAATCCTTTACTAGCTTCTTCGTCCTTGTGTGACTGCTGCAATTTACAGCCAGTAGAACTAGCTTTCTGTGGACAGTTCCCTATTCCCAGATTTCTGTGAAGCATTTGAGACGTGTCACACTGCCGACTGTTAACGGAGGTGCAAGCATACAGGATACGTTCACAGGTATATGAGTGGCAAGAAGACTTTCTTCAGTAACAGAACGCAGTATGTTGTCCTCGGTGGCGAGTGTTTATCAGAGACAATGGTATCGTCAGGATGTCCCAGGGAAGTGTGATAGGATCGCTGTTATTTTCTGTATACCTAAATGATCTGGCAAACAGTGTATACAACAGTCTGCGGCCGTTGGCCGATGATACTGTGGTATGTGGGAACGTGTCGTCGTTGTGTGGTTATAGGAGGATACAAGACAACTTAGACGAAGTTTCTATTTGGTTTGATGAATCGTAGCTAGTTCTAAATCTAAAACACTTTAAGTTAATGCAGATGAGCAAGAAAACTAAACGCACAGTCTTCGAATACAGCATTAGCTGTGTGCTGCTTGAAACAGTCACGTCGATTAAATATACAGGGTGGTCCATTGATAGTGACCGGGCCAAATATCTCACGAAATAAGTGTAAAACGAAAAAACTGCAAAGAACTAAACTCGTCTAGCTTGAAGGGGCAAACCAGATGGCGCTATGGTTGGCTCACTAGATGGCGCTATCATACGTCAAACGGATATCAGCTGCGTTTTTTTATATAGGAACCCCCATTTTATATTACATATTCGTGTAGTACGTAAAGAAATATGAATGTTTTAGTTGGACCATATTTTTTCTCATGGTGATAGATGGCGCTGTAATAGTCAGAAACGTATAAGTACGTGATATCACGTAACATTCCGCCATTGCCGACGGTATTTGCTTCGTGATACATTACCCGTGTTAAAATGGACCGTTTACCAATTGCGGAAAAGGTCGATATCGTGTTAATGTATGGCTATTGTGATCAAACTGCCCAACGAGTATGCTGCTCGGTATCCTGGACGACATCATCCAAGTGTCCGGACCGTTCGCCGGATAGTTGCGTTATTTAAGGAAACAGGAAGTGTTCATGTGAAACATCAACCACGACCTGCGACAAATGATTATGTCCAAGTAGGTGTTTTAGCTGCTGTCGCGGCTAATCCGCACATCAGTAACAGACAAATTGTGCGAGAATAGGGGAATCTCAAAAACGTCGGTGTTGAGAATGCTACATCAACATCGATTGCACCCGTACCATATTTCTATCCACCAGGAATTGCATGGCGACGACTTTGAACGCCGTGTACAGTTCTGCCACTGGGCACAATTACGGGACGATGACAGATTTTTTGCACGTTTCCATTTAGCGACGAAGCGTCATTCACCAAGAGCGGTAACATAAACCGGCATAATATGCACTACTGGGCAACGGAAAATCCATGATGGCTGCGGCAAGTGGAACATCAGCGACCTTGGCGGGTTAACGTATGGTTCTCCATCATGGGAGGAAGGATAATTGGCCCCCATTTTATCGTTGGCAATCTAAATGGTGCAATGTATGCTGTTTTTCTAGCTAATGTTCTACCGATGTCACTACAAGATGTTACACTGCATGACAGAATCGCGATGTACTTCCAACATGATGGATGTTCGGCACATAGCTCGCGTACGGTTGAAGCGGTATTGAATAGCATATTTCATGACAGGTGGATCGGTCGTCGAAGCACCATACCACAGCCCGCACGTTCACCGGATCTCACGTCACCGGATATTTGCTATCGTGTTCCACCGACAACGCCTGACAACATGCGTCAGGGCATTGTCAATGCATGTGCGAACATTACGGTAGGCGATCTACTCGCTGCTGAGAGGAATGTCGTTACACGTATTGCCAACTGCATTGAGGTTGACAGACATCATTTTGAGCATTTATTGCATTAATGTGGTATTTACAGGTAACCACGCTGTAACAGCACGCGTTCTCAGAACTGATAAGTTCACAAAGTTACATGTATCACATTGGAACAGCCGTAATAAAATGTTCAAACGTACCTACGTTCTGTATTTTAATTTAAAACACCTACCTGTTACCAACTGTTCGTCTAAAATTGTGAGCCATATGTTTGTGACTATTATAGCGCCATCTATCAGAATGCGAAAAAAGTGGTCCAACTAAAACATTCATATTTCTTTACGTACTACACGAATATGTAGTAAAAATGGGGGTTACCATATAAAAATCGCAGTTGATATCCGTTTGACCTATTGCAGCCGGGGTGGCCGAGCGGTTCTAGGCGCTACAGTCTGAAACCGCGCGACTGCTACTGTCGCAGGTTCGACTCATGCCTCGGGCATGGATGTGTATGACGTCCTTAGCTTAGTTAGGATTAAGTAATTCTAAGTTCTAGGAGACTGATGACCTTAGAAGTTAAGTCCCATAGTGCTTGGAGCCATTTTTTGAACCTATGGCAGCGCCATCTAGCGGACCGACCATAGCGCCATCTGGTTCCCCCCTTTCAAGCTAGACAAATTTCTTTCTTTGTACTTTTTTCGTTTGACGCTTATTTTGTGAGATATTTGACCCGGTCACGATCGATGGACCACCCTGTATAGGCTCAACGATGCAAAGCAATATTGCATGAGATGAGCATATTAAGACTTTAGTAAAGTAGGTGAATGGTCGACTCGACTTCAGTTTATTGGAAAAATTTTAAGAAATTGGGTTTCATCTATGAAGGCGACCATATGTAGGACACTAGTGTGACCCACTGTTGAGTACTGTTCGAGTGTCTGGTACGCGCACCAGGTCGGTTTCAAGGAAGACAACAGAGCAATTCATAGGCGGGCTGCTAGATTTGTTAGGGATAGGTTCTAACAACACGCTGATATTACAGGAAATGCTTCAGATATTCAAATGGGAATCCCTGGAGGGAAAGCAGTATTGAGAAAATTTAGAGAACCAGCATTTGAGGCTTACTGCACAACGTTTTTACTGCCGCCAACGTACTTTTCGCGTAAAGACGACGTAGATAATATTAGGGCTCGTGCGAAGACAGACGAATACCTGTTTTTCCCTGGCTCTGTTTGTGAGTGGAACAAAAAAGGAAATGACTAGTAGAGATCCAGTGTACCCGCCGGACGCACCATACAGTAGCTAAGTCTCCCTCTATAGTTTTACAATCTTCCTCTCCTCCCCCCCCCCCCTCCACCAGCCTACTTCTTTACATAACAAAATTTGCTGCTTCATGATGTGTTCTGTCAACCGACCCCTTCTTAAAGCCAAGTTTTGTCATACATTTTCTTTCTTCGTAATTCGATTCAGCACTTTTTCATTAAGGAGTGCACTGAAATTAAATCAGCTGACGCTTTGGGAACTAAATTAGGAAATGCAACACTGAAAGTGTTAGACGGTAATTGCAGTTTGGGCAGTAACTGATGGCGGCCGAACTAGAGCGGATATAGAACACAGACTGGCTCGAGGAAGGAAAGCTTTCCGAAAAAGAATAATATCTAACGTAAACATAAGTCTGCAGATTTTTCTGTGGAAGTATTCATTTTAAGTTTAGCCTCATATGGTAGAGAAACGTGTACGATCAACATTACAGGCAAATAGAGGTTAAATGTTTTTAAAATGCCGTGTTACATAAGGTTGCAGTGTTCAAGTTGGGTAAATAGAGTGTCAGATGAAGAACTACTGAATGCAACTGGGTAGAAAAGAGATTTGTGATACAACATGATTAAAAGAAGGGAAAGATTTCTAGAACAGATCTCGAGGCATGACCAAATAGATAATTTGGACAAAGAGAGGAGGGCCAGAGCTAAAAATTGTAGAGGCACACCGAGGTTTGACTACGCATGTTCAAGTGGATTGAGCTTGTAGTAGCTACGCATAAATGAAGGCTCTTGCACAAGATAAAATGGCATGTAAAGCTGTCCAAAAGCACTCTTCCCAACGAAGACAATTTTAGTAAATCTGTCTTATTCTTTAACGGTACTGGAATTGAGAAAGTTGGCCCGAAATACCTCTCAGATAAGTTCGTACAAGAGCTTTTGTCGTTTTTTGTCCCTTCTTCATCCCTGTATATTTCTTCCAGAGGGAAAAAAATCAGAAGGTAAGTAGGCAGAGACTAAGTGGAATTGTGAACCAAATGGCTGTATTTTATCTAACTGTGATAAAATCATATAACATTGGACATCTGTAAAGTATATTCCAAACACAATTGGTCAGGGATACGGATAATAAATATTAAATACATAAAAAGCTAGGAATAATCAGTCTGATTAGACGAGAAGTTAAAAATGCAGGTAAGTGTCTTACAAAATTATCGAATGATATTATCACTATGAAGAAATAAAATCTCAAACAGGTAGGTTCTCTCAAGAAGAATCTTCAAGGATTTGGAACAAATCAAGGAATACACTAACAAAAGAGAAGAAAGTTAAACCGTATTCAGTATTAACAATAAACTGTAATTGTACAAGCTGTGCTTAACCGGTTAAACATAATCCAGGAAATCAACGTGGCCGTTACGTGAAATATATGATGGAGGAAGTAATATTTTTCTAGATTAGTTTTGGAAAGGGGGCCTGCAGAATTTTAAGAGGAACCCCCTTCGCGTTGCGCTACGCCTTACTTGTCTACCACTGCACTTCGTTGAGTATTCACACGGCATCCTTACCCTTACTAAAGGACCTGATGAAGAAGCGAGCTGATCTTTGAATTTTGTCTATTCCTGATATTTAAGCACGTCTTCCATGTTCGCACGCTATCTACAAGGACCTGAGACGATACACACAATACTTATTTGTACAGTCATGTTCAGAAGAAACAGAACACCCTGAACGTCTAGAGGTAGGACGTTCATATTCACAGGACATATACAATAGTATGTTCCGCAGAAATTATTAGCATCTGAACCGTGTTGACCCGCGGGTTCAAGGGCAACATCGATATCGCGGCCGAACGCCACCTACCGGTAAGATGAACCTGCAGCTCTCGTTGTCGCTGTAAAAGGAAGGTAATGGTTCAAATGGCTCTGAGCACTATGGGACTTAACATCTGTGGTCATCAGTCCCCTAGAACTTAGAACTACTTAAACCTAACTAACCTAAGGACATCACACACATCCATGCCCGAGGCAGGATTCGAACCTGCGACCGTAGCAGTCGCGCGGTTCCGGACTGAGCGCCTAGAACCGCTAGACCACCGCGGCCGGCTAGGTAATGGATCAGTGTGACTTGAGCAGACGTGCAGGATGCCTCGTAGACGTATGCAAGAACAGTAACATCAATCCAGTGAGTTTGAAAGAGGGCACATTATTGCAATGAGAGAATGTGATGCATCCATCCGGGAAATTGCTGCTCGTGAGGGACGAAGTGTTTCGGCAGTGCAACTGGTGTGTGCCGAATGGTTCACGGAACGCCGTAGAACACGACGAGATGGGTCAGGTCGCACCATCCAGACCATCCCCTCGAGAAGATCGACACCTCATCCGAATGTCACTGCAGGACAGATGTGCGTCCTCCTCGATTCGTGTGCAACATTGAACAGTGTAACACATCGTACACTATCGGGGGTGATATTCCGTCGTCGTTTATTACGCGATTACTTCCGCGTCGTCCACTTCTCCATCTACAGTTGACGAAAGTGCTAGACGGCAATTGCGAATGGAACGACGTCACTGGGAACAGGAATGGCATCAGATAGAGTTCTCGGAAAAATCCAGGCTGTTTGCTTGAAAATGATGGCCATATTTTGGTCCGCTACAGACAGGGGGAGCGGCATTAAAGTGATTGCATTCGCACAAGACATACAGCGCCTGCCCGCATCTCGTGGTCGTGCGGTAGCGTTCTCGCTTCCCACGCCCGGGTTCCCGGGTTCGATTCCCGGCGGGGTCAGGGATTTTCTCTGCCTCGTGATGGCTGGGTGTTGTGTGATGTCCTTAGGTTAGTTAGGTTTAAGTAGTTCTAAGTTCTAGGGGACTGATGACCATAGATGTTAAGTCCCATAGTGCTCAGAGCCATTTGAACCATTTGCACCATACAGCGCCAACTCAAGGCGTTACAGTGTGTGCTGCTATTGGGTATAACCATAAATCACAGCTGGTGCGTATCCAAGGCACTGTCACCTGCGTGAATGAGATCCTGCGACCATTAGCCATACCCTTTCTGGCCCACAACTGAGATGCCATTTTTCACCAAGATAATGCGCGACTACATGTTTCTGCACGAACACTTGCCTTCTTGGTCTCACAGGATGTCAGCCTTTTGCCCTGGTTCTCCACATCACCAGACTTGTCGCCAGTCGAAAATGTATGGGTGACGATGAAACTACAGATGCCAACCACCGCAAATGAACTTTCCAATCAAGTGAATGCAGCATGCCATTCGCGCTTTATATGCGTCGTTGCCATCAAGCATAGACCGAGTTATTAGGACCAATGGCAAACCCTGCGTCTACTAGGCAACAGGACACACGCTGAACCGAGGTGAATGAAATGCTACTTATTTCTGCAGAACTTACTAAAGTACATGCCATGTGAATATGAACGTTCTATCTCTAGTCGTTCAAGGTGTTCTGTTTTTTCTGAATTTGTGTGTATTTTCACTATTTCTTACGTCAATCCAATAATGTAAATGTACCAGATCACTGCACGCGGATTTTCTTAAAGCCTCTTTCGTAGGCAGTCTACACTTCCCTATGATTCTTCCAATAAATCTGGCATCTTCCTTCGCCCTGGTTAGATTTATGTGGTCGTCCCAGTTTACATCGTTCCTGACATATTCTCCTAGACACTTGACAGTTGTGGCTGAATAGGATCGCTGACTGCACACCGCGTACACAACTTATATTTGATCTTTCTGCTATTAATTTTCGTTTAACTATTTTTATTTACGTTTAGGCTCATATGTCATCCTCTGGATTTCGTAATAACATAGTGACGATATCTCCATCCTGTCACTGTTGGGGAATGTAGATCAGAAGTAGAAAATAGACACTGGGGAGCTTAAGGTACTTCATAGAGTTATCTACAGGCAGCTTTTGATTTTCGCACAGAGAGAATTTGTTTACTGCGAGGCATTTGTCACATCCGGACAGGAGCAGAATGGTAGAAGACAGAAATACACAAATATACATTTAAGGCCAAAGTTTACCAAGCCCGTCCAATAATGAGTAATTTTTATCATGGATAAAGTCATTGCCTCACAATGGAAAAGTTTGGTCTCCTCAAGTGTGTCGATATGAAGACTCAAATGGCACGAATAAGATAAAGGGTGTAAATTGCTAACATTATCCCTATTTTACAGTTATAAAATTTACAGAAAAGAGTGAAGCACTAGAACTTCGCTTTACTGTCACAAACATTAAAAAACTGTTTTTCTTCTTTATTTAGACATTTATATGGTGCAAATTGTGAACTTAAATAAAGATGAAAGATACTAGAATTTTTACTGCTTATTGATATACAGATATCTCGTAGTGAATAAGGAATTGTGAAGTGAAATTGGTTAAAATAAAACAAACCGCTTCCATTTTACATTTATTGTTCAGCATGTAACATACTAAAACATTAAAATGATTCCAAATGCACAATTTGTTCCTACAACAAAATGAGAACTGAGAGCATCACAGTTATATAAAGGATTAAATCTGTTGTGGACTCGGGCTGCAATGACAGAAGAGTGTGAATCTCTAGAATATCTTACAATATAATTCAAAAGGAACTCTTTTACGATAGATAATATAATAACTGACTCAACCAAAGGATTTGTAGATTTGCTGGCAAGCCTCACTTTAGGTCCCATGATTTCACCACCGGGAATGGTTGGAAACAGCAGGAGTCAGCAGTGCCTCACATAGATGAAGTAGAAAAATTGAAACGTTCGACTCTAAATGTACAAAGGACTTCATAAGCACTTAGTACTGTAAAACATATTCAGTAGCCAACAGTTTGTATTTGAATAAGGACTGCCAACACAGCATACGATGCAGGTTGTATCTGGGTGACGACTGCACAATATCTACAAGATAGAAAAATAACACATGTCAATGGATAGAGCACCTCTCCAAGTTTCAATTCGTAATATGCGCCTTGGTGTAGTAGCAGAGCGGACCATTAGGGGGCTGGCAATTCGCTCCTACAGACAAGCAGTCCAATGTGGGTAGAACAGATTTACAAATCGAGCTGCCCAGCAGTAGCAGTAGCCATTTCAGAACTGCATGCATATAATAGACATTTACTGTGTCACAAATGGTGTCCAAATTAAATATGTGAGTTAAAATCTTTGAGATATGCTCTATCCACTGATATGTGCCAGTTTCCTGTGTGTCTTGTACTTTTTCTGCAGTCATCTTCTGAAACCCCTGAGGTACTTATAATTAATCTTGTATTTAGCCTGACAGATAATATACTGGAATCAGTAGATGAGAAACTGTTAATATTCGAACTATCGTACAATTTGGTTAAGGTTTTTAATTGTTTGAATCATTATATACTCCTGCAAAAAATATGTTTAGTAGTGGATTCAGTGGTTCATAGTTTTTACCTTATTTGCATGGGAGAAAGCATTTTGCATTAGTTCCATGTTGATCACTTAGCGTTAGGCACTCAGAATTTGAAGCAATCAAGTATGGTGTCTCAGAGGGTTCTGTATGGGTTCTTGTATGTCCCTGATACACGTAAAGGATCTTCCGTTTCCACTGTCACAAGATGCAACTTTTGCTCTTTGTGCTAATTATAGAGGTATATGAATGAAAAATAGTACCTCTCCTTTTAGCGGTAAGGGAGCCAAGAAAATATTTTGACAATCAGTAGACGGTTCAAGGTAAGACACACAACTCATACAACTTCACAAGCTATAAAAAATAGTTTCCTCATACAACGATATACAAGAAGTAGAAAGTGACGATAGACAGATCACAATCTTAATTGAAAATTCCACACCCTATAGCTAATAAACCTTAGTTCACCTACCTTTATGATACGCTTGTCTACTGCTACAGCCCTTTTAGAAACAAAGGCACTAGTTTGTTATCCATATTTTCATTCTTCAATGAGATGCGAAGTCCTCTTTTGCGAAATACTCAACTCACAGGGATAATATTTTCAAGTGACAAGAGTATCACAATAATTATATATGCCGTTATCAATATTTCACTTTTCACAACAAAGTGGAAAAAATCACATAGCGCTATGACCAAAAGCAATTTCTACATTTGGTTCAAAGAGGTAGTGCAGAAAGAAGTCAAAGACACTTATGGACTTTATTTAGAATCCTAACAGAGCATGTTAACTGTCTTGTAGCAAACATAATAAAATTGAAGACTAAATTAAAGCACTTTCTGTTGAGAAATTCATTTCATGTCACTCAAAAGTATATTTATGGGAACACTAAACATTAATTTTAGTTTTAGTTTATTTTATAATTAACGTTGGGCACTGTGATACAGTAAAGTTTTATAATATTACTTCACTTCTTTGTATAGCACTTAAATAAAACGCACAGTTTTGACTTTTTCCACAGCTCCGATACAACCCTCCAATGTGATCCGTGCAATAAGAATAACATAATGCAATAGCGTAATGGAGTGGATCAGAGCAGCGTTTGTCCTCCCAGAGCAGCATAGAAGGGCCTACGAAATATGCAGCCATTTCATCCGGTAGGCTGGGACTATCATACAGTGACCAACAGGGAATCTTTTGGACTGGCTGACATTATAAACGTGTCTTAACCCTACCTATGCACATATCTTAGGCTGGTAAACAACTAGACCTCATTCAGGATGTCTGCCTGGCTGAAACATTATACAGTCATGAAGAGAGCTTGAGAATTAAAGACTTGAAAGGTTAGAAATATAACACTTCTTGATCGACCTCTGCAACTCTTCTTTCTATAGGTCCAGATACGTTAACTGATGCACTGCAGCTGAACTTAAAATGTAGGGGTTAGAGATATTATGTTTCATATGAGTTTGCTCCTACCCACACGAGACGTTTTAGGTTAATGATTTGTTCTTCAGTTTCACTAGCCTCTGTATTGTCCAGAAACACCTGGAATGTGTGAGGCATTCAGAGACTCTCAAGAGGTTGTAGTGTGAGAAGCATGATATTCAGCTCTTGTACAAGTACGAGGAGACCTTCTGGAGGACGTGGTACATCCAATAATGGATTCAGCTTGTAAGAAAATGATCTCTTCTTTTGAAAAGACAACTATATAATCCAACGCGGCTGAAACTGCGCTTTGCTTAAATACCTTCTGAACGTTGCACAGTGAATAATGTTTCACAAAGAAAGTGATTAGGAACTGAACAAGTATTTGATTTCTGCTTATAGCATCCAGCAGTGTTCATGAGGATGTTTCCTCAGTTTTATAATCATTGACTTTAAATGTAACAGAAGAATTCAGCCACAAAAATCAACACGAGTATCATTTCCATCTAATATCGCATTAATTTGCACTCACCACCACATCTAGCAAACAGCGATCGTCCAAACAGCACTTGCCGATATACCTTTCTGCATCTGCAAGCTAATATAAAGCACAGAGAAACTGATTACTACTGGAATCTGATACATGAGAATATTCATGGGCAGTAGTTAGAGTCAACAGCCTACACCAATACGGCGGTCATGCAACGTGGCACAGTATCAAGTATAAGTGACAAACAAATGACTAGGCTTGGGCGGAAATAATTCAGAAAGAAGTTCCTTAAAATGTGTATATTGTTCCTAAAAAAGGGATTGAGTTACATGCCCACAATGGTTCTCAAATCAACTGATATAAAATTCAGTCTCAGAAGAAACAATCAGAATACTATTTTTTCAGCATATGACTTTAAAAAATGGGACAACGCTTTTATAATTCAGAAGAGGATGATAACTTAGAACCTACAGCACTACGGATTAAAAAGAAATCTGTCACTGCAATCAGCTTTTGTTTAATCAAAACTGAGCAACTTATGAGTTTTTGTTTCGCCACGCTGAAGAATACTGTCACATGCCTGAATTACAGTAATCGTGAGTAAACGGTGCAGAATCTTAGCAAGCAATCTTAAAATAACCTAAAGACTTGACGTTATTTTGACGATAACAAATAACTGAAATGATCTCACCCAATTTTTTCATCACTGTACAAACGACACACCTGGAACTAGAATGATGCACAAAACTTCGAACGAAGATGGTCTCCTGACTTTTAGCCCACAAATGATTCTGTGCAAAACTTACGCACGAAAGTAAATTCTGCATGATGTGTTACTTGGCAGTAACACAGCTCGATCAAACTTGGACCATTCATAGGCAGAACACTACAGCACAGTGCAGGGGGCACAACAGTACAGCACAGTGCGGAAGGTTAGTGAAAGATATACGTAGTGAGACGAACAGAAATGACACTGTTATTCAAAGACTATTTGTTATTGAACTTATCGCGATTAATGATGGTCGCCTGGACATTACAGAATGCAGGATTTGCTTCTTAATAAAGTGTGCAGTCATCACACACAGAAATGAATGTCCTGTAGCTGCACGCATGCTGACCGTAATGTTAGTAAGGAGTTGTTGTGGTAGGGCTTTCCATTCAGCAAAATAAAACAAAGAAGATTCATGCCGGGTACAAATACTTCATTATACAAAGAAACAATAAATGAAATTAAACGTCACAAAGATTTATTCGTGGTTCCATGAACTGTTTAATTATCACTCAATTGATTACATATCGCTCATTACTGCCACGTGATTCCCAAATTAACTACAATTTCTACTTCACTACTACGTAAATATTAAATTTGACCACTTGTCGCTAATTCCATCACCATCTACAGACCTCTTGTCCTAATTCCTTGGTCGCCTCTTCTTCCTATAGACTCTTCCTTGCTTGCAGAATAACTTGAAATGTTAGACTATCAGTTTATCATCACAAATTACTAAGTATTTGGTCATAATTGCCTATATTCTCCTTTTTAATGTTAAATTAACAAGTACCTATCAACAGTACTGAAAACGAAAATTGGCAGATCAAGATACTTCCTCCACTTCAGCATCCCTCAACTAGAAAAAATATCGACACGAATTTCCATATGTTCTGCTACCATACCTAGTGATTAACACAGACATCAACAAACATATTACTTAATCATCTACAGTTGTGTGGATTCCTGGTCGCAGCCACAACATCTGTAATACGTACACAAAAATAAATTCTTTCAATCCATAATCTAAACATAACACCAAGTCATTCACAGTCATAGCTTCAACACCTACGGCACATACAAACAAAAATAAATGCTTTGATTCACTAGGGACAGAGTAATACAATGAAAAAGAGGTATTCCCGTGCACACTACCACTGTCAGATAATCACTAAAAAAGGACCTCTAGAGGTACTTATGTGCGGCCCCGCGTTTAGCCTGAAAGATGGTACCTTAGAATCAATACGTCAAAAATTGTTGATATCAGAAATATCTTACAACTTGGTTAATGCTTCTGACTGTGTGAACCATGTATGCTCAGGCAGAAAAAGTTATGAAATAGCAGATTGCGTGGTTCATTTCGATCAGTTATTAAATCATTGAGTTCTTTCTTCCAACTTGGTTTGCCTCCTCCAACTTACTATTCATACATTTAAACATGTCACCTTCAGCCTTCAGTAATCAATAAAACACTTGTTGGATGAGAATGCTGAAAGGACACCCTGTGAACTCACATTAACACTCTATAGCATGTAGCGAATGGTAGAGTATTAAGGAAGACTGGTTTTAGCAACGGTCGACATCGAGGTCATTAGAGAAGAACTGACACTATGGTGGACAGTAGGGCGCTACGGGAGTAGTGTGTGGTAAGTTAAGAATTTGGGTTTCCCGTGAAGCGTGCTCAAATAGCCGCAGTCTGCCTTTGGCGGTGCTGCAGCTCGGACGTCTGTTTACGTCCTTGCCGCGGAAGTTCGCATGCGCGCGGTTGTTTACCTTTCCGGCGTACTTGCAGGTTTTGGAAATTTGGAATGGGACCAAACTGCTGAGGTCATCGGTCCGTAGGCTTGCACATTACTTTATCTAACTTAAAATAACTTACGCTACCGACAACACATACATCCATGCCCGAGAGAGGGGACTCGATCCTTCGTCGGGTGTGTGTGTGTGTGGAGGGGGGGGGGAGGGTGAGGGGAGGGCGCGAACTGGGTAAGACGCCTTAAACTGCACGGCTACCCGGCGCGGCTTGCACGTTTTAAAGCAACCTGTAAACTGGGTGGTTATAATTAAACTTCCCTATATCACACGTTATAACACGGAAACTAATTACCGTACGAGTACCAAACTCGATAGCATTAATGTCCAGAGCATGGAGTGAATGATTTCCATGCAGTACAGTGCCACCGTCCAGTTCCAACGACGGCCACAAAGTACCGTGATCAGTCATCGTGATTCATGGTCTCACAAATCTGTCAGTCAAAAGCACTTGTTGACGTGTCAACATGATCTTGGACAAATGCAGCAGGGCATTAGCGGTGATCCACTATTATCAAAAAATGGTTCAAATGGCTCTGAGCACTATGCGACTTAACTTGTGAGGTCATCAGTCGCCTAGAACTTAGAACTAATTAAACCTAACTAACCTAAGGCTCCATGCCCGAGGCAGGATTCGAACCTGCGACCGTAGCGGTCGCTCGGCTCCAGACTGTAGCGCCTAGAACCGCACGACCACTCCGGCCGGTCTCTATTATAAAACAACAGCAATGCTGTGCCTGCACTTCGAAACTATGGCCAGCTGAAAGAATTACGGAAGGGTCCTCTTTCTTCCTCTGCTGTTTGGAGCATGATAAAGAAGTTCAAATCAACTGGAGAACTGGGCGTCGCCCCGGGAAGAGAACGACGGCCGATTGCACTACAGGTGGTTGATGAAATCGCTGTTTCTGTGGCAGACAACGCTGCGCGCAATATCCGATCGTCAAGCTGTGTCTGTGTCACAACAGCTGAACATCTCGTGGTCCAGTCTACGGAAGGTGCTTCTAACCATTCTGAATGGTATCCGTACAAGATCCATATCGTATAGCAACTTGCACCACAGGATGCACGGCGACGTGTTGACTTAGCTCTTCACATTCTCGCAAGGATTGAAGCTGACGAGGGATGGCCCTGGACCATCCTATGAACAGACGAAGCTCATTTTTCTCTTACGGGTGAGGTGAACATACAGAATTGCCGAGTGTCAGGATCTTTATCTACAGTCACTGTGTATGAAGTTCCTCTGTATGGTGACCGGGTCACCGTATGGTATGGCTTCACGGCTATGTTCATCATTGGCCCATTCTTTTTTGAACAAATTGGTGCTCAAGGACCAAAGACGTGCAGTGTGAATGGCCAGCGTTACTGCGATATGCTTCGCCAGCATGTCATAACCACCCTGCAGGAGAGAGACGCATTGAACTCAACAGTTTTAATGCAAGATCGGGCCCTACCGCATATCGCTCTTGAAGTTCATCTCCTTCTTCCAAACACATTTGGAAACGATCTAATTAATCAACCGATCGTTTCCAAATGCTTGGCCAGCACGATCACCTGATCTCATTCCCTGTGATTTCTGATTGTGGGGCTACCTGAAGAACAGGGTTTAGAAGGGGAACATTCACACATGTGCTAATCTGATGTGCAGCATATCAAGAGAGGCATCCAGCATACCTACGGGCCGGCCGCTGGTGGCCGAGCGGTTCTGGCGCTACAGTCTGGAACCGCGCGACCGCTACGGTCGCAGGTTCGAATCCTGCCTCGGGCGTGGATGTGTGTGTTGTCCTTAGGTTAGTTAGGTTTAAGTAGTTCTAAGTTCTAGGGGACTTATGACCTCAGCAGTTGAGTCCCATAGTGCTCAGAGCCATTTGAACCATTTGAACCATACCTACGGACATGTTCGTTCTGCTGTGCAGGATACAATCCTGCGCTTTCAGACTCTCCTGCTCACTGATGGGTGCCATATTGAGCCCTTTTGGTATCAGTAATAGTACCGGTATGTAATGGTGTGATGTAGCAGCACAATAAAAGTGTTTCAGTTGAATTGATTCTGCATTATTTATCTGCCTGTGTTCTTAATATTAATGCTACCAAGATTGGTCCTCTCACGGTAATTATTTTCCGTGTTATAACGTGTTAAATAGTGGAAGTTTAATTATAACCACCCGGTAGAATGGCACATGCATACGTACCGGTCGACTCTCGGAATTTGTTTCTCGAATGTAAATGCGCGACTGAAAGGCTATGAAATTGAAATTTCCTGCGAGACGAAGTTAAACTTGATTACAACGAACTTTTTGGAACACACCTCTCCATAGCGAGCAGTACCGTCTGTGTCAAACTGATTAAAGATTCAGTGTGTGAAAAAATCATTCGAGGTACTAAGGTCAGTCTCGAATTTCTTTGCTCCGATGGACAGGTCGCTGAGGTAACTTTTGATCATGCAGGACTAGGATTTTGAAGCATACGCATCTTCAAACTTCCCTTCGGAGTTACGTCTGACTTGGTGACTGATACCCTAAGCTCATATGGAACAGTGCTTAGCCACATGGAGGAAAAATGGTCGAACTTCACGACCTACTCCGTTCTCAATGCGGCTCGACAGATCAGAACAGAATTGACAATACATGTACCCTCATACTTGTTGATTTGTGGATGCAGAGCACTACTCATCTACGATGGACAACCAAACCATGCTCCTAATGCTTCAAAGAAGGCCACGTCCGTTCAGAATGCACACAGCGGAGGACTATGCAAGTTTCAACTGGCGAAAACATGTGCTTACGTCCACGCCGACGCCTCTGACACTAACGTATGTTGACGCGCTTCGAACTGATTCCTTCCCGAAGTATGACCAGCTCCATCATCCCGACAGTTTACGGCAACCGCTTGCAGGAGAGACCGCCACCTGTGAAGAAATGACGTACACTCCGGCGCCGGCGACGCCGTTGACTGATAGGAAAAGATCGGTAGGAATGATGGAAATTGTTTCCACAGTTGTTCCGACAGCTCTTTTCGTCCCTGAGCACCGGCAGTCACTTCCGCATTCGGACACGGAGGCACACACGCCCAAACAACGATCGCCGGAGTGCCACAAGAAATGTCGACCAGCACCTCCTGCACTCCACTACAGACGGAGTTGCATACAACGGCGATACAGTGAATTCGGATGCGGGAAAGGATGTTCTCCCTCCCTCGCATCAGTACGACGCGAATAACACGTGACACGGACCGAATACAGTACCATCAGACGTAGATGCGCAGGTGGGAGTCCCTCCATCCATCGCAGGAACACCTTTGCCTTCGATCAGCCTGTCGGGAGAAACACGACGAGAGATGGACCTTCAGCACCGGACTTGGACCAATGAATGCGATACTGATCCACAGATCGACAATGGAGTCGCAATGGCGAGAGTGGTGTCCACCGGATGTTATCCACGCATAAGATGCAGATAGTCGTGCAGATACTAGTTATCCGAGCAGCAGCACACCAGTTAACACAAATGTTCAAGTGCACTTTACCACTGAGGAACAGCGGTAGGCATAGCAAGCAGCCTCTATTAACATTAGTACACTTAGAACTCCGGTCAAGTTGCTATTATTACGAGACACGCAGCGTGCATCAGACGTCGACATCGTCCTTCTGCGGGAATTACGTGTCTAGAGCTTTCCTGACCTGCATGAGTACGACACATATACTCGTATTACAGTCACTATAGACGGCGGCAGGGAAACAGTAATTCTTCTACGCGAAGGCATAGTAGCCGAGGCTGCGGTGTACCTGCCGTTAGCGCGAGGGCTGGCGTTCACAGGAGTACGGATGGTTAACATCTAAGCACCTTCAGGGTCCTACAGAAGACGCGATCGATCCCAATTTTATGCAGAGGCGATTGTGCCACTATTCTTTGGCCGCTAAGAACATGCGACTTCAACTGATTGCTCACACTGTAGGCACTCTCGCTACAATTCATGCCAGAAGCTATGGCAACTGGTACACCACACGAATCTAATCGATACATGGGAGACGATATATGGCTACAGACGTAGCTATACGTATGTTACAAATCACTCAGCAAGTCGCCACGATCGAATGTACGCAACACATCATCTCGAATCTACGAAACTCGATGCGGAATAGTGCCTTCTCAAATCGTAGCATACGTATGTACGTTCTCCAGGATGTGGAGGAGTCGCAGTGTTTGGAAATTGATTACAGTCAGCCTCAGAGAATCCGAGTGCCGACGCTTCGTCAAAGACAGTTGGCACATATGTGAACGACGCGTCCCGACATATCCGACGACCTTGTAATTGTGGCTAAAATGCGTTAAGCACGCATTGCGCTGAGCCTTGATTGCATGCGCAAGGAAGCAGATGATGTGTAGGCTCCAAAAGATGGAATATTATTTCACGATGGTCCGCGAAGTTTCTGTACAGGAGTCTTCGCAAGATCGGAGTGCTGGCATAAAACGAGCGCAGGCCCAAACAATTTCCATAACACAACGCCATCCGGAGGGGTCGCAGTCCGCGCAAGGGCCTTTGAACGAGTCCGCGAGGAATCGCTGTCGATGTATCACGTTATCAGAGAAAAACAACGTAGCAGCAGAGCCTTAACGCAGAGGTCGTATTGCCGGATGGTCGTCTTTTTTTTTGGTCATCAGTCTACTGACTGGTATGATGCGGCCCGCCACGAATTCCTTTCCTGTGCTAACCTCTTCATCTCAGAGTAGCACTTGCAACCTACGTCCTCAATTATTTGCTTGACGTATTCCAATCTCTGTCTTCCTCTACAGTTTTTGCCCTCTACAGCTCCCTCTAGTACCATGGAAGTCATTCCCTCATGTCTTAGCAGATGTCCTATCATCCTGTCCCTTCTCATTATCAGTGTTTTCCACATATTTCTTTCCTCTCCGATTCTGCGTAGAACCTCCTCATTCCTTACCTTATCAGTCCACCTAATTTTCAACATTCGTCTATAGCACCACATCTCAAATGCTTCGATTCTCTTCTGTTCCGGTTTTCCCACAGTCCATGTTTCACTACCATACAATGTTGTACTCCAGACGTACAGCCTCAGAAATTTCTTCCTCAAATTAAGGCCGGTATTTGATATTAGTAGACTTCTCTTGGACAGAAATGCCTTTTTTACCATAGCGAGTCTGCTTTTGATGTCCTCCTAGCTCCGTCCGTCATTGGTTATTTTACTGCCTAGGTAGCAGAACTCCTTAACTTCATTGACTTCGTGACCATCAATCCTGATGTTAAGTTTGTAGCTGTTCTCATTTCTACTACTTCTCATTACCTTCGTCTTCCTCCGATTTACTCTCAAACCATACTGTGTACTCATTAGACTGTTCATTCCGTTCAGCAGATCATTTAATTCTTCTTCACTTTCACTCAGGATAGCAATGTCATCAGCGAATCGTATCATTGATATCCTTTCACCTTGTATTTTAATTCCACTCCTGAACCTTTCTTTTATTTCCATCATTGCTTCCTCGATGAACAGATTGAAGAGTAGGGGTGAAAGGCTACAGCCTTGTCTTACACCCATCGTAATACGAGCACTTCGTTCTTGATCGTCCACTCTTATTATTCCCTCTTGGTTGTTGTACATATTGTATATGACCCGTCTCTCCCTATAGCTTACCCCTACTTTTTTCAGAATCTCGAACAGCTTGCACCATTTTATATTGTCGTACGCTTTTTCCAGGTCGACAAATCCTATGAAAGTGTCTTCATTTTTCTTTAGCCTTGCGTCTTATGACGTCGGAAAAAGAAATTGCCAGTGCCTTTGAGGAACAATACGGGAACCTCCATGACGAAATAGAACACTACGAGGCAGCCTTCCATGATCACTAACGCTACCCGTGTGCCTCGACGCGACGGCCGAACGAGACTTAACAAATGACACAATAGAAGCGCTCGATGAGGAAGCATCGTACAAGTCGCCGGAGCCCGACAAGTTTCCGTTAGAGTTTTATCGGACATTTAAATATCTCATGACTCCGCGATGAAATGCCATGTACTGTGAATTGATATCCCCAAATGTGCCTCTTCCATATGCCTTTGTGGAACTTCAGTATTTTAAACATAGCTGCACAACAACAACGGTTCCACGTAATAAAATTATAAACAGCCGACCAGTTGCAATGGGTAAAGAAATCTTTACCTAGGTTTCAACAAATTTAAATTTGTCTTCTTCAGAAGGTGGCAATTTTACATGTAAAATTGCCACCTTCTGAAGAAGACAAATTTAAATTTGTTGAAACCTAGGTAAAGATTTCTTTACCCATTGCAACTGGTCGGCTGTTTATAATTTTATTACCTTTGTGGAACCCTATTCACAAACCATCCGGCGGTACAGGGATACAGGCCTATCGGTCAATGGCCCTTCTAAATTACGACTACAAAATCTACACCAGGGTACATACAGCACGTTTCAAACAAGTACTGCACCAAGTGTTATCACTCGATCAAACCCTGTTAGGAAGGGATAGTGTAAGTTTACCTTGTTTGGGGGCTATATAAAATGGTTGAGAATGAGTTAAAATTTATTTTACTGACAACATTTATTTTCCCAAAACGAAGACAGTCATAAATTATGCTAAACAAGTTATGATTGAATACAGTAAACAACTAACAGGTGGTTTAAGACCACAATGGACAAGCATGGTGGCAAAGTGAGTCAAGTACTCTGACCCTAAACATGTGGATAATGCAATTTGAATTGATCTGACGCTGAGCAGACTTTGATTGCTCAAGTCTACAGAAGCTTCCGTATATAGGTGCAGCTGGGAGCAAGCGGCGATTAACATCTGTATGCCTGACAAGGCACGACCGGCAGTAAGTTACCCTGTTTGCTTTGTGTGGTGATGTAAGTTGGTGATGGCGAGAAGTGTGCGGCGGAGGCGAGACGTGAGGCGGCACCTGTGAATCGAATGTGGCTATGAGAGAAATGCAAAAATCTCACGGTCTAGCGATCAGGCAGACGGACCGCAGTTTTCTCTCTACCAGAGCCCTGAAATCACGGTAGATTTCAGTGCGTGACACACCTGTTCACTGGTCGTACCAAGGACCATTTTGGCTCACTTATAAGACAGAGCGGACAAGGATACCAAACCTCAAGAGTAGTAAACCAAAAATGAGTAAGTTTTCCCTCGGCAAAAGAGAAGTCCGAGGTTTTTGAAGTCACACTGTCAATACAGTAAGAACTTCACCACAGGCTCCCCAGTACAAGCTATTCGCAAATGAAGTCCGTCTCAGGACAGGTCCCAAGTACCGACCACACATGCCAGAGCGTCGACCAGAAGTCGTCTTACCAGACCAAGTCCAGCACCCGAGTGCCTCACACCTCTTCAGAAAGAAAAAAAAATCTGTTTTCCCGCAAAGTTCACAATCGACACCGACTTCACGCCATCTAGAGCCAATCGCAGGGCTCTACGGGCGCTAAATCTCCCCTCCCACACGACAGCACAAATTCATGTCGAATCAAAGCAAGAGTTACGAAACCTGTGTCTCTGGAAAAAAAGGAAAGCGCCAGTTAACGGCGTTTTCAAGTTTTCGTGGAGGGGGTAGATGTTTTCCTCCAAAGTCACGTCACCTGGCAACAAGCGAACAGATACAATCTTATAGATCTTTATCTAAATCGCCTGTGCCTTGGAGCTTGTTGGCCCTAGCTATGAGGTGTGATAAAGATTCTATCTCTAAACGTTTCTCAGACGCTGGAGTTGTTTTATACAATCGATGCAGCTGATGGAAGTGTGTCACAGGCCTATTTGCAGTATCAGCGAAAACGAAAAGTTGTGAATTTTTATTATGCGTGGCTCCGCACGCAATGCCCAGTTTACAACTCCACTGTGTAGACACGTCTCTTCAGTCCGTCGCCCCAGCCTAGGCTTCAGTTGGTGTCAATGCTGCTATCGCAGCATTGTTCTGCTGGAGACCTGTCTCAGTGATGGGCTGCTCTGTCTGCCCTGTACGGCTGTGGGCCTGTCTGGCAAGATTTACTGAGCGATGGACTCGCCGCCAATTGCTTCCAAGATTCTGTTGCTACAAGCTAAGAACCATTAAAATACCTCATGCTTTTAGCGCTCTACCAGGCTCCATCAACGTCTGCTCCGGCCATTGACTTTCTAAAGTCTCGCTCAAGGTGTGTCAGGTCGTAACAAAATCTTTAATAATTTTCCATATACGAAAAATATGTGAAGGAGTAATTTGTGCTTTCTCACTGCCCTCTACTTGCCACTGATTTCTGCACGGGTAGTGTCTCACTTCAATATTGCTTAGTGTGACACGAACCGGAGGAAATGATTCAAAAAAGTAGGAGAACCTCATCCTTATAACCAATATATATGTGAAAAAGGTAGCTTTGTCAATCAGGATTGCCCATGGCTAAAACACATCCTAACTTGACTTCATTCTTTCCAGTGCTAATTCACTCACATGAAGCTTCCAGCCGGTAAGAGTACATATAAACTTTTTCATGAGTAGTACGAATTATGTTAGACCCAGGGGTCATTGCTGCATCACAGACTTCCAATAAACATTTGATAGGTGGTTAAAAGGCGTTGCAGCAAAGAAATATACCCATTCACACCATATCCTGAAGTCAGAGATGTCAACGTCCCTACTCATTTACAATGTCCTGGAGTATGAACTGTTCTCTGCTCATTGATTTAAACTTGCTCTATCACTCATTTGGTCTCAATCATCAAACACATACATTCTCAAATTCTCAATGGACAAGGAAATCACATGTGTAATCTGTTTGTCTTATTACCCAAGTTGTATAAATTTTTGTATTATTTTCTACGACATGAAAACAAATACAGGCACATAACACTGTTCTACAAAAAAAACCTTTTTTTCTATTACTGATAAAAAATATTGTGATCCTAGTTGTATTTTGAATGCTGAATTGAAAACTGTTTTTGGTTTTTTTCTGTCAGGGATAGTTTATGAGTAATCGCAATTTTATTTCTCTTTTCAGTTTCTGATGTAGGGCAGCAAACGTGAGGTGAAATTCGACAAACAAATGCACATCTTTATGATGTTATAAGTTCATCACATTAATGGAGGGTGGGATCTAACATATAACACAGTAACCTTTGTGTATACACATTGAAGCATTTATTTGACATGAGAAAATTCAGAAAATTGACAAACAATGAGCCACTGCCTTGTAATGCACATCACTTTTTTCTCTTGTATTGTCAATCTTTCTTCTCTCGAATGATATTCCAGCAATAATCTGCTAACATAGAAGGTACCCACTTCCCTTCATAGCGCCTTTCTATGGTAGAAATATCTTTATGGAATCTTTCCCCATGTTCATCTGATACGTCATTACAACTCTCTGTGAAGTAGTCCAGATGAGAGTTTATCATATGTACCTTCAAAGACATATTGCACCCCAAATCCTGATATGCTTTGATCATATCCTTCACCATTGCTTTGTAGTTAGTAGCTCTTCTTCTTCCGAGGAAGTTTTCCGACACCATCTTGAAACAGTCCCATGCGGATTTTTCTTTATCAGTTAAACATGCTTCAAAATTTGCGCCTTTCTGCAGCTTCCTGATTTGTGGGCCCACAAATACACCTTCCTTTATTTTTGCAGCTGAAAGACGGGGGAATTTGGTAGCTAGATATGCAAACCCACAGCCTGTTGGATCCATGGTCTTCATGAATTGTTTCATCAGGCCAAGTTTGATGTGAAGCGGTGGAAGTAGTATATATTCAGGAGCTACCAGACTTTCACGTTGTACATCTTTTTCGCCAACTTTCCGTCATCGCCTAGACCATTTCTTTTTCATGTAGTGAGAATTTCGGTCTCGACTATCCCACTCGCAAAGAAAACAGGCATACTTTGTGTAGCCTTGTTGCATTCCAAGTGCCATAGCAATTACCTTGAAATCTGCACATATTTTCCATTTGTGTTCATTGTATTTTAATGAATTTAGCATCCTTTGTACGAATTCGTAATTCTCTTTTGTCAAACTAGCGTAAGCTACTGGAACAGAGGGTATTTTATTTCCGTTATGGAGAAAAACACCCTTCAGACTTGTTTTCGATGCATCTATGAAAAGTCTCCACTCCTGTGAAATGTAAGTGAAGTTCAGCACTTTCATCAGGCCAGCAACGTCATTGCAAAATGTCAGTGCTTCGTCAGTTGAAAAATAAGAAATAAAGGCATGTTCTCTGTGCCTGAACACAGTGATTTTAGTACTTTGGTGCTTGTAATCTTGAACCAAGCAGCTGTGCCTTTTGTTTACTTAGTCCTAGATCACGTACTAAATCATTTAAATCTGCCTGTGTTAATAAATGTGGCGATGACTCACTTGTGCAGTGATATAAAGAATCATCATTGTGATTTCTTCAGTAATACTTATTTTACTGTCACTCGGAATTTGACCTCGAGCTCTTGAAGGTACTGGAAGGTTGTCGGAATGCTGCACTGGCATTCTCGCTGAAGGCACGTCTGGGTAAACAATGTGCCTCTTCGACTTTTTGTTTGTAAAACCCTGAATTTTTGTTAGACAGAAATAACAATCAGTAACATGGTCCTTAGGCTTCCTCCACACCATGGGAACAGCAAACAATGCCACATTCTCTTTACCTTTCCACCACTGAATTAGTTTGCAGTAACATGTAGCACAACAGAAATGTGGTGCCCATTCTTTATCTTTGTCTCCTACCTCTACTCCAAAGTAATGTTTGTATGCTTTCTTTATGACTGAAGAAATTTTCTTCCTATTTCTGGAAAAAGTGAACTTCCCACAGATGTAGCAGAAGTTGTCCGGCTTATATCGATATCCACGACGATGTGGCATTTCTACAAATTTAAAAATACCACTTTGGTAATACACCTGTATTAAATTAATAGTAGGGAACTAGAGGAACGCTGCTGTGTAAAAACAAGCAGTCGTTTTACCTTCAGCACCAGGCTCAATCAGTTTACACACAGGAACTAAGAAATTCAACCGTGCTCGGAAATATGACAGTTACTTGTCAGCCAAAACACCCACTCCTTCAGACTGACACAAATTGCGGCTAACACCACTGTTGTAAACTCGATGCACCTGCCCCTAGGAGGCGTGAAGCTTTACTGCCGAGGCAGCGACCGGCTGTCGCCGTTCGAGTTAATGAGATGTTTCAGGTGGTCTTAATGACATAGGTGTGGCGGGGGATGACCTAATGATGTCTGATTCTTCCCACCTGCTGCTGCACAAGAAATTATCACGTCCTATCACTACTGGATGCGGCAACATACCCGTATTTCTCTATAACGTCTCTGTGTTTGCCATGAATTGTGAATATACATATATATACATATTACATAAAAAGTATCCCTGACAACGATATTTTGTTTACGTATTTGAATTTCCCACGGTAATATGGTCTAGAAGCACATACTTTAATACCAGAAATAGAACCCATGTCGAACAGTGTAATCAGAGCATTAATAAATGTGCAGACAAATATATATCTCACAATCAAGACATACATACAAAAACACAAAAAGATATTACGGAATGATATTACAGAAAGGTATCCTATCGCTCCCTCCACAAGGATCCCTTGAGAAACAAATTTTACAATTGAAAATCTTACAGAAAGTGAAAACATGGCACTTATGCAGTCGGACAAACTGTGACTGGTAGGACTAAAGAACAGCAATTTGCACCAGAGTGGAATGGTCTGTCACTCAGCACACAGCATGGCAGAAGCGGTGGCAGACATCTCTGGCGTTTCCTCTCATCTCGGAGCATCTAGTGTCTGGGCTACAATTGGCATCTTGGGCAGCTTACGGACCACAGCTGGACCCTAGGCATCATCCTGGTCAGGCGGCAGTTAGCCGTCAGAGGATGATGTGACAGCATTGCATTTGACATGCAACCCGCCCCCTGGCGTAGAAATCCATACAGCGTTGGTGGGATGGAGGAGCCCAGCTCTTCTCGTTCGCCTCTGCATTGGAACGCGCCTGCTGGCATGGGACATCACATTAGCTCGCCTGTTGTGAACAGGACATGTCACTGTCGGCACCCCACTGAGTCGGTAAAGGTTCGGCACGCGCGCCGATTGTGGTGCCACGTGACTCGCTTGTCCTTCGAATAGCGGTCTGACATGCCGTTGGCCGCTAAGGGGTTGCTGTCGGCACGTGGTGGTGTCCCGCTGTCTTCGCTGGCTTGTGATGTTCTGCCTGCAAGGTAGATGACCGGCCTGTGTGTCATAGGCACGTCAGCTGGCCGCAGCCCAGTTGTGTCACAGCAAGCAGTCCGGTCCCCCGCTTACGTGGGCTGCCTCAGCTAACTCATTACAGCTGCTTGCTCCCTTTGCCCCTCGCTGGCTGGCATGGGCCGTGATGTCTAGTCTGCCATGTTGGTTCTGGAGTCTGCACAATCCTCAAGGGCGGTTCAAAAATGGTTCAAGTGGCTCTGAGCACTATGGGACTTAACATCTGAGGTCATCAGTCCCCTAGAACTTAGAACTACTTAAACCTAACTAACCTAAGAACATGACACACATCCATGCCCGAGGCAGGATTCGAACCTGCGACCGTAGCGGTCGCGTGGTTCCAGACTGACGCGCCTAGAACCGCTCGGCTACCAGCGGCCGGCCTCAAGGGCGGTCAAGTGCCATATTCTCTCACAAATGTCATTACATCTATATAATCCATTTAGATAAAGAGAAAATAATGATGAATACAATTTTTTTCTTTACTTAATATATTTATTTATTTCTAAGGACGCAAATCCTAAAATAAATTTACTGACTGCAGGGCCCTGTTAACGTTCTATGGGCGTCAATTATGTGGTGTATGGTGTGTTTGTTTGTGTGTGCATGTGTTGTTCTTAGTTTTTGGTTAGTTCTACTCCTGTCATGCACTCTATTAACTCCACCAAACGTCCAGTCTTCTCCCAATACTAAATACTAACTTATTGTACTACCCTATGCCTTTGTTAAAACTAGCAAATGCGAATTTTCATGCATTTTATTCCTTGTATAGTCGTCTTTTATTTTTCGATGTCCATCAGTGTTGTCTGCTAACGCTGAAGTGGCCAGGGAGTGCGTCTAATCGCTCAGCTGCTGATGATTTCCCTGAAATCTATGAAGTGGCATTTATGATTATGAAGACGAAATTTTACATAGTACAAGGATGCCTCCTGTCTCCTCTGTCAGAATCGCTGCTGCTGAAATGAAACAAAAGCATACAGAATTACATATAAAAATATTTTTTTTTCTAGTATGAGTCTCATCCATGGTCCATCATTTCGTTCCTGCTTCCTATATCCCGGTCTTGAGTTCGTCACTCTACCATGACTTACACTTGTCCTTGGTAATTCCCCATACACAATATTTCGCAGACGGCGCTCATATGGCGCTGGCAAAATTCCACCACCGGGCAGGCTACATCGCACGACAGACGATGGCTCACATCACACCGAGTCTTAGCGTCGACACGCGTCCAAAGCGTGGACCGCTAACACCATACGAAACACATCCGAAAATCGAGACGTACATGCTCTATGGCACGATTTACCGTCTTGACACCACGAAAAACATAAAGCGATGTACATCCCTCCCTTGAGCGGTGTACAAGAAACCACGGAAAGTAAACAGAAACAATTTCTTCGACCATGGTAATAATTGTGAAGGCTCTTCTACAAGACTGCTACGACAAAGTACGATGCTCAGTTGCGGAAAGCGGTCAACAGTTGTGAGGTACAAAGAAATAATAGCAGTATTCAGGTGTTTGGAGTACTCAGTATTGCAATGTGCCTGTTCTAGGCGCGCAGTCCGGAACCGCGCGACTGCTACGGTCGCAGGTTCGAATCCTGCCTCGGGCATGGATGTGTGTGATGTCCTTAGGTTAGTTAGGTTTAAGTAGTTCTAAGTTCTAGGGGACTGATGACCACAGCTGTTAAGTCCCATAGTGCTCAGAGCCATTTGAACCATTTTTTTGCAATGTGCCTGGTTTGGTATGCCACAAAAAGTGCCAGTTGGTTCTGAGATATAACTGGCAACGGAATTTTAATTCAATCTGCCACCTGACAGTGAATTTTGGCGTGAAAATGTCACACATACGCAACTCATTTGACCACGTTCAGCAAGGACTCATGCTGAAAACTAATGGAAATTATAAAGAAACAAAAACTACACTGAAATACAACAAATGTAAAATTACGCTAAGCAACACAATATCAACATTAAAGTATGTTAAACTGTTGACCTATTGAGACTATTTACATACTGCACCTTCTCTTACCGTTGCAGTTCTCTTAGTACTCTAACAGTTCAATATCGCTCGCTCCGATAGTTTCTGCGGCATTGTTTTGAGCTGAGTCTGAGTCCGCAGTGGCTGTGTATCAATTCCTGTTTGAATTTTCTCTGCGTCACCCCTGCGATAGGTTAGGTGGCTTCAGTTCCACATATTCACTACGTTGGTAATTCCATTGACCTTGACCGTTGTATGTCCTGCTATTGCTTTGCTGTTGGTTATTAGAATTCTGTCGGTTTGAGTTCTGTTGCTCTCTCCAGTTTCCGTTTCGTCGGAAGTTGAGGTTGTTGTTTTGATTATAATTTACTAGTCTTTTTATATTTACCCATGATGACTGGTTATTCCCATTGAAGTTTGACTTTGGTTTCGATCTGATCGATGTTTTCCCTCATTTCGTCCACCGTCATTCCTCTCTGGCGAATATGACCAGTTACGGTCATTATTTCTACTTGTGTCTCGCGAATTTTGAATTTCATTCACGTACTCGAGTTCGCACAGCGCACTCTTGAAAGCTTCGATTGAATCGCTGCATCTACCGATGAGCAGTTGCTGGTAACGTAAAGGTAACAGTGCCTTATAGTTTCCCTGGGACTGTACTGTTGATCCAAGAATCGGTTCTTCTTGCCCATGGATTCGAAGAATTTGACAGGACTGCGGAACCCTGACGCTTCTAAGTCCTTTCCTAACATGATCTCCTGTTTTATCCTCTCCTGTGTGTCTTGCGACCAATATGTGCTAAGGAATGCGTCCTTAAATTCTTAGTAGGAGCGTCAACTCTTCACAACTCCGCGCATTTCTTCTGCAATCGACCCTTCTAAGAAACCACAGATAAACTGGAGCTTGTACTTCAGCGGCCAGGATTCTGGTAGAACGTGATCGTACTGTACTCTCCAGGCCTTTGGATGTAATGCGTTGTTTGCCTCTTTGTAGACGTGAAAATTCTGGATGGTCAAGAAATGTTTGTGGTCGAAAGGTTCGGCGTATCCACCGTATGAATTTTCCCTCTCGTCTGCAGCGCTTGATTCCATGTAACCGTGCCCAAACGATCGTCGTGCACCGTTATGGCATCCCCTCGTGTAGTCAGATTCACCTAATAACGTTTCTGACCTCTGTAGACTTGTACAATGGTTTTCACGGTTCGGTCTCTGACATGCTGCGTGTTACCGACGGAGCATTTTCTATTACCCTCTCCGCCGCGGCAGGAGCATATTCCTGCTGCATTCGCCCATGTGCAGGGGGTGTGTCCTCATATCGCGATTCGGAGAGTCGCAAAAGATTTTCTTCACTTCTGTGATGCCGGCCGGGGTGGCCGAGCGGTTCTAGGCACTACAGTTTGGAACCGCGCGACTGCTACTGTCGCAGGTTCGAATCCTGCCTCGGGCATGGATGTGTGTGACGTCCTTAGGTTAGTTAGGTTTAAGTAGTTCTAAGTTCTAGGGGACTGATGACCTCAGCAGTTAAGTCCCCTTAGTGCTCAGAGCCATTTTGAACTTCTGTGATGCTCTCAACGGCGCTCTACCGGTTGAGGTTGTGTTTGCAATTGCGCGAAACGCTCATGTCCTTAGCCAACTCGTTTTGTTGGATGTCGCCTCGGGTCCGTTGATCTTTAACTTCAGAGATTTAGACCTATTTGATTTCTCTATTTGTTCGATTCGCTTCGCAGCCTCACTCATTTTTTCGTGCGTTTCTGGAACTTTTTTTTGTTGGCTTGCTTTTGGAGAGTTCCAAGTGCCTTTTTTGTCTCACACACCTCAGTATTTCCCAGTTTAAGTTATTGGCCACTGATGCGACCTTTCGTGCTACTTGAGCTACCAGTCGTGCTATTTTGGCATCGCGCTTCGCCTGGTCTGTGACATCAAGCGATTCTATTGTCGTTTTCTTGACATTCTCTAGCTCTTCTTTAATTCTGATATCTCTTTCTTGTCTCCATCTATACCGTCTGCGATCGTTCTTACGACTACTTTGTGTCTTTCCTCCTCTTCCTACCGTCCCTATCTCTCTGACTCGTCTGTTCCTTTCTGCCTCTTGCATGAATTACATGAGAGCCTCAAACTGAGATCACCTTCCGGACTAGATGACCGAGATTCCACCTTTCTGCGACGTTTCGTTCGTGATTCTGGTCTGCCAGTTTCACTGACGGTGCGTCTCGTACAAGCAGCTCCTACATTTGGTTCTGCTGTGGTCTCCCACTCACTTTCGTCACCTGTCTGAGACATGTCGTCATATGCTGCAGATTCTGCGTTCGACATTTCTGCCTGGTCTGCAATTGCATTTACCTGAGAATCCTGTGTAATATGTGCCTGGTCACCGCTAATAATCTGACGTGGATCCATGGTTAACAAAACACAATTACTTCCGGTACTCTTTAGCAAACGTGCCTTGCTTCTTGTAAGCATGCACTCTAAATCTGACCCAAACGAATAAAAAAACTACACATTCCTCAGCCACACAGATTCTACTTTCAATTACAACCCCATAAGCTACTTATTCCTAGTTCTTGACAACGAATTCAAATAACAGCACGCTTATCAAAAATGGCTCTGAGCACTATGGGACTTAACTTGTAAGGTCATCAGTCCCCTAAAACTACTTAAACCTAAATAACCTAAGGCCCAAGGCAGGATTCGAACCTGCGACCGTAGCGGTCGCGTGGTTCCAGACTGTAGCGCCTAGAACCGCTCGGCCACCACGGCCACGCTTATCTATGCTCACGAACGAAAATCTCAGTCCATCCTAAAAAATCAGCACAGCGCCGTTAACCATCAGAAACAAACAAGCAAGTGACACAGAAGTCACAAACAAAACATGAAAATACACACATACTGTGGTGTCACAGCCAGACACCACACGTGCTAGGTGGTAGCTTAAATCGGCCGCGGTCCTGTAGTACATGTCGGACCCGCGTGTCGCCACTGTGTGATCGCAAACCTAGCGCCACCACAGGGCAGGTCTCGAGAGACTGACTCGAACTCAGCCCAGTTGTACGGACGACAGAGCTAGCGACTAGACGTACGAAGCCTTTCTCTCTCATTAGCCGAGAGACAGAATAGCCTTCAGCTAAGTTAATGGCTACGAACTAGCAAGGCGCCATTAGCCTTACAGTGATTGTAATTAAAGTCTCCTTTGTGCGATGTACCACAATGATTGATTAAAGATAAGTATTATACCAGCTATGTACTTTTCTTCATAGCATTAATTACGTATCCTGTTCCAGTACTTCACGCCCGTCTGCGTTAGTCTAGCGTGCCTTTTAAGCCACCTCTATCTACAAGGTGTTGGCCCAGCTGCCGACACATCACATGGCGACCAGTCTACAAAGGATCTTGTGTTTTACTTTGCCCTAATTTCTTTGTGTCATGGCTTCGCCACAATCTCCGGATGTACTGTCCGAATTTATTCGCTTGCAGAATCAGCAGACGCAGGCGTTATTGGATGCTCTTGGACAGCTCGTCCAGGGTCAACGTGCGCTGCACACCGATGCGGCCGCCGCCGGTTCATCGCTACCGCAGCCACAACATGCTGTTGCACCTCAATTCAGACCCTTTGATGCAACCCACGAGTCCTGGCAGGAGTGGACCCGTCAATTCGCCTTCCACCTCGCCGCCTACAGAATTCAAGGTAATGAGCGGCAGCCGTTTTTGCTTTCTTGTGTCGGTGTGTCCACCTACCGTGTGATAGTGACGTTGTTTCCCCGGCGCGACGTAGCAACTCTGTCCTACGAAGAACTTTTGTCTGCTTTAGATGCCTATTTCAAGGAAACAGTAAATGTCGTTGTAAAAAGGTATACGTTCTTTCGTACAAAACGTACGGCCGGTCAGACTAATAGGGAGTGGGTTGCGACATTGCAAGGACTTACTAGGGAGTGTGCGTTTGAATGCGAATGTGGACTTCCTTATGCAGATACTATGGTGCGTGATGCAATAGCACAGAACGTTTCTGATGTTCGCATACGGGAACAGATTTTGAAACTAGTTAATCCCTCCCTTCAACAAGTGATAGACATATTGGATAGGCAAGACACACTTGACTTTGCTCAGGACTCATTTGCAACTTCGCCGGCAGTGTGTCACATTAACCGGCCCGCCGGGCCCGCTGCACAGGACGCTCAGTGGCCCTCGCGCCCGTCAGCGCAGCGGCAGCCTAGCTCGCAAACACGTGCGCCGCGTAAGCAAGCTAATGCAGTGAAATCATGCCCGCGGTGTGCAACTCGACATTCGCGTGAAAATTGCCCGTCACGCCAAGCTATTTGCTTTTACTGTCATAAGAAAGGACATGTCCAAAGTGTTTGCCAGAAAAAGCTCAGATCAGACACTCACACCAATTCCAGGCCCTTTGCTTCGCGCCGGAATCGAACCAAGGAAACTCAGGCTCGTGAACCTTCGCCCATGGATATTCATGTAGTTCATTCCACCCCGTCCGGTGACAGAGTTCCTTCCACAAAAAGTGTGCGTCGATGTCGACGGAAGTCCCGTCACGTCGCACGTGATTCTGTCCCAGTGTCTGTTCCAGTTGCACAACACAGTCGCTTTTGTCGTCAGCAGGACAATAAACTTTTTGTCGACTTAGACTTTGCAGGTAAAGTGATACCATTCCAGCTCGATACCGGAGCTGCAGTTTCATTGCTCAATCACGACACGTACAACCAACTGGGCAAACCTCCGTTGCGTGCCGCAAATGTTCAGCTCAATAGTTACTCAGGCCAGAAAATACCAGTGTTAGGACAGTGCAGCCTTCTTGCAACATACAAGGAACAAACAAAACTTGTGTCATTTTACGTTCTTCGTTCTTCTACTGCAGTGAACTTGTTTGGTTTAGATTTATTTCAGTTGTTTAACTTGTCTATAGTAAATCAGGTCCTCTCAGTGATTCAGACTGTGCCTTCCGCCAGTGTTTCTAGTCTATGTGAAGAATTTGCGGACATTTTTGCACCGGGCCTTGGTTGCACTAAGAACTATGAAGCACATTTGGAACTGAAAGCAAACGCGCAACCGAAGTTTTTCAGAGCGCGCAATGTTCCCCACGCATTGCGTGATGAGGTCGCAAGAACATTAAACGATTTAGAATCTCAAGGTGTAATTGAACGTGTGCAGGCTTCTCTCTGGGTCTCACCCTTAGTAATTTTGCCAAAACCTTCCGGAAAATTGAGACTTTGTGTGGACTTCAAGGCAACTGTGAATCCACAACTAGTAACTGCTACTTTTCCTTTGCCCCGCCCGGAAGATCTTTTTGACAAACTGTGCCCGGGAAAATATTTTTCAAAGTTGGACCTAGCAGATGCGTACTTGCAAATACCTGTGGACGAAGAATCCCAGCGCGTCTTGGTGGTAAACACGCATCTTGGCTTGTATCGCTTCAAAAGACTGCCTTACGGGTGTGCATCCGCCCCTGCATTGTTTCAGCAATATTTACAAAGTATTTGTGCGTCGGTCCCTACTGCTGCGAACTATCTGGACGATATTGTGATCTCCGGAAAGACAGAAGCCGAACATTTGCAAAATCTCCGAACATTATTTCAGGTCTTGCGACAAAATGGTCTTCGCTTGAGGAGGGACAAATGTGTGTTTTTTGCTCGGGATTTACCCTACCTGGGCCATGTCCTCAATGCCCAAGGAATACATCCGAGTCCAGAGCACCTCCGTGCCATACAGGATTTGCCGTCACCGCAGAATTTCAGTCCTTCTGCAAGGCCAATGGTATTCAACATCTGACGTCCGCGCCGTTTTCGCCTCAGTCAAACGGTGCCGCGGAACGATTGGTCCGGATTTTCGAGTCACAGATGTTGAAATTGAAAGAGTCGCATTCTCGGGAGGACGCATTATTGCTCTTTTTGTCCTCGTATCGCTCTCAGCCCCGCGATGGTCGCTCGCCGGCTGAGTTGCTCCATGGTCGTTCTCATCGAACCTTGATGTCTTTGCTGCATCCGCCGCATCAGGTTCCTGTGCAGCGGCAGACTCCTGCATTTGCTCCTGGCGACGTTGTCTTCTATCGCACCTATCGCGGTTCACGGCGTTGGCTCGCAGGGCGCATTCTTCGCTGCCTCGGCCGCGCGATGTATTTGGTTTTGGGGGCCTCTGGTGAGGTGCGTCGGCATCTCAATCAGCTGCGCCTCTGTCGTCGCCCGGGTTCTGCCGCTCCCCGTCTGCTTTCAGCGATGGAGCCATCAGGTCAGCACCCTGGGGACCCATCTACTGGCTCGCCTCATCCCCAGGTGTTACCGACGCTGCCTTCCGTTTTGCCTCATGGCGTCGCGCCGCCGCCGCAGCCGCCGCAGCCGCCTCCGGCGCCGCCCGCCGTGGACGCTTCGCTGCAGCCGCCACGCGCCTCCCTGGGTCACGCGCCGCCGATCGCTTCCCGTGACCAGCTGTCCTCCGCCATGGAACTCTTGCCCGCTCCGGACCAGATGTCGTCATCGCGCGTCGTATTCTCCGACCATATGGAGGTCGACCCTTCGGCCCCTCCTGTCTCTTTACGGGCGCATACACCGCATGTTGACGTGCACCCTGGACTAGGTTTTCAGGCGTTTCCTAGCTCCCCTCGGACTGAATGGCCGGGTGCGGGTGGCACAGCCTCGCCTGTTGTTAGGCTCCCCACCTCATCGCATACGTCAACATGGGGTCCTCCCCACGGTGGGCGGAAGCCTTATCTCACGACCGTTCGCCGATTTGCGGGGGAGGAATGTGGTGTCACAGCCAGACACCACACGTGCTAGGTGGTAGCTTAAATCGGCCGCGGTCCTGTAGTACATGTCGGACCCGCGTGTCGCCACTGTGTGATCGCAAACCTAGCGCCACCACAGGGCAGGTCTCGAGAGACTGACTCGAACTCAGCCCAGTTGTACGGACGACAGAGCTAGCGACTAGACGTACGAAGCCTTTCTCTCTCATTAGCCGAGAGACAGAATAGCCTTCAGCTAAGTTAATGGCTACGAACTAGCAAGGCGCCATTAGCCTTACAGTGATTGTAATTAAAGTCTCCTTTGTGCGATGTACCACAATGATTGATTAAAGATAAGTATTATACCAGCTATGTACTTTTCTTCATAGCATTAATTACGTATCCTGTTCCAGTACTTCACGCCCGTCTGCGTTAGTCTAGCGTGCCTTTTAAGCCACCTCTATCTACAAGGTGTTGGCCCAGCTGCCGACACATCACATGGCGACCAGTCTACAAAGGATCTTGTGTTTTACTTTGCCCTAATTTCTTTGTGTCATGGCTTCGCCACAATCTCCGGATGTACTGTCCGAATTTATTCGCTTGCAGAATCAGCAGACGCAGGCGTTATTGGATGCTCTTGGACAGCTCGTCCAGGGTCAACGTGCGCTGCACACCGATGCGGCCGCCGCCGGTTCATCGCTACCGCAGCCACAACATGCTGTTGCACCTCAATTCAGACCCTTTGATGCAACCCACGAGTCCTGGCAGGAGTGGACCCGTCAATTCGCCTTCCACCTCGCCGCCTACAGAATTCAAGGTAATGAGCGGCAGCCGTTTTTGCTTTCTTGTGTCGGTGTGTCCACCTACCGTGTGATAGTGACGTTGTTTCCCCGGCGCGACGTAGCAACTCTGTCCTACGAAGAACTTTTGTCTGCTTTAGATGCCTATTTCAAGGAAACAGTAAATGTCGTTGTAAAAAGGTATACGTTCTTTCGTACAAAACGTACGGCCGGTCAGACTAATAGGGAGTGGGTTGCGACATTGCAAGGACTTACTAGGGAGTGTGCGTTTGAATGCGAATGTGGACTTCCTTATGCAGATACTATGGTGCGTGATGCAATAGCACAGAACGTTTCTGATGTTCGCATACGGGAACAGATTTTGAAACTAGTTAATCCCTCCCTTCAACAAGTGATAGACATATTGAATAGGCAAGACACACTTGACTTTGCTCAGGACTCATTTGCAACTTCGCCGGCAGTGTGTCACATTAACCGGCCCGCCGGGCCCGCTGCACAGGACGCTCAGTGGCCCTCGCGCCCGTCAGCGCAGCGGCAGCCTAGCTCGCAAACACGTGCGCCGCGTAAGCAAGCTAATGCAGTGAAATCATGCCCGCGGTGTGCAACTCGACATTCGCGTGAAAATTGCCCGTCACGCCAAGCTATTTGCTTTTACTGTCATAAGAAAGGACATGTCCAAAGTGTTTGCCAGAAAAAGCTCAGATCAGACACTCACACCAATTCCAGGCCCTTTGCTTCGCGCCGGAATCGAACCAAGGAAACTCAGGCTCGTGAACCTTCGCCCATGGATATTCATGTAGTTCATTCCACCCCGTCCGGTGACAGAGTTCCTTCCACAAAAAGTGTGCGTCGATGTCGACGGAAGTCCCGTCACGTCGCACGTGATTCTGTCCCAGTGTCTGTTCCAGTTGCACAACACAGTCGCTTTTGTCGTCAGCAGGACAATAAACTTTTTGTCGACTTAGACTTTGCAGGTAAAGTGATACCATTCCAGCTCGATACCGGAGCTGCAGTTTCATTGCTCAATCACGACACGTACAACCAACTGGGCAAACCTCCGTTGCGTGCCGCAAATGTTCAGCTCAATAGTTACTCAGGCCAGAAAATACCAGTGTTAGGACAGTGCAGCCTTCTTGCAACATACAAGGAACAAACAAAACTTGTGTCATTTTACGTTCTTCGTTCTTCTACTGCAGTGAACTTGTTTGGTTTAGATTTATTTCAGTTGTTTAACTTGTCTATAGTAAATCAGGTCCTCTCAGTGATTCAGACTGTGCCTTCCGCCAGTGTTTCTAGTCTATGTGAAGAATTTGCGGACATTTTTGCACCGGGCCTTGGTTGCACTAAGAACTATGAAGCACATTTGGAACTGAAAGCAAACGCGCAACCGAAGTTTTTCAGAGCGCGCAATGTTCCCCACGCATTGCGTGATGAGGTCGCAAGAACATTAAACGATTTAGAATCTCAAGGTGTAATTGAACGTGTGCAGGCTTCTCTCTGGGTCTCACCCTCAGTAATTTTGCCAAAACCTTCCGGAAAATTGAGACTTTGTGTGGACTTCAAGGCAACTGTGAATCCACAACTAGTAACTGCTACTTTTCCTTTGCCCCGCCCGGAAGATCTTTTTGACAAACTGTGCCCGGGAAAATATTTTTCAAAGTTGGACCTAGCAGATGCGTACTTGCAAATACCTGTGGACGAAGAATCCCAGCGCGTCTTGGTGGTAAACACGCATCTTGGCTTGTATCGCTTCAAAAGACTGCCTTACGGGTGTGCATCCGCCCCTGCATTGTTTCAGCAATATTTACAAAGTATTTGTGCGTCGGTCCCTACTGCTGCGAACTATCTGGACGATATTGTGATCTCCGGAAAGACAGAAGCCGAACATTTGCAAAATCTCCGAACATTATTTCAGGTCTTGCGACAAAATGGTCTTCGCTTGAGGAGGGACAAATGTGTGTTTTTTGCTCGGGATTTACCCTACCTGGGCCATGTCCTCAATGCCCAAGGAATACATCCAAGTCCAGAGCACCTCCGTGCCATACAGGATTTGCCGTCACCGCAGAATTTCAGTCCTTCTGCAAGGCCAATGGTATTCAACATCTGACGTCCGCGCCGTTTTCGCCTCAGTCAAACGGTGCCGCGGAACGATTGGTCCGGATTTTCGAGTCACAGATGTTGAAATTGAAAGAGTCGCATTCTCGGGAGGACGCATTATTGCTCTTTTTGTCCTCGTATCGCTCTCAGCCCCGCGATGGTCGCTCGCCGGCTGAGTTGCTCCATGGTCGTTCTCATCGAACCTTGATGTCTTTGCTGCATCCGCCGCATCAGGTTCCTGTGCAGCGGCAGACTCCTGCATTTGCTCCTGGCGACGTTGTCTTCTATCGCACCTATCGCGGTTCACGGCGTTGGCTCGCAGGGCGCATTCTTCGCTGCCTCGGCCGCGCGATGTATTTGGTTTTGGGGGCCTCTGGTGAGGTGCGTCGGCATCTCAATCAGCTGCGCCTCTGTCGTCGCCCGGGTTCTGCCGCTCCCCGTCTGCTTTCAGCGACGGAGCCGTCAGGTCAGCACCCTGGGGACCCATCTACTGGCTCGCCTCATCCCCAGGTGTTACCGACGCTGCCTTCCGTTTTGCCTCATGGCGTCGCGCCGCCGCCGCAGCCGCCGCAGCCGCCTCCGGCGCCGCCCGCCGTGGACGCTTCGCTGCAGCCGCCACGCGCCTCCCTGGGTCACGCGCCGCCGATCGCTTCCCGTGACCAGCTGTCCTCCGCCATGGAACTCTTGCCCGCTCCGGACCAGATGTCGTCATCGCGCGTCGTATTCTCCGACCATATGGAGGTCGACCCTTCGGCCCCTCCTGTCTCTTTACGGGCGCATACACCGCATGTTGACGTGCACCCTGGACTAGGTTTTCAGGCGTTTCCTAGCTCCCCTCGGACTGAATGGCCGGGTGCGGGTGGCACAGCCTCGCCTGTTGTTAGGCTCCCCACCTCATCGCATACGTCAACATGGGGTCCTCCCCACGGTGGGCGGAAGCCTTATCTCACGACCGTTCGCCGATTTGCGGGGGAGGAATGTGGTGTCACAGCCAGACACCACACGTGCTAGGTGGTAGCTTAAATCGGCCGCGGTCCTGTAGTACATGTCGGACCCGCGTGTCGCCACTGTGTGATCGCAAACCTAGCGCCACCACAGGGCAGGTCTCGAGAGACTGACTCGAACTCAGCCCAGTTGTACGGACGACAGAGCTAGCGACTAGACGTACGAAGCCTTTCTCTCTCATTAGCCGAGAGACAGAATAGCCTTCAGCTAAGTTAATGGCTACGAACTAGCAAGGCGCCATTAGCCTTACAGTGATTGTAATTAAAGTCTCCTTTGTGCGATGTACCACAATGATTGATTAAAGATAAGTATTATACCAGCTATGTACTTTTCTTCATAGCATTAATTACGTATCCTGTTCCAGTACTTCACGCCCGTCTGCGTTAGTCTAGCGTGCCTTTTAAGCCACCTCTATCTACAAGGTGTTGGCCCAGCTGCCGACACATCACATGGCGACCAGTCTACAAAGGATCTTGTGTTTTACTTTGCCCTAATTTCTTTGTGTCATGGCTTCGCCACAATCTCCGGATGTACTGTCCGAATTTATTCGCTTGCAGAATCAGCAGACGCAGGCGTTATTGGATGCTCTTGGACAGCTCGTCCAGGGTCAACGTGCGCTGCACACCGATGCGGCCGCCGCCGGTTCATCGCTACCGCAGCCACAACATGCTGTTGCACCTCAATTCAGACCCTTTGATGCAACCCACGAGTCCTGGCAGGAGTGGACCCGTCAATTCGCCTTCCACCTCGCCGCCTACAGAATTCAAGGTAATGAGCGGCAGCCGTTTTTGCTTTCTTGTGTCGGTGTGTCCACCTACCGTGTGATAGTGACGTTGTTTCCCCGGCGCGACGTAGCAACTCTGTCCTACGAAGAACTTTTGTCTGCTTTAGATGCCTATTTCAAGGAAACAGTAAATGTCGTTGTAAAAAGGTATACGTTCTTTCGTACAAAACGTACGGCCGGTCAGACTAATAGGGAGTGGGTTGCGACATTGCAAGGACTTACTAGGGAGTGTGCGTTTGAATGCGAATGTGGACTTCCTTATGCAGATACTATGGTGCGTGATGCAATAGCACAGAACGTTTCTGATGTTCGCATACGGGAACAGATTTTGAAACTAGTTAATCCCTCCCTTCAACAAGTGATAGACATATTGGATAGGCAAGACACACTTGACTTTGCTCAGGACTCATTTGCAACTTCGCCGGCAGTGTGTCACATTAACCGGCCCGCCGGGCCCGCTGCACAGGACGCTCAGTGGCCCTCGCGCCCGTCAGCGCAGCGGCAGCCTAGCTCGCAAACACGTGCGCCGCGTAAGCAAGCTAATGCAGTGAAATCATGCCCGCGGTGTGCAACTCGACATTCGCGTGAAAATTGCCCGTCACGCCAAGCTATTTGCTTTTACTGTCATAAGAAAGGACATGTCCAAAGTGTTTGCCAGAAAAAGCTCAGATCAGACACTCACACCAATTCCAGGCCCTTTGCTTCGCGCCGGAATCGAACCAAGGAAACTCAGGCTCGTGAACCTTCGCCCATGGATATTCATGTAGTTCATTCCACCCCGTCCGGTGACAGAGTTCCTTCCACAAAAAGTGTGCGTCGATGTCGACGGAAGTCCCGTCACGTCGCACGTGATTCTGTCCCAGTGTCTGTTCCAGTTGCACAACACAGTCGCTTTTGTCGTCAGCAGGACAATAAACTTTTTGTCGACTTAGACTTTGCAGGTAAAGTGATACCATTCCAGCTCGATACCGGAGCTGCAGTTTCATTGCTCAATCACGACACGTACAACCAACTGGGCAAACCTCCGTTGCGTGCCGCAAATGTTCAGCTCAATAGTTACTCAGGCCAGAAAATACCAGTGTTAGGACAGTGCAGCCTTCTTGCAACATACAAGGAACAAACAAAACTTGTGTCATTTTACGTTCTTCGTTCTTCTACTGCAGTGAACTTGTTTGGTTTAGATTTATTTCAGTTGTTTAACTTGTCTATAGTAAATCAGGTCCTCTCAGTGATTCAGACTGTGCCTTCCGCCAGTGTTTCTAGTCTATGTGAAGAATTTGCGGACATTTTTGCACCGGGCCTTGGTTGCACTAAGAACTATGAAGCACATTTGGAACTGAAAGCAAACGCGCAACCGAAGTTTTTCAGAGCGCGCAATGTTCCCCACGCATTGCGTGATGAGGTCGCAAGAACATTAAACGATTTAGAATCTCAAGGTGTAATTGAACGTGTGCAGGCTTCTCTCTGGGTCTCACCCTTAGTAATTTTGCCAAAACCTTCCGGAAAATTGAGACTTTGTGTGGACTTCAAGGCAACTGTGAATCCACAACTAGTAACTGCTACTTTTCCTTTGCCCCGCCCGGAAGATCTTTTTGACAAACTGTGCCCGGGAAAATATTTTTCAAAGTTGGACCTAGCAGATGCGTACTTGCAAATACCTGTGGACGAAGAATCCCAGCGCGTCTTGGTGGTAAACACGCATCTTGGCTTGTATCGCTTCAAAAGACTGCCTTACGGGTGTGCATCCGCCCCTGCATTGTTTCAGCAATATTTACAAAGTATTTGTGCGTCGGTCCCTACTGCTGCGAACTATCTGGACGATATTGTGATCTCCGGAAAGACAGAAGCCGAACATTTGCAAAATCTCCGAACATTATTTCAGGTCTTGCGACAAAATGGTCTTCGCTTGAGGAGGGACAAATGTGTGTTTTTTGCTCGGGATTTACCCTACCTGGGCCATGTCCTCAATGCCCAAGGAATACATCCAAGTCCAGAGCACCTCCGTGCCATACAGGATTTGCCGTCACCGCAGAATTTCAGTCCTTCTGCAAGGCCAATGGTATTCAACATCTGACGTCCGCGCCGTTTTCGCCTCAGTCAAACGGTGCCGCGGAACGATTGGTCCGGATTTTCGAGTCACAGATGTTGAAATTGAAAGAGTCGCATTCTCGGGAGGACGCATTATTGCTCTTTTTGTCCTCGTATCGCTCTCAGCCCCGCGATGGTCGCTCGCCGGCTGAGTTGCTCCATGGTCGTTCTCATCGAACCTTGATGTCTTTGCTGCATCCGCCGCATCAGGTTCCTGTGCAGCGGCAGACTCCTGCATTTGCTCCTGGCGACGTTGTCTTCTATCGCACCTATCGCGGTTCACGGCGTTGGCTCGCAGGGCGCATTCTTCGCTGCCTCGGCCGCGCGATGTATTTGGTTTTGGGGGCCTCTGGTGAGGTGCGTCGGCATCTCAATCAGCTGCGCCTCTGTCGTCGCCCGGGTTCTGCCGCTCCCCGTCTGCTTTCAGCGACGGAGCCGTCAGGTCAGCACCCTGGGGACCCATCTACTGGCTCGCCTCATCCCCAGGTGTTACCGACGCTGCCTTCCGTTTTGCCTCATGGCGTCGCGCCGCCGCCGCAGCCGCCGCAGCCGCCTCCGGCGCCGCCCGCCGTGGACGCTTCGCTGCAGCCGCCACGCGCCTCCCTGGGTCACGCGCCGCCGATCGCTTCCCGTGACCAGCTGTCCTCCGCCATGGAACTCTTGCCCGCTCCGGACCAGATGTCGTCATCGCGCGTCGTATTCTCCGACCATATGGAGGTCGACCCTTCGGCCCCTCCTGTCTCTTTACGGGCGCATACACCGCATGTTGACGTGCACCCTGGACTAGGTTTTCAGGCGTTTCCTAGCTCCCCTCGGACTGAATGGCCGGGTGCGGGTGGCACAGCCTCGCCTGTTGTTAGGCTCCCCACCTCATCGCATACGTCAACATGGGGTCCTCCCCACGGTGGGCGGAAGCCTTATCTCACGACCGTTCGCCGATTTGCGGGGGAGGAATGTGGTGTCACAGCCAGACACCACACGTGCTAGGTGGTAGCTTAAATCGGCCGCGGTCCTGTAGTACATGTCGGACCCGCGTGTCGCCACTGTGTGATCGCAAACCTAGCGCCACCACAAGGCAGGTCTTGAGAGACTGACTCGAACTCAGCCCAGTTGTACGGACGACAGAGCTAGCGACTAGACGTACGAAGCCTTTCTCTCTCATTAGCCGAGAGACAGAATAGCCTTCAGCTAAGTTAATGGCTACGAACAGCAAGGCGCCATTAGCCTTACAGTGATTGTAATTAAAGTCTCCTCTGTGCGATGTACCACAATGATTGATTAAAGATAAGTATTATACCAGCTATGTACTTTTCTTCATAGCATTAATTACGTATCCTGTTCCAGAACTTCACGCCCATCTGCGTTAGTCTAGCGTGCCTTTTAAGCCACCTCTATCTACAAGGTGTTGGCCCAGCTGCCGACACATCACATACAATAATTAAATATTAGTACTATGTCTAGGCACCAGCAATATGAATATATTCTAGCCAGTGCAGCACATTAAACACGGCGAATAGAAACTTAACTAGGCTACACCATCTAGGATCTGACGGTCACAGGTGCCATCAAATCAAAATTCAGCGCAAGGGACATGAAATTGAATGATTACACTAGGGAACACGATCTGCTGGTACCAGAAGGTGCCACCAATCTGACATCCTAGCAGGGTCACCACAATCAGAGTTTACTCTGTTTGGGGGCTATATGAAATGGTTGAGAATGAAATAAAATTTAGTTTACTGACAACATTTATTTTCCTAAAACGAAGACAGACATAAATTATCCTAAACAAGTTATGATTGAATACCATAAACAACTAACAGGTGAACCACAATGGACAAGCATCCTGGGTGGAAGAAGTGGCCCTAAAAATGTAGATAACACAATCTGAATTGATCTGATGCTGAGCAGACTTTGATTGTTCAAGTCTACAGAAGTTTCTCTATATAGGTGCAGCTGACAGCAAGTGGTGATTGAGATCTGTATGCCTTTCAAGGCCTGGCCAGCGGTACGTTACCCTGTTTGCTTTGTACAACGATGTAACTGGCGAGATGTTTGAGGTGGAGATGAGACGTGAGGTGGCACCTGTGAATCGATTGCGACCACGAAAGAAATGCAAAAACCTCATGGTCTAGCGATCAGTCAGACAGATCGCAATTTACTCTCGACCAGAGCCCTGAAATCACAGTAGATTTCAGTGTGTCACATACCCGTTCATTGGTCGTACCAAGGACCGATTTTGCTCAATTGTAGGAGAGAGTGCACAAGGATAACAAACTTCAAGACTGGTAAACCAAAAATGAATAAGTGTGCCCTTAGCAAATGAGTAGTCCGAGATATCTGAAGTCACACTGTTGGTACAGTAAGAACTTCATCACAAGCTCCCCAGTCTAAACCACTCACAACTGATGTCAGTCTTGGGGCAGGTCCCAAGCACCTACCACACATGCCAGAGCGTCGACCAGATGTCCCCTTATCAGACCATAGTCCAGCACACAAGTGCCTTGCACTTCTTCAGAAAGAAAAAAAATCCGTTTTCCAGTAAAGTGCACAATCGACACCGCCTTCACGTCATCTTGAGGCAATCATAGGGCTCTAGAGGTGCTAAATCTGCCCTCACACATGACAGCACATGTTGAACCAGGGCAAGAGTTACTAAACCTGGGTCTCTGGCAAAAAAGGAAACCGCCAGTTAACGGCGTTTTTAAGTTTTCGTGGAGGGGGTAGATGTTTTCCTCCAAAGTCACGTCACTTCACCTGGCAACAAGCGAACAGATACAATCTTATAGATCATTATCTAAATCGCCTGTGCCTTGGAGCTTGTTAGCCATGGCTATGAGGTTTAATAAAGATTCTATATCTAAATGTTTCTCAAATGCCAGAGTTTCTTATACAAACGAGGTAGCTGATGGAAGTGTGTCACAGGCCTACTTGCAGTATCAGTGAACACAAAAAGTTGTCAATTCTTATTATGCGTGGCTCTGCCCAGTTTATGACTCCACTGTGTAGAAATTTACTTCAGTCCATCACCCCCTGCTCTGGATTCGGCTGGCGCCAATGCAGATATTGTGGCATTGTTCTGCTGGAGACCTGTCTTGGCGAGGTGCTGCTCTGTCTGCCCTGTACGGCTGTAGGCCTGTCCAGCAAGATTTACTGAGGGATGGGCTCGCCACCAATTGCTTCCAACTCCCAACATGCCGTTTCTATGAGCTAAGTACCCATAACGGGCGCCATCAGTGTCTGCTCAGGCCGTTAACTTTCTAGAGTATCACTCAAGGTGCATCAGGTTGCAACAAAATACGAAAAATAGAGGAGAGACTAACTTGTCCTCCCTCAACAGCAATATACAAATGGCTCTCAGCAACAACTGAAATGTGATTGCACTGGCAACAATATGTTGTCTCCAGGGTGCACTGGATTCGATAGATTTTGATCGTACCTTTGACAGTGTAAGCCACATCTGTCTTGGAGAAGTGATGATGCAGATGAAGTTTCTACAGAGTTTTGTCAACGTCGTGATGCAACTAATCCACAGGCAACTCATCCATCCACGCATGCATTATAAGGCCCATCACCATCTCGCGATCTGTTGGACAAAGGTGCCCACTGTTGACGATACTTTATGCAATCGCTCAATTGCTCTCGAGCCAGTGCTCTGGGAGCTCCAGAACCAAGTCCAAGGAATGACTATTAGGCACCACAAGTTTATATGCAGAAGACACATGGATGACCAGGTTCTTCAGCATGATTAGGTGACGTGAAAAGAGCGGATTTGCATTGAATTAATTTGTATGGTATGGCTAAGGGAAGTCGCATGAACGTGGCAAAGTCGAGAGCTTTAAACATTGACAGAGAACTCCCAACAGGAAGTGTGGCTCCATTATAGCTGGTAGACAAGATGAAATGCTTTGGATTTATCTTCACCACAGACGTTCAGTGCATGGTGGCACTCAGCAACAGACGTCTTCAGCAAACGATTCGTGCGAGTATTCGATGTCACAGGTTAAGCGCACTGGACATGGTACAATGGTTCACCTTTCCCAGAATTATCTAGCTCACCGCAACCCCACCTGTACAAGGTCTTCTTATGTTAGTGCTGTCAACGCGCCGAATCCTGACGGCATTAGGATATTTTGTGAGCACAGGACTGCTTTTAAAGTCGGATATGAAACACTCACCCTCCCTAGTGGTCGTGGATGCGTTAGGCTAGTCCACATCCGCAACCGAGCAGTGGCGATTTATGTAATCACGATGATTATCCTGTGGACTACACAAAAGACAAGTGTGCCGGTCACCTTGATAGACGAACTGGCGCCATCTTCTGGTCTGGCACCTAAAGCAGTGGCTCACATCTTACCATTGCACGCCCACATGCGATTTTTTTTTTTTTTTTTTTTTTTTGTGGATAGCGTTATGCACATATGGAACTACCGACTACCAGGACTGCAACGGCACTGAAGGAAGCAGTTTATGTTTATTAGTGTTACACCATTTATGTAAGGAAAGCTGATGTTAGAAAAGTCCACTTATTTACTTTTCCTGAAACATTTTATTTTATAAAGAACATCGTCTTATCTTCACAGAGTCGACAATAAAAGTGGTTAAGGCGACTACTCTTGTAAAGTGGAAAATTTCAATTAGAGTCCCGGTGTAGCATAAATTTGCATCATCAAAGTACTAAAGAGTAAACAACTACTTCAAGGTAACACCATCACAAATAAAAATAAAAAATTCACTAGCCTGGCTCCTGTACAAACCTTTTACACTAAATACAAAATTGATTCTGAACTACAGAGCTCCAGCAATACAGCGCAGCCTAACCACACAGTTTTTATAGTCCAAGGTGCAGATGAAAATGCAGAATGTTACCTTCACTCTCACTTAGAACCTTTATGCCCAAGACAATAACTTTGAAATGCGCCTGACCCATAACGTATAACACTAATAGCCACATACGCAAAGCAGACACACACACACACACACACACACACACACACACTTACACAATGTAGTGCAACTGCACCTGGACTTTGAATAGTTACCATTTGAATATTGAACAGTGAAGAATGATTCATTAAGGAAGTGATTAAGAACTGAATAAATGTTTGCTCTCTGCCTATAATGCCAAGCAGTGCTTATGAGGGCTGTTTTCAGTTTTGTAATCATTGACTTTAAGCATAAATGAGTAACTGAACTCTCAAAATCAACACGTAAATCATGAGTATCGTTTCCATGTAATATCCTAGTAATCTGCGAGATCACTCCGCAGCACATCTAGCAAGCAAAGGCTATCGAAACAGCTCTCATGAACCTACCATTCTGCATCTGCAACCTAATAGTATGTGAAGATAAATCATGTTTTGCGACTGTAATTCAGTATGTCACATCTGTTATTCACTCACCATGATCAGAATCAACAAATGACATCAATATGAAATATATATGTAAATATATTGCTACCAAAAGAAGAGAATCGATTTACAATCCCACATAGGTCCTCAAAACAGCAGATGCAAAATTGTCAAAAGGAATGATCACAGTACTGTGTTTTCAGCACATGACTTTAAACAAAGGAGCAACGCTTTCATAATTCAGGAAAGGATGGAACTCTGAATCCAAATTCTTATGGGTCGAAAAGGTAATGTTGGTCACCATAATCAGCTACATTTTACCAAACCGAGCAACCTAGGAGTTTCGATCTCGCCACGGGAGAGTTCTGTCGCATGCCTGAACGCACAATAATCGCTAGTTAACTGTGCAGAAGTGTAGCAAGAAGTCCCGAAATAATTTAAGCACTTCGCTTAAGCTTGACAACGTAAAATGTTCTCACTCAATTCTTTCATGATTGAAGAATCTCCACATTAGCACAGATCGGCACCAAGCTAAGCCAGTCTTCTTCTCCCATCCAAACAAGGAACAAAACTCCTCCAAATACGGCACTCGAAACTAGAATGGTGAATGCTGCTTCAGACATAGAATCCCTCGTGGCTTCTAACCCATGAAGGTTTCCCACTGGTTGAGAGACCAATTGAATCCCAAAGACGCAAAAACGCCTGAGTGACCATGCAAAGAGTTTTCTCAAAGAATTAATCTTGGTCAGTTGAAGATGAGTATGACAGAAACATGCAAAGAGCTGCAAAGATAACGATCGTGATCTGCTAAAAACAAATTATATGGGGAGCGGGCGGGGTAGCGGAGAGGGAATGAAACTGCCAAATGAACAGGCCACTTCCACGTTGGAAAATCGAACTCTAAGCAGAGTGGACCAACCAGGAAAAAAACTATTCCTGCATTAACAGTATTTGATAAACGGAAGAAATGGAAGACTTTTGTCCTCCCCGTCATGACGGGAGAGATTTTAATAAAAAAAATGATCCCCAATTAAATGTAAAAAGTTTCAAATATTTATTATTTCTTTTCAGACGGCTAGAAGTTGCCGTTGCCCTATTCTGTTGAATCCACTTCCAAATAAGTTTGTGCCTTTTGACAAAATGTTTGACTTCCTTGGAGTCGACACTCCGAAGCAAACTGTCAACTCAAATAATACATACGCTCATTTCTCGTCTCATATTGTGTATGCACAAAAAATTTTTGAAATCTTGAATTACAGAGTGGGAAACTATATGATAACAGACAGTTGCACAGAATAGAATACGTTACCATAGTGTGATAATAATTTAGTAATTGATCTGTGGACCACATCTATGGTACCATTGGCTTTGGGAAGCAAATAGTTGGTCCGCCACTAATTTGTTTTTGGTAGTTTGCACACCTGTTCAATCAGAGAGCGTATAATCTTAGCCGCCTGAATTGTCAAAATAGCAGCTGGGTTTCCAAAAGATATAACAAGTTGTGTTACAAAAGATTTTACTTGTGTTTCACAGTCGTGTCGACTATCAGTACGACAGGATGTTACTGTGCGATTGCAATGGTACTGTTACTGCTGATACCGCCACAAAAGCAGAGCTACTAAACACGGCTTTTCGAAATTCATTACCAAAGAAGACGCAGTACATATTCCAGAATTCGAACCAAGAACAACTGCCAACATGAGTAACTTAGAAGTAGATATCCTCGGTGTGGCGAAGCAGCGTAAATCATTTAATAATGGCAAGGCCTCCAGTCCACATTGAATACCTGTTAGGTCCCTTTTAGAATATGCTGATACAATAGCTCCATTCTTAAAAATAATGTACAACAGTTTGCTAGTTGAAATATCCGTACCCAAAAACTGGAAAGTTGCACGGGTATCACAAATATCCAAGAAAGGAAATAGGAGTAACCTGCTGAATTACAGACCCATATCACTAACGTCGACTTGCTGTAGTATTTAGGAACATATATTGTGTTCAAACATTATCAGTTCTCTCGAACCGAACGATTTATTGGCAAATAGCAAAAACTTATTCAGAAAATGTCGATCTTGTGTCTACAGAGCATCGCCTCAGTTATGCGACTGGATTAGTTATTTCCTGCGAGAAAAGTTACAGTTCGTACTAACTGACGGGAAATCGTGCAACAAAACTGAACTAATATCTGACTTTCCCCAAGGAAGAGGTATAGACCCTCTGCTTATAAACGCTTTGCTGTTCCTGATTTGCGTAAACGATTTAAGAGACAATCTGAGTAGACCTGTTAGACTGTTTGCGGATGATGCTTAATTTACCGTCTTGTAAAGTCGTAAAACCAATTGCTACATGATTTTATTTCCTTACCGTTCCACTCTTTGACAGCGTTCGGAAAAAACGAAAACGTGAGTCTTTCCGTGCGAACTCTGACTTCTCGTATTTTATTACGATTCTCGTATTTCATTACAATGATCATTTCCTCCTATGTAGGTAGGTGGCAAAAATGTATTTTCGCATTTGGCGAAGAAAGTTGGTGGTTGAAATTTCATGAGGACATCTTGCAGGAAAGAAAAATATCTGCGTTTTAATGATTGCCATCCCAATTCGCGTATCATGTCCGTTGCACTCTCTCCCCTGTTTCTTGACAGTACAAAAGAACTGCCGTTCTTTGAAGTTTTCCAATGTCCTCCGTCATTCCTATACGTGGTGCATTCAAGTTCTAAGGCCTCCGATTTTTTTTCTCCAGACTGGAAAGAGATAGAAACATGCGCATTGTTTTAAAATGAGGCCGCGTTCATTGTCAATACGTCCCAGAGATGGCAGCACCGAACGGCAGATGGAATTTTACCGCCAGCGGCGAGAATGAGAACTGTTTTAAATACTTAAAATGGCGACGTTTACCTTACTAGAACAGCGTGCAATCATTCGTTTTCTGAATTTGCGAAGTGTGAAACCAATTGAAATTCATCGACAGTTGAAGGAGACATGTGGTGATGGAGTTATGGATGTGTCGAAAGTGCGTTCGTGGGTGCGACAGTTTAATGAAGGCAAAACATCGTGTGACAACAAACCGAAACAACCTCAGGCTCGCACAAGCCGGTCTGACGACATGATCGAGAAAGTGGAGAGAATTGTTTTGGGGGATTGCCGAATGACTGTTGAACAGATCGCCTCCAGAGTTGGCATTTCTGTGGGTTCTATGCACACAATCCTGCATGACGACCTGAAAATCCGAAAAGTGTCATCCAGGTGGGTGCCACGAATGCTGACGGACGACCACATGGCTGCCTGTGTGGCATGTTGCCAAGCAATGTTGTCGCGCAACGACAGCATAAATGGGACTTTCTTTTCGTCGGTTGTGACAATGGATGAGACGTGGATGCCATTTTTCAATCCAGAAACAAAGCGCCAGTCAGCTCAATGGAAGCACACAGATTCACCGCCACCAAAAAAATTTCGGGTAACCGCCAGTGCTGAAAAAATGATGGTGTCCATGTTCTGGGACAGCGAGGGCGTAATTCTTACCCATTGCGTTCCAAAGGGCACTACGGTAATAGGTGCATTCTACGAAAATGTTTTGAAGAACAAATTCCTTCCTGCACTGCAACAAAAACGTCCGGGAAGGGCTGCGCGTGTGCTGTTTCACCAAGACAACGCACCCGCACATCGAGCTAACGTTACGCAACAGTTTCTTCGTGATAACAACTTTGAAGTGATTCCTCATGCTCCCTACTCACCTGACCTGGCTCCTAATGACTTTTGGCTTTTTCCAACAATGAAAGACACTTTCCATGGCCGCACATTCACCAGCGGTGCTGCTATTGCCTCAGCGATTTTTCAGTGGTCAAAACAGACTCCTAAAGAAGCCTTCGCCGCTGCCATGGAATCATGGCGTCAGCGTGGTGAAAAATGTGTACGTCTGCAGGACGATTACGTCGAGAAGTAACGCCAGTTTCATCGATTTCGGGTGAGTGGTTAATTAGAAAAAAAATCGGAGGCCTTAGAGCTTGAATGCACCTCGTATGATGCGGACCCCATAGCTCGCACAATACTCCAGAAAATGACGAACACATTTAGTGTACGAGGTCCCTTTAGGAGTTACTTTCGTCCTTAAGTTTTGGACATCAGTGCATTAACAGCTCGAATTCCAGTGACTTCTACTGACTCAGCTGAGAGACTAGTGAGAAACAGCGATACATTTGGAAACAGTTTCTGGCCAATGCGTTGCGCTGGCCGACAGAAAACCTTCTATACATTTAAATAGGGATTCAATGACGTTCTTAAGGCTCTGACAAACATAATTTGTAAGGGTGAGAATGTAGCAAAGGAAGTGCAGCAAAACGTGTTAAAACATAATCCTACGTTTTTCAGAATCGGTACAAAACACTGCAATAACCAATGTAGCACAGACGTTGCAGTTACATATCACTTCGTAGAACGGTACTGTGGGAAATAAAGAAGGAAAATTTTGGTTTAACGTGCCGTTGGCCACAAGGTCATCATAGATGGAGTGCCAACTGTGGCAGGGAAAGGATGGGTAAGGAAATTGGAAATATCCTTCTAAAAGGTACCTCCCTGGCGTTTGTCTCAAGTGATTTGGGGCAAAAAAAGGAAAACTGCAATCTGGATGAGCGGAAGGGGATTTGATTCCTGTTCTCAGAGGCTTAGTATTCGTGAATGAAAAAGAATACACTCCACAGTTAAAAATTGTCAGTGTAACAATGAAGTATAGCTTGTTTATTAAGATCAATGAACGGAAAAGAATAGCTTGATGTAGAGACGTGAGTTTTCACTTCTCAGAGGGAGGCCTTGATCGGCGCTGAATGGCGGATGCTAAATGGTGGACGTAACCTTGGAGGCCGTAGGCGGGGTTGGGCGTAGGGTGCTCGAGGATGTGTCGTAGTCCGTGGAGCCTTGGCCGGTGGTGAGTGGTCACCGTTTGAGGCCAGTGTCGGTGGAAAGCAGTGTTCCCAGACGGATAATGCTGATAAGAACTCTATTTAAATAACAATTATTAAAAAATCTGGTACAAACCTTAGATCTGATGTCAAATCACCCTGTTGCTTGCTCAACCGTCCTGATGGATCTAAGAGCAGTTAGAGCTGTTGCAAAAACTGAGAGCTCGTTTTTCAGGCCAAAAAAAAAAATAGGCATGGTTATTTGGTTTGGCGGAACTGTCAATAGGAGATTGGTGGCGCAAATGGTTACAGCCTTATTTGACTCGTTAAGTGTGTGAAAGAGATGGGTTGAATAATCGTATTTACCAGAACTCGAAGCAAGACGTCGTACATCTCTTGAAAATGTGCTTGGGGAACTGCAGAAACCATGAATGTTCAGCTCCCTACGTTACCGCCCTGTACAGACTGTGCAGATAAATTTAGGCTTGCGTTGAGGTGTAAAGGCATTCAGTTCTCACATGCTCCATTCGCTAATGAAAAAGCAGCAGGCTTTTCTGTAAATAAAAAGTACCTTCCGTACTGCAGTTTACAATGATTCGCGGAGTAAAGTTGAAGATACAGGTGTATAAATTTGTGCACAAAGTGACACAACGCAAAATATTCATTTTTTTAAAACAGTTTTCTAGAAGGTTCTTTGTCTTTCTCACTCAATACAGGTATTATCTCATTAGTTGATATTATTCACTATAAATACTGCATTTTCTGCAGTCCTTGTTGCAAGGGCTAACGACTCGACTGGAATGTTTCCCCAGTGGCCACAAATCGCAGTCTATGGAAGTAAACAGAAGTTACACACTGGAAGTATTTCCTATTGTGAAATTTTCTGCAATATATATATATATACGAGGGTTGTCCAGAAAGTAATTTTCGATCGGTCGCGAAATAGACACCACAGTGAAAACCTGATGAAGCTTTGCACAGATGTGTTGGGTAGTGTCTCTAATACGACCGTCGATCGCATCAAGACGCTCATTTCAGTTTTGAGCGCACTGTGAGCGAGTAAAGGTGCTTAGAACAACGATGTCTCCGGCCAAGTAGGAGGGCCCGCTGAGAGGCTTCGTCTTAATGAATGCAGCCCACCTAACACAACTGCCACGCAGTTCCTTCTTCATGGCAATTCTCAGCCGCACTCTGCAGGGGAAGTGAAGACGTTCATGCAGCCTTTTCGATGGTAAGTGTTGGATCACCCACAACACAGCCCTAATTGGCTCGTCCTGAGTATCATTTCTGTTCACATGAAACATTGGATACAAAGGCAACATTTGGGCGCAGGCTACGCACTATAGACCAGCGTAGAGTATTATCGGAAAGCACAGGCGGCTGCCTTCTACGACGATGGTTTTGGAAATTTGGTATAACACTTCGACAAATGTCTAAGTCGGAGTGGCGATTATGTAGAGAAGTGTCTGGAAAGTGTAGCTAACTCTTGCAAATAAAATGTTTCTGATTTTCACTGTGGTTTCCATGTAGCGACCAATCGGAACTTACATTTTGGACAATCCTCGTCTATCTGGGTCTATGGAGTGGCTCAGGTTTGAATTTTGCCGCGTTAAGTATCATTTTCACGAAAGATTAGAAACTTCCATAAAGTTTTCTCTTCTGTTCGAAAAAAATTATGAAAATCTCCATCCTGAATTTCAGAATGTTGGTTGTCAAAGCAGCATCAAGAACATGGGCGTTACGCATGCGCAGACTTTCATTAGATGCTGTACCTCAACTACACTCCTGGAAATTGAAATAAGAACACCGTGAATTCATTGTCCCAGGAAGGGGAAACTTTATTGACACATTCCTGGGGTCAGATACATCACATGATCACACTGACAGAACCACAGGCACATAGACACAGGCAACAGAGCATGCACAATGTCGGCACTAGTACAGTGTATATCCACCTTTCGCAGCAATGCAGGCTGCTATTCTCCCATGGAGACGATCGTAGAGATGCTGGATGTAGTCCTGTGGAACGGCTTGCCATGCCATTTCCACCTGGCGCCTCAGTTGGACCAGCGTTCGTGCTGGACGTGCAGACCGCGTGAGACGACGCTTCATCCAGTCCCAAACATGCTCAATGGGGGACAGATCCGGAGATCTTGCTGGCCAGGGTAGTTGACTTACACCTTCTAGAGCACGTTGGGTGGCACGGGATACATGCGGACGTGCATTGTCCTGTTGGAACAGCAAGTTCCCTTGCCGGTCTAGGAATGGTAGAACGATGGGTTCGATGACGGTTTGGATGTACCGCGCACTATTCAGTGTCCCCTCGACGATCACCAGTGGTGTACGGCCAGTGTAGGAGATCGCTCCCCACACCATGATGCCGGGTGTTGGCCCTGTGTGCCTCGGTCGTATGCAGTCCTGATTGTGGCGCTCACCTGCACGGCGCCAAACACGCATACGACCATCATTGGCACCAAGGCAGAAGCGACTCTCATCGCTGAAGACGACACGTCTCCATTCGTCCCTCCATTCACGCCTGTCGCGACACCACTGGAGGCGGGCTGCACGATGTTGGGGCGTGAGCGGAAGGCTGCCTAACGGTGTGCGGGACCGTAGCCCGGCTTCATGGAGACGGTTGCGAATGGTCCTCGCCGATACCCCAGGAGCAACAGTGTCCCTAATTTGCTGGGAAGTGGCGGTGCGGTCCCCTACGGCACTGCGTAGGATCCTACGGTCTTGGCGTGCATCCGTGCGTCGCTGCGGTCCGGTCACAGGTCGACGGGCGCGTGCACCTTCCGCCGACCACTGGCGACAACATCGATGTACTGTGGAGACCTCACGCCCCACGTGTTGAGCAATTCGGCGGTACGTCCACCCGGCCTCCCGCATGCCCACTATACGCCCTCGCTCAAAGTCCGTCAACTGCACATACGGTTCACGTCCACGCCGTCGCGGCATGCTACCAGTGTTAAAGACTGCGATGGAGCTCCGTATGCCACGGCAAACTGGCTGACACTGACGGCGGCGGTGCACAAATGCTGCGCAGCTAGCGCCATTCGACGGCCAACACCGCGGGTCCTGGTGTGTCCGCTGTGCCGTGCGTGTGATCATTGCTTGTACAGCCCTCTCGCAGTGTCCGGAGCAAGTATGGTGGGTCTGACACACCGGTATCAATGTGTTCTTTTTTCCATTTCCAGGAGTGTATATTCAATATGAAACCGAAAATGGGATGAAAATTCAATTGAATGAACGAATAAAGGTATGTATCTCAGACCGCTGTACAGCATTATATTGTGTTCCTCTACCGGCAATTATCTGTTGAGGCCATCGACGAGTGAGAGAATTATTCGCGATTTTGTCCTTCTTCGACGATCGCTAATAGAGTTAACGCAGCTGTTTTACGAGCCTCCGTTTTATTAAAGAAACTATGTGGTTTGCGAGCCACAAGTTAAGCTGACAACGGCCGCTGCAGAGCGCTAACAGCGCAAATAACGTTAACCAGCTCGTTCCGTGTGACGATGGAGCTCTCTCTCCTAAGGTTAGGTGTCGTGTCCACGTTAGCGTTAGCAACCTCGTCGCGCGTGAGGACTGCGTAAGCCATACAACGTGTCCTTCAAAATCACAAAAACAACTCGAATAGGATAGAATCTTTTAATACAAAAGAATCCTTCAAAAGCATGAAAACAATTTAAACAGGAAGGAGAAGGATAGAGATGAGACAAACTGCGGGCTTTAATAGTAAATAAAGCAAACAGCGGCAAATCTTCCCCATTTCAAGTTCTATGACACACGTTGGCTCGACTCCGCCATCTTAGGCACCATCGATCTGATGACGTCACGACTCAACAGTTGCACGAGATACGTGTAAGCAGATTGGCTTGCTGACCTTGTTACTGGAACTGCTTTCTGAGTTTTTACAGCCTCCTATGATGTCTCCAGCATTAGAAAACGAAAAGTTAGGTACAGAAATATGCCTTACGACCATAACTCAAAAATCAGGTAGAAGCAAATGCCGACCGTGAAAGACTCTATTGTATGATGATTTAAGTAAGACAAGAATTTATAAATAAAGTAGTTAACTGCGTCAGTCACTTAGTTTTCCGATTCGTGCTTTGACGGTTCAAACTATCATCTTGAAGTGGAATATCGTATAGTTGCATTGGTGGGCCCGCATCTCGTGGACGTGCGGTAGCGTTCTCGCTTCCCACGCCCGGGTTCCCGGGTTTGATTCCCGGCGGGGTCAGGGATTTTCTCTGCCTCGTGATGGCTGGGTGTTGTGTGATGTCCTTAGGTTAGTTAGGTTTAAGTAGTTCTAAGTTCTAGGGGACTGATGACCATAGCTGTTAAGTCCCATACTGCTCAGAGCCTTTTGAACCATTTTGCATTGGTGGTGTTAGTGAAGAGCAGAGACACCTTTTCACAGCTGTAGAGCAAATGCAAGTCAGGTTACGTTGCGTTTTTTGCTGGTGATAAAATTACTTTTTCGGAAAAGGCACCGTTAAGGTTAAGAAAGACGGATTGTATAGTAAGGCATACTTCGAAGATAAGCAGAGTAGAAAGAATTTTGTATACTGCTGGTTGTTGCATGTACTCTTCACTGAACATTTGTTTACTATGTCACTTGAAAGATATAAAAAAATGAGAAGTTTATACGACAGTATTGGCAAGAGACCCCATCTGCGATGTTCGGCCGCTTGCGGCAAGTCTTCTTACGTTACAGCACTTCGGTAATTTGCGTGTCGATGATACTGAAGACGCGTAATACGCCCTGATCCTTAACGAGAAAATCCTTTGGAACAATCTGGGAATCGAACCCGGCACCGGATCAAGGAGAGACAGCAAAGCTAACCACAAGACGACAGCCTGCTGACAAACATGTTATGTATGTCAGAGATATACTTGCTTACAATGAAAACAAAGCTAAGTTAAAGGCGCTTTTTTTGGAGCTTGCCTATTCGTTTGCTATAGACCACAATTCAGTAATTATTCTAAACGGTTATACTATACATAAATGCGTTTTCCATATATTTTAAAAATATGAATGGGATGGAACACAATACAGATATGTAGATATGTCTAAATGCACGAGAGAATGTCATCAAAGGTGAGAACAAAATTCAAATAATTTAGTAGGTTGTTAATGAATGTAGACTTCTTGCTAATTATAAATACTTGTCAATAGTCGCAATCGTCTTGATGTCGTCTTGTAATGACGAAATATTCAAGACAAGAATTTAGATGACTAAGCATACGTATTTCATTAGCACTTTACATTTTGACGTGTCTATTCTAACTTATGTACTTCTTTGAAATTCTTCTTTCGTAAATAAAACAGCCTTTTTTTGCTGAAACTTAATTTATTTTTCGCAGATTACGTTGTTAATAGCACAGTGTTCGAACAAACAGCTTTATCTAATGGCAAAAGAATAATAGTAGACCACAAAAAAGAAGGAGAAACATGACGAACAGTGTGAAAAAGTTCGTAATACAAAATTGTGTTATGTTTCTAAAATAAAGTGGTAGTGCGACATCCAGACCAGATGAAAGGAAACGCAGATCGCAGTAAACTCTCCCACTGAAGATGCCTTGTAGCAAGAAAAAGGCGAAAAGCGCCTGGGAAAAATAAATTAAGTTGCAGCCAGAAAAGGTGGTTTCATTTACAAAACAAGTATTTCTGTTCTTGTAGCAGAAGATTTCCACGCAAACAAACTGTTTCTTTGATATTATTTATTACTTACTGTTTTGACTTGCAACACAACATCAGCTGTTATTCAACCATTTGTGATCTCATTCATTGTTGTAATTTAATTCTTTTTTTTTTTTTATTCCGAAGACATTCTCGTACTAGTTAGCTACGGGCTCTCAGGAGAAATATTTTGGTTTTCTACGCTACTGGAAAACACGAAATTCGTCGGCTAAGCAGATGGATATTTTATTGACACTTCTCGAGGACGTACACAACATACGATCACACCAACAGAGCCATACGCATCTGAGGACAGTTCACAGGGCGTGCAAAATATCAGCGTTAGTACCGTGTGCACCCTCCTTCTGCATAGGTGCAGACTGTAATTCTCCCATGCAGAGGTGACGAAAGTAGTATTGCAGAATGGGCTGAAGCGAAATTTCGACCTGGTGCCTCAAATGACCAGATTTCTTGCCGGTCTTGCACACTGCCCAAGATAAGTTTTTATCCAATCCTAAACATGCTCAATGGGTGACAGAACTGGGGATTGTACTGGCCAGGTTAGTTGACTTACGCCTTGGAGAGCAAGTCGTGTGGCACGGGATATATATAGAAGAGCTTTGTTATGATGTAAGAGCACGTCGTCCTGCTGGTGCACGAACTGCACCAAGACAGGTTGAATGACGTTTTGGATGCATGTGCACTGTTAAATGTTCCCTCTATTATGAACTGTGGAGAAAGGTTGTTGTAAGATATGGCTCCCCCACCATTACGCAGGGTGTAGGCCTTGTGTGCCTCTGCCTTATACATTCCAGACGTTGGCGCTCACCTGGACGACATCAAACACACATATGACCACCACTGACATCAAGGCAGAAGCGACTCTCGTCACTGAAGACAGCAAGTCTCCATTCGTCCTCCCATAACCGCCACAGGGCAACCAAGAGTACTGGATGACTGCATTACTATCAAAGCGGATGGAAACTTGGCAAACAACAAGCCGGAAGTCGAAAACATTTTGAATAATCATTTTTTAAATGAAATGAGAAAATATGATTTAAATGTTCATTAGAAGAAGCAAGGCAGTTAATGGAAGAGGCCTTACCCACACCATTTGATACAATTGAAATTCCACCCACCTCTCCTTCTGAAATTAGGAAGATAATGAAGGCATTTCCAGCATTATAATAAAAGCTTGTTCCCAGGAGATAAGTGGAATTCTTAGCCATACATGTAATAGCTCTCTGAAGCAGGGTATTTCGCCAGATTGACTGAAGTATGCCATTGTTAAACCACTGCATCAAAAAGGGGTGACCTCTGATGTCAACAACTACCACCCAATCTCTCTTCTGACTGCCTTATCCAAAATGCTTGAAAAAGTAATGTATTGTGGAGTAGCTTGACACCTTTGTAAAAATAAAGTTTTCACAAAATGTCAGTTTGGTTTCCAGAAAGGTTTTTCAACGGAAAATGCTATATATACTTTCACTAATGAAATATTAAATGTTCCGAGTAACCGGAATTCACCCGTTGGGATTTTCTGTGATCTCTCAAACGCTAGACTTCGATCAGAAATCGGTAGCTAAGGTAGAATATTCAAAATTTCTAGGTGTATGCATTGATAAGGGGTTGAACTGGAAAAAACACACTGAAGATCTGCTGAAACGTTTGAGTTCAGCTACTTATGCTCTTAGGGTCATTGGAAATTTTGGCGATATACATCTCAGTAAATTAGCTTACCACGCCTATTTTCATTCTCTGCTTTTGTATGCCATCATATTCTGAGGTAACTCATCATTGATTAAAAAGTGTTCATTGCACAAAAGCGTTTCATCAGAATAATTGCTGGAGCTCATCCAGGATCATCCTGCAAACACTTATTTAAAGAGCTAGACATCTTCACTGTAGCCTCACAATATATATATATATATATTCACTTATGAAATTTGTTATTAACAATCCGAACGAATTCAAAAGTAATAACAGTGTACATGGCTACAACACTAGGAGAAAGGATGCTCTTCACTACTCAAGGTTAAATCTAACTTTGGCTCAGAAGGGGGTAAATTATGCTGCCACAAAAGTCTTTGGTAACTTACCTAATAGCATCAAAAGTCTGACAGACAGCCATATAGCATTTAAAAGGAAATTAAAAGAATTTCTTACTGGCAACTCCTTCTACACATTAGATGAATTTTTTGATACTGTAAGTGGGTAATTTTCCCAAATCCCACAAAAAAAATTAAAAATATTAAGTGTCATACACTCCTGGAAATGGAAAAAAGAACACATTGACACCGGTGTGTCAGACCCACCATACTTGCTCCGGACACTGCGAGAGGGCTGTACAAGCAATGATCACACGCACGGCACAGCGGACACACCAGGACCCGCGGTGTTGGCCGTCGAATGGCGCTAGCTGCGCAGCATTTGTGCACCGCCGCCGTCAGTGTCAGCCAGTTTGCCGTGGCATACGGAGCTCCATCGCAGTCTTTAACACTGGTAGCATGCCGCGACAGCGTGGACGTGAACCGTATGTGCAGTTGACGGACTTTGAGCGAGGGCGTATAGTGGGCATGCGGGAGGCCGGGTGGACGTACCGCCGAATTGCTCAACACGTGGGGCGTGAGGTCTCCACAGTACATCGATGTTGTCGCCAGTGGTCGGCGGAAGGTGCACGTGCCCGTCGACCTGGGACCGGACCGCAGCGACGCACGGATGCACGCCAAGACCGTAGGATCTTACGCAGTGCCGTAGCGGACCGCACCGCCACTTCCCAGCAAATTAGGGACACTGTTGCTCCTGGGGTATCGGCGAGGACCATTCGCAACCGTCTCCATGAAGCTGGGCTACGGTCCCGCACACCGTTAGGCCGTCTTCCGCTCACGCCCCAACATCGTGCAGCCCGCCTCCAGTGGTGTCGCGACAGGCGTGAATGGAGGGACGAATGGAGACGTGTCGTCTTCAGCGATGAGAGTCGCTTCTGCCTTGGTGCCAATGATGGTCGTATGCGTGTTTGGCGCCGTGCAGGTGAGCGCCACAATCAGGACTGCATACGACCGAGGCACACAGGGCCAACACCCGGCATCATGGTGTGGGGAGCGATCTCCTACACTGGCCGTACACCACTGGTGATCGTCGAGGGGACACTGAATAGTGCACGGTACATCCAAACCGTCATCGAACCCATCGTTCTACCATTCCTAGACCGGCAAGGGAACTTGCTGTTCCAACAGGACAATGCACGTCCGCATATATCCCGTGCCACCCAACGTGCTCTAGAAGGTGTAAGTCAACTACCCTGGCCAGCAAGATCTCCGGATCTGTCCCCCATTGAGCATGTTTGGGACTGGATGAAGCGTCGTCTCACGCGGTCTGCACGTCCAGCACGAACACTGGTCCAACTGAGGCGCCAGGAGGAAATGGCATGGCAAGCCGTTCCACAGGACTACATCCAGCATCTCTACGATCGTCTCCATGGGAGAATAGCAGCCTGCATTGCTGCGAAAGGTGGATATACACTGTACTAGTGCCGACATTGTGCATGCTCTGTTGCCTGTGTCTATGTGCCTGTGGTTCTGTCAGTGTGATCATGTAATGTATCTGACACCAGGAATGTGTCAATAAAGTTTCCCCTTCCTGGGACAATGAATTCACGGTGTTCTTATTTCAATTTCCAGGAGTGTATAATATTTTGTGTAATGTAATATCTCGTACAGACACCTTTTTTTATCCTGACACGTTCCACATCATTACGAAGTGTCGTATTCATGATCTATGGAACAAGTACTAATCTAATCTAATCCAACCTATCGCGACATCTCTGGAGGCGGGACGCATGACGTTGGGGCATGAGTGGAAGACTCCCCTACGGCACGCAAGATGGCAGTCCTGATTCACGGGGACTGTTACGATTAGTCCTCCCTTATGACCCGAAACAACAGTGTCCTAATTTGTCGCGTAGTCATATTGCGGTCCAATATGGCACTTCGTAAGATGCGACGATCTCGGTTTGGATTTTTGCGTCGCCACTGTCCAGACCGAGGCTGACGAGCATGTGCACCTTCTGTTGTACACTGGCGACTACATCAAAGCACTGTGGAGACCTCACCGCTCACAAGTTGCACAATTCCGTGGTACAACCAGCCAGCTTCCTACAGACCCACTATATGCCCTTTCTCAGACACCGTCAGTTGCACCAAGGGTTCACGCCCACGCTGTAGCGACTTGCTCACAATGTTGCAGACAAAAACGGAACTCCGTATGCCACGGCGAACTGTCTGCAACTGGCTTTGGAGATGAACAAGTGCTGCGAAACTTGCACCACTCCATGGCTGACAACGCGGTTTCTGGGCCACAGCGTTGTGCGTTTGATCATGGCATTATCTGTCCTTTACAAGTATGGCATGCTTCAGTCACTTGCGCCAAGATGATCTATTTTCATTTCCCAGTAGTGCATCGCATTTAATTAAAATTAGCATGCGTGTCTGCTATGTGCAATGATGCAATAATCAGCGAAAATTTGTTCAGATTGTATTACGCTTTAACAAGGCATTTAAAATAAAATCCTGTGTTTAAGATTTTCTTACTTATTTCACTTTTAGACTCAAGTGGGGCTAGAGCAGCCAGGGTATGATATAATGTAGCGTATGTTTATGTGAGGAGACAGGGGGGAGGGTGTCATATGCTTCTTTGAGCTAACAATTGGGGTGGGGGGGGGGGGGGTGCTGCACGAATGTCTATCAAGGTGGCACGTCTTTCTGTCACTCTGGCCTCTCCCCAACTTGTGCTGAACTTAGTTGATGTGCATACAGGTCGGGTCGCACCTCTCGCCTTCCTTTGCAGCTTTTTCTATCCAGTTACACGTTAATTTTATACTGTAGCTCCTTCCTGTTCATGGGAATGCAAATCGGTTGTACAAAATATTTTTATAATCTTTTCAACACATTTCATCGAAATTATTTTATGAAACAAACCAGGTACTATTTTTACTTAAAAATTACTTGAGGCGTTCAAAAATGATTGGCACTACAATTTTGGTGTGTTCACAGCAACCACAGTAGCAAACGAATACTGATTATAATACGTTTGTTACAGTTCTGGTAGCTTCCGTATTTCTGTAGCAAACCATTCTTTTGCAGTATCCCCACGCCTCTGGTGGATAACTGCGGTAATTTCGGCCTCACATGATCTCTTTATTACATGGACTTGGGCATAGCTGCTAAGAGCCAGATCCGGCGAATATGGAGAATGTGACAACACAGTATACCGTAGTTCAGACACTGTGGCAGTGGTCTGGTGATTCGCATGCGTTCGAGCAGTGTCGTGTTGGAGCAAAACGCCAAAGCCCCATCTTCCGTGGTGGCGTTGCTGAATGCAGAGGCGCAGTTGGTGCAATGACCTGCGGTACTGATCATAGTTGAGGGTCGCATTGGGCCGGAGCCAGTCCACCAGCATATCCTTCCTGATCGCAGAAGACAGTTCGCCATTTGTTTTTGCACGAATAGTCCCGCCTGTGACTTCTTGGGATGAGGGCTCCCAGAATGCTTCCACTCCATACACTGGCGTTTCTTGTCTGGAGTCTCGTGGAAGAACCATGACTCGTCGACGGTGACCAGACACTCACAGACCTCCAGTGGATCTGCACTGTACTGTTGCACCATCTGTTGGCATGTTTCCACACGCTTTTGTTTCTGTGCAGTGATGAGGGAGTTGGGCATCCATAGTGCACATATCTTCTTCATCTTCGAATCCTGATGGATGATGGAGTGAAGGGGATCCCCGTGATTGACTTGTTGTCCTGTTGTCTTCTCTGGTTCATCAAATGTGATTCGCTAGCTTTCAATTATCGAGTCATTGACACTCAGGTCACTGTTTGGTTTGTGTGCAGGTGCTGGACGCTCTCCGCATTGGCGTTTTACAGCACAGTCTTCGCCAACTCTAATACGCAACGAAACACGGATCTGTGACTTGCTGCTGCTTCGCCATATGTGGCTACTAACCTCTTGTGGATGTCTGAAGCAGTCACTCTTTCCCTCCATAGAAATCACTCTGTCTAGAGTTGTCCATGCTTGTCTGCTTCCTTACTGTCTTATCGATGTCCACCAGTGTACTCACGAGCAGAAACAAGTTCTGCTGCAATGGGCCACATTTGCGAAGCAGCAACACCATCTGGTGCCGTAGAGAACTATAGTCTATCATTACGCATAAATCGTCACACATTTCAAACTCCTACGTTGTTGGAGCTATAGGGGATTGCCAATTAACACTGAACGAAGTAAATACATTTCATCACTGAATTTAGTTAAATATTCATTTACAAAAGGATTTTTCAGGTCTACTACACGGGTTTTACATGCGACCCTGACACTGTGTCAGGCTTTGCACGTGAACTTGTACTGCTTTAAGCAGACTCCCATTACCGCATGATGTCCTGGCAAGTTACTTGGACTGACTGGCACATGGGGACTAGATTTTTTTTTTTTTTAGCACTGCGTCTTCAGGCCACGAGTGGCCAACCGGAACCATCCGACCGCCGTGTCATCCTCGGTGTGGATGCGGATGGGAGGGGCGTGGGATCAGCACACCGCTCTCCCGGTCGTAAGATGGTATTCTTGACCAAAGCCGCTACCATTCGGTCGAGTAGCTCCTCAATTGGCAACACGAGGCTGAGTGCACCCTGAAAAATGGCAACAGCTCATGACGGCATGGATGGTCACCCATCCAATTGCCGACCACGCCCGACAGCGCTTAACTTTGGTGATCTCACAGGAACCGGCGTATCCACTGCGGCAAGGCCGTTGTCCGGATTAGATTTTACCCGAGAAAAAAGCGAAATATATACAGGTATTTTTTCCGAGGAAACAAAATGAACTAAACCAGTTTCAAGTATTTCCTAGTGGACAATGCAAGAGCGTGTAACGACCCTATCAACCTCTTTCCTATTAGTAAAATATAGCGTTCTACGGTCGTCTTATGTTACGAGCTTTAGGACGCACGTGCAAAGCAGTGTGACCCTGCCACCACGATAACTTAAGAATCACAACTCAACCAACAATAAAAACACGTCGAACACTAATTTTTTATAACGTGCACGCTCTTACTACAATTAACATCTTTAGCATCTTTCTGAAAACTAACTAGGCAATCTTAACGTCATACGAGTCGTTTAGTCGACAAAGCAGGAGTTCTTTGAGAATCATAGTTATGCACTTCACTCCTTACCTTCACCAGTACGAGTTGTCATATATGATGTTTTCCGCTAAGCGTAGTGACAGCATACAACACTAGGCCAGAATCAATATTGACACATATTGTGGACAATATTTCTGAAAAATTATATACTAGATGCTAAAAACTGTTGAGACGTCTTTTTTTTTTTTTTACCCGAGTACTGTGGAGTCTGTAGGTAAAGTTATTGGCGCTTCCAGTTGCAACAAATAGCGGACACACCTCTGAGCTACGTTTTCAATGGTCGTGATATCTTCGCATGAGGCGACATGGGCCCTTTAGGCGACGTGAAGATGCACTACAACACACATCCATAACCTCACATCACATGATATTCTTAATTAGCAGTTAGAGCTGTCCAAAATGCAAGTATCCCTTGAAGTAACCACATAACGCGAACGTAACTCACTCCTTCAAACATACCTAGTCCTGGGTAACATTTCGTTCTTTTTGAAGAAGATATTCCCACTTTGACATCAATATCACTTAGTATCGCTGATGATCTCTATACCTGATAGGAAGCAACTGAAACAAGTCCTTCAATACAATCCTAATTTTCTCTCTCTTTTGTGATGACAAAAGTTCGGTTCATAAGTATGACTCTGAGACAGCAGCAATCGCTGCAAGGGTAGAGGCTTTCTCCTTCTTTCCCTCGGCTAAATTAAGAAATAAAGGAGTTCCACAACTCAAAAGTAGTATGGACGATTGGGTTATCCACCATTACGATACACGACCGATTACTGCGTAAATTACCCAGGGACATTTCTCCCTTCGCGTCTTACTCACCAGACTTATCTTCGTGTGACTTCTTCCTCTTTCCCAAGGTGAAATAAAATTTAACGGGAGGAGATTTGAAACGGTGGAGGAGACTGAAGTTACGTTTCAGAGGCTACTGAGCACACTTACGAAGAAGTACTTCCAGGACGCATTTAGAAAGTGACAGACACGCTGAGATCGGTATATTCACTCCCAAGGGGAGTGCTTTGAAGATGACAGTGCAGAATAAGATCAAAGTAAGACATAATAATTATAATTAATATATTTCGGGAAATGTGGAATACCACCTCGTAAAATAAAGAGGCACATGTGCTTAAACTTGAAATACGTTTTCCACTTAGAAACAAAGCTATTCTCTAAAATTCACACACACACACACACACACACACACACTCACACACACACACACACACACACACACACACACACATGCGCGCACACAAGTACAATAAAAAGATTATATCATCTTGTTACCGCATACAGCTATGCATAAAGCACAGTAGAGAACTAAAACCAGAAGAAGCTGTAGTTCTGCAGTAGATCCAAATCGTCTGTTGAAGTAGAAATAAATTAAAAAGTTTGAAGCGCATGGTACGTTCGTCAGCTAAAACATTTCGCAGGCCACCACTTAAAACTGCTTCTGCCTTTTCGTAAAGATATAAAAATAACAAATGCACTCTCAGAGAAAGCGGAAATGTAGAGGGTGCTTTGGCTGGTGTAGAAAGTTGAAATGCAAATAGTCGAGCAAGGCAGCGACACAAATCTGGCCTTTTTTTGATGAAAGCCTTTTTATTTCATGGCACACAGAAAGGTTAACAACAAAGCTGAGTTTTTACTTAAGCCGGTTTAATTTCGAATGAGCAGCTCTTGTACTATTCGTGCGTTTACTTCATGTTCACCTTTTACAGGTTGTTATTGAGAATCAGTTTGTGCTTGTTCAAATATGGCCATTACAGTTCTACGTGTTACGTTTTAATTTGCGTTTCCACTTTCTTTGACAGTCTTTAACTTTTCCTCTAAATTAGAACGCTGACATCATTATGCCGTTATCAGGCAAGGCACCGTTAACGCCCCAGTGGCTGAAAAGATACTCCGCGTGTTTTCATGGCAGAAAATAATGTTGCACAAATTGCTTCAGTCGATGATACGTGACGCTAACAGCCTATTAGTTGGAGAGAAACAATGTGTAAGAGTATTGCAAACGGGATATAATGAAAATGTCAACATCATTGAGAATTGTGGTTAGTAGGGCATCACTTAAGGGATGGACAACATGATCAGGACCGGCTGTGACAAAGACAAATCTTTGACATGTGAGAACAGCCTGCGTGAAAAAATAAAATACTGTTGTCATTCAGAAAGGAAACCTCCCAGACTCCATGAACAAAAATAAAATGTAGTTTTCAGTGTTGGTACATGTACAACAAGCGGTGAGATAATTTTAAAAATATTCAAGGTAACCAATCAAACTGTGACAGTTAGTCATACCACAGAATGGGTTTTTGTAGTCCTAAGTTACACGACGCTTGAGTTTGACCCGATGTGTTGCAGCTGACTAAAATTTTCGCCTCTGCCAGGCGTCTGACGAAACAAGATTTTATTTACGAGATAGAAAATACGAAAATCGGCGGTCTCAAGATCTGTACTATGACGTGGATAGCCGCACGCCTTCCATAGTAACGTCTGAAGGACAATGTTTTCTGCTCTGAACTGCAGAGGCTAGCATTTTGTGCATTAGTCGAACACTGGCGCCATCTGATTTTATTGCACTGGTTATCAGTGTGAGAGGCAGCGCATTGGTTAGCACACGAGACTTGCATTCAGGAAGACGACGGTTGAAATCCCCGTCAAGACGTTCTGTTAAGGATTTTCTTAGATTTTCCTCAGTTCTTTAAAGCAAGTGCCAGTATGTTTCAATCGAAAGGGACGTTTCTTTAATCCGAGCTTTTGCTCCGTCTCTAAGAACCGCGTCGTCGATGGAACGTTAAAGCCTAGTCTTCCTTCTTTTCTTCGCGCCTGTTGTTGAATATGGCCGCTGTCATATATACCGCATTCAATGGCCATTCAGCGCTGTGATTAGAAATCGACATTTCTCTACAGTGCAATGACGTATCTTTAGCACATTCAATAGCACCAAAACTGGCTGGCGCAAGTAGCGGCTTTAGGCACAATACAAACGTAAGTGAAATGTAACATATAAGTTTTTCAGTCTATATGAAAAGAAAACGTTACTTGAAGTATTACATGAAACTTGCCTGCCAATATTCTAAAAATATACCAAAAAGACAAAAAACTTTGTACAAAATGTATGTTATCGCTATCGAACACTGCACCGCATAACCGAATAGAGCACAATCGGAACTGGATGTGGAAAGGCTGACAGAATCACCTCCAAGTTAGCTACATTTCTTTTCCTTTCCCTAAGAGGTAGATCTCTCTGACTGGGCTGTGTATTACAGGGTGGGCATAATTAAACTTCGGGAACATGAGAGGGTCCCCACGAAAAATGAATGACTGTAGGACAATGAAACTTCGTGGAATTATTTGTAAGGGCATTCGGAAGAGGAATAACGAATAAACCAATGAAAGAAAAACATTTTAATTTCCACACGAGACGGTAACAATGGTTAATTGCGTAATATGTTTACGTTCCAGATAACAAAAGTTGCTCGGTGTGACACCTACACACTTCCACGACAGGCTGAAATAGCATTAGTGACAGCGTTGCATAACTGTTCGCAGCTTTTTTTTCTAACGGTGAGACAGCTTGTACACTGCTTGAAGATCGCACGCTGCATCTAGAATTCTCAGCCATGGCAACAGTGGCTTCGTCCACGACAGGCTGAAACAGCATTAGTGACAGCGTTGCATAACTGTTCGCAGCTTTTTTTCTAACGGTGAGACAGCTTGTACACTGCTTGAAGATCGCACGCTCAGCCATGGCAACAGTGGCTTCGTCAACATTTTGTGGTAGTCGAGCTTTACTAGGAGCAATTCGAATCGCCTTCTTCAACCTCCGTGCGGAAAAAGGACCTCTCCGTATTCGTTTAACCCGCCGATACTCGCGAAGTGTAGCAGCTGTTGTTTTGATAACACAGCCCTGCTCACCATGTCCAGACCCACGTTGCCTGTCTGCTACTGAATGCACTCTGAGCCTATTTCGCCGTAACAATACAGGTGCCTAAAGGCAAGCCGTCACACTAACACTACTAACAATGCAAATTCGGCAGCGCACAATCTGAACATCATTCCTATAATGTTGAGTACCCATATAGTGAATGGTGGATCCAAACAGATCGTAACCTAGAAATTCATTGGCATCAACTTCGCTTTTAGTGTAACGGCGCTGACATTAGCGAAAAATAAAAATTATATTAATATAGCAACAATTAACTCATTTAGCAACAATGGGCAGGACCGAGTACCATAGTTCCAATATTTGAACATTTAATGGCTGTTGTCATGAATCCAAACTAAATCATCGCTGTCTGAAGCTAGAATATTTGACAAGCAACGGAAATTCCATGTATTTCGTGTTCACTCCCAACCTCTGCTTAAATTCCGAATAAATATCACCAAAAGTAGCGGCCGAAGATTTTCGGTATAGAGAGTCAATCTCATTCTGCCAGCAGTGTTGTTAAAGAGGGCGGACGATCGAAGGGGTTTCAGGGCAGCCTCTTGCCCTCAGGGATGAAAACGGTCACTAAATTCGGAAGAGTCATGCAGAAGGCAATGGAAAACAAGCACTGCAGATCCACACGATATGCGCACTGTAACTGAAAAGTGTCATAAAGGTTTGTATATTGTCAAAAAAATTCTGTGTCATTGCCTCATTCAGGTATTCGGGAGTGCACTGCCAGGAAGGAGATGCACATGAGACAAAACCTAAATAACAAATGAATAAAACTCTAATGTTGGTAAGGAAGATAGAAATTGTGAAAAGAAAAGTTCAAAGCCTTATACTGATACGATAATGGTCAATTAAGTGAAGTGGAAGGTAGATACGTATTTTCAGTCAAATAAATTTCAATAGCAGCAGAAAATGATGTAACTGGAGTAAGACCAATTTTGAACAGGGCGATGGTGCAGAGAGTGAGTTAGTGTGCAGCTCAGTGATACAAATATTCTCTTAAGAATTGACAGCAACCTAATACCAAACAGTTATAGTTCAACAATAAGAAGACGAAAAATAGAGATAATTTATGAGGGCCGGCCGGTGTGGCCGAACGGTTCTAGGCGCTTCAGTCTGGAACCGCGTGACCACTACGGTCGCAGGTTCGAATCCTGCCTCGGGCATGGATGTGTGTGATAGGTTTAAGTAGTTCTAAGTTCTAGGGGACTGATGACCTCAGATGTTAAGTCCCATAGTGCTCAGAGCCATTTGAACCATTTGAATCTATGAGGACACTGAAAGGGTAAGTCAGCACGTAAAGGGAGAGGAAAATCAAATAATCATTTAGCATTGGAAAACAGTGTTAAGGAAAAGGATATAAAACAATAAATGAATAGAAAATGAGCTCTGAGGCAGGAATCTGAAAGGGTGAAGGGTGTTTGAGATCTGCTATAAATTTTAGCTATTAATAAAAAACACAGTAAGCATCGGAAGAAGAGAGGGTATAACTGGAAAAGCTCTGGACACACCATAAGACACAGAAAAGGACGGAAAACGATGTTACAGTAGAATACGGGCTCTGTGGTAGTAATGAGAAAGGAGGAAGGCTCTTTGAGATTTGCAATAAATTTCAGCTATTTATAACAAATACATTGATTAAGTATCTCAAGACAAGGGAATATAATTGGAAAACACCTGAACACACGGCAAGATGCCAGTTGTAATTAAGGCAGAAGTTCAAAAATCAGATACTCGGAATTCTGATTAAAACCAACGTGCTTCCCAAAGCAATATGTGTTGCATTACTTAATGGACGCCCTTTGTACAAAAATCCTCAGGTGAAGAAAGGAATACATCAATGTGAGTTAGAAATGAATTCAGGAGCAAGTGCAGGAAAGCTGAAGCAAAATGGCTGCAGGGAAAATGTGAAGAAATCGAAATTGCCGTCAGAAAGTCTGGTCCTCCCATACAGAAAAAAATCAAAACATTTGTCGGTAAAATTAAAAACAAAGGGCTCGCTTTTAAAAGCAGAGGAGAGGGCGGATTGGTAGAAAGAGTATACTGAAGGCCTGTGGCAGAGGGGAGGAAGTCTGCTAGCGAGACAGGAGAAGAAATGAGAGTCGATTTGGAAGAGATGGAAGATACAGTACCAGATCCATAGTTCAACAGAACTTTGAAATACTAGCGGTCAAATAAGGCAAAAGACAAAGCTAACATTGCTTCGGCATTTCTAAGATCATTAGGAGAAGTGAAAACCAGACGATTGTTTAAGTTAGTAATTCGAATTTATGCAACTGGAGAAATACCACCATACTCGGAAAAATTTCATCCACACAATAATGAAGATAGCAAGGGCCGGTAAAACGAGAATGATCGCACAATCGGCTTTTCAGCACGTCCATCCAAGTTGCCGACAAGGACGGTATAAAGAATGCAAAATAAAATTGAGCATGTGTTAGATGACGATCAGTTTGGCTTTAGGAAAGGTGAAGATACCAGAAAGGTATATCTGACACTGCTCTTGATGATGGGAGAAAGACTTAAGAAATATATGAAGGCACCTTCATAGTATTCGTCGAACTATAAAAAGCGTTCGATGGCGTTAAGTGGTGTAATTTGTTCAAAAGACTCAGAAAAATAGGTGTAGCTATAGCGGAAGATGAGTAACATGTAATACCTACAAGAACTAAGAGGGAAAAATAAGAATGGAAACCAAGGATAAAGTACTCGAATTAAAAAGAGTGTAAGAGAGGAATGAGGTCTCTCTTCCAGAGAGTTCAATCTGTATGTCTATGAAGCAGTGACGAAAAGCAGCATTAAAATTAAGACTGGAACGACATATTTTGCATTTTCCCACACAATAATGACGTAGGGAAATTTTTTTTAAGGAAACTCTAACTGAAAGAGAAAGTACTGATTGAACAAAAGCGAGCATTAAGGATGTAGGATGTCATGTAGATACATCTCCAAGGTGCTAGGCATTTCAGTTGCGCCGTCGCTAAATAGGAGCCGTGCGCGACTCGTGTTCGTGCCGTTTATTTCTTGACGTCTTGTCTTTGCGGTACCGCCGTCCCGTTACTTATTCCATTTACTGGCGTCAGTAAGTTGCTGGACTGCCTGCCCGTGAATGGCAGCAGCAACGCTATCGATAAGACCATTGTCGTACTATCTTTTGAGCGACCGCTAGTATTTCCGGGTCGTGGTATGCGGTGAGTTCAGTCGGGATGGAGCTCCAGTGAGGTCTGCACAGCCAGTACTAGCCAGACAGCTTGCGACACACATGCACTGTCCGACGGAAGGAGACTTGAGCAGGGACGACCGTTGGTTGGTCGTTCGGTCGTTCCTCTCATCGGGCGACGTATTTTTGGTCTTCCGACCGCTTCTGGGCCCCTTCAATTGGTCATCTTGCGGGACGTGGGTCGGTTCCTTCCTTGTGCAGAGATGTTGGGTGGCCAATGGACAAGTGTTCCCTCTGCATGGTTGGGTCTGAGCCAGTGTCTCAGGGTCGTCTTGTGTCCGAGTTGCGAACGGACATCAAGGGAGTCGGGACGGAGCAGCAGTGAGGTCCGGACAGCCAAGACTCGCCCGATCGTTGCCGACATACATGACTTGAGGGTGGACGACCTTTGTTGGTCGTTCGGTCGGTCGTCTAATCGGACGACGTGTATTTGGTCGCCGACCGCTTCTGGGTTCTCTGTGTGTGTCGACTTGTGATTTGTCCTTGTTGTTCCACAGTGACTGGTTTTAGTATTGTTCGAGTTGTTTGTTGAAGTATTTCGAGGAACAGTGTGTAGCTTGTGCAGTTTTGACTGAGCCATTATTTTAACGCTGTCTGCGTGCTGGATGGAGTGAGTTCTGGGTTCTCGGTGTGTGTCGACTTGTGATTCGTCCTTGTTGTTCCACAGTGACTGTTTTTAGTATTGTTCGAGTTGTTTGTGGAAGTGTTTCGCGGAACCGTGTGTAGCTTGTGTAGTTTTGACTGAGCAATTATTTTAATGCTGTCTGCGTGCTGGATGGAGTGAGTCGGTTGGGATAGAGCAGCAAGCAAGTCTCCGTGGCGCGAGGCCAGGCTGGGGCCGCTGGCAGTGTGCACGTGCTGTCGGATCGTGAGCCGCTGGCTGCGAGAGCGACAAGTTCGTTGCCCACCAAACCTGGATCCTGAAGTTGAGTGATCAGTTAACCTGTTATGAAGCCTCAACTGTTGTGACATCTCTTCGTTCATTTGCGGGCTGTTGTCCCCTTGGCCGTTCGGGCTAGCAGCATCGTATGATGTGTTGGAATCGGCGAAATCTTGCAGCCGTCTTCCTATGTTGCGATTACTTATTAAATTGACTGTTACTTACCGGTGAAGTGCACCAGCGGTATTTTCTGCCCTCTGGCCGTTGACGCTCCAGTTACCTGCCCTGGTCGTTAGCGTACTTTGTAGGCAGTATGCCTTCTCCTCGTCGTGTTGTTGCTGTCCAGCACAGCGTGTAGTTCGACAGTCTTTTAAGTTGTTTGGTTCCTATTTCCTTAGAGTGGTTATTGTTGCCCTGGCTGTCTTTAGACGCCAATTTCTGGATGCTTAGTTCTGTTCGCATTCTCGTCCTCGGCCGATATTCTCCATCGTTGTCGCCGTTGGTCGGAACTGGTTAAATTGTTGGTCGATCCTTGGGCTGTCCCTAGTTTAGGTTGCCATCCGATTACCTAACTCCTGGCTGCCTGTCTCATCTCACCTTACATTTGAGCTTCCTTCCCAGCCGGACCCTTGGAACACTTCTGAGCACCACTTGTTCTGCTTGTCTTAAACTGTGATTTTCATTTTAGTTGAAGTGTTGTGCGAGGCCTTTGGCCATGTATTAACTCAGTTTTTTTTTTTTTAAATTTTACATAAAGACCTTCAGCCGTGTTCAATTAAAACTTTGAGCATTGAATGTGTTATGAAAAAAAATTATTCTTAGAAATTGTTCTATCTGAATTTGTTTGTAATCCACGCCCTAAGCCGTTAGTTGTTCCATGTGTTATGTGTGGACTTCAGCCGAGGATTTTCGTGAACCCCTTAATAAGGCCTTCAACCGTGTGTATTCTCTAAACGTCTAAAGGAAATTTTCTATACAAGAAGTGAGGGGTTTATTCAAAATTATTTATTTGCTTTGTTGTTCAGGCCTTCAGCCTTGTTTCAAATTTGTTTGTGGCCTTCAGCCGTGCAATAAGTTAATCAGGTTTCGGCCGTTCTGTTGTTAAGTTGAAAAAGAACTTTTCTTGCTTCAAAAAATTATTTATTAATGTGCCTTAATTATAGTTGTCCTACATACGGTTTAGTGTAGGCCTTCAGCCGTTAATTGTTTACATTGCATTTTTAAATTTTTACCTTCTATTTTTAATTGCTTTTGATCTCTAAGCCAAGCCTTCAGCCGTTCTTGTGTTTGCTGTGTGGTTTTGGGCCTTCAGCCCAGAAAGCATCTCAAGTTTTCTTTAACTAGGCCTTCAGCCGTATTGTTTAGTTGTGATCTTTTAAGCCAATGTGTAAATAAGTGGTTCTTACAAAAATAAAGTTGTGTGTTTGATTGTGCAACTCACAGTAACTGTTTACGGCGGCCCCAATATATTGAGATGTGACTGGTAGGTAGTCAGAGGGCGCACAGGATAAGGTTAAGGTTGTGGAGGGGGTCGCCGTAAACAGTTACTGTGAGTTGCACAATCAAACACACAACTTTATTTTATTAAAAGTTTGAGCATTGATTGTTTCAGGGAAAAAAAATTATTCTTAGATGTATATTCACTACTGAAATTTGTCATACATAATTCATCACAATTAAAGAAGAACAGTATTCCCATACCTACAACACTAGAGGGAAAAATAAGCTTTGTTACCCATTATTAACGCTGTTAGTGGTTCAGAAAGCACTTCAAATGCAGCAACAAGAATTTCTGATCATTATCCCAAGTACAATAAAAACTTGGCGTACTGTGTCACAAGTAAATGCTTCTGAAGTGCGTCGCTACGAGAAACTGACCTACGTTTTCTTCACTAAATAAAGTTCATAAGCAAAAAAGGAAGGGAACAATGGAACGAAACAGAAATAAGGAGAGCTTCTATTTTGTTACAGCGTGGACAGTAATTTTGTGACTTCTACTTTTACCACATATCACATTTACAAAACGTGTCCGAGAAAAGAGCCTAATGGAGCGATGTGCAGCACTGCGACCTGCTGGCGAGGGCAGGATTCGCAAGCCCAACAAATGCAAGTGCGGAGACGTACGTCATCTTGTGACGTCACTTGTTCAACATTTGGTTTCCACATTTTGGGTGTTTTCCTACGTTCGCGACCCATAAGTCGCTTCAGGGGTTTTTAAACATTAGTAAGAACCATCCTCTACAATACCGACAACAATTCAAAACCTTTTCAAACGATGTAACTAATGAAAAAACGGGACAAGTGTGAGTAGAAATCGCGGTCTCAGCTTTCCGTACGAACTTAATTATTAGATGGCTGACATATTGACATATAGCTTTTGATGAGTGAATTTGCGAGTGTCAAATATGCGACATAATTGCCCTTATCTTTTGACTGCATTGACTAAGGTGCGTTTTTTTTTTTCACGGCGCCAAACGACCGTAGAGCTTGGCATAAATTTCAGCTTCATACTCTCTACCCGTTACTGAGAAGAGATCTTATCAAACGGACTGATAGACGGACCGCAAAGTCATCCTATAAGTGTTCCGTTTTTACCGACTACGATACGGAAAGAAACTTGATTCTTTAAAATTAAGTTGAAAAGGGTATTCGTCGACATCTACATCTAGATGACTATTCAGCAATTCACTTGGCACGGGATCCATCGAACTACCTTCGGACTATTTCTCTACCGTTCCTCTCTCGATTGATTTATTTCATTACGATGGTCATTTACCCGTATATAGTTGGGCGCCAACAAAATAAAGAGAAACTTGGATATTGAAATTTTGTGAGAATATATCGCAGCAACGAAAAGTATACTTGTTTTAATGACGTGCACCCAAACTCACGTATCATGTCTGTGCCGCTCTTCTACCTTATTTTCTGATAATACAAAACGAGCTGCCCTTCTCTTAAGTTTTTCGATGTTCTCCGTCAATCTTGTTTGGTAAGAATCGCATATCGGACAGCTACACCGCAAAAGAGGACGGACAAGCGTAGTGTTGGCAGTCGTTTTCTGCAGAGCTGTTGCACATTCTAAGTCTTCTGCAAAAAAAAAAAAAAAAAAAAAAAACTGTCTTTCGTTCATCCTCCCCACAACTTTATCTATATGATCGTTCCAGTTTAAGATGTTCGCAGTTGTCATCCCTAGGTATTTAGTTAAATTGACAGCCTATGGATTTGTGTGATTTATCGTGTGACCGGAATTTAACGAACTCCTTTTAGGACTGATGTGGATGACTTCACACTTCTCATTATTTAGAGTCAACTACTATTTCTCGCAACTTACCGACATCTTGTGTAAATAGTTTTGCAACTGGTTTTGACCTTATGAAGATTTTACTTGACGATAAATGACAGAATCATCTGCGATCAATGTAAGAGAGCTGCTCATATTGTGTCCTAAATAGTTTATAATAGATTAGTAAGAACAGATGACTTATAACACTTAATTGAAGAACTCTAGATATCAGTTCTGTTTTACCCGCCAGTTACTTCAACTGTGAACTTTCAGACGGGACATGACGGATTCAATCGCATAACTGAGATGATAGTCCATAGGCAGGCAATTTGATTAGAAATCGCCTATGAGGAACGGTGTCAAAAGCCTTCTGGAAATCTAGAAATACAGGATCGATTTGAGATCCTCTGTTCGATAGCTCTCATTTCTTAGTGTGATGAAAGAGCTAGTTGTTTCATAAGATCGATATTTTCTGAATCCGAGCTGTGTGTCGATAGATCGTTTTCCTAGAGATAATTCATAATGTTCGAACACTGCATATATACCAACGTCATTAAAAGAATATACTGGTATATTATTGTAAACAGGATACTTGTAGTACGTGCGTATTACGACGACAAGAGCAGCTTTTGAGTAAGTAGTCTAGGAATATACAACGGCCCCCTTAGTTTTCTTCCCTGCAAAACGCGAAGACGAGGTTAGAATAAAAAAGCAGTAACAGCGGGAATAGACGTGTTCAAGCAATTAATCTTGCTCCGCTGTAGTGTGTATGGAACGGGAAGAAGACCTAATAAAAGGAAATATTCTCTGCAATGCTTTTCACAGTGGTTTTCAGGCTATTGGTGTACATGTAGAGTTTAACTGTGAAGTACCTATACAATGAACACACAAATGAGAAACGATAGACAGCCTAGGTAAGACGTAAATAAAGAAGAGCAGACAGAGTAAATAATTTATACTTGGTCATTATTATAAAGGCTGTTCACAGAGTGAGCTGTCTTATTGGAGTTCAGAACGATTGCTGTATGCTTAAGCCGTCACTTCGAATTTCTTGAGGTCGGGAATAAAAAACAAAATTATGTGACAGGCAGTATTTTCACATTCCCTCAAGACAGAGTATAACTGTCTCCCATATAAATGAGTTAGTCCGTTATACGCAAGTTACGTCTAGCGGTACTACATTTCAGAAGTTACGCCAGTGCGCAGGCGAAAGCTACGTTTTCGGTGGTGGTACTGGTACTCCCTTGTGCCAACAATCTTAATTTTTAAACAGGTCCGCAACGAAGAACTTTCACGGAATTCTTAACGACTTAGCAAGAGATTGCCCGAAAGAGCTTGACCTTTTAAACAAAATACCGTCGAATTAAGTGTGGAAATAATTAATGAAGCTTTTCACTTCTAAGCCGATGTTGTTCTAGGCAGGTCTGTCTTATTAACCGAATTTTGTGTGTAGATACACGAATATTACGGAGGTGGATTTATGCTACATTGCAACGACAACATTTACGGAAATAGAATCCGGTTTCTTAATATCAGTGCCAGAAGACATTTACTGTTTGAGAAATGAAATAGTCAATTTTCCTTGAAACTGTATTTCAAAAGATCACACTATGTAACAAAAAAAACCTATTTGCTTGTTTAAATGAATTTTATGTTTGGTTTAAATGAATCAGGTCACAACTAAACTTCACTGAAAAAAATGGTTCAAATGGCTCTGAGCACTATGGGACTCAACTGCTGTGGTCATAAGTCCCCTAGAACTTAGAACTACTTAAACCTAACTAACCTAAGGACAGCACACAACACCCAGCCATCACGAGGCAGAGAAAATCCCTGACCCCGCCGGGAATCGAACCCGGGAACCCGGGCGTGGGAAGCGAGAACGCTACCGCACGACCACGAGATGCGGGCAAACTTCACTGAATAATCCTAGTTTTATATAATCATTTCTTTGCTTTTTATTCAAAGTTATATGAAATTAAGTCGTTAAAACTATAGTAGGTAAAAAGGCTTTATGTATGACATTAACAAATGGTTCAAATGGCTCTGAGCACTATGGGACTTAACATCTATGGTCATCAGTCCCCTAGAACTTAGAACTACTTAAACCTAAGTAACCTAAGGACATCACACAACACTCAGTCATCACGAGGCAGAGAAAATGCCTGACCCCGCCGGGAATTGAACCCGGGAACCCGGGCGTGGGAAGCGAGAACGCTACCGCACGACCACGAGCTGCGGACAGATGAACAAACAGTTCAACAGTATTTTATATGTTTTAAATTCACGTTATTGATGAATAATAGTGTCGCCTCGTTGTTATCAGCATCATCCATACAGATTTTGTTATGTGTGTGGCGTCTTCCTCGGATCAAAGGCAGGTAAAGCATAGAATAATGGATGCTAACAACTTGTGCTCAGCATACAGGTCTAACTTTGGCATCCCTATGGGAGAGCATGAGAAGAACTGGGCACAATATGTTGTGAGTGGATGTTGCAGATTCACTCTCGAGGCCCGATATAGAGAAGAAAATAAAAAAATGAAATTTGGTGTAACTACAATTTGGCGAGAACCAACACATCACCCCTCAAATTGTTATTTCTGTGTTCCTGACTTGTCTCTTCATAAGAGGGTAAGAAAACCAATGTTTTTGCGTATCCAGGCTTGCCAGAATCTCTTAGACCCATTCCACACGGTAAGCAGCTTCCTATTCCTCCTCCTCCAGTAATGAAGGAATGTGAAGATAGCAGTAGTAAAGTGAATACCGAAATCGAACACGAAGAAGAATTCTTAGAGAATGAAGATGGTACACCTCACCACCCCACACAAAATAAGTTAAATGACTTGATCAAGAATCTAGGACTTAAGGAATCCAATGCGGAAATTCTAACATCGAGACTAAAGCAGTGGAACCTAATGGGAAAGAGTTGTAAGACATCCAACCAGAGGAAACACCATGAAACTTTCTCACAATACTTCACTCTGACAAACTGTGCTATTGCCACAATGTGCTGGGCGTTTTCAGAGAAATAGGGTATTAACTATTATCCAAAGGACAGGCGACTCTTCGTTGATAGCTCCTGCAAGAATCTGAAAGCTGTTCTCCTCCATAATAGAAACAAGTATCCCCCAATTCCAATCGCTCATTCGACTCACCTATAGGAAGATTACTCATTTCTCAGAATCTCCTTCAGATGGTAAAATATGCTGAACATCAGTGGAATGCAATCGGTGATGTCAAAATGATTGCATTTTTGATGGGATTACGAGGAGGAAACACAAAGAATCCATGCTTTCTCTGTCTTTGTGATAGAAGGGATACGGGCAGACTTTTTTGAGACTGTTGAGCAGCAATTGCTGACAGAGTTTGTGGTTGGTCAGAAAAACATGAAGTGGGAACCCGTTGTCAAGCAGGAAAACATTCTAATGCCTGCCCTCCATATTAAGCTTGAATTCATCAAGCAATTGTCCGCCCCCGGTAGCTGAGTGGGCGCGGGATTAGCCAAGCGGTCTAGTGAGCTGCAGTCACGGACTGTGTTGCTGGTCCCGGCGGAGGTTCGAGTCCTCCCTCGGGCATGGGTGTGTGTCTTTGTTATTAGGATAATTTAGGTTAAGTAGTGTGTAAGCTTAGGGACTGATGACCTGAGCAGATAAGTCCCACAAGATTCGCCGGCACGGTACCTCAGCGTGTTCGGTCAGAGGGTTAGCAGCCCTCTGTAATATAAAAAAATAAAAACTGAGTAAATGGATAAACGACCAACTGAAACGGGTGTCTTGCGACGTCCGCCCCGAGCAGGTGCAACGAAAACGAACAAAAAAATGAGATTAAATAAAAAAAAGTGGTCAGCACGACAGAATGTCAGTCAAAGGGCCCGGGTTCGACTCCCGGCTCGGTCGGAGATTTTCTCCGCTCAGGGACTGGGCGTTGTGTTGTCCCAATCATCATCATTTCACCCCCATCGACGCGCAAGTCGCCGAAGTGGCGTCAAATCGAAAGACTTGCATCCGGCGAACGGTCTACCCGACGCGATGCCCTAGTCACACAACATTTACATTATCAAGCAATTTTAAAGGCATTAGATACAACATCAGAATCACCGAAGTACCTCCGGGATGTGTTCCCCAAACTATCAGAGGCTACGATACAGGGTATAATTTTTGTGGGCCACCAACTGAAAAAATTATTTCATGTTGACACATTCATCAGGAAGTTTCTGCTCGCATCTAGATGTTTTCAAGTCTCATATGGGTGCATACTTGGAGGAACGGGGCGGACTCCATCAGGACTTTCAGTTGTTTGACAGAAGGTACCAGGGACAGTAAATACGAGGTGTGGCTAGAAAAAAACCGGACTAGTACTGGTGAAACAATAAAACGAATGCAATAAGGCTGAAAGTCGCGTGGCCTGTCACGTGACTCTCGCTCCGCCTACTGCTCGAGTTTCATCTGCCTCCTGCACTCAGTCTGCCCGTGGCGTCTGTTTTAAGTAGTTGACGTTTTGTCTGTGCGTCGGAAAATGTTGAGTGTACAGAAAGAACAGCGTGTTAACATCAAATTTTGTTTCAAACTAGGAAAATCTGCAAGTGAAACGTTTGTAATGTTACAACAAGTGTACGGCGATGATTGTTTATCGCGAACACAAGTGTTTGAGTGGTTTAAACGATTTAGAGATGGCCGCGAAGACACCAGTGATGACACTCGCACTGGCAGACCATTGTCAGCAAAAACTGATGCAAACATTGAAAAAATCGGTAAACTTGTTCGACACTTTTCTTGTCAACTCCTGTTAACTCAGACACTGCTCTGATTGTTAAACGGCGATCTTGTCGAACAAGTTTACCGATTTTTTCAATGTTTGCATCAGTTTTTGCTGACAATGGTCTGCCAGTGCGAGTGTCATCACTGGTGTCTTCGCGGCCATCTTTAAATCGTTTAAATCACTCAAACACTTGTGTTCGCGATAAACAATCATCGCCGTACACTTGTTGTAACATTACAAACGTTTCACTTGCAGATTTTCCTAGTTTGAAACAAAATTTGATGTTAACACGCTGTTCTTTCTGTACACTCAACATTTTCCGACGCACAGACAAAACGTCAACTACTTAAAACAGACGCCACGGGCAGACTGAGTGCAGGAGGCAGATGAAACTCGAGCAGTAGGCGGAGCGAGAGTCACGTGACAGGCCACGCGACTTTCAGCCTTATTGCATTCGTTTTATTGTTTCACCAGTACTAGTCCGGTTTTTTTCTAGCCACACCTCGTATAAGGGATAAAAGAGTTAAAGTATATACAAATGTTTACATGTCATGTTACAGTGTCCTTAAAAATGTGTAGCCTCCCAACATTTCCTCTTGCGAGCTAGATCTCTCTCTCTCTCTCTCTCTCTCTCTCTCTCTCTGGGATGAGGCAGTACAGTGATTTTTTTTTAATCACCCGTCGACATGGATGAATATGCAGGTGCGTTATCGTGAAGCAAGAGGCATGATTTGTCCCGACACATTTCTGATAGTTTCCTCACGACATCTTCTCTCAGGCGTCGCAGCACGATTAACAGTTTGTCCTTCATGATGAAAACTGTCAGCATGGCTTTGACATTTGACCTGACCTAACGAGTTTTGTTGGTCTTGGAGAATCTTTCCTGACCCATTGTGAAGACTGAAGCTTGGTCACAATATCATAACCGTAGATGCATGTCTCGTCACCAGTACCGAGCCTTTCAAGAAATACGTCGTTCTCATTTGAGCGATTCAAAAGCTCTTCACAGATAGCTAGGCGAAGGTCTTTCCGATGTGTACCAGTATTTCGTGACATGGTTCAACTGAAATGTTGCATTCTTCTGCAATCTTTCGGACAGTCAATCCGCGACTGGCAAGCACAATATCGTTGACGTTCTTGACGTGAGCGTCGTTGGTAGACGGCGAAGAGCGTCTTGAACGGTGGTCATCTGTAACTTCCGTCCGGACATTGTTAAACAGTGTGAACCATTCGTAACACCGAGTACGCCTTAAATATTCATCAACGAAGGCTTCCTACACCATTTGGTGAGTCTCTGTAAAGGTTTTCTTGAGTCTCGCGCAGAATTAATGCAGATGCGTTGCTCTTCTTCCTCTGCTATCTCGAAATTCGCATACTGAGCGACACAACGTTCTACTCAATACAGCACTCAACAATAACTAACGTGAGAGACATACAACAATGAAACTTTCAGCAGTTACACATTAAACACAGGGATACGCAGAGATGCTAACCGCATTTCGCTCTAACACACCATTGGCTGAAAATTACAAATGTACCGGAATTTTTTGAACAGATCTCGTACAAATTATGTATGCGTAGTGTTTTGAAATACACTGCATCAGAAACAAGAACAAATTTAACTTAAGCAAACTCTTCTTACATGGTGTTATCAGACGTTAATTGATGCTCGCATTAACAATGTAAGTGAAATTTCGTTCTTGACAACGCCAGTAATTTCCCTTAATGCTGATTTCTGTCTTAATTATCGGTGGGACACAAGCCACAGCGTTACAATTGCTAAAGTTTCTGCGACGAAAATTTATGAACAAGGCTCTCCATATCCACTACTTAATTTCGTGTACTGTTTCATATTACGAAGAGCAGCAAGGTAGGAACAGTGCGACATGCGCGCGCCCACACAGTCCTCTCGGGAACTACATCCGACCGTTGGTCGACCAGTGGCGCCACAAGGTTTGCTCGCGAGAACTACGTCAACGTTATTACCCCCCACGAATTACCGGGCGCTGCCATTACGTCAGTAACAGAATCAAATTACCCAGTTTTTTAATGAATTCAGGTAATTGATACACTTAACAGCATCTTCTTAGTTTATTCTGTACAGATTGAAGAATGAAGAACTTAAAGATGATGGATAGCTAATAAGATTGTTTGACAAATTGACAATGAGTGTTGTCAGTAGTCTCTGGCGTCAGATGATTGTGACATACCGGTACCGCGGAAATACTTCTCATCAGTAATTACTTAAAAGCTTAAAGCCACGAAAATACATTATTTAAATTCCAAATTTTGTGTTTATTTATTTATTGAAGATCAGTTAGCACGCTGTGACAGTGAAAGGGATTCTGTGATACATACGGATGGAAACAGCTCTCCTGCACAAAAACGCTTTGGAAAAATCAAACAGTATTCTGATTAGTGGCAAGTCGGACAGTGTTTGGATGGAGCAAACAGCCGCCAAAGTGGGGCCAACGAGGCCGAATATAGCAAGAAATCTTAAAAATAGTTACTGTTATCTAAACGGAAGACTGCTACAATCAGACAGCGATGAAGACTATGTTACCAGTTTCGAAACTGCGCTATCGGCTGCTGCTCATGCCCGGCGTGACGTTGCTCAAGTCGGCGTCGGAACTGAATAGTTCAGGCTTATACCAACTTTGCCGACACAAAACAAGTGTTTATGTGTGATTTGAGGTAAGGTATAGTGTCTTCATCATATCAGCAAAGATAAACATGAGATGGGAAACGGAATAAAGTGTTTTGCTTGTTTCACATCATGTGGAATTTCGATGATGTTGTCTACAAAAACATGCGCCGGCGTATTGCTGCAATTAAGGCCGTCCTAAGCGATCCGAACGTGGATGTGTTGACCTCTAACCAACTCAAATCGGGACTCATCTGACCAGGCCACGGTTTCCGGTCGTCTAGGGCACTAGCAAATACACTAGCATCGGTTGTCTACTGTCATAGCCCATTAACGCCAAATAACGGATACATTCGTCGTACGTTCCAAAAAAAAAATGTATGTGAAATCTTATGGGACTTAACTGCTAAGGTCATCAGTCCCTAAGCTTATACACAACGTAAATTATCCTAAGGACAAACACGCACACCCATGCCTGAGGGAGGACTCGAACCTCCGCCGGGACCAGCCGCACAGTCCATGACTGCAGCTCCGTAGACCGCTCGGCTAATCACGCACGGCCGTCGTACGTTCCACATTGACATCTGTGGTTGTTATGGGCAGTATTGCTTGTCTGTTAGCACTAACAAAACTACGCAAACACCGCTGCTCTCGGTCGTTAAGTGAAGGCTGTCGGTCACTGTGTTGTCCGCAGTGAGAGGTAGTGGCTGAAATTTGCTATTCTTGGCACACTCTAGACACTGTGGATCTCGGAATACTGAATTCCCTAACGATTACCGAAATGCAATGCCCCATGCGTCTACCTTCATCTACCATTCCGCTTTCAAAGTCTGTTAATTTCCGTCGTGCAGCCATAAGTACGTCGGAAACCTTTTCACATGAATCACCTGCGAACAAATGACAGTTCCGCCAATGCATTGTCATTTAATACCTTGTGTACGCGATACTACCGCCATATATATTTGTGCATATCGGTATCCCTTGTCACACCAGTGTATATTGTCTATTATTTTTTCACTGGAGAAGTGCTGACGGACGAAAGAACAAACGGCACAAACTAAATAATATTCTTGTCGAACTTTTGGACTTCTAGCTCTGAATGGCAGTTACGGATATTTACACTACTGGCCACTAAAATTGCAATACCACGAAGATGACGTGCTACAGACGCGAAATTTAACCGACAGGAAGAAGATGCCGTGATATGCAAATGATTAGCTTTTCAGAGCATTCACACGAAGTTGGCGCCGGTGGCGACACCTACAACGTACTGACATGAGGAAAGTTTCCAACCGATTTCTCATACACAAACAGCAGTTGGTGAAACGTTGTTGTGAAGCCTCGTGTAAGGAGGGGAAATGCGTACCGTCACGTTTCCGACTTCGCTAAAGGTCGAATTGTAGCCTATCGTGATTGCGGTTTATCGTATCGCGACATTGCTGCTCGCGTTGGTCGAGATCCAATGACTGTTAGCAGAATATGGAATCGGTGGATTCAGGAGGGTAATACGGAACGCCGTGCTGGATCCCACCGGCCTCGTATCACTAGCAGTCGAGATGATAGGCATCTTATTCACATGGCTGTAACAGATCGTGGAGCCACGTCTCGATTCCTGAGTCAACAGATGGGGACGTTTACAAGACAACAACCATCTGCACGAACAGTTCGACGACGTTTGCAGGACCATGGACTATCAACTCGGAGACCATGGCTGCTGTTACCCTTGACGCTGAATCACTGACAGGAGTGCCTGCCATGGTGTACTCAGCGACGAACCTGGGTGCGCGAATGACAAAACGTCAATTTTTCGGATGAATCCAGGTTCTGTTTACAGCATCATGCTGGTCGCATCCGTGTTTGGCGACATCGCGGTGAACGCACATTGGAAGCGTGTATTCGTCATCGCCATACTGGCGTATCACCCGGCGTGATGGTATGGGGTGCCATTGGTTACACGTCTCGGTCACCTCTTGTTCGCATTGACGGCACTTTGAGCAGTGGACGTTACATTTCAGATGTGTTACGAAACGTGGCTCTACCCTTCATTCGATCACAGCAAAACCCTAAATTTCAGCAGGATAATTCACGGCCGCATGTTGCAGGTCCTGTACGGGCCTTTCTGGAAATGGAAAATGTTCGACTGCTGCCCGAGCCAGCACATTTTCCAGATCTCTCTCCAACTAAAAACGTCTGGTCAATGGTGGCCGAGCAACTGGCTCGTTACAATACGCCAGTCACTACTCTTTGATGAACTGTGGTATTATGTTGAAGCTGCATAGGCAGATGTACCTGTACACGCCATCCAAGCTCTGTTTGACTCAATGCCCAGGCGTATCAAGGCCGTTATTACGGCCAGAGGTGGTTGTTCTGAGTACTGATTTCTCAGGATCTATGCACCCAAATTGAGTGAAAATATAGTCACATGTCACTTCTAGTATAACATATTTGTCCAATGAATACCCGTTTATCATCTGCATTTCTTTTTGATATAGCAATTTTAATGGCCAGTAGTGTACTTGCGAACAAAGGAATATGTGTGAAATGTAAAACAGTTACGATTACATTTGGCTGTTAACGAGTATGTGCAGCGGAAAACTAACACTCTTCGTTAGGTTAATTACATTATACTGTTTGCCAGCAACAATTTTGGGAATACAATTTTTGAAGGAAGGGAGGAGAATTAGGCTTCAACGTCCGGATGACCAGGTCATTAGAAACAGAGACAAGGTCCGACAGAGACTGGAAAAAAATCGACCGCCTCCTTTTTCCAAGAAACTGTCCCGGCGTTTGCCAAAAGAGATTCAGAAAAACCACAAAAACTGAACTAGGATATTGATGTTGGGGTTCTAACGCCATTCTCCTGACTCTGTATTTCAAAACACTACGCATACATAATTTGTACGAGATCCGTTCAAAAAATCCCGGAACATTTGTAATTTTCAGCCAATGGTGTGTTAGAGCGAAATGCGGTTAGCATCTCTGCGTATCCCTGTGTTTAATGTGTAACTGCTGAAAGTTTCATTGTTATATGTCTCTCACGTTAGTTATTGTTGAGTCTAGTGCCTTGATAACTCTGTTAGCTTGCTTGGTCACGAGGACATCTCGCTTGGTCATAAGGAACTTCGCTTTTAAATTTATGAATGGGATATGCCTTCATGTAAGTAGCCAATGTCCTTAGATTTGCTGGTTGGCAACTGCATAACCAGAACAACTTCATCACATTAGATAGTACGAGGGCATACTGAAAAATAATGCCTCCGAATTTAAAATCTTGAAGATTCATAAATAAAACAAACTCTACTAATATCCTACATCTTTATTCTTCATGTCTACATATTTATTCCTGAACACAGTCGCCGGCCGAAGTGGCCGTGCGGTTAAAGGCGCTGCAGTCTGGAACCGCAAGACCGCTACGGTCGCAGGTTCGAATCCTGCCTCGGGCATGGATGTGTGTGTTGTCCTTAGGTTAGTTAGGTTTAACTAGTTCTAAGTTCTAGGGGACTAATGACCTCAGCAGTTGAGTCCCATAGTGCTCAGAGCCATTTGAACCATTTTTGAACACAGTCACTGGTGACGAACACATTTCTCCCAAAGAGAGACCAGTTTGTCGGTACCGTCACTGTACGAAGTTTGACTTGCTTGACAGGGCCACAACCTACCCCTCCTTGCACCGCTTCATCACTATCAACGAGAAGTCCTCGAAGGCGTTCCTTAAGTTTTGGAAACAGTTGAAATTTGGATGGAGCCGTTGGGACTGTATGGAGTATGATCGATGATGGTGAACCCAAGGCGTCGGCTTGTTGTTGCACAGGTCGCAGCGCTTGTGAGTGGTTGACATTTTCATGCTGAAGGGCCGGCCGAAGTGGCCGTGCGGTTAAAGGCGCTGCAGTCTGGAACCGCAAGACCGCTACGGTCGCAGGTTCGAATCCTGCCTCGGGCATGGATGTTTGTGATGTCCTTAGGTTAGTTAGGTTTAACTAGTTCTAAGTTCTAGGGGACTAATAACCTCAGCAGTTGAGTCCCATAGTGCTCAGAGCCAACCATGCTGAAGGAGAGCATGCTCCCTGTGTGGATGAATTCTTCGAAATCGAATCTCGATTACAGAATACTGTCTCTTTCGCAACGACATAGTCGCGTTACATACCGTCATGTTACACGCTACAATTCGGAGCCCTCACGCGTCAGGTGGAAGCAAATACGTATGCGTAAAGAAGGAAGACGTAGAATGTTGACAAAGCTTGTTCCATTAAAAAAATTTAAGACTTTTCACGTAAAAAAATTCGTAGGCATTACGTTTCAGCACGCCCACGAACATAGCCATATTGCTGAGACACCTAGTGCTAATATCTAACAACAATAATACGAAAATACGCACGGCTTTTACAATTAAGTGTGAGATGCTGGAGACAGAGTTCAAGTTTAGACATCTGGTTAGCATGATGCTGGGAGAACGCTTTCTCTCTCTCAGCCTTATGCCCCGGACAGTTATGAGACAGGTATTACCCTGTTGGTTCACCGAGTCAACTCAGATGGTTCAAATGGCTCTGAGCACTATGGGACTCAACTGCTGTGGTCATTAGTCCCCTACAACTTAGAACTACTAAAACCTAACTAACCTAAGGACATCACACACATCCATGCCCGAGGCAGGATTCGAACCTGCGACCGTAGCAGTCGCACGGTTCCGGACTGCGCGCCTAGAACCACGAGACCACCGCGGCCGGCGAGTCAACTCGTTAGACGTCTTCAAGGAATGCGATTGAAATGCAAACATCTTACTGTAGTACATCTCCATGCAGAGTGCCAAATATTAGTGTCAAAAGTTCTAGTCATTACACAGAACAAAGAAAATGCGGCAAACTCTGTCTTCACCGAAGCTGACGAGGCACCTACGGAGCAAACTGGACTCCCAGTTACATTTATGTTCAATTATGGACGACTCCCGATCATTTTATGACTTATATACACATTTGTACAACAGACGGACCGAAATGTTTTTATAATACGTACAGAAACTGAATTGGATTTTGTGAGTGCTGAAGGACTTCAAAGGAGGCAGTAATTGAACAGGGAATGGCACCTGTTTCTGGCCTATCCACCACGGTATTCATGCGTACAAAGAGTAAGCAGTAAACGAAACTAAGAGGAAAATTGTAAAGAGAATTAAATAAATGAAAACTTTAAAGTTTGAGAGATGACAATGCTTTCGGAAAATCTGTCGAACGAAACGGGTAGTGTCTTGAAAATATGTAAAGTTAAAAATAAAAGTAAATGAAGGATAGTGGAGTGTAGTTGAATTGAATTAGGTGATGCAGAGGGAATTACGAAAGGTTGAAAGTGGAAACTGATTTATGTTGTATAGCCTCTGGAATCTGGCGATGGAGGAAATGAACAAAATGTAAGCTGTAGACTGGAAATAAAAAGTTTTCCTGAAAAAGATAAATAGATAAAAGATAAAAAAGATAAAAGATAATATATCGCATATAATTTGCGTATTAAGTAGGCTTTTTTGAAATAACCTATATGCAGCATATTGTTGTATGGAAACAAGAAGTGGGCGTTAAACAGTAGAGACAAAAAGAGAACAGAAGTTTATGACGTATGGTGCTTCAGAAGAATGCTAAATATTTGACGGCAGTATCTAATGACGAGGGCCGGCCGAAGTGGCCATGCGGTTCAAGGCGCTGCAGTCTGGAACAGCAAGATCGCTACGGTCGCAGGTTCGAATCCTGCCTCGCGCATGGATGTTTGTGATGTCCTTATGTTAGTTAGGTTTAACTAGTTCTAAGTTCTAGGGGACTAATGACCTCAGCAGTTGAGTCCCATAGTGCTCAGAGCAATTTGAACCAATCTAATGACGGGGTACTGAATTGATTATCAGGGAGAAAAAACATTTGTTAATTACTTGATTAGAAGAACGAATGGACTGGTAGTGGTGATCTGTGCAATTCTGCCTTTGTCATCTCAGGATCTCTTTTCATACGTTACCTTTTTCCGCAAAACAAGTCGTCACGTGGACAAAAGGTATAACTTCAGTACTACACCTAAAAGCAATTACTGTCAAACACATACGAAGAAGACTGAAATGAAAACCTATTGTAAAAGTAATATAGAAAAGTTACAGATATATAGTTTTCCGATATAGTGCCCCACGACATGTAATGCACGGATTCCAACGCTTTGGAAGTGCATGGATGCGACATGGGAAGAATTCTTTTGGTAGTGAATTCAACCGCTCATGCAACGTGGTTTCCACATCCTCACCACTTCTGAAATGCTTGTCTGACAGAGCATCTTTGAGCTTCCGAACCAAAGGCGCCCACATCCAAAGGCAAGGTTGGACTGCGGCCCGCACCTTAGCTCCCAGGGAAAGGAAAAAATATGGAGTAGTCAGGCATTTCTCTTTCACGAGAATCACTCAAAAGTCGGTATTACCCAGGGATTTAACAGAATAAAGATTCGAAATTTATTAAGGATACTTTAAAGTCGCCATTCCTCTTCCAAAAGAACGCTCATACCCACTGGTCTAGCAACCCCTCTCCCATCCCTCCCCTCCCCCACCCCCCACCCCCCTCCCACCCTCCCTCGCCCCGAGTGGTGAGTCGGGTGGATGTCCGAGACATTCAAATTTCATATCCTGCAATGTTCCAACGATTCATCACACAGTATGCGTACGAGCATTGTGTTGCAACAAAACACGACGTCAAAAGTCCTCGTTGTTTGCTCCTGATTGCAGGTGGATGGTGGTTTTGTTGCAGATGAAGATTACTAGTCATTGTTAATACCCTCCCCATGTAAAAAAAAAAACTAAACTCCACCCGAGCAGACCATGAAAGCACAACGGTACCGACCGGTCGCCGTGTCATCCTGAGCCCACAGGATGAGGACATGGAGGTGCATGTGGTCAGTACACCGCTCTCCCGACCGTATGTCAGTTTACGAGACCGGAGCTTTACTTCTCCATCAAGTAGCTCCTCCGTTTGCCTCACCAGGGGCCTAGTGCACCCCGCTTGCCAACAGCGCTCGGCAGACCGGATGGTCACCCATCCAAGTGGTAGCCTCCCAGGGCTTCCCTGCTGTGATCTGACGGAAACCGGCGTTACCACTACGCGAGGCCATTGACCCTCCCCATCTAACGCTCCAAAATTACCTTTTTCTCATCCCGAAATAGAGTTACCATGACTTTTCCTGCCAATGGTTGGGGGCAAAATATTTTGGTTTTGACGAAGAGCTGTGGCGCCTTTAGTTGCTCGATCTTTTTGTTTCTTCTTCGTGACAATTCACCCTTGTCTCATCTTATTTAACAGTTCTAGCCAGTAATTCATTACTTCCGATCTGGAAATGACGCAAAAGTTGCTCACAGTCATCGACGAGACGATTTCTCAACTCAGTAACCGACTAACGTGGCACCCATCTCGCGGACACTTAATTGAGTTGCAGTACATCTTAGACAATTCTAAGCGCTAAACTAACACAAATACTCAAAAGAGTGGCTATTTCGTTTCAGATTATGCTCCCGTCTTTCTTCTCGACCTCCTCTCACTGCGACTGTGTTTTCGTTCATCATTAAGCGGTGTGTCAGACGCGAAGCGTTTTCCATGGATGTTACGCCTCTTTGGAACTGTGCGCACCGTTCATTAACTTGTTACAGGGACATTCACGAATCACGTTACTGTGGTTTTATCTTTCTATGAAATTTTACATATTTAACAGCTTCAGTAATGAAAAAAGGACGTATCACAAGTCACTTCTGCAAAGCGATGCAAGTCGACAATGGGGCGGCGATTACTGAACCGCCATAGCTTTCTTTCCTGTCACAGGGAACAGGCAGGCAAGTGCTGATCGTTCGTGAAATCACAACGATAACTTGCGCCAAAGTCCACATCGACGGGAATACTTTTAAGAATTTTTTTCCACCTGAATCACCCTCGTAGTTCTTGCAGTCGGCACTACTGTGACTATAGTTTACTTATCGGTATTGCGCATGTTCAAGACATTATTACTTCTTAGAATAATAGCTCAAGTCTTAAGTAAAAATAACTGGAAAAGAACAAAAACTTTTGTATGAAAAGAACAAGTTTAAACGATTCATCTCTGTGCTTCACCCCAACTCCTCGTGCATCCTCTAACCACGCGGTGCATGTTCGAAAGCTAATTTCCGCGATCAAAGAGCAGTTTAGAGCAGCCATTTCCCGCAAGCTCTCTCCGGCGAGTACAAGTGACAGACCGGAGATTACGCAGCACCTCTAATTAGGGCTCCGTTGCTCTCTTCATCAGAAAAGCCTCTTCCTGGTATACCCGAAGGCGATGCAGGGGGGCTTTGGAAGCATTTAAACTGTTCGTAGCTCAAGTGCTACAGTCCAACATTTGCGCCATATAACCGCCAAATAGATCTAAATATAAGGGGCAGTCAAATAAAGACCAGACAGATGAAAAAAATTAAGTGAACTGTTTATTATTCCAAAGTTATCGCCTTAGCTGTTAATGGATCTATAGCACTGTTGTTTAGACAAGATGCTCGGTGGCTTCATGGAAAAATGTTTGCGGTTGCCTGCGGAACCACGAGTGTACTCAGGCGTCATCTCTTCGTTCGAAGGAAATCGGTGGCCAGAAATATGGAAATCGCGTGGGGAGAGATCGGTACTGCTGATGGAGAATGTGTAACGGCTTCCCACCACAACTTCTGCAGCGGACACTTGGCAACATTTGGGTGGGCATTATCCTGCGACACAATGACCCCGTCCGCCGACATTCCTGCAAATTTGGAGCTGACGGCGTGCTTCAATTTTTGCAAAGTGTCCACCTACTGCTGTGCGTTAATAGTGGCGCCGCTCCGTGTTCCCGAAAGACTACGAGCAGGGGGCGCTTGCAGTCAAACAAAAAGATCATCATGGTTCAAATGGCTCTGAGCACTATGGGAATTGACATCTGAGGTCATCAGTCCCCTAGAACGTAGAACTACTTAAAACTAACGAACCTAAGGACATCACACACATCCATGCCCGAGGCAGGATTCGAACCTGCGACAGTAGCGGTCGCGAGGTGCCAGACTGAAGCGCCTGGAACCGCTCGGCCACAGTGGCCGGCAGGTCATGATGGCTTTCCCACAGTTGGCGTGCCCGTTGTTTTGATTACACTGAAAAAGTTTCGCTGGGTAGTCCTTACACATCTTCCACAGTCCCGATCTCTTCCCATACGATTTCCATATTTTTTGAGCCCTAAAGAGAGACATTCGAGGCCGTCAATTTGCTTCGGACGAAGAGCTGCACGCCTAGGTACAAAAATGGTTCCATCAAAACAGTTTCCACAACGGCACTGACCATCCTACCTCACAGCGGGATAAATCTATTAACACCTATGGCGATTGCTTTTGAACTAGTAAACATTTGACTTACTTTTTTTCTTTCGCGTATTTATTTGACTGCCCCTTATATATTACTTCTTGCCCCACTGGAAAAGTCACCATTCGGTTTACATTCAATAGTAACTGTAGTGGACTGACAAGGCAGCCAGTCCACAGTGACGGGTAGCCGAAAGGGCACACGTACACACACGCCGACTGGCGTGAAGTCTGGAACAGGATACGTGATGAATGTGATAAAGAAAAGAACGTAGCTACTAGAACACTTAACTTTTATATCGTCCTTTGGTATACAGCATTCTTGATGATACAAGTGACTCTTTAGATTCATGAAGTAACTAATGGCGCCTTGCTAGGTCGTAGCCATGGACTTAGCTGAAGGCTATTCTAACTGTCTCTCGGCAAATGAGAGAAAGGCTTCGTCAGTGTAGTCGCTAGCAAAGTCGTCGTACAACTGGGGCGAGTGCTAGTACGTCTCTCGAGAGCTGCCTTGTGGTGGCGCTCGGTCTGCGATCCTGACAGTGGCGACACGCGGGTCCGACATGTACTAATGGACCGCGGCCGATTTAAGCTACCACCTAGCAAGTGTGGTGTCTGGCGGTGACACCACAGTAACACTTGTTTTTTGGCGTAACCACAAGCGCCGGAACGAAGATGAAGAACGCAACAGAACGGAAGGCGGTGAAACTACGTCGGCCAATAGTGCGCTGACCAGGACGTCACCACGATAGGAAAGGCATCTAGCCGAACTGAATACAGGCGCCGCACCAGCCAGCCTCGGTGGGACGTTAGCGGACAGTATTCGCAGAGTATTAGCGCGGCCTAGCAGAGAGTGCTACGATAGCCGTTGGTAGTGATCCACAAACTGTGTGTCAAACTTGCATGATCATTATATTTAGCAAAAAATTCGGATTTATGTTGCATGTCGCCCATCGCTTGCGACAGTATTTCTATTTCAAAGATAAATATTGTCAATCTGCTTTATTGAAATAAACTACTGGCCATTAAAATTGCTACACCACGAAGATAACGTGCTACAGACACGAAATTTAACCGACAGGAAGAAGATGCTGTGATATGCGTTTCAGAGCATTCACACAAGGTTGGCGCCGGTGGCGACATCTCAACGTGCTGACATGAGGAAAGTTTCTAACCGATTTCTCCTACACAAAGAGCAGTTGACCGGCATTGTCTGGTGTAACGTTGTTGTGATGCCTCGTGTAAGGAGGAGAAATGCGTACCATCACGTTTCCCACTTTGGTAAAGGTTTGATTGTAGCCTATCGCTATTGCGATTTATCGTATCACGACATTGCTGCTCTCGTTGGTCGAGTTCCAATGACTGTTAGCAGAATATGGAATCGGTGGGTTCAGGAGGATAATACGAAACGCCGTGCTGGGTCGCAACGGCCTCGTGTCACTAGCAGTCGAGATGACAGGCATCTTATCCACATGGCTCTAACGGATCGTGCAGCCACGTCTCGATCCCTGAGTCAATAGATGGGGATGTTTGCAAGACAACAACCATCTGCACGAACAGTTCGACGACGTCTGCAGCATTATGGACTATCAGCTCGGAGACCATGGCTGCGGTTACCCTTGATCACAGACAGGAGCGCCTCCGATGGTGTACTCAACGACGAACCTGGCTGCACGAATGGCAAAACCTCATTTTTTCGGATGAATCCAGGTTCTGTTTACAGCATCATGATGGTCACATCCGTGTTTGGTGACATCCCGGTGAACGCACATAGGAAGCGTGTATTAGTCATCGATATACTGGCGTATCACCCGGTGTGATGGTATGGGATGCCATTGGTTACACGTCTCGGTCACCTCTTGTTCGCATTGACGGCACTTTCAACAGTGGACGTTACATTTCAGATATGCTACGACCCGTGGCTCTACCTTTCATCCGATCACTGCGAAACCCTGCATTTCAGCATGATAATGCACGACCGCATGTTGCAGGTCCAGTACGGGCCTTTCTGGATACAGAAAATGTTCGACTGCTGCCCTGGCCAGCACATTCTCCAGATCTCTCACCAATTGAAAACGTCTGGCCTATGGTGGCCGAGCAACTGGTTCGTCACAATACGCCAGTCACTACGCTTGATGAACTGTGGTATCGTGTTGAAGCTGCATGGGCAGCTGTACCTGTACGCGCCATCCAAGCCCTGTTTCACGCAATGCCCAGGCGTTTCAAGGCCGTTACTATTGCCAGAGGTCGTTGTTCTGGGTACTGATTTCTCAGGATCTATGCACCGAAATTGCGTGAAAATGTAATCACATGTCATTTCTAGTATAATATATTTGTCCAATGAATACCCGTTTATCATCTGCATTTCTTCTTGGTGTAGCAATTTCAATGGCCAGTAGTGTAAAACTACTAATGTTATTTGCTTGAATTGTTGTATAGCATTCCGAAAACTCAGCGTCCCTTAGGCACCCTATATGAGACGAGTGGCCAAGATCCTAGAACTTGAATAATATTCATTTGTATCCTGAAACTGATATTTATTAACAACAATAAAAATGCTGAGCTGGTGCGTTGCTGGTGTCAGTTTCCATCGATTGTCTTTTGGATCTTCGATGCTTATTTGTCTTCTTCACATCTTTGGCGGCGGGGGATTTTAACTGCAGTGCGCGCGCATTGCTGGGGGCTGGTGTGCGGGTATGCACGGTGTGAGGTGGAGTGACGTGGGACTGTGCTTGTACGCAGCACGGGGAGAGGCCGAGTCGGCACGACGAAGGAGCTTGACCAGCCGCTATTGCGAGTTTAACCGTTACAATGCAGATCTTCTGCCTATGGTGATAGGGATTTCTTCGAGGTTAGAAGGACAAGTTCCATCGAGATGGTTGCAAGTTACACAGGCCGAATGAATTGGAGTCATCGAGTTGCTTCGGTGGGTGGTGTTCATGTTAACTAAATATTCCAGTGTACTAAAAACCATTTGGAACTGTTCCAGTTCCTTATCACTGAATTTGATGTCGTCACTTGATACTTTGACGGCAGCTAAGGAAGTGTAAGACGCCCACCAAACAGACACAAAGCATGGCTAAACACGTAGCTAGAAGTGTAACTAAGTAGTGCGTAAGTCTGTGTTTGGTGTTCCAAGCTACGCTGAAATATTTTTTCCATTCTACCCGTTATGTCATTATTTTAGTCTGGCCTTCAGATGTGTGCCGAGATTATTCTTGCTATTCTAATTTTATGCCATTACTTTAGTTATGGTTTTAAGGATCTGGCAAACCAAGTTTTAATAGCCATGACTGCCCAAGTAAGTCACGGAGGTTAATTCTGTTGGTTTCATTTGTGGTGTATATCACTGAAAGATATTGATAACTAGTTGTGCAGTCAGGATTGGGTATCTCATGCCTCAGAATACTGTATGCCGCTGATGTGTTTCATGTTGCAGATAATTGGCAGTGGTTGCCGCGAGCAAACTGGGATCGCACTACCACGGTGACAGAGTGATATTTAAGGCCCTGCCCCCCCCCTCCCCCCCACATGTCACGGGTTATGTTGCTACTGTCCTGTAATTCCATCCTTTCGGTGGTGAGTTATGGTTTCTGAATCTCAATCGCAGTGCAAGGTTGATTACCTTTTTATTTCATTTCATGTTCTGTGGATTTCTTGTCTTGGTTAAAATCTTTTGGTGTGCTCGCGTCCATCACTAATTCTCATGTATAGTGGAAGTGGCCCATGTTAAGTTTTGCTTGGGAATATCTTCTCCTTTAATGAAATCATACGAACCTGGTACATGCAAGTAGTATTGTTCTAATTAATCGGAAGTTGGCCCAGTAAACTTCAAAGATTTTGGGTCTTGTTGAACACAGAACTTTGATGTGAGTTAGTCATGTCAGTCATATTTTATGAATCAGGATTTTATGAACATTAGCTAATGAAAAGTTGGCCAAATAAATCTTAAAATTTTTGTGTTTCTTGAACTCAGAACCTTTATCTGAGATAGTTATGTTAGTCATATTTTACGAGCATGCTTTTATGAATATTGTGTTTGAATTATGAAACGCTGACCAGGGAATCCTTAAAACATTACTGTTTGTTATCTTAATGTTGATTTTATGAATAGTGTTTTATTTAATGAAAAGTTGCCTGAATAAACCTTAAAAATATTGGTGTTTTTTTAACTCAGAACTTTTATCTGAGCTAGTTAAGTCAGTCATATTTTACGAAGAATGATTTTATGAATATTGTCTTTAAATAATGAAAAGTTGGCCAAAGAAGTCTTAATAGAATACTGTCTGCTGAACTCCAAACTTGGATGTGATGAAAAGATAGATAAAAGGTTCTCCATGTAAGTCATGAAGTAGGTGTGATTTACTTGTCAGTCATGTTGAATTAATTATGAGTCCATGGACATGGTTTTAATTAATGTAAGTGGTTGAAAGAAAACGATATGTGGAAGATATCTTAACAGATTTTTGTGTTCTGTAAGACAACTTTTGTTTTAATTATGGTTACCGTGAATGTATTATGAGCAATGTGCTTGTAATAAAGAAGTGTGTGGCAACTACAACTGATTTCAAATGTGATTTCGGTGTGTCCTTAGGAACCACACCCCATATACCTTGATTTTTACACTGTGAATTCTCCCACAGGACGCATCTAACAAACTGTTCTGCCATACACACGTAATTATACACTCAACAAACGGCGTCACAAACACCAAGATTCTGGAGCACTCGGTGTTCAGAACCTTCTCAGTATTTTCCATATACTTGACATAAATGTACCGCAAAATTGCAGCGCCTGTGTTGTTCATAAGTATGATGCAAAGTTTCTTCAGACATGCATCCATGTCCGAAAAAACAGGCACTGTGACAACTGCAGCCGTTATGAAATACATGAAATTGATACTCATTTGCGAATATAGACCAATGTCAGCTGTATAATGGAATGACACCAAACCGGGACTCGAACCCGGATTTTTCCACTAATCGCGAGCGGTCGTCTTACCATTAGGCTATCCCAGCATGACTCTCGACCAGACTCAGACTGCCGTTATGTCGTCAACCATGTGTCTAGAACTGCACTTGTACATTCATTATGCGTATACCTTTACAGGGGACACATTTTAGTTGAAATTCGTTTGCCCAGTGTGGGGGAATAAATATGATATTGCAGTGCCTGTGTAGTTCACAAGTACTATACAGAGTTCCTTCGGACATGTATGCATATTCATAATGAATTTACGAGTGCAGGTTGTGACTCAGGAAAAGTGGCATATGGAAGTTAGGGCCTGGCCGTGAGTTGTTTCGGATAGCCTAATGGTAAGGTGACCGCTCACGATTAGCGGTAAATCCGGGTTCGATTCCTGGTCTGGTACAAATTTTCATTATCGTTACCCTGCTGATATTATCCGTATCCACAAATGCCAATACATTTCACGTATTTTATACAAATGTACTCATTACAACATTTCTTCTTGCAAGGTAGTGTTATAGGCCCTTTGCTGCTCTTTATCTGTATAAACGATTTGGGAGACAATCTGAGCAGCCATCTTCGGTTGTTTACAGATGACGATGTCGTTTGTCGACTAATAAAGTCATCAGAAGATCAAAACAAACTGCAAAACGATTTAGAAAAAATATCTGAATGGTGCGAAAAGTGGCAGTTGACCCTAAATAACGAAAAGGGTGAGGTCATCCACATGAGTGCTAAAAGGACTTCGTTAATCTTCGGTTACACGATAAATCAGTCATAACTAAACACCGTAAATTCAACTAGATACCTAGGGATTATTATTACGAACAACTTAAATTGGAAGGAACACATGGAAAATGTTGTGGGGAAGGCTATCCCAAGACTGCGTTTTATTAGCAGGACACTTAGAAAATGTAACAGAACTTCTAAGGACATTGCCTACACTACGCTTGTCGGTCCTCTTTTAGAATACTGTTGCGCGGTGTGGGATCCTTACCAGATGGGACTGACGGAGTAGATCGATAAAGTGCAAAGAAGGGCAGCGCGTTTTGTATCATCGCAAAATAATGGAGAGAGTGTCACAGAAATGATATAGGATTTGTGCTGGACATCATTAAAAGAAAGTCGTTTTTCGTTGCGACGGAATCTTCTCACGAAATTCCAACCACTAGCTTTCTCCTCCGAATTCGAAAATATTTTGTTGACACCGACCTACATAGGGAGGAACGATCACCATGATAAAATAAGGGAAATCAGTGCTCGTCCGGAAAGATATAGGTGTTCATTCTTGCTGCGCGCTATACGAGATTGGAATAATAGAGAATTGTGAAGGTGGTTCGATCAACCCTCTGCCACGAACTTAAATGTGATTTGCAGATTATCGATGTAGATGTAGATGTAGATTTATATTACAATTAAATTGTTATGACAATTACATTCTACTTCAGAAGGTGTAATGTACCCTAAAAACTACAGTAGTGGTTTCAAAAATATTTTAAACAAAATAAAGAAGTAACAATTGTAGATAAAACTTGTAAGATAAATGTACTCACTAGTGACATGACACTGTGATGAAGTACATTGAATGAAGCCGAGTGGCTCTTGTCATATGAGACACCCATCTTAAAAACACAAATTCCCAAGCCATAGCTTAATACTAAAGTGACATAGTACTTGAAGTGTGAAGATTAAATCCCAAGTGTAGTAGCTCGTTGATATAAAGCTCTTGTCGATGTAAAGGTTGACATGTATACAATGATGCCATCTGGGTTATAACAGTATGCATATGATAAATAGCAGAAGTATGCTCGCAAAATAAAGAGGTTTTAGCGCTAATGAAAGTTCCATGCAGCTGACGCTAGATGTGTGTGTGTGTGTAAGAAATGCGCCTAGACTGCATTGGGTAGCCTATGTAAACTAAAACAGAAAAAGAAATAATGTCTTGTGTAAGGCTACTGTTAATCGAAAACGCTATGCAACTAAACAGACAGTTGAAACCAGCATCTGGCCATCCTGATTTAGGTTTTCTGTGATTTCCCTAAATAGATTCAGGCAAGTGCCAGGATGGTTCCTGTGAAAGGGCATGGCTGACTTCCTTACCCACCTTTCCTAATCTGATGAAACTGATGACGTATTTGTTTGGTCCCCTCACCCAGTTTAGCCAGTCAACCAAACTAAACATACATGAAACAGTATGTAAATATGGAGTCTTAAACATTCTCATAACAGAGTAACATTACAACCAGTAATACTGGCATCACACATTCGTACAGTTGCTGCATTTACTGCCTGTTTCAGATTTTGAAACTGGATTCCATTGGTGTACTGTGCAATATCGTGCATTCAGTCAGATATTTCTTAGCTATAGATCTGATTTAGCATAACAATGAGCCACCAGTATTTTGCACCATGTTATGTGTTCAATGTGATATTTCCTAGCTATAAATTCAATACAGCACGAGGGAGTAAGCGTTCCACTATAATACATTTCCTAAGAGTCATTAGATTCTTTGCAAAATTATAATTAACTTTTATCTCAAGATAAATATTTACAGCAGATAAGTCTTCCAGTTGAAATCACTTGGATAACAGATTCTTGTTTTATTGTATTTTCCATAAAACTAATTAAGTTATAACAAATGAAAAGCGCTATTTTGCTTAAAATTCACAGAATTCATTTATTGAGTTAATCAGTTTTCAGGTTACAAGCCCATCATCAGACTTTAATTGATTTTCATCACCAAGGAATTTACAATGTTTGTAAGTAAAAAACTTGTTACCTGAACAAAATAAAACTGTATAAGATAAGCAACACAGTTATTTTCATTTAGTATAACACTGTTCTACCATGAACGAATGGAGTAATCAACAAACACAGTTGTATAAAGCACGTAATTTACAGTTATCAGTTTATACAGGCAATAATCGTAAACACATTTTAAAAGACAGACTTTCGAAAAAATTTATTCAAACAAATATAACACACTCAAGAACTTTTCCTCAAAGCATATAATGCCTAAAATAGCCTACAAATTCTACCTCTTCCTTCCTCATATCCTGAAGATTGGTATATTTAAATTAAAAGAAATACCGTTAATAACGCTACTCATATGTCCATTTGTTTTCGATGTAAACGATTTGGCAACTGTATGACAGCAAAAGTTTCGATGTTTGCATCATAGCAACTAGTGAATAAATATCATCCACAATGGCTTTTTCTTGAAAGTCCTAACAGCTAACCCCACAATTTTCTTGTAAAAACCTACTTAAATCATGAATGTTTACATTCACTAGGTTAATTGCTAGTTTTCTCATTTTTTAAAGTAAACATTCAATTTCCTTCTCAATTTTTTGTTACTAAAATTTTGACTCTGTGCTATTCATTACATACTCAAAATTTTCTGAAATCTACTACAGAAGTTTACATGAATGAAATTAGTAATCATATAAAGTTTATCAGGCATTCTGCGTTCTCTAGGTGACATTAACTTACGTTCTTTATAATGTTTATTACAGTCAGCACCCTCTTCGACACCCTTCCCTCTCATTCGATCATTTACAGATATATTTTTTATTATTTTTATGCACAGAATCTCTATAATGTGAACTCCCTGCATCAGAGTCCTTTAGATCAATATACCTGATGTCTTATTCCTTTCTACAATATCAAAATGTCTGCAGATGACAATTTTATTGTTAATCAGTACCCGGTTTCCAACTTTGTTGTAACCTATCATAATTCCTGTCTGCTTTATGATCCCTGTTCAACTTTCACAGTTTTTCTCTTACATATATAAAAACCTAGTCCTATACAACTTTACATGTTTAACATTTGACTCTCCCCAAACAATATCTCATACAGAGCTTCCATTTAGATAGCATTAACTAAAATTCTGTTTTCAAGGCACACAGCTGCACAGATGACTTCAGACCAAATCGTTTTCTACTCTCACTTCAGTCAAGAGTTATTGTGGCATATCCATAATCCACATGTTGCATCTTTCAACCTTCCCATTTAATTCTTACACATAGGGAAGCCACACATTTAAAAAAATTCTGTTTTAAAAATTGATATACCTGCTCAACCTAAATATTCTTTGCTGGTGTCACATCTAAAGTACTTAATAGTTTTGGCACATACATTTTCAATTCCTTTAACATATTTCACAAAACAATCATTAACTTGACCTTTATATCTGATAGTGAAGACTTTACCTCCTTCACTATAATCATCAAGAAAAGTAAGAAAATATCTTTCCCCATACAAACTGTGAGTTCGATGAGGCCCATTTAAATTAGTTTTAATAGTCTCTAATCTTTTTTTGCTTTTTTTCCAAAGGTAAACTCTGCATTTTATTTTCAAATATTTTCGTTATCTACATGCTAACTGATGTTTGAAATGTATTGGAATCGTTAAAATATACATACTCCAGTGTACAATGCCATTTCTCCTCTGTTGTCATACTGTCCTTACTACTCACTCTGTTTATATTAATCTCTTTCTCGTAAACTACTTGTCATTTTACATAGCCTATCTTATTTCAAAGTAATTGCAATTAAGCTGTTATCTACATAAAAAAAATTGGACATATTTACCAGAGGTACAACTTTTTCTGTTATTTTAGCCCAACTAATCAAATTTCTACCCATGTCTTCGATGAAAAATACAGTTTGCGTTTAAACTTGAATCATTTCATCATAATCTGGAAAAAACTGACTATATTTATTATTTTTGTAACTTCTAAAATTCTAATGACCGCGATTTTTACATTTACCGGCTCCTTTAAAGTTACAGTCTTAGCAAAATGGTTTTCATGATTAGTCACTGTGCAACCACTATCCAGTATGTAACCAGTCTGTACTTAGTTACCTGACTCTACGTTATTTCACACCATCGTGAGTTGTACCTCCGTCACGAGGCTGCTCATGCTGGTTCAGTTCTGTTGACAGCCTCAGTCTCCATAATGCCGACTGCCTCTTGAACCATACTGCACAATTAGATCACGTGACCAGTTGTTGTTATCGCTATGCTGACAGTTTTGCCCATGTTGCAACTTACAAGTTGATTAAAATTTCTTCAACGACCTCCTCGATAATCTCCCCACGTGTACAGGATGCTGTGCTTGTTCCTAAGGAAAACAGCCCCTCTTTTAATCCTCTGGTTTGTCACCTCCATAACGCAACTGCCCCTGGTAGCTCGTAACGGATTTTTTTCTTTTTTCAGTATGAAATACACTGGACTCTACACATTCAGTTCCATTCTTGTCAATCAAGTTCATCGTTTAAATTTTGCTTCTAACGTATTCGACCATCTGATCCTTTAATTTTAAAACGATATACCTCAAAGATTCCGGCAAGGTTCTCAACTGTATTTTACTTTCTACTTTCTTGTCACTTCATTTTCACTGCTAATTTTAAATCGTTAAGTTTCTATTTTTTTTTTCAAAACTGCTGAAGATTATTGCCATGCCACTATATAGTGTCTTAACCTTAGTTTATATAACATTTACCTACAAACAATTTGCAATGCTAGAAACAACCACAGGCTGTGGCTAAACCATGTCTCCGCAATATCCTTTCTTCCAGGAGTGTTAGTTCTACAAGGTTCGCAGGAGAGCTTCTGTGAAGTTTGGAAGGTAGGAATTAAGGCTGTGAGAACGAGGCCTGAGTCGTGCTTGGGTAGCTCAATTGGTAGAGCACTTGCCCGCGAAGGGAAAATGTCCCGAGTTCGAGTCTCAGTCCGGCACAGAGTTTTAATCTGCCAGGAAGTTTAAAATTGCAATGCTGTCGATTACTTGGAGGATAAATCGTCGAATGTTTGCATGATCTCAGACACATTTTCCTTAGCATCCACAAATTCCAGCTGTTTCTTCGAAATCATTCCAAGTACCCTGCAATTCATTGCAATCAAATTCTCTTTATTCAAAGAACCCACATCGTCCGTACTCGTTTTTGCTCTTGAAGCCATTGTACAGCATTTCTTCATTTCCATAATTTCCATCCACCTTTTCCAGATCCCATTGTTTTCTCCAAGAAACATTGATATCTTAGTGTGAATCACGTTCAGTTTCACAAATGAGTATTTTATCCAATAATGATCTTCTTTTCAGTCAGCAACTGCGGACTGCTATCACGTTCAGAATATTTGTTAACAAGGAAAGTATGCAGATGAAAAGTCCCGATAAGGGATTCTTGGCCACCAGTGGCTCATCACAGAGTAAGGTCTCGAGTTCGAGTCTCGGTTCGGCACACAGTTTTAATCTGCCAGGAAGTTTCAAACCAGAGTACACTCCGCTGCAGAGTGAAAATTTTATATGGAAACGTCCCCCAGGCTGTGGCTAAACCATGTCTCCGCAATACCATTCCTTCCCGTAGTGCTAGTCCTGCAAGTTTCGTAGCAAAACTTCTGTGAAGTTTGGAAGGTGGGAGACGATGTACTGGCGGAAGTAAAATTGTGGGGACGGGCCGTGAGTCTTGCTTGGGTAGCTCAGCTGGTAGAGCACTTGCCCGCGGAAGGCAATGGTCCCGAGTTCGAGTCTCGGTCTGGCACACAGTTTTAATCTGCCATGAAGTTTCAAAATACGCTGATCTTACGCGGTAACGTCTCTCACGGTACGGATATAACTAACTGTTGTGGCGTGCATACACATACACTCAGCTGACGGTTATACAAACACGAAAATTGTGGAATACTTGTTGTTAAGAAACTTCTCGACAGTCTGTATTTTCAGTATTAAAGTACTACACTGCAACAAACATCCAAAAAACTCAACCTCGTAATCTTTTCCTGAAAGCTGAATCCAAACAACTTACTACACATTTTCGTCATGAGACAACTGTGAACCGAGCGGTTCTGGGCGCTTCAGCCTGGAAACGCGCGACCGCTACGGTCGCAGGTTCGGATCCTGCCTCGGGCATGGATGTGTGTGATGTCCTTAGGTAGGTTAGGTTTAAGTAGTTCTAAGTTCTCTGATGACCTCAGAAGTTAAGTCCCATAGTGCTCAGAACCATTTGAACCATTTTTGAACAACTATGGACACTAAAATTAAAGGTGAATAAATAGTTAGAGACCCTTCATATAATCTATCATTTTCACGTAAAATCAAAACGTTTTTCCTTATGACAGTGCAGACGAGTTAGTAGACATCTTTTTTAGGCGCTACTAATGAAAACTGTTCGCGAAACGAATTGCAACCTACGAATATACGGAGTGGAGCGAAACATATCTTTAGGTAGTACGAAGATTGTGACAGTTTCTCACTTCAATTTAAGTTTTATTTTGTAAATCGGCTAACGACTTTACATAGCCTCGTTGAATAATTCGGACAAGTAACGATTTAGGAACAGTACGTAAAAGTATGGAAGAATCAAACAGTCGATTCGTGAACAACTATCACACAACGCAATTTGTTTTAAGAGATTAATATCTCTGTTTGTTGTGGGATCGTAGAGCACATTCTAAGGTGGAACTTTCTTGGAAGAGAAGAAGCGTCACTCATATATTTCCAGTATAGGGAAACAGCATAGTATGACTGGATTTAGAACAGCGTATAGCACGGTGTTGCGTATTGCTCGTGTTGGTGATATATGCTGGGAGATCCTTCACTCTGATCAGGAAAACAATTATCTAAAGGAAAATCAAATTGCAACACCCGCAGTCGGCACCTTCGAGATTAGCATTCGCACACGAAGACCTCCTACTCTGGAATGCCTGTACAAGAGGCAAAGAAATATGGGGGACAGGCCGTTGCGTGTCGGAATAGCACTGAAAGTGTACGCACGTAAATCTTGTGCGGCGCGAGAGTTTTGGAGGGGCCTCCGCGCCAAGTGTGTTTAAACCTGCAGGGTCACGGCCGCAGCGAATGCTTGGAATGGGGATCGACCGGCTGGAACTTGGATAAACATCTTCCAGCGAGGGGGCCGGCGACCTCTGGCGGCAGTCTGCTAATTACCGCAGGCGTCATTCGTCGAGTAATTTACTGTCCGGGTTATTTTTGTGGGCGTTTAATCTGCCAGTAAAGGTTTCATGCTGGCGACTAATGAGCGATCGCTAGGGGACAAACAAGCAACGTCTAGCGGATGAGGACGAGCGGAAGTGGAAAGCGGTAAGAGAAGAAACTTGATAAGACAGGAAACAGATGGTGGTAGAGAGGGAAAGAAGGGAGGTAAAGAGAGAGAGGTTGAGATGTTCGTGGAGCGATGGATATCCTAAACGAGTTCGGCGCTGGTAGCGTGTTATTATTAGAGGCCCTCGTCACTTTCAAGATTTCTGCCAAGTCCCCTACTGCTGCCCTCTAAGCCACTCAGTATTACAAAGGGTCAGCCTCTACCCCGAAAATTTCGGAGATGGTCCGGCAATATTTTCTGAGTGACTAGGAAAAATGCTCCTGTCAGACTACAAACATTCTGACAGAAAAGTGGGGAATCAGCTGTACCTCACTAAAAACTTTGGCATCCAAACGTATTCGCGCCCTGTTACCACAGAACACTGTAAGTTCCTCTACCAAGTTTCTCTTTGTGTTTAAGCCATCATACTTAGCAGCTCTCTCTGAATCCCACCTGCTCTCCATCTCTCCATGTCTCGCTCAAGATGGCTTCCACCAACTCCCCCTCCCTGATTATGCCCTCATCCCCTCCATCTACCCCTCCTACCAACTTTGATCCTCCCCATCCACCCCATGTGTTTTTTCCCAAGGGCACCCTCTTTCTCTCCCTTCCTCCCTCCCTCTCTCCCCGGGGCCTCCCATAACCCCCTTACCTTCTATCCTACCCCTCCCATCTCCCCTGCCACTGGCATCTACAACCCTCCCCTCTCCCTCCTCCCCCAACTTTTTCCCCTTTTTGGCAGGTCCCCGAACTCGTACACGTATAGTGAACTTTCGCGCGCTGGAGATCATCGCCTATTGTTTGTGTGTGCCGTCGTGTTCTTATTCCATTGTGCTCCAACGTTCGCGTGTGTCATGTCTGTCATCTCTGTGCGTGTCCACGTTTCTGAACGTTTTTATTTTTGACACTGCGCCCGTGAACGACTCCGTGTGTTTTAATTTGTATGTCTACATTTGTATATCCACCATGTCTGTTCTGCGATTGTCTCCTTTTGTATCATTAGTCCTATCTGTGGCCGAAGAGCGGCGTAGTATGCCGATGCTGGCCTACCTGTATCAGGTGTGAAAATAACAATAAAGAAAAAAAACTCTTTCAATGCCACTGTCTATATTTCTCTCCAATGGTCCCCTTTTTCTGCTATTGATTTACAATTTATCCCACTGTCACTGCCTTCTCTCTCACTTACATTATCTACTTTCGTCTTTCTTTTCCATTGCCGTTATCTCCACCATACCTTGGCAGCTCCAAAATTCTAAGGAGTTCAACTTATTTTTACCCTATACTCACCAGCTTAATATTTCGGCCCAAAATCAGGTCTCACAAACCCAATGTGTGCTCTCCAGTCACCTGTAGTTTTCATTTCAACTATTTCCTCTCTGTCCATCTCTCTTTCTCTTTTACTCCCACTGTATCTAATTGACCATCAACAATTCTTCTTTCTTTGACTACCACTTGCGTTGTCTTCATCCATCTCTGTTTCTCTTATACTGCCACTTTCTCTCTTCCACCACCACAGTCTCCTCTCTCTTTCTCTTCCATAGCCACTGTCTCTTATGTCTTCCACCTTTACTGTGTTACTTTCAGCACAAAAAAATGCGAATACGTCGAAGTGCCAAAATTTTTCATGAGGAAGCAGGAATGAGAATTGATGCAGCTGATCCCCACTTTCCTATTAGTGTCTTTTAAAGAGGAACATATTCGCCATTTTTGTGCTCCGACAGGATTATTTTTTCGCCGCTTCCCTCGCTTTCCTTGTTACGACAACACACACACACATTCGATAGCACAGTAAAGTTTTGACAATTTACTGATACACTTCAACACATTTACACACTTTGACACACAAACAACAAATAAGTATGCATAATATATAGTTAATTCAAAATCTTATCCTTTACGTTGTTTCTGGATACTTTGTACATCGATTGCAACTGATCGAAAACGCCCAGCTTCTAATTTGTAATGTGTTACTTCAACTAATTTAATGCATTTGCAGTCTTCCCAGTTTTACACAACTTTAGGCAAACATTTTAAGTGCTTTTCAAGCATCTTAAGACTCTTTCAGCCCACTTTTGTCACTACGAGCGAATCGTAAAGTTTTATTGGCGAGAAGTTGTGACTAAAAATGTAATTTGGTGACACCAGAACCTCTGTGATGCCGTCTGTTCGCTACGTCAGTTAAAACTACGTTTACCCCTCATATCGGATTTTACGTGCATGTCTTCCGTGCATAAGTACGGTAATTTTGAACTTATTGATCTTGGTAACGGATAATGTTACCCGAAAAAGTTTCTAGATTCCTCTAGAACATCTTAAGAACATTTACACTATTGGCCATTAAAATTGCTACACCACGAAGATGACGTGCTACAGACGCGAAATTAAACCGACAGGAACCAGATGCTGTGATATGTAAATGATTAGCTTTTCAGAGCATTCACCCAAGGTAGACGCCAGTGGCGACACCTACAACGTGCTCACATGAGGAAAGTTTCCAACCGATTTCTCCTACACAAACAGCAGTTGACCGGCGTTGCCTGGTGAAACGTTGTTGTGATGCTTCGTGCAAGGAGGAGAAATGCGTACCATCACGTTTCCGACTTTGATAAAGGTCGGATTGTAGCCTATCGCGATTGCGGTTTATCGTATCGCGACATTGCTACTCGCGTAGTTTGAGATACAATGACTGTTAGCAGAATATGGAATCGGTGGGTACAGGAGTGTAATACGGAACGCCGTGCTGGATCCCAACGGCCTCGTATCACTAGCAGTCGAGATGACAGGCATCTTATCCGCATGGCTGTAACGGATCGTGCAGCCACGTCTCGGTCCCTGAGTCAACAGATGGGGACATTTGCAAGACAACAACCATCTGCACGAACAGTTCGACAACGTTTGCAGCAGCGTGGACTAACAGCTCAGAGACGATAGCTGCGGTTACCCTTGACGCTGCATCACAGACAGGAGCGCCTGCGATGGTGTATTCAACGACGAACCTGGCTGCACGAATGGCAAATAATTTTTTCGGATGAATCCAGGTTCTGTTTACAGCATCATGATGGTCGCATCAGTATTTGGCGACATCCCGGTGAACGCACATGGGAAGCGTGTATTCGTCATCGCCATACTGGCGTATCACCCGGCGTGATGGTATGGGGTGCCATTGGTTACACGTCTAGGTTACCTCTTGTTCGCATTGACGGCACTTTGAACAGTGGACGTTACATTTCAGATGTATTACGACCCGTGGCTCTTCCCTTCTTTCGATCCCTGCACAACCCTACATTTCAGCAGGATAATGCACGACCGCATGTTGCAGGTCCTGTACGGGCCTTTCTGGATACAGAAAATGTTCGGCTGCTGCCCTGGCGAGCACATTCTCCAGATCTCTCACCAATTGAAAATGTCTCGTCAATGGTGGCCGAGCAACTGGCTCGTCACAATACGCTATTCACTCTCTTGATGATCTGTGGTATCGTGTTGAAGCTGCATGGGCAGCTGTACCTGTATACGCCATCCAAGCTCTGTTTGACTCAATGTCCAGGCGTATCAAGGCCGTTATTACGGCCAGAGGTGGTTGTTCTGAGTACTGATTTCTCAGGATCTATGCACCCAAAGTGCATGAAAATGTCATCACATATCAGTTCTAGTATAATATATTTTTCCAATGAATACCCGTTCATCATCTGCATTTCTTCTTGGTGTAGCAATTTTAATGGCCAGTAGTGTAGCAAGAATTTCCCCTGTCTGCGGTGAATATAAATAAGTGAATAAGTGGTCATCACACAGCAGATGCTTTTCGTACCAAAACGTCATGGTTTTTCTGATTTTTCTTGTTTTTTTTGGGAACCATCCATGAACAAAATGGCTCTGAGCACTATGGGACTCAACATCTTAGGTCATAAGTCCCCTAGAACTTAGAACTACTTAAACCTAACTAACCTAAGGACATCACACACACCCATGCCCGAGGCAGGATTCGAACCTGCGACCGTAGCAGTCCCGCGGTTCCGGACTGCAGCGCCAGAACCGCTAGACCACCGCGGCCGGCCCCATCCATGAACAAATGGTGCTTTAATAGGCCTCCTGATGTCCATCCTAGATCGCACCTAATGCAAAAAGAACTAGCTGACGAGCTCAGTTTTCCTGCGTAATGTTTAAATTTTGACCGTCTTCTGTAGAATAGCCACAGTATGCCCGTTTTTCCTGTAGGTAAACAAATGGTAGCTCGGCCATGGGATTTTCGAAACACGTAACCTCCTGCCTCTGAGATCAACAGAACCAGAGACATGACTGCCTGAGGAATGGAAGTTTCGCACGCGGCTTTTTGGAGCGACAGGATAAGGGATGATTGTCCACCAGTGACTCATCACAGAGTAACTGCATTTCGAGTGATCACTACTCCCTTTAATCTTTGCATCTGTACTGCAATAAAAATATACGCTGTCTTACTTCGACAGGAACTGGTATCATTCACTCATTCACTGTGCTTGCTGTCGACAACAGTTACGTCCATTTCACTCCTCGATCCAAATCATGCATTCAGCACTGTGCGATTTTCTCTCGGATTTATTTTTCCGTCAATAACAGTGATACACAGGAATATGGATACATTTAATGATGGTCGATATACACGCTGTTTACGGGCTCGCTGAACGCAGCGGAAGTGCAACATTAGTCGACCGCAGTATTGTGGCACTTGAGAGGGGGTCTTCGGTGGGCTTATTGTGCGTTTTAATCGTGGTATGCCAAGACGACACGCTGAAACACTGCTGGTACGTACAAAACTGTCTTGAAATCATTGACAGTGCGATGCGCTTTGATTAATCATCACTGCACTTGTTTACTGTAGCGTCATAACGCGTTTCCATAACGGCCACGGGAGGCCAAGTGCAGTAATATCGTGATCGGATAGTGCTTGCAGCGACAGCAGTCACTTCATAATATTTTTTTGTCTCTATTTAGGCGCCTACGACAGAACGGATATTTCCTGTTAGAATCATTGATGGCTCAAATGGCTCTCAGCACTATGGGATGTAAGTAGGCTGTTTATGTTTTCTTATTGGCAACGTTACGTAGCGCTCTGTATGAAAATCACTGGCTGTGCTGTGTGCAGTCTGTGGCTAGTTTGCATTGTTGTCCGCCATTGTAGTGTTGGGCAGCGGCAGCTGCATGTGAACAGCGCGTAGCGTTGCGCAGTTGGGGTGAGCCGCCAGCAGTGGTGGATGTGGGGAGAGAGATGGCGGAGTTTTGAAATTTGTAAGACTGGATGTCAATTATGACTATTAAGGTAAATACATTGTTTGTTCTCTATCAAAATCTTTCATTTGCTAACTACGCCTATCAGTAGTTAGTGCCTTCAGTAGTTTGAATCTTTTATTTAGCTGGCAGTAGTGGCGCTCGCTGTATTGCAGTAGTTCGAGTAACGAAGATTTTTGGTGAGGTAAGTGATTTGTGAAAGGTATAGGTTAATGTTAGTCAGGGCCATTCTTTTGTAGGGATTTTTGAAAGTCAGATTGCGTTGCGCTAAAAATATTGTGTGTCAGTTTAAGCATAGTCTTGTATAATTTTTCTAAGGGGACGTTTCAGGGACTTAACATCGGAGGTCATCAGTCACCTAGACTTAGAACTACTTAAACCTAACTAACGTAAGGACATCACACACTTCCATGCCCGAGGCAGGATTCGAACCTGCGACCGTAGCAGCAACGCGGTTCCGGACTTAAGCGCCTACAACCGCTCGGTAACAACGGCCGGCTAATATTTGTTCACTCAGTATTTGAGAATGAGAGCGCTTAGATATTTCTTGCAAAATTTACACATAATGTGATATTTTAACGAAACTTTTTCTCGTTAACGCTCAGCACAAAATGGTGAAAAGTAAAAAAAGCAAGTCTTTTAATTTATCACTTTTTTTATTACCGACTCCATTCGCAACACGGTTTGCAGACAGTATACGCACATACCACTCAGTGCACATCCAAAATTAACATGGTGCGACCCGTAGTTCACGAGATCTGACATCATAAGCTCTGAGATGCTCGGAAATCTAGATTTTACTTAGAACAGAGCGCGAATTCCCTAGACTATGTTCAAACAGTGTTTGAATACCTTTCGTGAGCTTACATGCCTAAACACGCTAGTGTGCTTAAACACCTAAAGAAAATCGAATGTCCCCTTTCAGGGGAACCATCCAGATTTTTACTCAGTGACTTAGGACGATCACTGAAAACTTGCATCTGTGTGGTTGGACAGGAATCTGAATCCCCGCCCCCCCCCACCCCCCTCGAATGTCTGTCCAGCGTGCTAACCACTGCACCTCCTCCTTCTGTGGCTTCATTGCTGTATCCAGAGCTATATGTAACTGCGGAGGTAGTGATGACTAGAATTAAAATTAGGATCGTTTTGGCTACCACCTCTGCCGTCCTTCGTGTACTGTTTTTCCCCACAATCAGACTAAAAGTGTTGTCAAACCCTCTTCAAACAAAGTTTTCGTGCCTCACACCTTTAAAAATCGATCATGGCAGACAAAAAAACCATATGTGCTGAATTCTCACTGCAAAGGAACTACTTGTGATTCCCGGCGGGGTCAGGGATTTTCTCTGCCTCGTGATGACTGGGTGTTGTGTGATGTCCTTAGGTTAGTTAGGTTTACGTAGTTCTAAGTTCTAGGGGACTGATGACCATAGATGTTAAGTCCCATAGTGCTCAGAGCCATTTGAACTACTTGTGATTGCTTGTCAGAATGCAAATCTTTCCTACAGCGATCTGCCCTCTTACCCTGTGCCAAGTTTCAATAAAATCAAAAATGGTTCCAATGGCTCTAAGCACTATGTGACTTAACATTTGGGATCATCAGTCCCCTAGCCTTAGAACTACTTGAACATAACTAACCTAAGGACATCACACACATCCATGCCCGTGGTAGGATTCGAACCCGCAACCGTAGCAGCAGCGCGGTTCCGGACTGAAGCGCCTAGAACCGTTCGGTCACAGCGGCCGGCTCAACAAAATCGATAACTTGGTGGCAGAGTTGCAAGACAGGTTGCAGCTATTTTTGTGCTCTGGCTATTACTATATCCGCCTCGGTAGCCGAAATCGTTAATGCACACTTGTGCGGTGCCACTTGATTCAGGGATACGCCGTTTCGAATCTTGGCCGTGAAAAATCTTCATCTTCACTGTTTTGCCGGCAGGGAGAGGAGAGGTGTTGGCGTAAAGTTCACGATGACGGATCTTAGGGGCAATATCTGGATTAAGTTCCAAGTCTCTTCGCAATGTCTCATGAAGTGAAGGATTGTGACACTATTGATGGTAACTCGTTCGACGGATTGGGACGTTAAACTCGGCGGGCCCCTCGGTGCTATACGAAGGGAGTAGGTTACGAGCGGACACAGAGTTTCACCCTCTCTCTAGTCCGCCGCTCGTGGTCTAGTGGCTAGCTTTGCTGCCTTTGGATCACGGTTTCCCGGTTTCGATTCACGGTCCGATCGGGGGTTTTCTGCGCTCTGGGAATGGATGTTTGTGTTGTTCTCTTAATTCCGTCATCATTCGGGAAAGTGGCGAGACTGGGTAGTGAAACTATTGGTAATTTGCACGTTTGCTGACACTCACACAGTTGAGCGCCCCACAAACCAAATATCAACGTCACCCTCTCCCTTCCCTTCATTCGTAACGCGCACTGTACCACTGTACAAGCACTCATAGCATTCGTCGACACGACGCAGATACTCTCTCTACACTTCATAACAAGTCAGACGAAGGCAAAGACAAACCACCTCCACTAGTAACTTGCGCCGGGCTGTGTTGCAAGATTCCTGTATCTGCTGTACGCTTCCCTGACTATGGAACTATATTTTATATTGTGGATACTACCGTATGCCACACGCCTTTTTTTTCTCAGTCGTACCACTGTGCTGCTCTGCCCATCGCCCCCTGCTACTCCAAACCAGACTACGAACTTTAATAATTATTTATTAATTAAATTGATAACATAATAAATATAAAACATCAGTAGTTGCTTTAGTAGTAGTTTGCGAAACTTAGTTTCATTTAAAGTCACTGCTTCATTTAAATGGCTGAAAACTAGCAGATTGAAAATGAATCTTGATTAATCGTCTTCCTCACAGTTGTTTCCCAACTTCTAGAACGCATATACATTCGCACGTAAAACATCTCTCTACTCCCACTCATTTCGGGTGCGAATACTTCTTCGTAAGCTTATCAGAGTAACCCACTTCCTTCGTCAACTGTGTGCGTTAATAACGTAAATGAATGTGTGATAAAATGGAGTTCAAGATGTTCCATTATTTAAAAATGGCCTGACGACTTTTAATTCATTTGAAAATTATTGAAAATGAATTCAAGTTTACCTCCAGCTCATACTGAAAAAATTACAAAATGACAGCACTGTGCTGTTTTCATTCACTGTGTGGTATTTGAACTAATCTGAATACCAAATGAGGTAAATTAGTAACATACCTTCCTTCGCAAACATTCGGTCATATCTCTTTCATGTGAAAACTCAATGACTCTTCGTATGACCAAACAAAATCGCAGATAAAACTTTGACTAGGTTCCATACGTTTCAAGTTTCGATCTGGAAAAGAATGAGTGACGTGTGGTTCAAATGGTTCTCAGCACTATGGGACTAAACATCTATGGTCATCAGTCCCCTAGAACTTAGAACTACTTAAACCTAATTACACTAAGCACAGCACACAACACCCAGTCATCACGAGGCAGAGAAAATCCCTGACCCAGCCGGGAATCGAACCCGGGAACCCGGGCGTGGAAAGCGAGAACGCTACCGCACGACCACGAGCTGCGGACTGAGGGACGTGTGTAGGTATGGTATGAGGCGAGGGTGATGTGTAACGATACTGTCCCTGTAAAAATACTTCCCCTTCTTAGATTTAGACTACAACAAAATGGTTCAAATGGCTCTGAGCACTATGGGACTTAACATCTATGGTCATCAGTCCCCTAGAACTTAGAACTACTTAAACCTAACTAACCTAAGGACAGCACACAACACCCAGCCATCACGAGGCAGAGAAAATCCCTGACCCCGCAGGGAATCGAACCCGGGAACCCGGGCGTGGGAAGCGAGAACGCTACCGCACGACCACGAGATGCGGGCAGACTACAACAGGTGAAACATAGATATACCTTTAGTATTTTTCTTCAACAATGGTTTACAGTTGCGGTAAGCCACAGCAAACGTACTAGACGGTATTATTGCGTTGTTGAGAGAGTACATCATTATCTAGTGTAGCCACACGTCTGCGTGATCATAAGAGTAATAATTTTATTATTTTGTTACAGGTACCACTGACAGCGTAAATAGACAGAGGCTCCCCCCCCCCCTTCCATTATCTGTCTCAGACTATCATTCCAAGGCACTCATCCAGTTCACATACACCAGTGGGTTCCAACCCAATCGTAACTACTCCTTAACTGGTAAAGTGTTGTTTTCCGACGATTAAAATAAAAAACGGTTGGATTAAAGTTCAGCCACTAAAATAAAATAGTTTAAAAAATTATCATATAAATATTTTGTTAGACAATAATATAAAAAGATAATAAGCTAAAAAAAAATATTCAAATATGAGAATTAACACGTGACATTATGCGGCCGAATCCGTAACTTGTGAGGCAAATGTATTAATGACGTAATTATAAATTTCCAAGCAGTCTGCGAAACGTACTGGATTACCATATGACTTAGCTTTGAATCTCTGGACATTCTGATTGACCATATATCTCTGTTCAGGAATCAGTTTAGCTCCGTAAGGACAGGTTATGAACTATCTCACTTGCTTCACTGTATTATTGCAGATTGTTGAATAATTCAGAGTATTCATCATGTTTAGTGTCGATTACTTCAAGAAGGTTTCCTTATTAAGGCAATATTATTGGTTGACAACACCCTGTCACATTCAAGTGTAAAGTGATCTTTCTATCTCATACTGTGACGGCTTTCTTGCAGAAAATGGGCCAAGGAGTTCAGGAAAATGTCAAGTGTATGTAAAAGAGACAACTTCTGAGTAAAGCTGTTCAAGAAGTGAGGTAGAATGTCGTGGTAACACTTTCGAAAGTAAAAGATGTAGTTTATATGACTGCATCTTCCTGGACACATGTTTCTGAGTCAAAATACTTCGAAGTCCTGCAAAAATCTATGGCCAGTTGTAACACGCCACTGAGGCTATTTCTTTACTAAATGGGTATTTTGTATGCCCGATACGCAGATCGCCCCACTACATATTAAATGTATGGTACCGATGTAAGCAGAAGATAACATTCACATAACATATGAGCCATATCTGTGAGTCTTGTATGAAATTAGTAAATATGAGAGTAGTGTTGGGTACAGATGGCCTGGAATGAGACAGGAATCCAGAAACATTATGATTAATTGACAATTTATTTGCATGTAAATTATCGCTGAACAAAAATAAGTAGATTCCCTATCTAGGAAGAAATGAGTGCCAAACTTGAGAGTATGAATTAATCACATTAATTGTCAGGGTGAGCGGTTTGGATCATAAAAGAATTGAAACTGCTCTGGTAACAAAGCTTTGCGCAGAAAGTAAGTGAATTTATATGCAGGATCGTTCTAATAGTGATGACTGCTTTGATTTGATAAGTGAAATGGACAAGCATGCGAGAAAACTTTACACAAGGTCAACACCAAGATAACAAGGCGTGACCAAGTAATATCATGAGGTCAAAACGCACGCATACCCTTGCATGTGTTACTTGCTTGCCACATTGCTGCGTAAACTTGCACATATTAAACGGAGCCGAGGTGAGGAGTGACGCAACTGATGACCTGCCAAGTATGTGATGCGTCGTCTTCTGTCCTGTGATGTACCATTCTCAAGTTTTTTTTTCCCCAAAAGGTTATCTCCTGACTGTCTGCCAAGAAGATCCCAGCCTCATTGCATTGTTCTATAAAGAATATCCCGTCACAACTGTCTCTAATATTTGCACACTCCACTTCTTCCCTCGCGATGATGCCAAAGGCTGCTGGTAAGCCAATCTGAAAGAACGCCTTTAGCTTTGGCAATGAAAAATCTCGTCTCAGATGTGATGTGCTCATTATGTAAAATAGTGTGATCACTTCCGGGAATCTGTGATGGCGTCGAATGGTAAACCATCCTCCTCACAGTATTCGAACGCCGACCAGTCCTAATTCAGCCTTGCTTTCTCGCCTATACTCCATATGGACAATCTTTTTTAATAGTAGTCCCAGCGAGGCGTTGATAAGCTTCAAAGCTGGTCCTAATGATGGAGTTTTCTCTTCCCACGTTACGAGGCGATCTTATTTTTCCAAGGCATCCATAGTCTCGTGCTTTTACAGCCTACCGACCGGATACCACGGCCCACTACTTGTGGATGGTCAAAAGCACTTTTCAGACGCTTTATAGGAAATACTGCAGCCTTGCAGGAGCTCGGTGGTGGCTGTTACTTCGAGGAAACGCTTATCTCCTCACACCGAGAAACCGCTGGCCTACCTGAAGGACCATGGCGAAACGCCTCGCAGCCCACGCCTGTACAACGGCTTACTGGCGACCGGTTTCCCTGACGCTGACCTAGCCTGCAACCCTGTCCTAACCACAAAGCACGGAAGTAAGTAGAGCTGTCTTTCCCGTGGCGAAGGACCGGAGGGCGTGTACCAGCTTCCCGCACCCCCTGGGTACCTACTGTATCTAACGCAGCAGCAGTAGCGCTGCTGTTTTATCTCCGTCTGCTTGTTTACTATCTACCTCATCTCGTCTGTCTGTCGGGTTTTCTTAGATTTGTTAGTTTATGAGTTACTGCCGACGGCAGAATGCGAAAATAAACTTTGTTTTCGTACAGACAAAACAAAAGGCGTCCGACAATACTCGACAGTACACGATTGACACTCGTCCTTCGATTTTGTACAGTCACTGAAACATGAGACTTACGGAAAGGTAGGATTCGGTGTGGACGGGGCTTTCCTCAGTTACCGTTGGTTGCACAGTTGAAACGTCCCCTTTGAACAATTGTATAGGACTGTGCTTTAACTGACACACAATATTTTTAGCGCAACGCAATCTGACTTTCAAAAAAATCCCTACGAAAGAATGGCCCTGACTAACATTAACCTATGCGTTTCACAAATCGCTTACCTCACAAAAATCTTGGTTACTCGAACTACTGCAATACAGCGAGCGCCACTACTGCCAGCTAAATAAAAGATTCAAACTGTGGAAGGCACTAACTACTGATAGGGATAGTTAGCAAATGAAAGATATTAATAGAGAACAAACACTGTATTTACCTTAATAGTCATATTATATATAGCAGTTCGTGATAAATTACAAAACTCCGCCATCTCTCTCCCCACATCCACCACTGCTGGCGGCTCACCTCCAACTGCGCAACGCTACGCGCTGTTCACAGCCAGCTGCCTAACACTACAATGGCGAGTATTACAACAATGCAAAGCAGCCACAGACTGCACACAGCACAGCCAGTGATTTTCATACAGAGGTGACGTTACCAATAAAAAAACCTAAACAGCCTACTTACACAGTGTTTTTTAAATCATGTACACTTTATTTGGAACCAATTGCATATAAGGTTGACAATTACGAACAATTATCAAATTTGAGTGTTAAGACATATTTCTTTCTTTCTTTCGCTTACACCATAGTCCCGCAGCGATCGCAGGGTCAGCGTGGTTAGAACGGATTTGGCAAGGTTAGTTTTAGGGGTGGCCGGATGCCCTTCCTGCCGCCACCTCGTACCCCAGGGATGGAATCAGTGGACCCCAGCTGTCTGCATCTAGTGTACTCGTAAATCGTGAAATAGTGCGACGCGTGTAACTATGAGACAATATGAAATTTAAATTTCTTAAGAAAAATTGCATTCACGGCTGAATGCCTTATTGACAAGAAATTCTAATTATTTGTCAGCTGAAGGCCCCAATAGCAATTATTGTCGAGCGGTTCTAGGAGCTACAGTCTGGAACCGCCCGACCGCTACGGTCGCAGGTTCGAATCCTGCCTCGGGAATGGATGTGTGTGATGTCTTTAGGTTAGCTAGGTTTAAGTAGTTCTAAGTTCTAGGGGACTGATGATCTCCGAAGTTAAGTCCCATAGTGCTTAGAGCCATTTTTTTAGCAATTATTCAAAATCAGTTTGACGTCTGAAGGCCTAGAGCAATAGTAATAATTTAAACAAAATATTATTTTTAAACAATTGACACAATCAGACCAAATAAAGAAGGGGGTGCTCCAAGGATCGACCTGAGAAAAGCCCCTACAGCTGCGTAAGTAGTGAGACAGACAGCCAAGAATCATGCTCACCTAACAGGATGGCAGCTCAAACGGGGACAGTTTGAACTCCGATCAATGCTCTTACCAAATCCACCTAACATGTGATAACCAGTACAACAACGGAATAATTCAAGCGAGGACGAAGTGACAGACAGCACTGTGTCTTCAGAATCTGGTTTTTAAAACATCGAAAGCCAGAATGAACCACTACAATCAAGGCAGACAAAAGAAACCACAGTCCACACCGCAATCAAGGAGGCTGTCGAACTACACGTCATCCCGGACAGCATCGGCAAGATGAGGAGTACACTGCCGCAAATATACGCTAAGCTCCAGGGCAGGTAACTGGGGCATTAGCGGCCACTAGGCAGTAAAATAACGCTAGTTGCACTTCACCAATAATAACACAAAATTCAGAAACTAATAATAGACAGCAGAAGATGGCTAATAGATTCCGCCAACTCGACACGCTCCACTTGCTGCTGTTCGTCTCACGGTGACCTTGCGAGCAGCAATGCACGAACAAACGGCATGACCACCAGATAGTGGAGGTTTCACTACTGGATTAATGTTCACTCAACGTCCTGGGTCCGGTGGACAACGAGGTTGTGGCCCTCACAACTAAACCCCCTTTGATCCGGCAATGCCTGTGCACCGCGAGCAGTCCCGGCATGTTCGCGTGCTACAGGACCTCTCTGCTGCTTCGTCCCAACCGAACTACCGACACACCCGACCCGGGAAACATTTTACGTCCTTCCAAAGATAGTATGGATACTAGATGTCGACAAATGCTGCTGCCGCCACTTGCAGACACACAATGGTAGCAAACATACTGGCGCAAGTAAAGAAGAAAACGAGACGCCACTATCCCTATTACACAATGCCAACCTACTAATGGCACCAACATGAGTCGCACACGGTTCAGTTACGTTATCGCCATATTGTGTTACTACTTCTGTTGAATCCTTCCTAGTCGTAGGGTGTGGGTTGTCTAGGAAACCTGCTTTCTCGGATCGCTAGACAACAATTCAGGCAAATCGTATGAGTGAGTTTTATTACGAAAGGTAGTTGACAGTACCAAACTCTGAGAAATACACAGATGTATCCAAGGTTCTCGGGTGTCCAGCCGGATCCGTTCGTCGAAGTTCCACGATATTTCGGCGGATAACCGTTCCGCCATCATCAGGTGGTGCTGATGGAATGATCTGTCTGCGCTGTGTCCGTGGTATTTATGTCCGCGGGGTGTCGAGTCGTACCCCGGCGCGGGCGGCCGGTGGGGCGCCGCGTGGTGGGAGGGGTGGGGGAAGCTGCAGCCACGCCCGGTGGTAGGCGTAGTCCATCTCCGTCCGCCGTGGCGGAAGGAATAAGTGGTCGTGGAGGAATCAGTAATACAGAAATTCGAAATGAAATGTCGGCTCTTGAATGGGGTTCAAAAATGGCTCTGAGCACTATGGGACTTAACATCTATGGTCATCAGTCCCCTAGAACTTAGAACTACTTAAACCTAACTAACCTAAGGACATCACACAACACCCAGCCATCACGAGGCAGAGAAAATCCCTGACCCCGCCGGGAATCGAACCCGGGAACCCGGGCGTGGGAAGCGAGAACGCTACCGCACGACCACGAGATGCGGGCATCTTGAATGGGGACTTAGAAGGAATCAACGAAAGATGACCGATGATTATGGAAATTGCTTTACGTTGAGAAGAATGGGTGATGACCATCTACAATCTGATGAGAAGATATATGGTGATCGTAGAGATGACTACAAGAAGGGAATGGCAGAATAGGAGGAGGTGGAAGATGGAGAGCGAGAAGTGGAGACAGATGTAGGACACCAGTACGATAATGATGATGATACGAACATATTATCGGAGATAATATGACAGAAAGATATTATACCCCACATCTAAGGGGAGACAACATTTATAAATAGCTTTCCGCTTCAGCACCAGTGCGTCATCATTCATGCCAGATCACCACCAATTCAATAAAGCTGTTTTTTGAAGCTACTCATTAGGAATCTCACTGTCGTCGAACATCTTGTAGGAGTAAATAAATAAACCATTTTTTTCGTAATTCTTGTGTTTCCGTAACCCAGTATTTCTTTACCAGCTATCATTGGAGGAGGAGGAGGAGGAGGAGGAGGAAGGAGGAGGAAGAATGAAAAATTATTTCCAGTACTGAAGTCAACATTTCTATACAGGTACAACACAATTTCTTTTTATGTTCAGTTCAGTTACATGAATTAAATATCAAATTAAATTTTGATATAATTGCAAATACTTACACTACTGGCCATTAAAATTGATACATCAAGAAGAAATGCAGATGATAAACGGATATTCATTGGAAAAATATATTTTACTAAAACTGACATGTGATTACATTTTCATGCAATTTGGGTGCATAGATCCTGAGAAATCAGTACTCAGAACAACCACCTCTGGCTGTAATAACGGCCTTGATACGCCTGGGCATTGAGTCAAACAGAGCTTGGATGGCGAGTACAGGTACAGCTACCCATGCAGCTTCAACACGATACCACAGTTCATCAAGAGTACTGACTAGCGTATTGTGACGAGCCAGTTGATCGGCCACCATTGACCAGACGTTTTCAGTTGGTGAGAGATCTGGAGAATGTGCTGGCCAGGGCAGCAGTCGAACATTTTCTGTATCCAGAAAGGCCCGTACAGGACCTGCAACATGCGGTCGTGCATTATCCTGCTGAAATGTAGGGTTTCGCAGGGATCAAATGAAGGGTAGAGCCATGGGTCGTAACACATTTGAAATGTAACGTCCACTGTTCAAAGTGCCATCATTGCGAACAAGACGTGACCGAGACGTGTAACCAATTGCACCCCATACCATCACGCCGGGTGGTACGCCAGTATGGCGATGACGAATACACGCTTTCAATGTGCGTTCACTGCGATGTCGCCGAACACGGATGCGACCATCATGATGCTGTAAACAGAACCTGGATTCATCCGAAAAAATGACGTTTTGCCATTCGTGCACCCAGGTTCGTCGTTAAGTACACCATCGCAGGCGCTCCTGTCTGTGATGCAGCGTCAAGGGTAACCGCAGCCATGGTTTCCGAGCTGATAGTCCATGCTGCTGCAAACTTCGTCGAACTGTTCGTGCAGATGGTTGTTGTCTTGCAAACGTCCCCATCTGTTGACTCAGGGATCGAGACGTGGCTGCACGATCCGTTACAGCCAAGCGGATAAGATGCCTGTCATCTCGACTGCTAGTGATACCAGGCCGTTGGGATCCAGCACGGCGTTCCGTGTTACCCTGCTGAACCCACCGATGCGGTGTTCTGCTAACAGTCATTGGATCTCGACCAACGTGAGCAGCAATGTCGCGATTCGATAAACCGCAATCGCGATAGGCTACAATCGGACCTTTATCAAAGTCTGAAACGTGATGGTACGCATTTCTCCTCCTTACACGAGGCATCAAAACAACGTTTCAGCAGGCAACGCCGGTCAACTGCAGTTTGTGTAGGAGAAATCGTTTGGAAACTTTCCTCGTGTCAGCACGTTGTAGGTGTTGCCACCGGTGCCAGCCTTGTGTGAATGCTCTGAAAAGCTAATCATTTGTATATGGCAGCATCTTCTTCCTGTCGGTTAAATTTAGCGTCTGTAGCACGTCATCTTCATGGTGTAGCAATTTTAATGGTCAGTAGTGTATATTTTTACTGGAAGGAATTTCTGGGAAATATTTAGCAGCTGAAAAAAGGCCCGTATGGCTGTCCTCCGCTCAATTGGCTCTGATAAAGTAAATGAAACTAGTTATCCTTGGTTTCAGGCTTCTGGACTGTTTTTGTATGCCCCCATAAACACGTATCTAACTCACACCCAGAGTTTAAGAACCAAGCATCAAAACAGAAAATTTACAAATATAAAGTATATGTAACTGCAAACACGTTGAGGAATAGGAGGAACCACATATAAATCAAAATTAGAAGAACAGCCCGCAAATTAGGAACACAGTAAATCAATCAAGGTAACGAGAAGACAAAAGAAACAGAAGACCTCGAAACCCCGAGCAGTGGTGCTATTTGTTCCTGAGCTGCATTATATCGATCCAGTCGTAAAGAGCATCGTTCACGTCGCCTGAGAAAGCGCATTAAATGCCCTGAATAGAGAGAGAATCCACTGCCTGGGCGAACGATTTATTTAAGTCGGTTATGGGCCCAATGAATCAGAAATGCGAGTCGTTCTGCAGCTGTAACGCCAGCAACAAAGAGGATCCTGAAACAGCTGTAACTTCGGCGATAAAGCAAACCAGAGCAACAGCCAAGACAGCTTTTATTGTGGACATAACTCTTCAAAACGATCTGGAGCCAGAAGTTTATGAAGAGCTCAAGCAACGCTCTGTTGCGAAGCACCGTCTTACGTATCGGTAAACATAAGAAATCTTACAATTAAAGACGAAGGATAAAACATTAAATATAAATGTACTAGAGTCAACTTCGGACATGTATAGTTTATTATGATCACTAACAACTGCCTTCCGTGATTGAAGAGGATTAGAATTTGGTTTGACGATCGGTGACGATAAAATATCTTGTAGTAGAGAGACATAAAACCGAAGATTTGTGCAACAACTGGATATGATCGTAAACGGATGCCAGCTGACGGAAATTGAAAACGAGGTGATTTCCCGAAATCTTCGGACCTATTACTTTCAACGACTCGTAGAAATGACGCAGCAGTGTTGAGATATTTGGACTACATGCGCCACAGAATGGAAATACGGAACGAAGAGTGGTCTTTAGAGCGTCGTCGGTGTTGAGGACATTTGAGATGGAACAGTAGGTCAGTTGCATAATAGTGGCAGAATGAATCAGCAGTGCCAAAGAAGCGTTTTCAGCATTCGCATATAGGCATTGTAGAACTTAAATTAAAACTAAACTACGTCCTAACACGCCTCGGAACGGCCAACGGTACCGACCAAACGCCAAGTCATCCTCCGCTGATAAGCGTCAGTGGATATGGGACGGCATCTGGTTAGTACAGTGCTCTCCCGGCCGTTGACACTTTTCGTGACCGCTATTGTGTCTCACCTTTTTTTTTTTTTTTTGTCATCAGTCTACTGACTGGTTTGAGGCGGCCCGCCACGAATTCCTTTCCTGTGCTAACCTCTTCATCTCAGAGTAGCACTTGCAACCTGTGTCCTCAATTGTTTGCTTGACGTATTCCAATCTCTGTCTTCCTCTACAGTTTTTGCCCTCTACAGTTTCCTCTGGTACCATGGAAGTCATTCCCTCATGTCTTAGCAGATGTCCTATCATCCTGTCCCTTCTCCTTATCAGTGTTTTCCACATATTCCTTTCCTCTCCGATTCTGCGTAGAACCTCCTCATTCCTTACCTTATCAGTCCACCTAATTTTCAACATTCGTCTATAGCACCACATCTCAAATGCTTCGATTCTCTTCTGTTCCGGTTTTCCCACAGTCCATGTTTCACTACCATACAATGCTGTACTCAAGACGTACATCCTCAGAAATTTCTTCCTCAAATTAAGGCCGGTATTTGATATTAGTAGACTTCTCTTGGCCAGAAATGCCTTTTTTGCCACAGCGAGTCTGCTTTAGGTGTCCTTGCTCCGTCCGTCATTGGTTATTTTAATGCCTAGGTATCAGAATTCCTTAACTTCATTGACTTCGTGACCATCAATCCTGATGTTAAGTTTCTCGCTGTTCTCATTTCTACTACTTCTCATTACCTTCGTCTTTCTCCGATTTACTCTCAAACCATACTGTGTACTCATTAGACTGTTCATTCCGTTCAACAGATCATTTAATTCTTCTTCACTTTCACTCAGGATAGCAATGTCATCAGCGAATCGTATCATTGATATCCTTTCACCTTGTATTTTAATTCCACTCTTGAACCTTTCTTTTATTTCCATCATTGCTTCCTCGATGTACAGATTGAAGAGTAGGAGTGAAAGGCTACAGCCTTGTCTTACACCCATCGTAATACGAGCATTTCGTTCTTGATCGTCCGCTCTTATTATTCCCTCGTGGTTGTTGTACATATTGTATATGAGCCGTCTCTCCCTATAGCTTACCCCTACTTTTTTCAGAATCTACAACAGCTTGCACCATTTTATATTGTCGAACGCTTTTTCCAGGTCGACAAACCCTATGAAAGTGTCTTGATTTTTCTTTAGCCATGCTTCCATTATTAGCCGTAAAGTCAGAACTGATCGTCACCTAGCGCATTCTCAATTTTCTTTTCCATTCTTCTCTATATTATTCTTGTAAGCAGCTTCGATGCATGAGCTGTTAAGCTGATCGTGCGATAATTCTCGCACTTGTCAGCTCTTGCCGTCTTCGGAATTGTGTGGGTGATGCTTTTCCGAAAGTCAGATGGTATGTCGCCAGACTCATATATTCTACACACCAACGTAAATAGTCGTTTTTTTGCCACTTCCCCCAACGATTATTTTCCCGTAAGTCCTCCAAAGCTCTTTTAAATTCCGATTCTAATACTGGATCCCCTATCTCTTCTAAATCGACTCCTGTTTCTTCTTCTATCACATCAGACAAATTTTCACCCTCATAGAGGCTTTCAATGTATTCTTTCCACCTATCTGCTCTCTCCTCTGCATTTAACAGTGGAATTCCCGTTGCACTCTTAATGTTACCACCGTTGCTTTTAATGTCACCTAAGGTTGTTTTGACTTTCCTGTATGCTGAGTCTGTCCTTCCGACAATCATATCTTTTTCGATGTCTTCACATTTTTCCTGCAGCCATTTCGTCTTAGCTTCCCTGCACTTCCTATTTATTTCATTCCTCAGCGACTTGTATTTCTGTATTCCTGATTTTCCCGGAACATGTTTGTACTTCCTCCTTTCATCAATCAACTGAAGTATTTCTTCTGTTACCCATGGTTTCTTCGCAGCTACCTTCTTTGTACCTATGTTTTCCTTCCCAACTTCTGTGGTGGCCCTTTTTAGAGATGTCCATTCCTCTTCAACTGTACTGCCTACTGCGCTATTCCTTATTGCTGTATCTATAGCGTTAGAGAACTTCAAACGTATCTCGTCATTCCTTAGTACTTCCGTATGCCACTTCCTTGCGTATTGATTCTTCCTGACTAATGTCTTGAACTTCAGCCTACTCTTCATCACTACTATATTGTGATCTGAGTCTATATCTGCTCCTGGGTAAGCCTTACAATCCAGTATGTGATTTCGGAATCTCTGTCTGACCATGATGTAATCTAATTGAAATCTTCCCGTATCTCCCGGCCTTTTCCAAGTATACCTCCTCCTCTTGTGATTCTTGAACAGGGTATTCGCTATTACTAGCTGAAACTTGTTACATAACTCAATTAGTCTTTCTCCTCTTTCATTCCTCGTCCCAAGCCCATATTCTCCTGTAACCTTTTCTTCTACTCCTTCCCCTACAACTGCATTCCAGTCGCCCATGACCATTAGATTTTCGTCCCCCTTTATATGCTGCATTACCCTTTCAATATCCTCATACACTTTCTCTATTTGTTAAGCTTGCGACGTCGGCATGTATACCTGAACTATCGTTGTCGGTGTTGGTCTGCTGTCGATTCTGATTAGAACAACCCGGTCACTGGACTGTTCACAGTAACACACCCTCTGCCCTACCTTCCTATTCATAACGAATCCTACACCTGTTATACCATTTTCTGCTGCTGTTGATATTACCCAATACTCATCTGACCAGAAATCCTTGTCTTACTTCCACTTCACTTCACTGACCCCTACTATATCTAGATTGAGCCTTTGCATTTCTCTTTTCAGATTTTCTAGTTTTCCTACCACGTTCAAGCTTCTGACATTCCACGCCCCGACTCGTAGAACGTTATCCTTTCTTTGATTATTCAATCTTTCTCTCATGGTAACCTCCCCCTTGGCAGTCCCCTCCCGGAGATCCGAATGGGGGACTATTCCGGAATCTTTTGCCAATGGAGAGATCATCATGACACTTCTTCAATTACAGGCCACATGTCCTGTGGATACACGTTACGTGTCTTTAATGCAGTGGTTTCCATTGCCTTCTGCATCCTCATGTCGTTGATCATTGCTGATTCTTCCGCCTTTAGGGGCAATTTCCCACCCCTAGGACAAGAGAGTGCCCTGAACCTCTATCCGCTCCTCCGCCCTCTTTGACAAGGCCGTTGGCAGAATGAGGCTGACATCTTATGCCGGAAGTCTTCGGCCGCCAACGCTGATTATTTATCAAAATTTAGGCAGTGGCGGGGATCGAACCCGGGACCGAAGACGTTTTGATTATGAATCAAAGACGATACCCCTAGACCACTGTTTAGAGGCACAAAAAGAGTGGGTGTTTTTAGCTCGTTACTAATTGCAAATAAGTAGGAGGCCGAGTTGATAGGAGCTGAAGGAGTCCAGGTTGCAATAATATGCGGTTTGACACACTATTAGAGAGAAGGATTATTATTCAAGAAACACATAGTACAATGAAAATTACTTTAGTTTTTAGGACTCAGCTGCGGCTATGAACTAATACAACATATTCTCAGGGACTAAGCCTGATGGGCCTTCCTCAGAGAATCAAGGAAAACAGAACTGGCTGAGGGCCGATTATGAAAGTGCGTCTCCCTAGGTTGAACTCTAGCTAAGAAGTGAACGAGGCACACTCCAGTTCCGTCGAGCTGCACAGCCCGCTAGAGTGCGCTGTGCTCGGCAGACGACGGGCTGCCAACCTTATGTTGGCTCAGCGTTGTAGTAGTATCTGTGACGATCATACTACAACCGCAGCCGCTACTTGTCAACCAAGAAGCTCATCAGCTGGCCACGCAAGGGCAGAGTGCATCCCGTTTGTCAGCAGATCCTGACAGCCTCCCATTCAATTGCTAGCAAGGCCAGATAGCGTTACGTGATCTGACGGGAACCGGTGTTATCACTGCGGCAAGGCAGTTGGCTTCTACACCTTAAAGGATGTCATGACGCGAATGATCAGGTGGAGTTTGGGATCCCTGTCTCTGAGCTAATAGTGCCTCGCTTGATCATGGAGGAGGCGATTAACGGAAGGTTCACACAGATGACAGGCCGCATTGTAGTGCCGGAGCAACGATGGACAGTTCCCAAGAGTTTCCAATCTGATTCGACGATACCTGCGACAAACTGACCACCACAGACATTGCGCTGTTAGCACAAGCCATGATGCGCGATGCACTCGCCTGCTTACGGACCTCTAGTAAGCCCGGTGGTGCGTGAGTCAATAGCTCGAAGGAATGCAAAAGTAACTGTGCTGCCTATCGACACCGCTCTCAGTTTAAGCTTCTAGATTTATCAGGCACCAACGGTCACGTCTCCTAATATTTTGTACTACCCCGTTTGGCTAATTTTCAGAGGAAGGAAATGTATTACTATGTGAACATACACGTACACTTCCAGTCATTTTAATGTGACCACGTCAGCGTGCAATAACTAATCGCAGATGACAGGTAACAGGACTGGCAGTAGAGGATATATAAAGCGTGTCTGAGGGACGTGGAAAACGGTACAGTCGTTGTCGTAATTCAGAAACGGAGTGATTTATCTGAAGTTCAAAAGTCCGCAGCTCGTGGTCTCGCGGTAGCGTTCTCGCTTCCCGAGCACGTGGTCCCGGGTTCGATTCCCGGCGGGGTCAGGGATTTTCTCTGCCTCGTGATGACTGGGTGTTGTGTGATGTCCTTAGGTTAGTTAGGTTTAAGTAGTTCTAAGTTCTAGGGGACTGATGACCACAGCAGTTAAGTCCCATAGTGCTCAGAGCCTTTTGAACCATATTTTGAAGTTCAAAAGAGCATGATCATTGGCCTCTGGACCAAGTTTAGAAGCGCTTCCGAAACGTTTCGGTTTGTAAACTGTTTGCGTGCCGCCTTGGTTAATGCTTACCATACACGGCAAAATGGGCCTATGCGAAACCAGCGCTGAGGCAACTCTGTTGCACCATGGGCCATAGATGACAGGGATGAACGACGGCTGCGGAGATGTGTACCAGCGAATAGACGTTCAACTGATGACCAACTGTCCGTCCAGATGAACAAACGGGCTACCAACAGTGTCTCCTCAACGAGTGTTCAGCGAATGTTGCTGCGTATGGTCCTCACAGAAGGTTCAAATGGTTCTAAGCACTAAGGCACTTAACATCTGAGGTCATCAGGCCCATAGACTTAGAACTACTTAAACCTAACTAACCTAAGGACATCACACACATCCACCGAGCGAGGTGGCGCAGTGGTTAGACACTGGACTCGCATTCGGGAGGACGACGGTTCAATCCCGCGTCCGGGCAACCTGATTTAGGTTTTCCGTGATTTTCCTAAATCGCTCCAGGCAAATGCCGGGATGGTTCCTTTGAAAGGGCACGGCCGACTTCCTTCCCCGTCCTTCCCTAATCTGATGAGACCGATGACCTCGTTGTCTGGTCGCCTTCCCCAAAACAACCCCAACCCAACCCATCACACACATCCATGACCGTGGCAGGATTCGAACCCGCGACCGTAGTAGCAGCGCGGTTCCGGACTGAAGCGCCTAGAACCGCTCGGCCACAGCAGTCGGCTTCACAGAAGGTACCTGGTCCATGCATCCGTGCTGACTTCTGTTGATCGCCGGAATTTGCACGCCAGTACCGCAGCCGGACATCCACTGAATTGCTACAAACGGCCTTTTCAGGTGAATCACGTTTTGTGCGTACAGATGTCCATTGGCGTGTATGGCTTGGAACGTCTGAAAGAAAACACTCTGCATCAGTCCTCCGAAGGGTCTAGGCCAGAGAAAGCGAGCCTAATTTGGTACCCAGATTGGTTCAAATGGCTCTGAGCACTATGGGACTTAACTTCTGAGGTCATCAGTCCCCTAGAACCTAGAACTACTTAAACTTACTTAACCTAAGGACATCGCACACATCCATGCCCGACGCAGGATTCGAACCTGCGACCGTTGCGGTCACGCGGTTCCAGACTGTAGCGCCTAGAACCGCTCGGCCACTCCGACCAGCGAGCGTTATCTTCCGGTGATCTCGTCGTTCTGGAAGACACAATGGAAAACCACAAGTATTAATCTATGCTTGGGGACTACTTACAGCCCTATAATCAGTCTATTCTTCCTTGGCACGATGGCATCTACCAGAAGAACAATGCAACGTGTCGTACAGCCTGCAGTATATGTTCGAAGAGCACCAGGGTGAGTTTACCTTACTCCCCTGGCCACCAAAGTCCGGGGATTTAAGCCCAATGGAGATCCTGTGGATCCGCCTCGATCAAGCTGTTCACGGCGTGGATTCTCAACCGAGAAAGTTAGTGCGGTTGGCCAACGCCCTGGAATCGCTATTGTTTCCCATGTCTGGCGGGTTCTGGAACCTCTATTCCTGCACGTCTCGCAGTGGTCTGCCCTAAAAAAAGTGGTTGGTGAGACTTTTGACAAGTGGTCACGTTAATGTGACTGGACAGTGTATTTGGTAGCTGCAGTGTCCTCCGGAAGATACAAGTCATAGCATACTTGTAAGAAAGCTGAGACACCTACTACTCAAGCGCAACGTAAGCTAGGAACCAGAGAGGGCGCACATGACAAAGAGTACATTATGCATCTGCCTTACGTCACACAGTTTTCAAGTTTTCGTCCAGCAGATATGGATACAAGCAGACACACAGCTCCATTTGGCAGGGCAGTCCGCAAGACAGCCGTCAGACAGTATTAGGACAGTGTCTCAGCAAGGACTGGAACTCGTCTACAGTCGCCGCCAAGAAGAACTGAAATGAACATTTTACAAGTGATGTTAGTCATGGGTTACTTCATTTAGTGCTGTAGTGGAGCTGAAAGACATATCAGTGCCATTGTAGATTGAACTATATTGCCCCACATAATCATCATACTGGAATTACACAAAACTTCAAATAATAAGTTATTTTAAATCGACGTTAATCTTGTGTTGCCATTTATTTTTGTCATATCTGTTGCCTGACCCTTTTTGCCCCTGTGACAAAGCTGTACAGTTTCTGTATGTAAAAACGCCACCTCGTAACAGGAACCACGAGGATCGTCCAGTAAGGAAGCAACAGATTTTTTCTCAGCCAGTTGAGGTTGAAAAAATGCGAAACTTGTTGTGGGACATCGTGGAATATTTCCGTTCCAGTCTCTATAGTTTCATGCATTTCTGATAGATGGCTGCGCTATGTGTAGCTTTCAAAATGACGTCTGTAACAGAGGTGTATTCCAAGCATTGAGTTGGCCGCACACAGCTGTGACTCCCGCAGCGTTTGATACAGCGGACACTCTCATGCGAGGTTATAGATGTTTCACAATGAAACACCTCGCTACACAACTGGACGTCGATGTTGGTAATCTTGACGCACTCGTCCATCAGTTGAGGTATAATTGTGTGCCCGACTGCTTCCTCACTGGTTAATGTAACACCATATGAGCAACGAAGGACCTTAGGAGCGAAATTGCCTGCGGGTTACGAAGATGATAGTGACAATTTTTGTTGGATTCATTACTTCGAACCGGAAACCAAACAGCGTATCCATGGACTGGCGCCACACCACGTCTCCTTCGAATAAAAAGTTCAAATGTGCACCTTCAGCCTGGCGACGGTCTTCTGAGGCTCTGAAGGAGTTATTCTGTTTGATGTCCTCCGCGACGGTGCAATGATCAGCTCTGAAGAGTATTCTGCAACCCCCAATGAAATTGAAGAAACGACTTCAGAGTGTTCGTCGACACAAAAATGCAAACGAGCTTGCCCTTCTACATTACAACGCAAAGCCTTACACAAGTCTTCGAGCCCGGGAGGAGCTCAGAAAACTTCGTTGGACCGTTCTTCCTCATCCGTCCTACACCTCGGATCTCCTGCCGTCCGACGTCCGTCTGTTTGACCCAATGAAAGATGCACTCCATGGGAAGCTGTACGTAGAGGTTATTGATATATCAAAATGAGGTTAGTGATTCAGTGAAACGTCTCCGTCGTCGACCACCAGAGTAGTATCATGCGGGCATACAGGGCCTGCCAGTAAGGTAGCACAAGGAAGCCGCATTGAATGCAGATTATGTTGAGAAACATATTTTTACAGCCAGACTAGTGGAGAATAGTACGGTGCATTGATACCTTGAAAGAAACCAACGTGCTTTCAGAAAAAAAAAATTTAATTGCTTACTGAATGCCCCTTGCACTTAGGTGGTAGGATTTTCTCTTCCTGCCACATTTACAGGTGTGACAGCAAGTGCGAATGCAACAGTAGCGTTAGCCATTTCTTCCTTAGTTACAATGTACTTCGACACTAAGTTTGGTCCGTGTGGGCTGTCAAGAACTATTACAAAAGATACCGAAATGAGATCTCACGCCCGAGTTCGAGTCTCGGTCGGGCACACAGTTTTAATCTGCCAGGAAGTTTCATATCAGCGCCCACTCCGCTGCAGAGTGAAATTCTCATTCTGGAAACATCCCCCAGGCTGTGGCTAAGCCATGTCTCCGCAATATCCTTTCTTTCAGGAGTGCTAGTTCTGCAAGGTTCGCAGGAGAGCTTCTGTAAAGTTTGAAAGGTAGGAGACGAGGTACTGGCAGAAGTAAAGCTGTGAGTACCGGGCGTGGGTCGTGCTTCGGTAGCTCAGTTGGTAGAGCACTTGCCCGCGAAAGGCAAAGGTCCCGAGTTCGAGTCTCGGTCGGGCACACAGTTTTAATCTGCCAGAAAGTTTCATTACAGCGCACACTCCGCTGCAGAGTGAAATTCTCATTCTGGATTCTGATTACATATTTAAGTTCAAATTTTATGAAATTCTGATCACCAACTCTTAGGCTTTATTCAGTGATGGCCAGAGGACTCTCTTGGCTCCTTTGTGCCTTTCCCTGAGGAAGTCCTCAAGACTTGTTTACCAAATAAATTTACGGCGTAAACTCTGTATTGTCGACAGTTGAGCAAGTGAGATAGTTGAGCTGCGACATTAACTGTCTGTCAGACCTCTCTGAGCGCCACTCAAACTGTGCAAGTTACAGTATGTGGCCAAATGATAAACAAGTTCACAATGTCTAGGACTATGGCTGGGGAACTAGCCACGTAAGAAATCAGGGTTACAATTCAGGAAGTGTAGCTTCTGAACTCTATCGCTTTGATTTTTATGGTTGAGTTGAAAGAGAAGTGGGTGGAAGTGAAAGACAATAAACTGTTACTCGTTAAGACAATGACTCGGACTTGGCCTGCATCGCTCCAGATATTCAGACGGAATATGACACTCGTCCAACGGCGCGCACCTTCTTTTCTGTCGAGAGTAGCCTATAATAGTTTAATTTGTGTTGCTTATAGCATACAGAGCAGAGTTCGAAATATTTTACGTGTTTTATATTCAGTAAGCAAGCAGAAGTTGCAGATCAGACAATGATTCAAATATAATGGGGCTTCTAAAATTTTTGGTAATGTCCATTTTGCACCTTTTATTATAAGATCTTAGTTGTTTCTGTGTTATCACGGTTCAGATTACTTTGTGTTAGATCAGCCAGACGTGCTTTCTTGGGCCACATCATTAACTTTTACTCTATTCCCATATCGATGATTTAGTAAATACTTACAACAACGAGCATGTTAACAGTTTTTATTTTGTTATAGGTAGAATATGGGAATGAATGTCAATCAGAAAGAGTAAAATTCTCTGTTAATGTATTGTATGTATTAAAAAGAATGACATGACCTATTACGAAATAGGAGCCGTGCCGGATACAAAATGTCTGTTGACTGGAAGGTCATGGACTAGAGTTTTAGACAATCGCCGCTAGTTGCTAGTCTGTGCGTGTGTTCAGTCAGTCTGTAGCAATGTGATGTCGGTTCAACGGAAGGAGTTTTGTGTACTATGGCTTAGCAACAATGAAACAGTGGGTCAGTGATTACAGTCCAGAGTGGGATTCGGCGGCATTTTGGCATTCACTGCCTTTGTTGAACACCATTCATCTCTACTACCGTCAGTCTGAAAAGAAAGGATGTGTGCAAAGGTCGACCATGCACTTCAAATGAAACGGTGTAAAGAATTCGGCATACATTTGTGCAACGTCTACGGTGTCTACTCGCCGCGTGAGCAGCAAACTTGCAATTTCTCATTTGAATGAGCGTGTTATTGGGACGTTTGGTCTACAAGCCGTACAGACTAAAATTAGTGCTAGTTCTTCGGGTTGGTTCAAATGGCTCTGAGCACTATGGGACTTAACATCTGTGGTCATCAGTCCCCTGAACTTAGAACTACTTAAACCTAACTAACCTAAGGACATCACACACATCCATGCCCGAGGCAGGATTCGAACCTGCGACCGGAGCGGACACGCGGTTCCAGACTGAAGCGCCTTTAACCGCACGGCCACACCGGCCGGCAGTTCTTCGGGTTGGTGACGAAATGAAATGGTGTTACATCAGCAGTGCTCTGCTGGAGGATATGGCGAACGATATATTTTAATCTCGATTAGGTTTCAGTGACGAAGCTACACTTCTTGTTAGCAGTAAAGCTAAAATTTCAGAAACCTCATGCAACTGTCCAGCATGCAAGAGATTCGCCTAAAATTGACGTTCCTTTTTTGTCACTTCTTGCGGAAAAGTTAACGTACTATTTTTTTTCCAGGGGAATACGCAGCGACTGTAAAGAGTTTTCTTCGAATGCTGGAGATTAGACTTTTCTCACAAGGACGGCTTCACTGGCACAACATTGCATGACAATTCCTGAGCGACACGTTACCTGAAAGCTGCATAGGGCGCACCAGCTCCTAAGACACTGCTCTTTGTTTTTGGCCCCCAAGATCTCCAGGCGTGTCCCTATACGATTCTTTCTTGTGGTGATGTGTGAAGGAAAATGTTTTGATCCCCCATTTACCTCGTGGCACAAATGAAGAATAGAATAAGAGCATCTGTCAATATAGATATCTTATACAGAGTTAATGACTAATTACCTATCTTCAAGACACTGTCTGAGCTGCCGCTAGTGGACACAGAGATAATCTGTAATAACATAGCAAAAACTTAAAAAATTTTGTGGATATTTTGTCGGGTCATTCTTTTTACACACCCTGTATTTTACGCTTCTACGTAAATCACATTCATATCGAGCTATTTGCTAATATCTTTGCTACCGAACTCCTGAAACCTATGAAAAGACGCTCAATTCGTTTTTTTCGGATCTTTTGTATTGTATGCAAGTAAAGCAATTATGTTCATCCAGTACGATTATTTCTGGCTATGAGGCCATCGAAATCATAAAATCATCGAACATGAGATCCGACTGAGGAGAATTATAACAGGAATATACGTACTGAGTAACTCTTCGTACCAAATTACTTAGTGGCAGTGAAATACAGATAAGGGAAAATTAAACATAGACTGAAAGAGATGAAGTAGGAGGGAGCGTCACTGGCGTTCGTAGCCTGGATGCCTGCCCTACACCTGCTATTGTCTAGCGGCTCTGGTAGTTTGCTTGGTGTATGCCGCGAAATCAGTTATGATAGAAGAATGACATTGTGTGAGTTTAAGACGTTACATATTACCACCAATCGCCTCACCTGAGGAGGTAAAATCTGTAACAAATCTAACATAACTCCGTGATCGTCCGCTGGCGTTACTCCACTCAAAATAACGTCACCATGTTTCTAGCAGAAGTGAGCAAATAGACATTGAGACAAGACTTGAGGGATTCCTTATATGTCGAAGATTTATAAATGTGACTTTCTAAAAATGTAGAGTTCTTACATGACAACTACGTCTCTCACAGAAGTTTCTGCAACTGCAACAGAATTAATAGCTGGAATCAGAATTGACTTACGATTCTAAATCATAGATCATCATAACGGAATGAAAAGTATGTATTACATTGAGTGGCTGCAGGTCCGATTCATTTCAAATTTGTCTTGTTGTATTTAACAAAGATCCAATATGGGCAAAAATAAAACTTTTTACCTTGCTCTTAGCCGGGATTTTATTTAGTCGTGGGTAAGAGAAAATGAAGTACCAGTGCCAGTACCCTAAAAATAAAGAGACATTATTTTCTATTATTACCTACCTAGCACTGCGACGTATATCCAGTGAAAGAGGTAAAATAAACAGTGAAAATGATTTCGGATATCTTCTTGAAGACGTAAAGACAAAGCTATCGTTCTTTTTCTTGCCATCAATGCCAAATGGTTGCAGTTTCTTTTTTTTTTTGTTTTAGTGTTTTATGTGGTAATCACAACACTGCACCACAGTGATAACTGTAAAGTGGATTTTCTGGGTATGACATGGGTTTTTTCTCAGAATTTTTTTCCCTTTATGATGGTTTACAAGCTGTAGTTATGTCAAATTAGTCTTCCAATTAATTTAGTTTCACTTCTCTGTATCACATTGATCAATGCCGCTTTTACCTTCACCGTCTTTCTAACATTTGTTCATAGGATTTTCTTTCAGTTTAGTCCACATCTCCATTGCTTTTAATTTATTTCTCTAAATTTTTTCCCAAGAGCCTACCCTTTCAACTAATTTATGACTGTCTTCGTTGTCTGAATAGTATGGTGGTTGTTAATAAATTACTCTTATTTCTGAAGGCTTCGTTATTTCTCAGGATAGTATTCCCGAAAGACACTAAACATTCGTCCAAGTTGTAGCTTGGAAGCTCCCAGAAGCCGAACCGCCTGTGTCAATAATCAGTAGACTGCCAGCTAAGCGGAAATGAGCGAGTTGCGGCATATGAGGAAGCTATTGCAAAACGGAATTACCGAGGCCCAAGTCTTCAAGCGAAGCATAATGGCATTATGGAAGAGGAGGCCTAGGTACAAAGCAACAGTAATTGTTCAGGTGCTGAGCCAGTAGAAAAGAGCCTCTGAAAGGTGCAGCTGCGAAAGTAAGAAGTCACTACCAGAGCTGATAACGAGGGAAAACCGGGCGGGATATGTGATGTCATTACCTTCACTGCAAGAGAGCGCACAGGAACCGCAGACATACACTGACGGAAAGAAATCGCAACACCAAGAAGGTGTTGTACGATATTAACCAAAGTTTTTAGGCGTGTTTCTATATCTGAAGATGACGTCTATTCAAATATCGCAACGGTCGCGTAAGAGTGGAGCTGGTAGCGCAAATCAGGTTTGCTTTAAATACACGCTGTAACAGTTGTGAGTGTTAGCTACCTTTGAGATTAAACGTGGTAAGTTGATGTTAATTAAGAAAGGCTTTAAAGCGACAAAGACGCAGTTATCAACACTCCACTGTGTATTAACTAGGTCATGTAATTGGGCTTCAAGAAGCTATATGTTTTTTTTCTGTGATATTGCAGAAAGGCTTGGCAGGAATGTAGCCACTTCACATGATTGCTTCTAGCGGTGGTCACGAGAATGTATGGTCGCAAGAAGACCGGGCCCCAGACGGCCAAGTGTGGGAAGACCATGGCGTTCGGCGAATGGCTCTGGGACAACATACGGAATCTGCCGCAGCAATCTGAGCACCACATTGACACAACGAACTGCTACAAATCTTTTATTTCAAGGGCAGCTCCGAGCTAGACGCCGTGTAGTGTGCATTCCACTGACCCCAAAACACCACCATTTGTTAGTTCAGTGGCGTCAAGCGAGAGCTCACTGGAGGGCAGGGTGTACATCTCTTGTGTTTCCTGAAGCCAGCTGGTTTGCCTCAGTGCCAGTGATCGTGTGTTGATTAGAAGGAGGCCACATGAGGGTCGGCAACCAACCTGTCTGCTTGCTAGACACTCTGGACCCAGACCTGGAATTGTGATCTGGGGAGTGATTTCGAATGCCAGCAGAAGCACTGACTGCAAATTTGTACGTCAATCCGGTGATTCTGCCTGTTGTGCTGCCTTTTATGAACAGCATTCCAGGGGTGTTTTCTAACAGGATAACTCTCGCCCACATACCACGGTTGTAACGCAACACGCTCTATAGAGCCCTGGCCTGCTCGACCTCCAATTGAGCACATGTAGGACAACATCGGACGACAACACCAGTGTCATCCACAACCAGCATTAACCGTCCCTGTAAGGACCGATTACGTGCAACAGGCATGGAACTCAATCCCTCACACTGAAATGTGGCACCTGTACAACACGATGCATGCATGTTTGCAAACTTTCATTCAACGTTCTGGCGGTTGTACGCTTATTAATGTAGCAGAGTTTCACATTTGCAGTTGCATATCACTCACTTACATTAATGTGTGATCCTGTAATGTTTATCACTTAAATATGTTACCTACACAAATGTATTTCCTAAATTTCTTTGCTCTATATTAATTATTTTTTCGTGCTGCGATGTTTTCCGTCAGCATAAATACCCAACCCACAAATGTCTGATTGCTGAATGCAGATTGCTGACTTGAATCACTTGCAGCTATCCAGTGAGACGAAGCTAAGGAGGTCGATCCTCAGCTTGCCTAGTTGTCTTTTACCGTCTATGGAGCCACACGTCTGGCTGGAAGGACGTTCCTACTGCCAGTTACACCGCCAACGTTCGAAGCGATACTGATGGGGATCAGAGGCCACCATCACCCTACAGATCTACTGGAGGCTTGACCTGCGTGATCAGGTCGCTTTCTGTCATCTGCCTTCGAGAGGGAGGGTCATTGCTGCTGCTCATCCTGTTCTTGAGACCGACACGAGTGCTACCAGCGACTGCCTCCTGAAAGGGGGCTGAGAGTTCGAGTCAGCGAGTACTTCAGGGGGTCCTGGGGAGGTAACTCCTGAGTGCAAGTCTTCGACGTCAGCGAGAACAGTTTGGACACAGCTGCTTAGAGCTGGAGACCGCCGGTGTCCACAGGTCGATGACCGCCCCTTGACATAACTGCTGCCTCCAAACGCTGCGTTGGCGGAAACGTAAGTAGCGTTTATAGTGATCCCCTTCTAAGGATGAGGCCGCCGACCTGCTGATCCGGCTGTGGTGCAATGCATTTGAAAACAATCTTGAACTGTTGCTTAATAAATGTGTTATTGTCAATGTTTAATTGGCGCTATCGAGCATCCGAGCATCCCTTCCAGCTCTCTCCTGACGAATTTAGGAGTCTGAGATTGGACACCTGTGTCTTGTATCAGCAAGTGTTTGCCAGTGGCAGAGATGTCTTCACCTGGTATCACACGCACACATCTAGGATTTGAACAGCCGACTATGTACGCAGCTCCGATGTGAGGTAAATAGCTACGAGTTGAAGTTATTAAAGATATGGTGTGGTGAGTCACTGATATTTGTTTGCTTTCTTGTTCTGTATTTTCTTACGGCCATGTTGAGTCGTAGGGACCTTCACGGTACGTTAAAAGTGTCGTTTGTTAGACTGCAGGAGCCTGTACACATGTCTCAGTTCTTTGGGAAGTTTACCTGCAGCCAGTGAAGTTCCCATACTGTAACTTACATGGTCATGACCTGCCACGTGATGAAACTGTCAGCACATATAGAAGGGTTTGTCACGAAGCACACCAGTGCACAGAATCTTGTTGGGCTATGATATGGCGTAAAGATTAAGTGTAGTTTAATTGGCTCTGAGCACTATGAGACTTAACTTCTGAGGTCATCAGTCCCCTAGAACTTAGAACTACTTAAACCTAACTAATAAGGACATCACACACATCCATGCCCGAGGCAAGATTCGAACCAGCGACCGTAGCGGTCTCGCGGTTCAAGACTTTAGCGCCTAGAACCGCTCGGCCACTCCGGCCGGCGTAGTTTAATTCCTTTTTTCCTATTGTATGTGCAATTGCTTCTTTTCTTATGTAACGGCTGATGGAGTTTACGCAAATGCCAAACACACGAGCAGCGACTCGGAATGAAACGGTGGAAGTTTCTAGGGGCAAATACTCCCGTTTTTCCAAACTACAATGCAAAAGGGACACGACAATGAAGCATCGCATAGGAGGAGAGCAATGGAAAGCCGTTGGCGGCCAAGGATTCCTTAATTCAGGAGAAAATAAAACGGTGTTGCGTGTAACCGCCCGATTCAGCAGTTACTAATCTCAGTGTCATTTTCGGGGAAAGCAACCGACGATGTACCTATTTTTATCAGTGGCGTAAAACCTGCCGCCAAATTGGGACAATGGTCGAAAGAAACGTTCTCGAATATGGTTACATTAAGGTTACTGTTTGACGAGAAAATATACGTTATGTACCACGAGACATTTTATGAACTGGCTAACGATCTAATACAGTGCTTTCGGAAGCACGTTCCTTAGGGAGAATCTCAATCGTCTATCGAAAAAACACATCGGATCAGTGAAACCCTTCTCTAACAGGATTCGGCAACTGAAATCACAAGTGCATGAATTAACGCGGAACGAGGAGATCGATAGAGTGATTCTGTGTGAGGCGGAGAATAGGGATCTGGATGTGTTTCTAGGAGATATTTCTGCTGATATGTCAAGAAAATTCAGAATGCAGAATCTAAGTGACTTACCTGCTGCGCAATTGGAGTAGATTGACATTGTTACAAGAAGACAGAGTGATAGGGGTGCTTTTTCTTCTGAAGTGAATTGTTTTTTATGTGTGTGCACGGGCCACATCAGGAAGTGCGCCGTGAAGCTCGTAACTGCCGGAAGAAATCACGGGACAAGCAACGTCCTAATAATCGGTCGCTAAACAGGGCAGGGGTTCCTCATCTGTCGGACGGCATTCCCAGTAGACCACGAGACTGCAGTATACGAGATGGAGTGCTTTCTGGGCAAAATAAATGGTAGGGAACATAAATTTCTTGTGGATACAGAGGCTCACGTGTTGGTAGTCATTCTGTATGTCTTGGGCAGAAGGAGACTGAGGTCGTCGCAGTATAGGTTCTGCGAAATAGGTGATAATGTGAAGTCATTGGGGACAGCGTTGTTCCAGTTTTAACGTGGGAACTGTTTTCAAGAGCATGTAGAAGTATTGCAGCATGACGAAGAGGGGTACTGTGCGATCCAGGGACTCGACTTCTTTGCCAAACATTACGCAAAAATTGACCTTTCCCAGCGTTCAGTTTAAATTATTGGCACATTGTTTCCGCTAGGGGCAACAGTTACACTCTCTCAAGGTTCACCAATCATGAAGATGGCACCCAGTAAATTGCGGACGCAGGCACTAAATATCAATCCGCATGATACGATACCGCAGGGTTCAAATGGTTCAAATGGCTCTGAGCACTATGGGACTTAACTGCTGAGGTCATCAGTCCCCTAGAACTTAGAACTACTTAAACCTCACTAACCTAAGAACATCACACACAACCATGCCCGAGGCAGGATTCGAACCTGTGACCGTAGCGGGCGCGCGGTTTCAGACTGTAGCGCCTAGAACCGCTCGGCCACCCCGGCCGGCTACCGCAAGGTACAGGGAAGTTTATCTGGGTGAGCAATAGATACGGACCTACTTAAGGATGAGTTACAGCGGGTTTAAAATTTAAGTTGACAAACCAGAATAACTCGAAAAATAAGCTTCACACGAAAAAATGTGTAGAATCCAAAGTCGATTATTTTCGAGGGGGACATCTGGTGGTGCTAAAATTAGCCCTGGGGGTGGGGCGGGAGGCAACTAAAATTTCAAATGGGAACTCCCATTTTTATTGCAAAATCAGATTCTGCATAAAAAAACTACGTACATTTTGTCTTAAACATTTTTGTGACTCTTAGTAGTTGGTGCTGTAATTCAGGAAAATCCATGTTCTCATTTTTGCGTGGAAAATGGTTAATCAGTTCACTCGTTAGTAAGAAGGATGTTTGGTTAGTTTGTTAGCTAGTCAGATGATTTGTTTGATAATTAAAAGTTGTTTGGCCCTATGACCACGAAACAAACAAAACTTATTCGAAAATGCGGAAAAAATTTGTATTTGGGTCAACATTTGTAAAACTCTAATTCCTCTCTCACAATCCCCGCCCTATGGGGAGAGAGGGAGAGTTTTAGTTTTAGCGAATCAAAATTTACGAAGTAACTAAGTATTTTTTATTTATCCGTAACTACTTTCCAAGCAAAAATGAGAACATGGATTTTTTTGAATTACAGCGCCAACTACCGAGAATCAAAACAAATGTTTAAGACAAATTGTACGTAGTGTTTTTTTATGCAGAAACTGTTTCTGCAATAAAAAATGGGGGTTCCCATTTGAAATTTTAAAGTTGCCTCCCGCCCCACACCCATGGCTAATATTAGCACTAGCAAATGTCCCCCTCGAAAATAATCAACTTTGGACTCTACACATTTTTTCGTGTGAAGCTTATTTTTCGATGTACTCTGGTTTGTCAACTTTACATGAACCCTAGTCACTGCACTGCACAGTTACCTAGACGGGAAGGAAAGAAGGTTTGCGATCTTATATGTCAGCGACCTACAAATAAGCTTACGAAGCTGTATGAAACGTCCCCTTTAGAAAAATTATACAGGACTGTGCTTAAACTGACACACAGTATTTTTTTTAGCGCAACGCAATCTGACTTTCAAAAAATCCCTACAAAAGAATGGCCCTGACTAACATTAAACTATACCTTTCACAAATCACTTACCTCACAAAAATCTTCGCTACTCAAGCTACTGCAATACAGCAAGCGCCACTACTGCCAGCTAAATAAAAGATTCAAACTATGGAAGGCACTAACTACTGATAGGGATAGTTAGCAAATGAAAGATATTAATAGAGAACAAACAATGTATTTACCTTAATATCATCATATAAATATATAGCAGTTCATGACAAATTTCAAAACTCCGCCATCTCTCTCCCCACATCCACCACTGCTGGCGGCTCACCTCCAACTGCGCAACGCTACGCGCTGTTCACAGCTAGCTGCCTAACGCTACAATGGCGAGTATTACAACAATGCAAAGCAGCCACAGACTGCACACAGCACAGCCAGTGATTTTCATACAGAGGTGGCGCTACCAATAAAAAAACCTAAACAGCCTACTTACATAGCCCCCATGCTCCCCACAAAATATTTTACAAATTGGTTTGGGCACTGGGCAATACATATTTGTTAAAATTTTTTCATAATCGTAATTACAATAACAAAGAAATCAAATGCACACACTTATTGATACAATGTTGGTCAAAAGCTAAAATTTTCTCGCAGTCCATAAAGATAGTTCTGATCATTCATCATAATAGTAATTACAGTTTTTTTTCACAAAGTCTCATTAGTAAAAGAAATTGCACACAGAAGTAGTGGATTTCCATGCAGTCTTGAATCAGTAGTGTTGTCCTTCCAACGGAAAGACAGTGCTGACTCTTAACATGCAGACAGGTATTGGTCCACAACAGAGCAAACCCACAGCAGAGTCAGTCGAAGTGTTGAAGATTATTGGTAGGTAGGTCATCACAGAGCAGACCCACTGCAGTCCTGGTAGAGATTATGGTATTGGTGGGCTACCAGAGGTGCAGACCCACTGCAGTCCTTGTAGAGATGGCCAGCAGCCATCTGTTGTGACTGTGCAGGTGCACAATAACCATTGAAGAGCCTTGCGGATAATATAGAAAGTCCGTAACCCACCACTTGTGCACTCACAAAGTTTTTTAATTGTCCTTAGAACCAGCAATGCTGTTATCCAGTCCCTTGCTGAATTATTAAGACACGTGCAAACACTAACAGTCCCTACTTCTCACATATTGTCAATATACTATGACCAATAGAAACGTGTGCAGTGAAATGTAACTTACAAGTTACTTAATTTGATGAACTGGTGTCAAGTACAATTTTATAACATAAGAACACAATAACAAAGGTACAAAACACATCATTAAAAACATAATAATACATATAACATTTGTAGTAATAGGGGCTTTACAAAAGAATAGAAATAAACATATACATCAGTGTTATAGGAATTATGACATAAGTAAATACATAAAAGATCAGAATAACTTTTGAAACATCACCTTCACCTATGACCAACAAAACAGAATAAATAATGTCTCAACATCTTTACAAAGTAAATAACATAGTATTAGGAAAATTCTACAACATAGCTCTCATCAGCTAAACACATAAAGACAGGAAAAACACAAATACACAAGGGTACACAAACATATAGAGGGATGACACAAAAGGAAAGGACAGGGTTTGTTTTAGTGCAGTATTTTGCATGGAGATCTCCCTTTGTTCATCATTATTCCCAAAAGTACTATCTAAGCCGGCTTTCTGTATTCTGTTCACATCATCTTTCAAAATAGTTTTTCTCCACTGAACACTACCTTTTTTTTTTTGGCCAAACCATTTTCTTATATCTTCTCAATGCATTTCTTCCAATTCATCATAGTTAGTTTCTTATATAGTCTACCCCCTCTTAAGCTAACTTAAATCTACTGAGCTCAGATGCTAAACTAAGGGACGAGGCAATGCAGCAGCACAAAACAATTAACACAAACTGTGGTGTCACAGCCAGACACCACACGTGCTAGGTGGTAGCTTAAATCGGCCGCGGTCCTGTAGTACATGTCGGACCCGCGTGTCGCCACTGTGTGATCACAAACCTAGCGCCACCACAAGGCAGGTCTCGAGAGACTGACTTGAACTCAGCCCAGTTGTACGGACGACAGAGCTAGCGACTAGACGTACAAAGCCTTTCTCTCTCATTAGCCGAGAGACAGAATAGCCTTCAGCTAAGTTAATGGCTACGAACTAGCAAGGCGCCATTAGCCTTACAGTGATTGTGATTCAAGTCTCCTTTGTGCGATGTACCACAATGATTGATTAAAGATAAGTATTATACCAGCTACGTACTTTTCATCATAGCATTAATTACGTATCCTGTTCCAGTACTTCACGCCCGTCTGCGTTAGTCTAGCGTGGCTTTTAAGCCACCTCTATCTACAAGGTGTTGGCCCAGCTGCCGACACATCACAAACAGCAATGACAAAAAAATGGACATTGGCAAATCAATTGCAATATTACGACTAATATAAGGCAATGAGCAGCAAACAAGAAAAATAAATAAGTAGTAAACTGGCTTAGCAGAGTAACACAAATTAAAATTCAGTAGCACTGTGCCTGGCAAATAGCTGCAGTAAATGCTATAACGTATACCTAAGCATGACAAAGCTCAAGCATAAAAATATTACAGTAAAGACAACAATGCAGACAAGGGAAATGTATATTGACATGTTAATGTCTATGTAATTAAAGTGGTGCACCACAAAAACTAATTCTACAAAAAATTACTAAGTACTAGAAAAGAAAATTATGTATGCAGTTCCTGTGAAGGTAAATGTCTTTTTGTGCTCCCTCATTTGTTTGAAAAAAATTATTATTTACTCGATCTGTAGACAGAAAATATTTATATTAGTACATCTATAAATTATGTTTTAACCAATGCTGCAGTGCCGCTAGAAACTAGATATTAAACAAAATGAGCAATCTCTCAACTAGAAAGACAATGGATGTAAAATGTTTCTCATCATTTCATTTCAGTAAATATCATAAATTAAGAGCTCCACAGTGTAATCATATGTTTTCGAGTTCGACCGTGTCGTTTTTGCGATGCTTTCTACAAAGGAACGTCAATAGCGAGGATAATGGCCTCCCTTTTTTTTCTACCTGTGCCTCTGGCACACACTAATGGCTTTTTCTCCAGGCGTCTGACACAGCTGGGTGCCCACGATGCATTACGTGCAGGTGGTCACTTAACTTTCTTACCAAAATATTTACGACAGCAGTTTCCGCTACAGTGACAGTCTCATATGAAAAAATTCACAGGTCAAGAATTTGCGTTACAAATGTGTAGAAACAAAATTCTATAAATATAACAGTGCCGAAAAAATTTTTCGCTGGCATTGTGATACATTCACGCATTTACACACATTTCATAACTCTTAAAGTACGATTCTTGGTAACCAACAACCTTTTTCACAAATCAGCGTCCCTAACCACTACTCATTATTTCTTACCTTATTCGTCGACACTTCTTCAATATTTCATCATCACAGATACGTAGCATAATCAAATAACTCATACAGCATCAGCTTATTGATCATAAACATACCGCAACAGCATAATACACATAGTCATCGTAATAATAACATCATAACACCTCAGTCAACTCTCAAAATCGTCGTAGCTTCCTCCAATAATTTCAAAACCTAAAAAAAATTCTCTGCTCATGTCAAAAGTGTCATCTGCCTCAAACGTGCTTTAAAAATCGTGATCCCATACCAAATATATCATTCAAAGCTCTCATAGTATCACAATGGTTGCGAAAAAATATGAACAGTTCACAAAGTACAGACAAAATACAATTTCGTAAGTTTGAAGTTATCCAACTGTGTAATTGCATAAACATCTGTCACTGATGTAATAAAAAAAATGTTTGTTTCTCTGTTAAATAATCAGATAGCTGTGTAATTTATGTGTTAGAGAAATATGGTACCGATGTGTAAAGTTGTATAAGCAAATACCATATTAGCTAGGGCTCCTTGTGCTTGCCAAGCACATGATACACAAAGTAGGCGTGTACCCCTCTGAGGATTAATGTAATTATACCCTCAGGTGTTACAGATTACAGCAATGAAATGAAATGTATCACGGAAAACCCTTGTATCATTGCACTTCAAATATCTTAAAAAAATAAATGTTTTAAGTGCGAAATTAATCACTCAAATACGTGTACTGTAGCGCTAAACTGTGCGTCTTGTTGTAAGATAATCTCTGTGGAAGTGTCGTAGTTATCGTCCTCCGAAAGCAAAGTTCTGCAGAAGTCAATGTACTTACCTCATGATAAACAAAAGTGAAATGCTTTGCGTATAGATATCGTAGTTACTATGCTTATTGGCGTGATGAAGAAAGTACTGCACAGTAACGTATTGTTGTGCCACGAAAAAGGCTGTCTCATTGCTGCTATACCACAAAAGTTGCTACTAAAACATGTTTTACTTTCCAGAAGAATTCAGAAAAACTGTACAGATATAAAACAGATACACCGCAAAAGCAACATTATAAATTGTCACTCATTAGTAGCGTCGTGATATAATTGTGTAGCTGTCACATAAACTAACCACTGTATCGTCTGGTATCTCACAGAAAGTACTTTAAATCCAGAATGTATTTTCAAATAAACCAAAATGTTGCATTAAAATCTCAAGTTAAAAAAGCACATTATCTCTCAATAAACGGTTTTACGTGTGAAATGTGGTGTAAACCTTTGCTCTTCCTAGTACGCAGAGTTTCAACTTTAACGCAATTATCATGTGGTATACGTCAGTAAAGAATACTGAAGTTTTTCTCAAGGTTAGCGTCTATGTTATTTTTGTCGGAGCCAGCCGGCGCACGCAGCTGCCTGCTGTGCGAGTCATTGTCTGTCTCTTTGTTGGCGCGCGCCGTTATTGGGATTAGGAGACCTAACTTCTACAAATTCACTCTGACGAGAAGGCCCTGCCCTGTTTAAATCCCGCCAGTTCTGATGCAATTCAGGTCTGTCGTTACGATCATATCGTCTGTCGTCATGTCGGTAGATTCCATAGTTTCTTGTTTGTCAGTCATGTGGTGGAGAATTTCTCCCTGAATCGTAACTGCGCGCTGAACTGTTGCGTCTGAAATTATTCTGTCTCCCGTAATAATAATTGTTTTGGTTCCCATATTGTCTGTTTCTCTGATTGTCTCTGTAATAGTCATTACCGCGGAGAGGTGATCTTTCCCTGTAATTATTACTACTCTGCCAACGGTTGTCATACGAGTGGTGTCTGTTTTGGTCACAATTTACGTTATAAGAATAGCCTTGTCGTGTATTATTTCTGTCATCGCGGAATTGTGACAGATGTGACCTGTAATTGTTGTGCTCCTGTTCTCGCGTTCCGCGATTGTCAGTGTCAATTTCCAGTTCTTGTAAGAGTCCCTGAAATGCTTCAATGTCGTCTTTGCAACGTCCTGCTAAAATAATATGTCGTAAATGTTAGGGTAATTTGATTAAACAAATGCGGATGAGTTCTGAAGGGCTGTATGGGTTTGAAAGATATTGATTCTTGTGCAACATGTCTTCAAAATATTTCACAAGACTGGAGAATTCAGATTCTTCGAAATGTTTCATCATTATGATGCTATGTTTTACTCGGTCTTGTGTAGCTTGAGACCAATATGCTGAGAGGAAGGCATGATAAAAATCTCCTTCACTGTGACAATCGTGAATGACCGATCGCATTCTTACAGCTGGTTCATTCTCTAAGTAGCCACACATAAATTCTAATCTGTGCTCTAATGACCAGTTGGGAGGAAAACAATGAGAGAATTGCTGAAGCTACGCTTGTGGATGAATGTCGTTGCCGGAATTCTTAAACATTTTGAATTTACGTGTAGTAATGAACAGCTTATAGTCAAAATCATCGTGTCGGCGAATAGCATATCGGTCATTGTTACGTCGTTTCGGCGGTTCCATTTCAAAATTCGGTGCACCTTGCCAATTTCTTTCATAGTTTCCGAAATGCCCTGTGTTATTATTTTGTGGCTTTTCCGTATTTCTATGTCCCTCTTCCCGTATTGGGGCGCGAGTGTCCTCTGAAATACGTAACTCTTGTATTACCTGTGTCAGCTGATCTTGTACTTCCCGGATTTTTCTTTGGTGTTGCGTATTTATTTGATTCTGATTTTGTTTGAATTTCCTAATTGGTTCGCAGTCTTCTGTGTCATTAAAGACTACCGGTTTTGTGTCATTCAGATTATCATCTACCTTCCTAGATAAAGTATTTAGCTGATCCGAAAGTTCAACTACTTTCTCTGATAATGTACTAATTTCCTCCATGTGTCTTTCTACTGTGTCCTTTAGGCTTTCCTGAGTTTTTGCAAGTTGCGTAACCGAATCGGTAGACGCAACTGAGTCAATTTTAGCTTGCAAGGTCTCATGATTTTCATGAACAATAGTTTGCAGTTCTTTTATGGCTGCTTCGTGATTCCGTAATGCATTTTCATGCCGCGAAAAAATAGGTTGAAAATGCTCACAAATTTGAGTTTTTACGTCATTACAGACTTTTTGACATTTCGATTCAATGTTATGTAACTCAGTAGTTAAATCTTCACGTGTTTGTTCAAGCGTGGTGTGAAGATTTTGTTCCATTGCGTCTAACTGTTGATGTGTTTGTCACTGGTGTTGTTCCATTGTGTCTAACTTTTGAAGCTTTTGCTGTGTTTGTCTCTGATTTTGTTCCATTGTGTCTAACTTTTGAAGATTTTGTCCCATTTGTTTCTGATTTTGTTCAAGCGTTGTGTCTAACTTTTGTAGCCTTTGTCCCATTTGTTGCATTAATTGTAATAACAATGCACTGGTGTCTGAAACATGTTTCTCAGTGCTTTTAGGCAGTGAAGTTGCACCGGCAACATTCACATTTTGACAAGCAGAAAATGTGTCTTGACTCATTTGAGAAAACGGTGAGAACCCAAAACCTGAGTCTACAATATTTGCAAAATTGTGTCCTGTCATTCCCGATTCCTGAGGCGAGCTGTTGCCGACCGATCGATCGATAATGCTTCCCTCTTCACTAATTATTTCACTGTCCACGCCATTGTTTGCCGCCCGCTCCATTTCCCTATGCACAATTACCAAATTACTACTTTGAACATCAGTTAATTCATTACTCGGTGGCGCTAACACACTGCTTTCGTTTTCACTGTCATTTCTCAGTTTACTTTGGAGCCTAGTATTACGTTTTTCACACGCCGTTATTGTCACAGTATTTCACACGACAACACAGAAAAACGCAATTTGAAGAGCAAAAATAAGAGAACACATTAACATAACACTGAAAATAATATCTAGTTAATTGCAGCTGCGAAATACTTGGTGCAAATCTACATGCATGCCACAACTGTTTTACTGTACAACAATGAAAGACTGCAACTACAAAGGAGATTTTCTCTACAATTACGCGCTAGCAATAAACAAAAGCTACACTAATTACACAAACTACAAGTACAAAATCAGAAGATTCCAGTGAGGTATCCTCGGCTAAGGGTCGACATATGAAACGTCCCCTTTTTGCATTTATACACGACTGTGCTTTAACTGACACACAGTATTTTTTTTAGCGCAACGCAATCTGACTTTCAAAAAATCCCTACAAAAGAATGGCCCTGACTAACATTAAACTATACCTTTCACAAATCACTTACCTCACAAAAATCTTCGCTACTCAAGCTACTGCAATACAGCAAGCGCCACTACTGCCAGCTAAATAAAAGATTCAAACTATGGAAGGCACTAACTACTGATAGGGATAGTTAGCAAATGAAAGATATTAATAGAGAACAAACAATGTATTTACCTTAATATCATCATATAAATATATAGCAGTTCATGACAAATTTCAAAACTCCGCCATCTCTCTCCCCACATCCACCACTGCTGGCGGCTCACCTCCAACTGCGCAACGCTACGCGCTGTTCACAGCCAGCTGCCTAACGCTACAATGGCGAGTATTACAACAATGCAAAGCAGCCACAGACTGCACACAGCACAGCCAGTGATTTTCATACAGAGGTGGCGCTACCAATAAAAAAACCTAAACAGCCTACTTACAGCTGGAGAAAGTGAATGTCAAAGGGAAGTGTAAACACCATGTCTACATTTCCAGAGAGTGTGGCACCTCAGGATCAACTGAGTTTTTTCGCCAGAAAGAGTCATAATAGACTTTTAACGAACATGAGAAACCAATTAATATGGTAAACTGTAGGAGACCGGAATAACAATAAATGGTAGGACTTGTGACTTAACAGGCCGCGACATTTCATCTACCAGCTACAATCAGTGGTACGACTACAACTGAGTGTGGACAGTCTATGTTGTACTGGCCCGAGAAGCTGCTAGATGTGCTGCCTACCAGAAAACATAACCTTCGCAAATAATATCCTGAATCCAGACATTTTATGTTCACTGGAAAAACTAGTAGCAATGCAAAACGGGAGAATAATAGCTGAATAAATGTTTCAGCAAGTACAGGAATACCGTGATAGACAACATCGCAGTATCATCACTATAAGCGTGACATTTACGAGGTGCATTCAAGTTCTAAGGCCTCCGATTTTTTTCTAATTAACTACTCACCCGAAATCGATGAAACTGGCGTTACTTCTCGACGTAATCGCCCTGCAGACGTACACATTTTTCACAACGCTGACGCCATGATTCCATGGCAGCGGCGAAGGCTTCTTTAGGAGCCTGTTTTGACCACTGGAAAATCGCTGAGGCAGTAGCAGAACGGCTGGTGAATGTGCGGCCATGGAGAGTATCTTTCATTGTTGGAAAAAGCCAAAAGTCACTAGGAGCCAGGTCAGGTGAGTAGGGAGCATGAGGAATCACTTCAAAGTTGTTATCACGAAGAAACTGTTGCGTAACGTTAGCTCGATGTGCGGATGCGTTGTCTTGGTGAAACAGCACACGCGCAGCCCTTCCCGCACGTTTTTGTTGCAGTGCAGGAAGGAATTTGTTCTTCAAAACATTTTCGTAGGATGCACCCGTTACCGTAGTGCCCTTTGGAACGCAATGGGTAAGGATTACGCCCTCGCTGTCCCAGACCATGGACACCATCATTTTTTCAGCACTGGCGGTTACCCGAAATTTTTGGTGGCGGTGAATCAGTGTGCTTCCATTGAGCTGACTGGCGCTTTGTTTCTGGATTGAAAAGTGGCATCCACGTCTCATCCATTGTCACAACCGACGAAAAGGAAGTCCCATTTATGCTGTCGTTGCGTGTCAACATTGCTTGGCAACATGCCACACGGGCAGCCATGTGGTCGTCCGTCAGCATTTGTGGCACCCACCTGGATGACACTTTTCGGATTTTCAGGTCGTCATGCAGGATTGTGTGCACAGAACCCACAGAAATGCCAACTCTGGAGGCGATCTGTTCAACAGTCATTCGGCGATCCCCCAAAACAATTCTCTCCACTTTCTCGATCATGTTGTCAGACCGGCTTGTGCGAGCCTGAGGTTTTTTCGGTTTGTTGTCACACAATGTTCTGCCTTCATTAAACTGTCGCACCCACGAACGCACTTTCGACACATCCATAACTCCATCACCACATGTCTCCTTCAACTGTCGATGAATTTCAATTGGTTTCACACCACGCAAATTCAGAAAACGAATGGTTGGCTCTGAGCACTATGGGACTCAACTGCTGTGGTCATAAGTCCCCCAGAACTTAGAACTACTTAAACCTAACTACCCTAAGGACAGCACACAACACCCAGCCATCACGAGGCAGAGAAAATCCCTGACCCCGCCGGGAATCGAACCCGGGAACCCGGGCGTGGGAAGCGAGAACGCTACCGCACGACCACGAGATGCGGGCTCAGAAAACGAATGATTGCACGCTGTTCAAGTAAGGAAAACGTCGCCGTTTTAAGTATTTAAAACAGTTCTCATTCTCGTCGCTGGCGGTAAAATTCCATCTGCCATATGGTGGTGCCATCTCTGGGACGTATTGACAATGAACGCGGCCTCATTTTAAAACAATGCGTATGTTTCTATCTCTTTCCAGTCAGGAGAAAAAAAATCGGAGGCCTTAGAACTTGAATGCACCTCGTACCAGCGCTGTCGTGGTTCTGATTGCGATTTGTGTAATCAGCGTCTCCTGTAACGAAAGTCAACACGCAGCTCAGATTCACCTGTGCACCTAATACCCATTGATAGAGTTGCAAATAAAACTCAGACACAGTAATGGAATTAAGTGTCTACTAATAGAGGTATGTATAAGTATATGAATAATTGTGGTAGGGTGTAAGAAATGACTTCTACAAAGACATATGTTATCGATTCAATGTATCAACGGTTGAAAATCATAGTTCAAATGGATCTGAGCACTATGGGACTTAACTTCTGAGGTCATCAGTCCCTTAGAACTTAGAACTACTTAATCCTAACTAAAGCTAAGGACATGACACACATCCATGCCCGAGGCAGGATTCGAACCTGCGACCGTAGCGGTCGCGCGTTTCCAGACTGTAGCGCCTAGAACCGCCCGGCCACCCCGAACGTCGAAAATCATGTATATTATTTTTACGATAATGGAAGAATAACTGAAGTTGTATAATGTGTAACTACTGGTGCAAAATGTGTAGGCTGAAGTTATTATAGGTATTCTAAACTGAAAAATTCTGAACGAATTTTCTGAGGGAAGGGAGAGATGTTATGCCCCAGCATAGTATCCCCAGCATACACTAAAAAGTCGTCTAAGTTCCACCTTGGCCGGAAGCCAAACCGCCGTTTGCCAATGACCAGTAGACTGCCAGCTAGGGGGAAATCTTCAGCAAGTTGCGGCAGACACAGAAGCTATGGAAGCTCGGGGGAACGACCGATTGTCCAAGTCTACAAGTGTAACATAATGATGTCATGGAAGCTAAGCGATACTGTCACACTAGTAACAAAGCAGAGTAACGTAAGGAGGCCTAGGTATAACGTACAGTAAATATTCAGATACTGAACTGCCGGAAAAGAGCCTCTGAAAGTTGAAACTGTGGAAGCCTGAAGTCACTAGGAGGGCTGACAGCAAGCGAAAACTAGGACACAGTCATTGCCATCCCAACCGCCACAAATATCTGATTACTGAATGTGGATTGCTGACTGCCGAGTGAATAGTCTCAGCCCTTGAGAGGAGAGGCTATTGACATCCATCCTCAACTAGCCTAGCTGTCTCTGATCGTCTATGGTCCCAAAAGTCTGCTGTAAGAGCAGTGCTGCTGCCAGCCGCAATGCCCACTTCGAGGCAATGCTGATGGGGCGCACAGCTCACCATCATCCTGTAGGCCTGTTGGAGGCTTCGCTTACATGATCAGAATGCTGCTCATAGCGTTTCTGAGGCCGACGAAGTTGATGCCAGCACTCGTCTCGTAAATGGGGCCTGAGTGTTGACCCCTGAGAGTCAGTGAGTAGTTAAGGTGGACTTGGGGGCGAGACACATATGTGCAAATCTTCGACATCAAAGGGAACACTTTGGAGATCGATACATAGTAGAGCTGGAAGCTGCCACCAGTGTCCGTGGGTAAACGCGCCCCCGCTGCCCCCCCCCCCCCCCCGCCCCCCACTGCCCGTGATGTAACCGCCACCACTTGACGTTTTGCTGCGTTAGCAGAACTGCAAGTCGTGCACATGCCAGTCCTCTTCTGCTGACAAAGCCTAACCTCTTCTGGCCCGGCTGTGGTGCGGCGCTTTGGAAGACAATCCTGTACTGCTCCTTTATAAATGTGTTGTTGTCAATGCTGTTTTGTTGGCGCTCTCGAGCATAGTTTGGTCCTCCTCACTGTATACCACCAAACTCTCCCGTGACGACTCTAGGAGTCTGGGACTGGCTCCTATAGCTTCTTTGGTCACTTCTACACTTCCTTTAATGTCCATTATATTTCTGTGATCAGCTGATATCTGCTTACCAGGTAGAAAAATTAATTTACTTACTTGAGTCTTGTATTTACTATGATAATGTTTGCCACTATTTCTTTGTTCAAATTTATCTATCGTCACTATCGTAAGGCCACCTGGATCAGGTCAGAAGGTGACTTGGGTCAGTTCTAAAGATTTTGTCCTGATCGTGACATACCAAGTGTTAAAATGTCACCATATGGCGGTAACTGTTGCCACTCGGTGTTTGTTTGAGGTGAAAAGTAGCAGAATTGCCAGATATGTTCATTGCTGTGTTAAAGTTTGTAGAAGCTTGTGCTGTTTGTCTTAAATACTAAAAATATTTTGCCTTGTAAAATAGTCTTGAAATTACGTCAATGAACCTCCAATAATAAGTCGAGCACATTATTATTTATTGCGCAATACTTGTATGTGCTAGAGAAGTGGTTACGCTCTTACTGGCGCGTTAATGTGGTTGTAGAGGACTACCAATTTCAGAAAACAAATTTTTTGCGTTCCTAGTGAATTTAGACTGTGCAGTGAGGGTGAAGGGTGAACAGATTCAAAACTTTAAAAATGGTTCAAATGGCTCTGAGCACTATGGGACTTAGCTTCTAAGGTCATCAGTCCCCTAGAACTTAGAACTACTTAAACCTAACTAACCTTAAGGACATCACACACATCCATGCCCGAGGCAGGATTCGAACCTGCGACCGTAGCGGTCGCGCGGTTCCAGACTGTAGCGTCTAGAACCGCTCGGCCACCCCGTCCGGCTCAAAATTTTAATTTCAGTTTATTACAGTTGATTTTTTTTCGTTTTGCGTTATTTTGTTTACATCTGGTTTTACAGACGTGAAAATAGAAAAGAAAAACGTCTTCTTTGTGGACGGAGAACGTCATGCAAAATGCAAAATGCTATTAAAGCTTGCCGTGAGGGTAGACGTCAGCACCACGCAGCGTAATTATTTGCACGCCATTTTCCTATCTACAAAGAGGACTGCAAAGTGGAAAAGATTCTCCAGCAAAGGTAAAAGGTGATGGAACATTATTTAGGATCAAAGAAGGTCAAGGGACGATGAAGATCAAGAAACTGATATTTGGAAACATATTCAAGGCTACTTGGATGAAGGCGAAAGTACTCGTACTAGCGACTGAAAAAGAAGCGTTTCACTTAGCAGGTTCTTTTTCATTGAATAAAAACGCTGTCATGGGCTCTTGCCGGCTAGTACATTGTAGAGCAAAGAGAACACATGAAAGGAAAGTAAACTGGAGCATGCGTTACCTCCTTCTAGGTGTTCATGGTAAAAGTGATACATCTCATGGTTCTGCTTCATTCCAAGAACAGTTACCGGCTCCAAAGAAGCCTACACAAAATTCCACAGCCATGAGACAGAAAGCACTACCACTCACATTTCCAGAAATTATAAATGAAACAAAAAGAAGATTGATAAAGAAAATAAATAGGTCTCCTCAGCCAGAAAGTTCGAAGGAACTTCACTTCAAGAAGAGACTACACCGCGAGGATGAATAATCAAAGTCAGTTTTATCAGAATCCTTCGAAGAAATGACACTTCTTTTGAACACCGCAAGACAAACTACGGTGACCCAATACCAGCGAAACTTGGTGACTGGATTCAGTGTCAAAGGAACGGCAGGGAATGGTACAGTACCACGTGTTGTTGTAGTGGGAAAAAATGTATAGTTATTGCTGTGTCGTCCGAATAAGACAGAGCCAAGACAAAAGTACCACAGGCGCAAAGATGCGAGCTGGTGGCAGAGCCATAAAGACTCGTCACTTGCGCGAGTTCCACCAACGCCACGGGCGGCGCTGGGAATGAAGATATCGACATCGCCTCGGCTAATTTCTGGTCGAGTACAATCCTCCAATGACCGGACGACAACGGACAGAAGCCTACTCTGGAGGTAGAAGAGCAGTTCGCACCCATTTGGTTGTAGATCATCGTGCAGGGCTGACTGAGACAGGGAATGTTGTTTAGTGAACTCCTAGAAGCGAACAGACAGTTGTGAATTGTATTTGCTACGTACTGTGAATACACCTACTATTGTTTGCAATCATCCATTAAAACCTTTTTTTATGTTATATTACAAGCAGTGTTGCAGACTTCATTATTCAACAAGTCACAAAGATAAGCAAACATTTTTAACTCATTTGTGTGACTTAGTTACTTATTTGTTGGAGTGTTGTAGGACCTTCGTTCTCCTATTCAGTTACCTGACCTTGGGGCGTAGCTGTGTAATAGTGGCAGGGATAAATTTTCTTAGCGGTGTACTGCACCAGAAGCCTTTCACAAACTCACAAACTCGGCCTACCGTAACAACAGCGGCAACTCAGCCACCACAGCAGTAGCTACGAGGCCTTTACAAAACTGGCGATGAGAGTTTACAAAAGTTACTTTATAGTACTGTATACTTCCTGTGCTGACCCTATTCGTCCGACTTGTATAATCAGAATCTCTGTATTTAAAGAAGACGAGGAGGTCAACGCCGTTTATTCCAATAATTAATTTTGTGAAACTATGAACAACATTTATGTAATTTTGTACATTGCAGACTGTCGTTAAAAGCACACAGTTCTCAAGTATTTATAATGAAACTCAGTTCCTGTGAAAATACGCAGGGTGACAAAGAAAGTGAAGCTCTCGGAAGGCACGATCGCATGTCAAAGTAACTTCGTATACACACAAATCGTCAGCCGGTATGTACATGCAGTATTCTGAGGAAGAAGGGTCGCCAGAATGCATCAGCATTGATCACCTTTAGTGTTTTTTACAGACGTGGTAGGGTGTGTAAGAGGCGTGACACTGTAGGTTTGCTTTTGGCCAGCTGGTCAAATTGTGCTGTATCCAGATTTACGGGGCATTCGAACGTGACAATGGTCTGACGTTGAACTGCATGGAAACGTGAGGGCAAGCATAGGCCCTACTAGTCGTTAAGGTTGTGGTCGAACACTTCTGATTACCACAAGAGAGGACCGCCGTATTGTGCACCAAGCATGATGCAAAATCTCCAGAGAAGCCTCTGCCTTCCAAGAACAGATAGCAGTCCCTGTACAAAATTCCATGTTTTCTCACAACGGACAGAAGCCTACTCTGGAGGTAGAAGAGCAGTTCTCACCCATTTGGTTGTAGATCATCGTGCAGGGCTGACTGTGACAGGGAATGTTGTTTAGTGAACTCCTAGAAGCAACAGTCGGACTAGGGAATTACCGTTCTATGCGTAGGTTATCGCTAACACCGAAACAGAAACGGTTTCTTTTGGTGTGATGCCGAGGATGGGAAGTAAGGGCTGCAGATGAATGTGTTCTTCAGCCTGCCAGATGACAATCTTAGTTGCGTATGTCGGAGACCTGGACAGAGGTCTCCCCAGGTCCCATTCTTCCAATGTTTTGGGGATGCACAGCAGCGATACTCTTGGCATAATAATGTGGGGACTTGTAGGGTATGATTCAGGTCACGGCTAATAGCGACTCAGGGAACTCTGACGGCCCAATGGGACGTCACGAACACCCACCGTCCTCATGTGTTACCTCGCTTGCATCAGTGTCGGGGTGCCATATTCCAACACGACAGTTTTTTTTCTACATACGGCTAGTGTGTTCAAGAGATGTCTGCGTGATGTTTAGGTACTTCCACTGTCAGAAAGACCCCCAGATCTGTCCCCGATAGTACAGCTGACACGTCAAATTTCTCCCAGTGGCAGAACCCAGGATATCAGGGACTGGTTGCCATAGTTATGGGCCAGCCTGCCGCAGGAGACGAGACAACAGCCTTACGACAGTCTTCATGACTGCATCAGTGCAGTTTTCTAGAACAGGAGGAGGGTGGGGAGGGGGGTGGGGGGAGGTAGCAGGTTTCGACTCATACTGGCAAGTACTTTGAAAATCCATTCGATTTTGTTACCACTGAAAACATCGCATACTTTGTCAACCCGTGAAGTGTCTTTCCGTTTCCTCACCACTTTCTGGGTTCACTTTTTTTGTTAGGCTGAGTACAGCTTCTATCCAGACTTCGCCCTATTTTAGTCTTGTTTGTGTTTGTTTTTAGTTTGTGCTTGTCTAAGGTACGGGATATCATAAAAGGGAAGAAGAATAGAAAGAAAACAGTAGCAAATAATTTCAGTAGTCTTTCATTGAAAAACTGAATTAAAACTTCAGCAATGAAGTAAATATACAAAAACATGGACAAGAGTTTGGAAATACTAAAGAACCTAACACGGAAACGGTGTGATGCTGAGAAACGTAACAGAAACATTACAAGGATATTGTATATATAGTTTTCGAAATGTTTTCAAGATGGTTTAGAAGATGGGCTTGAAGATCGTAAGGTGACAGCGTATGACATTGTCATTTACCAGCTAATGGTATCCAAGGTCTACAATCTGACGAAGGATTTTAGCCTAATTTAGCTCTTCGTTACTCTTTTGCAGATTTTCAGGTTCTTTTCCGACTTCGAAGAACAGTGTAGCCAATGGAAACTACAGAAAAACGGCCTCTTGCAGAATCTATGCTGGCTCCACTTCTGTTGAATATATACACGAACGACCAAACCATAGCACCAAATAGCAGGAGCTTCTTCTATGCTGATGAGCTTGCCTGGCCATCTAGAACACAGATTTTGAATCAATGGAGAATATCCTCACGAATGTCCTTCAACAATTTTCCATGTTCTACAACAAAAACCAACTTAACCCAAATCGCACAAAGACAGAAGTGTGTGCTTTTCATTTGCGAAACAGGGAACCTAGCAGCAAATTAAAGATAGTAGGCCACGTGTCGTACTGGAACACTCTGAGATCCCAAAATATCTAGGAGTGACTCTTGATAGATCGCTTACTTTCAAGAATCACTGCATGAACTGCATAGTAAGATCACTGGGTAGGGTGGAGGGGCGGGCGGGGGGGGGGGGGGAGTGCGGAAGAGGAGGGAGGGAGGGAGAGAGAGAGAGAGAGACAGAGGGAGGAGTAGCACCCGCTCGCGAGTCAACAGGAAACTCTATGAATTTTCGCAATGGCACTATGCTATTCTGCAGCAGAGTGTGCATGTCCTTGGTATAATTTAACACATTCCACACGGGTGGATAGAGCTTTCAGAATCACAAGAGGTCCACCGGACGCAGTGACCGAGCGGTCCTAAGCGCTTCAGTCCGGAGCAACTCGACTGCTACGGTCGCTGGTTCGTATCATGCCTTGGGCATGGGTGGGTGTGATGTCCTTAGGTTAGTTAGGTTTAAGTAGTTCTAAGTATAGGGGACTGATGACCTCAGACGTTAAGTCCAATAGTGCTTAGAGCCATTTGAACCATTTTTTTCACAAGTCCATTACGGTGGAATAGTTTTACCGCCTCTTGTTCGAAGGCAAATAGATGCGAATGAGGAAAGAAAGAAAGTGGATTAAGAGAGAAAGCCTGTCTGTATGGGCACGAACTGCAACCGTAAAGAATAGTCAAGGAGTAGTTCCCTTAGAACATCGACGGCCCTAGAACCATTGCCGAAAAACCTAGGTCGCAGCTGTGGGGGGTTACAACTTACTTTCCGCCCGAGATGGAAGAGAGTTTCAGAAAATTTACCTCATAGGTATTATGAGACATGGACGATTTTGGAGTCCCGAAATAGACTGAGCTGTGGAGTTGGCAGAGCACAGGTTAATTTAGCAAGCTGGGGCTGCACCGATCAAGAGATATTTTGTGTGACCGTGGAGGAGACCACACTGTTCATCTTACGCTTTAATATCTACTGTCTCGAGACTCTTGCACAGAAGATGAATTTCTGAAAATCCACTGTAAGTGGCTGGCCAAGTTTTGAGCAAAAGTATCAACTGTGTATAGCATGCGTATTTCTGATACGAGAATAAATAAATAAAAAATGGCCAGGACATGAGTATTGTCGCATCCAGTGTATTGGAAGGTCATTATGAGAAAGAATTTTTGTGACGTCCATTGCTCTCTTACGAATGTGAACCTAAATCGTTTACGACAGTGTGGAAATAGTTAATCCGTTTTCTGTCCTGTGACACTGAACTGTCCTGTCTCGGACACAGCGGCGCAGCAGCTGATAGCAGATAAAGTCCGAGAAACACTCCTCGCAAGCGGCCACTTTCTCCGGGTCGCTAAGCGAGACGTCAGCGACGACACAGCTAGACGTTACGTCGGGACCACGCAGCACTCGCGAAAATTACCCGCAATTTATATTCGGCCGTTATTCCGGCTCGCCCCTAAATTATTCCTTCTTTCCTCTTCCTGCACGGCGCTAGCGGCTCGTAATTCACTTTGCACTTTCCAGCAGACTTGACCCACCAGTATTTATACTACTCGGTGCCACACGACGCAGACGGCTGACAATAAACTTAACTCGTTGCGAGTCTCGATCTTATGAAGTAGCCTGCACGATGGCTTAGTTTTCCATGAGAGGGTGTACTTTCGGAACTCTTCTTGTTGGGCTATACTTTATACGTTGGTCCCAAGAGTGATTTTATACATCTCTACAAGCTAGTCTACACTACCGGCCAAAATTTTTCTATCACCCATGATAAAAACTATATACTTCATTTCACTGTACAAACTAAATAGACCAACAAAATAAATATTTTCTCTCTCTGTCATTCAGCACAGCACAATTTTAACGTCACCAACGTAACCACTCTTTGCTCTCAGAACTGCTGCATAAAGACTTAGTATTCTGAAGTTAAGATTTGTAGTGTTTTCACAAATATTGCAGTCCAGCACGTCTGTAAAATTTTCCGTAGATCTTTAACATTAGATATCTCGGTTTTCTTGTCTCCCTATCATCCCATAAGAGTTCAGGTGACTGGGGCCAAATCATATTCTGCAGTTCCCCACATTTTCCTTTTCTATTCACATACCCCCTGTACAAATTAGATGCATGTTTGGGAACATTGTCCAGCTGCAGAACAAACTCACGACCAATATGTCTCTTGCCAGAGGATAGTACACTGTTCGTCAGTATCCTGTGATATCCTTCCTTCTTTAATGTTCCACTAACGCTCACTTGATCACCGACTTCTTCACACGCAAAAAATCCCCACACCATGATCGACGCTCAGTCGTGCTTCATCACTGGAGTTACACAGTGGCCTTCATACATTCTCTATCAACTCGACGAACAAACATTCGGCGATCGCTTACTAATATTTCAGACTTAGATTCGACCGTGAATAGCACTATGGACCATTGATGCACGCACCACTTGTTATTTTGCCGTGCCTTGTTTTGTTTGCAGGTTTTTTTGGGCCGCTAAACCTTCATACAGACGGTGTTGCGTTGTCCAGATTGATGGTGAAGCTGCTCGCAAGCTATTTACTTCCTTCCGAATTTCAGGTGCAGTAAATGTCCTCCGACGTTTACTCTGTACACATATGAACTGATCTATCCCCGTATGTGTTACTCGGCGTCTTCCAGCTGTGAAACACTTAAAATGGCACCAGTTTGCCGGCCGCGGTGGCCGTGCGGTTCTAGCACTGCAGTCCGGAACCGCGGGACTGCTACGGTCGCAGGTTCGAATCCTGCCTCGGGCATGGGTGTGTGTGATGTTCTTAGGTTAGTTAGGTTTAAGTAGTTCTAAGTTCTAGGGGACTTATGACCTAAGATGTTGAGTCCCATAGTGCTCAGAGCCATTTGAACCATTTGGCACCAGTTTGCCAGAACGGCTGCAACGCTACACCAGTGTAGATTGGGCTAAGTCAGCTTTTGTTGCTGTTGTCCTACTATAACAGCCTACCTGACGCAGATCTACAATTAGAGCACGTTCTTCAATTCCAGCCTCCTGTTTCTCTGTTTCTGCCCCATTAGAAAGGAATATGATATGAACCTGATCAGATTACAAACACACTGCCATTTGCACGCATTGTAATGTAAACTAATACGAACTGATTTCTACATAGATAGCTGTCGCGATGAGGGCTATTCTAATGGAACTGTCTAAGGTAAAGGCACCACACCGCTGTTGTGGGTGCTCATCAGCGCCCCTCTATGCGAAGAACCAGTCAAATGCACAACAGAGGCGCCTAGTCTTTATACTTATTTTATTATCACAACGAGGATATGATAGACTATACGAAACGAAGACCTTGTTTTAACTTAAAAGCCATAGTTGTGAAAGATGATCGGTAACTTATGACCAGTTGTCTATTTCGTGCGATCCTTTTCATCTCTGCATAACTATTGAAACCTATATCCATTTTAATCTGCTTACTGTAATCAAGCCTTGGTACTCCTCTACAGTTCTTACCACAGTTCTATTACCAAACTGGCCACTCCTTGATGGGTGTATTGGTCTAGTTGTGCCATCATTTCCTCCTGTCCTCAGTTCAGTTCAATACCTCCTTGTCATTTATTCGATCAGGCAATATGAACTTCAACGTTATTCTGTAGCAGTACATTCTAAAAGCTTCGCTTCCTTTTCTTGTATGAACTGTTTGTGATCTATGTTTCACTTCTAACCAGGAGATAAATAATTCATAAAACACTTCACAAAATTTTAAAAAATGGTTCAAATGGCTCTGAGCACTATGGGACTATGGTCATCAGTCCCCTAGAACTTAGAACTACTTACACCTAACTAACCTAAGGACAGCACACAACACCCAGTCATCACAAGGCAGAGAAAATCCCTGACCCCGCCGGGAATCGAACCCGGGAACCCGGGCGCGGGAAGCGAGGACGCTACCGCACGACCACGAGCTGCGGACACAAAATTTAAATTTACTTTCGATACTAAAAAGTTTTTTTTTTCAGAAATACTTTTCTTCCTATTTTCAATCTGACTTTATTATCCCCTCTACTACTGCGACCATCAGTTGTGGAGTGGAAATGAAAACTTTTTCCCCATTTTTCACAAAACGCGCTTTCAGTTCTGTTGTGTTCGTGGTACTTCGTTGCATGCCCCTCGGCTTGATCCTGGTGCCAAACCGTGGAGGAAGTCTTTCAGATATGCGTTGGTAAGTGCCAAGCTGTGTTTCCCTCTGGAGTTCCAAAATTTAAATGATATAAGAAGTGCTTTTTGTTGACAGCAGTTCTACTAAATGATACCTTAATGCTAATATTCTTGTACGTATCACGTAAAAGCAGATTCTTGCAAAGAAGAAAACAGAACCTGCTGCTGTTAAAAATGCTACTTATTTACACAAACAGCGCTGTTAGCGCTTCCTACCCGACAGGTTCGTCTTCAGACGGCTGTTGACGTCTGTTGTTGTTTGCATTAGTTGTTAGCTGTGTTTTTTCAACAACTATTTGAGCCGTGTGTACTTCCATCTTTCCACGGCTCGTTTCCTGAACGTCGTGTAGAGCCAATATTTTTGGTAATCGACAGTGTTTGGGCGCGATCGGGCTCTAGCATCTCGTTGCTGTCTTTTATTGCTTCGCTTCTATTTCGTTTTTCCGCGGTTGTTCAGGGTTGGTCTTTTATGAAGCTCTTTCGTTTGAACTCCCGCGCGTAGTGTACCCACTATCGATTGCGAGTTCTCTCTTTGGTGTACTTAGAAACCGTAGGTTGGTAACACGACCGACTCACATGTTTACTGCAACAGACTCGTTGGCCTGGCGAGCGCGGTCACGCTGGAGGTGGTTGTCGCGCAGTGGCCTACGTGTCTGCTCTGGTGACGTCGACATTCTGCCTTCCGCGTACGGGTATTGTTACCAACCCGCACTTCTACCCGTGGAGGAACGCCGGCCTGGTTGGGCCCCTCTGTCCGCTCTTCACTGGTTGTCCGCGGGAGGCGGATGGCAGTCTAATCATCGCCTGCGTCGACGAAGGCAAACAGTAACCATCATGGGTCGGTGGCGCCGCCGTTCGGCGAGGGTTTGAGTCCGGGGGCAGTTGGGCTCTGTCGGTGTCTGCCGGGATGACTGGGGACGGCTCAGAATTGTGCACAGCACTCCAGGACAAACGACGAAGTGCGCCGAGGGAAAGGAGAAAAGAAGTTAAATGTGAATGTTTCAAGTTGATCGTCCTTTGGGATTGAGTTCATCCAGTCGTCTTTCCCGCCGTGTCGCCACCGCTGTGGCAATCCTGTGTTCTGTTCACTGGTGCAATTCTGACACTGCAGATTCCTCCACGCATCGTTGCTAACCGGTGTAGTGGTGTATTTTGGTAGTTATTTGTATACGTTTGCACTTCTATGTTTTGGTAGTTCATCCTCCCGCCCTGTGGTTGCAGAATTTCGGGTGGGGGGTTAGTTCCTTGTCTCCCAAGATCTAGTGCTGTATTATTAAGGTTAATTCTAGTTCAGTCTAGTGTTCTGTTAATCCCTGGGTATATGTGTCCGCCATACTACTTGCGCTGTATTTATTCTAAGTTAGTTGTACTGACAGTAGTTTGGGGTTAGAGTCGTATCACGGAGCTGGTTTCGGCTTGTCAGTTAGAGGGTGTTGCCTTAGAGGTTTGTTAACATTGGCATGTCAGCGTTATCTAGCGCTACCGAGACCTAAAGAAGAACATTGTGCTGATTAGGGAATGTTGTTACACGCTCTTGTTTCATTTCGATACCTGTATTTGTGAAGGCAACCACATGAAGTAAGATCTGTTCTGAAGCTATGCTCGATCTTGCGCTCTTGGGATTTTTGCTTTTGTTTTGATCCCGACTATTTGGGTGTCAGGAATATGGAACTGTGTTGTTAATGTTTGGCTTGTACAGTGGATACGATGCTAGTTTAGTACGTAGTGTGTAGTGTCATGGCGTCCTCGTGAAGACGTGCCCGCTAGACTGCTATTGCGTCTCCTCAAAGTGTAATTTCCACCTTACTAAAACCCCCTTGTTAAAAGGGAGGAAGAAAAAGAAACTTTAGAAATACCTTCTATTTGCATTAACTATCTTACCTGTCGCTTAAGTAAATATCTGCTCAGTAATTAAGCTAATGAGAGCACCTATCCTATAAGCAACTAGCGCACTTCTGTTATGGTAGCCCTCGTGCCTATTTTGGTCCGAAAGATGGTATAAACAGGCTTACATGCTCCGTATCGAACTTCTGATGTTGTTTTTTGAGTGATTGTGGATTATTAAAATTGAATATAGTGCAGACGTTTGTATTTTACCAACCTTGCTTATGAGTTATTAATGTGATTGACTGGAATGTAATACGAAAGTTTTAGGACCATAGGTTGTCCAGGTAGAAATTTTGCAGCCATGCTGTGTTGTGAATTCATGTATTTATGTTTTATATTGCAATGAGAATTTAAATGTGGTAAACCCACGTTTTGTGATTAATAATTAAAGATTTAAGAGTGCGTTCACTTAGCACTTACTTATGTGTTGTGTTATTATAATTTTTATAAATTATAATAGCCGGTTTAGTTTCTTAAATTAAAGCCTTTCCAATTGGAAAGTGGTGGCCCGCCAATTCTGGGCAATTGTAAGCAGCGAAGCAGGATTTACGTAGTTGGTGTTATGTATTGCATGTTATGAATAAATTATTTATGTGTTATATCACGTCTGATATGTCAATTCCTTGGCCGTAGTTTTTTAATATTAAATGATCAGACCATCGTTCCACTATTTTAAACAACAACTAATTTAGTGTACAAGTGAACATCCGTTTGAAGACTGACCTGCCGGTTCGAAACCGGTAACGGCGCTATTCGTGTAATAAATAGCGTAATTAATCATGGGTGTTTTCTTCTTTGCTGGAATCAACGTCTAAAATTTTTCTTGTTGGCACCTAGAACCAGCCAATTCCCTGGTATGTCACTTAGAACGTTCTTAACAATGTACTTGGTTTGTAATTTGTCTCATTTTGGGGATGATGAGGTGAGCAACATAACGTGGTATCATGTACATCTACATCTACATTTATACTCCGCAAGCCACCCAACGATGTGTGGCGGAGGGCACTTTACGTGCCACTGTCATTACCTCCCTTTTCTGTTCCAGTCGCGTATGGTTCGTGGGAAGAACGACTGCCGGAAAGCCTCCGTACGCGCTCGAATCTCTCTAATTTTACGTTCGTGATCTCCTCGGGAGGTATAAGTAGGGGGAAGCAATATATTCGATACCTCATCCAGAAACGCACCCTCTCGAAACCTGTACAGCAAGCTACATCGCGATGCAGAGCGCCTCTCTTGCAGAGTCTGCGACTTGAGGTTGTTAAACGTCTCCGTAACGCTATCACGGTTACCAAATAACCCTGTGACGAAACGCGCCGCTCTTCTTTGGATCTTCTCTATCTCCTCCGTCAACCCGACCTGGTACGGATCCCACACTGATGAGCAATACTCAAGTATAGGTCGAACGAGTGTTAATACTTTTCAGTCTTTCATTCTCCTGGCAATGTCGGCTTTCGAACTTAAAGCGTTTTTCATTTCCACGTTTCAGTTGCTTTGCTGCCCAAATAGCGAAACACTGCTGTCTTTAGTGTCTCATTTACTAATTTAGTTCCCTCAGGATCGTCTGATGTAATTGGACTACATTCCCTTACCCTTGTTTTAATTTTGTTTATGTTCATCTCAAAACCTCTTCAAGATACTATCTATAGAGTTCAGCTGCCACTTTAAATCTTTTGCTGTCTCAGACAGAATTACAGTCTCTTCCCCAAATCTCAAAAACTGTATTTTCGCTCCCTGAACTTTAAATGCCGTTTCACATTCTTCCTTGTTTCCTTTACTGCATGCTGACCGTACAATCTGAATAACATTGGAGATGCCAAGAACCATGTCTCACTCCCTTCCCATCTGTTGCTTGCTTTTCATCTCTTTTGATCCTTACAAAAGATATATGCGTTCTTGTATAAATTCTACGTAACCACTCGTTGCCTGTGTTTTAGTCCTGCTGCCTTCAGAAATTCGAATTGTGTGCTTCAGTGAACATTGACAAGCTTTCTCTCTATCTTCAAACGTGTAAAGGTAGGGCTTACGAGAGGCGTTTGAAAAGTCCGTGCAAAGTCTGAGAGATGGCACCATCGGCGCATATCGAGGTCATGTTTAGTCAGTAGCATCTTTGGCAAGAGCGCACACAAAGTTTCAGCCATATTGGTCAATTTCTTTGTGTTTGGCATTCGTGTGAATCAAGGAAGTTGAGTAATTATCAAAAAATGGACGAAAAAGAATTTCTTGTGGTGATTAAACATTACATTATGAAAGGCAAAACGCTTCAGGAGACTAAAGAGAAGCTTGATAAACATTACGATGACTCTGCACCTTCGATTAGAACAGTTTATAAGTGGTTTCAAAATTTTCGGAGTGGCCATATGGGCACAAGTGATGTTGAATGTTCTGGACGTCCCGTGGAGGTAACGACTCCAGAAGTCATTGATAAATTCCATGATATAGTGATGGATGACAGAAGAGTTAAGGTGCGTGAGATTGCAAGTGCTGTGGGCATATCGAATGAACGGGTGCATAGTATTTTGCATAAACATTTGGACATGAGAAAGCTATCCGCAAGATGGGTTCCGCGATTGCTCACGCTTGACGAAAAACGGAATCGTGCCAAGTATTGCAAGGAGAGTTTGCAGCTGTTCATGAAGAATCCACAGGACTTTAAGCGTCGTTTCGTCACTGTGGATGAAACGTGGATACATTACTATACTCCTGAGATCAAACAACAATCTAAACGATGGGTTGCCATGGGAGAATCTGCATCAAAAAATGCGAAGACCGTTCCTTTGGCCGGAAACGTTATGGCGACTGTCTTTTCCGATTCGCAAGGGATAATCTTCATCGACTATCTGGAAAAGGGTAAAACTATTACAGCTGAATATTATTCATCGTTATAGGACCTTCTGAAAAAAGAGCTGCAAGAAAAACGCCGGCGATTGGACCGCAAAAAAGTCCTTTTCCATCACGACAATGCGCCAGGAGTTGTGGTCACAAAATTAATGGAAATAGAATTCCAACTCGTTTCACATCCCCCATACTTTCCAGACTTGGCTCCCCCGGACTACCATTTGTTCCCCAATTTGGAGAAATGGCTGGCAGGACAAAGATTTTATTCAAACGAGGAGGTGATTGCAGCAACTAATAGCTATAATGAGATTTTCACTCTGCAGCGGAGTGTGCACTGATATGAAACTTCCTGGCAGATTAAAACTGTGTGCCAGACCGAGACTCGAACTCGGGACCTGTGCCTTTCGCGGGCAAGTGCTCTACCAACTGAGCTACCTAAGCACGACTCACGCCCCCTCCTCACAGCTTCTGCCAGTACCTCGTCTCCTACCTTCCAAACTTTACAGAAGCTGTCCTGCGAACCTTGCAAAATTAGCACTCCTGAAAGAAAGGATATTGCGGAGACATGGCTTAGCCACAGCCTGGGGGATGTTTCCAGAATGAGATTTTCACTCTGCAGCGGAGTGTGCGCTGATATGAAACTTCCTGGGACCAGTGCCTTTCACGGGCAAGTAGGAGACGAGGTAGGAAACGAGGTACTGGCTGTGGCTAAGCCATGTCTCCGCAATATCTTTTCTTTCAGGAGTGCTAGTTCTGCAAGGTTCTCAGGAGAGCTTCTGTAAAGTTTGGAAAGTGCGAGACGAGGTACTTGGCTGAAGTAAAGCAGTGAGGAGGGGGCGTGAGTCGTGCTTGGGTAGCTCAGTTGGTAGAGCACTTGCCCGCGAAAGCCACAAGTCCCGAGTTCGAGTCTCGGTCCGGCACACAGTTTTAATCTGCCAGAAAATTTCGAATAATAGCTATTTTGCAGACTTGGACAATTCCTATTATTCAGAAGGGATCAACAAATTTGAACAGCGTTGGACGAAGTGTATAAGTCTAAAAGGAGACCGGCAAAAAATAAAAAAGATTTACCCCAAACTTGTAAGTGGTTTCTATTTATGCTCGGGATTTTCAAACGCCCCTCGTACCTTTCTTCAACCTGTACTTACTTTAAAAAGAGGAAGAAGGTGATCGCTGTTAGAGAGGCGGCCGGCAGTGCCACTAACACGGCGACAGCGGCTGTGTGGGAGCCGTCGCAGGTGAGGCAGCAGTCATAGTGACGCCGCCGAAATTGAGGCTGTCTGCCGGTCACAGAACAGGGCGTCTACGATGGGGTCGCCTCGCCGCTGGCGGCAAAGTGGCGGCCGGCCGTCGGACGCGAGGTCCGCTGGCTGGCGGACGGAACGCATTAGGCAATTGCTGCTGTTAGGACTGATTTCCCCGCGGGCTAATTCTATGGGCTCCTTTCCTGACGGCCAACGCCGGCATTCGGCGAAACTGCGGCGGCACTGTTGAGGGCCGCTCCACCGTACTCTGCTGTAGTGTTCTGTTCTGTTCTGTTCACAGCAGCCGCACTCGCTTTCGCTGGCACCGCGTCCACTGTGGCGGAAGTGTTAGCATCAAGAGCGAATACAGCCGGCGTCAGTGTGGGAGGCTGCCGTGTGCGGTCCTCGGGGAAATCTCGGAATTACAGGACTCGATCAAATACCGAACTGCCGTGCCACACTGGTGCCACACGTTTCTCCGTAATAAATATCAAACCAAGCTACCTTTATAATATACTTGGTTATTTTAACAAGCGCCGACGTTTTCCGCTCAGTTCTCGGTTATCCAGACGCTGATTCACCATTGGGTTTTGGTGGGGAGAGGCTCAGATTTTCGGATGTTACCTGTGAAATTTAGAAACTGATGTACGAGTATGTAAGAGTATAAACGTTTTCAGTAAAATAATGTTCGGCGCACTTGGGGAGTCGGTTTCATGATCCTGTGACTGGTTAAACCTATCGCCTTAGTTTATGCAGAAGAGTCCCTGGGGGAGAAATAAGGTCGTACAGTCACAATAATCGCTTTAGACAAATAATATTACAGTAAAATAATGTTCGGAATTTGGGAATAGGCTTCACGATCCTGTGACTGGTTAAACCTATAGCCTTAGTTTATGCAGAAGAGTGCCTGAGGGAGAAATAAGGTCGTACAGTCACAATCATCGCTTTAGACAAATAATATTACATTTAGTTTGAAAATATATACTAGTAGTCCAAACCGCAATTTATTTACTTTCTACGGGAGTACCGGTTTCGGGTATAGTAACCATTATCAGGGCAAGATTTCTAAAATACATTAATACAAAAACGGGTATAATAACGGATCGGACACCTTTAAAAACATTGACTATTACGCATGTAACAGGAGTAACAGAAACATAAAATAAACTTCACCTATGTCACATGAGGAGGCGGTGCCGTGGCTGATGTGTAATATTACCAATCGTTTGCTAGCCAGCGGGAGCTACGAGCTAGAAATGTGATGCTCCCCCCAACGTTCCCAAGTGATGTAAAAGTAAAACGGTTAAAACCTAGAAATGACCTACAAATAACAGTGTATAAGGAAACATCATGTTATATACGAAGATTTAACACGATACACTGAATTATATGTGAAGAATCTGACTGCCATTCAATTAAAGGGGCCGAAAATTTTCGTACACTGTCGATGGCCTCATTTCACTGGGTATGTTTTTTCCTGTTTTTACATTTCAAATCATGTATACTGACAGGCTCTATCGGCCTTCACTGTTTTACAAGGGGCATGTAGTTTACAGCCATAAAAATGACTGGCATTCTAGGAAACGGCAAGGTTTACGTGGCTCGCAGTCAGAGTTAAAATGAGTTTTATAGGTGAAGGCCATAACCCTTACCGTAAAAATTAATACTCGCGTGCGACGAACAACCTGCGATACTTAAGAACTTTACCCTTGCAAATAAGCAATGGAAAATACTTTTCTCTGTAACTTGCAAATAATAAGTGAATGGGATATTTTCTTAGATGGATAGACATAAAGAGCATTATTCTTCCTACAGAATTAGTTTAGTTATCTGCCAGCGAGTTACAGCAACGAGTTTTTTTAATATAAATTTTTCCGCCATTTAGCTGATGTATTAAAATCAACTGTGTAGAAACCAATTCAAATCAAATTTTTATCCATTTTTGTGAGGTAACTAGAAACATCGTTTACATAATGTTGGTGGTATCACGGAGTGCCAAGTTTTCTCAGTACTCTATTGAAGTCATGTTCGTTTAGACTGTGGAATGTATCTTTACACTGTCGTAAAAAAGGCTGGTCGGAACACAAAAACAAATGAGGTTACTAGGTTACTGATACAGATGTGGAATAAGCGAGGCTTAATGATCGGGCGATTACACTGATACGAGTGCCGGCACGATGCCAATGAAGCTGTCACGATCTATACGGCGAGATATCTTGGTCAAAGGTCTGTGTGAGCCATTGCGTTATTACGTACTGAACGACGTTTTCGAGAAACAAGTGAGTTTCATAAGGGGCGGCGGTTAGGGGCATAAAGGATCAAGATGTCAGAATATGGAAGTGTTTTAGCTGTAGTACACCACGATCCTAATGTCACTTTACGAGATGCTGCTGTAGTCACAGCCGGCCGGAGTGGCCGTGCGGTTCTAGGCGCTACAGTCAGGAGCCGAGCGACCGCTACGGTCACAGGTTCGAATCCTGCCTCGGGCGTGGATGTGTGTGATGTCCTTAGGTTAGTTAGGTTTAATTAGTTCTAAGTTCTAGGCGACTGATTACCTGAGAAGTTAAGTCGCATAGTGCTCAGAACCATTTTTTTTTTTTTTTTGCTGTAGTCACATTTATCTGTTGAACAGTACACGGTCACAAGTTTCACCACTACAGCCTGTCTCTGACAGAGGAGTCTCAAGGAACCGATTTCAACGTGCCGCGAATAATTTCACTCTGGACGCCTCGTAAAGTGTTACGTCCTCTGACGAATCCACATACGCAAATTAAGGTGGAACGAATCGCCATAATAGGTATTTCTTGGCCATGGAAAATCCAAGTTGGGTGTATCTTATCGATCATCAAAGGAGGTGGTGAGGCATCATTTTCGTTGAAATCACCTGTCCTCACTCTTTCGCAGGTACTGTGACAAGTGAGGTATTTCGAGCTTTTATCGTCGACAACTTTCTCCTTGAAAATGTCAGTCTACACAGGAGAGGTCAATTGTGTATCAAGCACGATGGTCACCTAACCCATTCCTCGTGTAGTATTGTGCAAGAACTGAACAACAGATTTCCTGAAGGAAGATGGTTAGAACGCCATGGTTAGCAGACGTGGCCCTCACGGTCCCACTAATTAACGTAAGTAAATTTCTTTTCATGGAGTATCTTAAGCATCGTATTTATCTCACCCAAAATACACACACACACACACACACACATACACAGCTTTGCCAGCATATGCATTAGACATTAATTGGACATATCTCCTCCTCCCCCCTCTGTGTTCACATCTTCCTCCCTTTGTCTGTCCACTTCATCCACTTCATCCTCCACAGAGTGTCTGTCTATCTTCTCTTCCCGACTCTCTCTGTCTCTTCATCTCCACCTCCCCCTCCCTTTGACCGTTTTCATCACCCCATCTCTCTGACCATACCCTCCTGCCCTTTCTCTCTGACCACGTCTTCCTCCCCTCTGTTTTTTGAGCTCGAGCTCCCCCTCTTCCTTTTTCACCTGCTCACCACCCCTGTACACCTTCCATTTGCCTCATGCACCTCCCTCTCCTTCCCTCTCTTATCCCATTTCCTTTTCCCCCTCTCTCAGTCCATCCCCCTACCCCCCTCTATCCATCCAAACCTGTCCCGAGCCATGCTAATTAGCATATGTATCTTCTGTGACACAGTTCAATAAAGCAGACCAACACTACTCACACAACATGCCTGTCATGGAGGTCAGGGTATATGTCGGGCCTGGAAAAACGATTTCTTGCCCCTGATATGCAGACTGCACCGCAAATGAGGTTGATTTGGCAGGTATATATATTTCCTACATAACGTGCCTGCTGTGCAGGTGAGGGTAGAAGCTGGAAGAAACACGTTTTTGGCCATATCTCCGCTCCAATTGGAGCTAAGAGGTTATAAACATCACAGCGCTGGTAATCAAGAGGCGTACTGTTTCTGCACCAATCAGTATATCTTGAGGAGTTCGAAACGTTGCCCTACCTCGGTAAGGTCCATGGTTCATGTACATATGTGTATGAGTGCATGCTGAAAAGTAAAGATTTTTAAATAAAACAAACGTTATTAACGTTCTACACCTTATTCTTAATGTCTACATATTTATTTCTCAACATAGTCGCCTTGATGAAGAACACATTTCTCTCAACGAGAGACCAGCCTGTTGATACCATCGTTGTAGAATGTTTGGTTTTTTTCATCTCACCTCTCCTTGCACCACTTCTTCAGTATTGAAGTGCAGTCATCGACTGTGTTGTATAAGTTTTGGAAAATTGGATGGGATCAAGTCAGGAGTATAATCCCTAATAGTAAACCCAAAAATTGTTCCAGATGTTGCTTTGCTCGTGTGTGGTCTGACTTTCTCATTCTGAAGGAAAGGGTGCTCCATATGTAGATGAACTCCTCAAATTAGAATCTCGATTACACCACCGACATAGTTACGTTACACACCACCATGTTAGACTCTGCAATTCAGTGCCCTCTAGTGGCAGAGGGTGCAAACACATAGATATGAAAAATAAAGGTGTAGAATTTTAGCAACGTTGCTTTAATTTTCACGTAAAAAATTTGGAGGCATTACTTTTCAGCTTGCGTTCGAATATATATATTATGGATGTTCCCCACGAACCATGGATCTTGCTGAATTAGTGTGGCTTGCGTTGCATGTGTTTGCTATTTTGACTGCTATATTGGAGGGGTACCTATGGAGAGCCTAGACGAACAAATTGTTAGTAATACCTGACATTATCAGGAAATGGAGAGAGCAGTCTTAAGTATTTTCAGAAAATTGAAAAGAAAATTATACAAAACATTTTCATTGTGTAGATCGCAAGCAATATGTAACATTAAACTCGATAACTGGTTATTGTTGTTCACTCAACCATCCTTAAATCTGAAAGGGCAGACACAAAGAGAAAATTGCTTTGGGTAAAAGTGACTTAAAAGTCTTCAGAAAAAGCACATATTTCCAGCTGAAGTAACATATAAAAAGTAATAACGTATCAATCATGGTAAAGGCACCGTGTCAACATATACGGTAACGTCGAACTGCATCATCTGCATATCTTGGTACTATGTAGGAAAGGGTTATGGTTTTCACCAGATAGCTACTTTTCCTTTCTTACATAGGTCAAAGACATGCAGACGACGCAGTCTAACTTTACTGTACTTTCCACGATTGGTACTTCATTACATTTTGTACGTTACTTTACCTTGTAATATGTATTTTCCTGAAGACTGTTTAGGTCAGTCTTACCTAAAGCAGTTTTCTGTTTCCGCTTGTGCCTTCATATCTGAGGATGGCTAATTGGACAACCGAAACTAGTTATCAGATTTAACGTTCTATGTTGTTTGCGATCTAGACAATTAAAACATATTGTATAATTTTTAAATATTTTATGAACATATATGATTCCTGTAAATTGTCAGCCGCTTTAAGTAGCTACAGGGGCTTGCCTGGGCGGGATTGTGACATTAGCCAATATGGTCTTGCTATATTGGCAATGCTGATGGCTGAAAGCAAGAGGAAATTGCAACCGTTGTATTTCCCGAGAACATGCAGCTCTACTGTATGGCTTAATGATGATAGCATTATTCTGGGTAAAGTATTCCGCAGGTAAAACTGCCCTCCACTCGGATCTCAATGCGTGCACTACTCATGAGGATATTTCCTTCAGGAGAAACAAAACTGACATTTTATAGATTTGCATGTAGAATATTAGATCCCTTAATTGAGTGAGAGTTAGTGATCTGCGGTAGCGGGAAGAACAGGACTTCTGGTCATGTCAGTGCTGGGTTAACAACACAGAATCTAACAGGAGTAATGCATAAGTGTGAGCAAGAAAATAGAAGTGTTTGTAAGTTATCATGAAAAACATTATTGCAGCAAGGACAGATAAAAAGCTAACGTCCACCACACTATAAGAAATTAATATGCCAACTAGTTCAACACGTAATGACGATATTAAAAATCTGTATGACACGATGAAAGAGCATTACTGAAGTAGACAATAGAGATGAAACTTTAATTTTCATGGGGGACTGGAATTCGATAGTAGGAAAAGGACTAGAAGGAAACGTATAGAGGAACACGGACTAGGGGAAAATCATGTAATAGGAAGTCGCCTGGTAGAATATTACTCGGAGCACGAATAAATCATTGCTAATACTTAATTTAAAAACCATAAAAGGAGGCTGTACACGTAGAAGAGACCAGGAGATACCAGAAGGTTTCATACGGATTACATAAAGATAAGACAGAGATTTAGAAAACAGATTTTAAACAGCAAAACATTTCCAGGAATAGATGTGCTAAAATAGTTTATTGGTTGTGAAGTGCTGACTAAATCTGGAGAATATCCAGAAAGATAAGAAATTAAGACGAGACATGTGTAAATTGAAAGAACGTTGTTGAGAGTTTCAAACAAAGCATTAGGCAACGATTAACTGAAACAGGGGAAAAGAGTAAAATGGAAGATGAATGGATAAGTTTGTGAGGTGAAATAGTGAAGACAGCAAAGAAACAAATAGTCAAAGAGGTAAGACCTTTTAGTAATCCGCAGATAATACAGAACGTATTCAACCAAAATGACGAAACGGAAAATATAAAAATGTAGTAAATGAATCAGGGAAAAGTAAATACAGGGGTATAAAAATGAGACTGACAGGAAGTGCAAACCGGCGAAACAAGAATTCCTAGAGGAGAGCCGCATATCTGTAGAAGGATGCATGCCAACGTGAAAGATATAAGGTGTGGCTACAAAATGACGACACTATTGGTATAAGACATATTATTTCAAAAACATATTTAATGTCTCCTGAATTATACTAACGTGCTTTACCCCTCCAACGTTCCATGCGAATTTTCCATTGATGAAAACAGTGCTGGAGGTCTTCCACTGTGAGTCCCTTGATAACGCGTACTGCTTTTTCTTTAACTGCTTCGATGGGCTGAAATCTTGTTGATTTTTATGCAGATGTGATCTTGGGGAATAAATAAGTCTCTTGGGACTAGGTCACGCGAATAAGATGCGTACTTCGCTGAAGCCTCTTAACAGACAATGCGGTATGAGCCGATGCGCTGTCTTGATGCGGTACCCATGTATTTATTCATAGTTCGGATCTTATTTCGTATTTTCCCATGGAGCTGAACGAGAACCACAGGGTAGTAATGTTGACCTTCAGGAACCCAGTGAAGATACACAATTCCATGAATATCGAAAAGGAAACAATAATTGTCGCTTTGAATCTTACTTTGCTCATTCGAGTTTTTTTCGGTCTCTGTGAAATGGAGCCGTTCCAGTGCATGGATTGTCGCTTGTCTCTGGATCATAAATGGAAAACCAAGATTTGCCACGTGTTACCACTCTGTCCAAGAAATTTGTATCATTTCCAGTGCTCTCCTAAGAGACAGTACAAGCATTTTCACTAGCTTATTTTTGTTCGAGCGTGAGAATTTTCCGCACCAGTTTCGTACACACTTTTCTCATGTTAAATTTGCTATGTAAAATTTTTTTTATGCATTCTTTGTCAGCTCCCACGGTTTCAGTAAACCACCGAATACTGAACTGACAGTCACACCGAATCAAATTACCTGCTTTTTCGATATTTTCATCACGTTTTGATGTTGCCGGGGGTCCCGGGCATGAGTCATCTTCAATGTCTTCTCGACCACCTTGGAATCGCTTGAACTACTCAGAAACTCGCGTACGTGATAAGCAGTCTTCTCCATACACTTCTTTTAGTAAAAGTGAGTTTTCAGTAGCAGCTTTTCGAAGTTTCATATGAAACTTAATGAAATTTCATTGCTCTGTTAGTACACTTATCATATTTCTGACAAAACAAAATAACAGTTCTTACACAAACGAAGGCAACAGCCATATTGATCGGCCTACATACATTCACGTTCAGAAGAAAAAAAGCAGAACACATTGAACAACTAGAGATAGGACGTTCATCTTCACAGGACATGTACTTAGTTTTTTCTGCAGAAATAATCAGCAGTTCAGTCACGTCTGTTCAGCTTTTGTCCTGTTTCTTAGCTGGTATAAGGTCCGGCATGGGCCCTCATAGCATATACCATGCATGATGGCATCGGGTGCAGGGCCCGAATGGCGTCCTGTGAAACAGCCATCCATACTGCATCTGTTATGGTCGCAGCGCTGCACCCTTCGTTTCACCATATCCCACGCATTTTCGATTGGCGACGCGTTTGGTGATCTCGAGGACTGAGGCAAAAGGCAGAAATCCTTGTAGCAACATTTGGTTTGCATTGTCATGATGAAAAATCGCGTGTGGGTTGTTGTGCACAAAGGGTATGGTTACGGGTCACAGGATGTCAATCATGTAGGTCACACTGCTTACAGTGCCCTGGACAGGCTCCAACTGTGATTTCTTGTTGTACCGCATAGCTCCCCACTAAATCCATAAGGGGGGACACAAGTACTCACGGATGTACCTCTTTTTAGACTAATATCAGTGTCCAAAGAAAAGTTCAGGCAGGCAGGTGCTAAAGAGGTCCAAAACTCACAAGAGTCTACTCACAAGAGTCACAACAGTAAAGTAAATAATAATATTACCATATTTAACCAAAATATTGATGGATTAAAGAGAAAAGTAGATTCTCACAAAAATAAAGTAAAAAATAATGTTACCATTTTTCACCAAAATATTCTGGGATTGAAGAAAAAAGTAGATGAGCTCCTGGTTTGTTTAGATGACATTGAATCTGATAACGTAATAGATATACTATGCATGTGTGAGCATCACATTGTGTCTGATATGGAAAAGGTAAATATCAGTGGTTATAAACTAGCTGCACATGTGAGTAGAGAGAATAGGGTGAGAGGAGGAGTTGCCATATACACTCCTGGAAATTGAAATAAGAACACCGTGAATTCATTGTCCCAGGAAGGGGAAACGTTATTGACACATTCCTGGGGTCAGATACATCACATGATCACACTGACAGAACCACAGGCACATAGACACAGGCAACAGAGCATGCACAATGTCGGCACTAGTACAGTGTATATCCACCTTTCGCGGCAATGCAGGCTGCTATTCTCCCATGGAGACGATCGTAGAGATGCTGGATGTAGTCCTGTGGAACGGCTTGCCATGCCATTTCCACCTGGCGCCTCAGTTGGACCAGCGTTCGTGCTGGACGTGCAGACCGCGTGAGACGACGCTTCATCCAGTCCCAAACATGCTCAATGGGGGACAGATCCGGAGATCTTGCTGGCCAGGGTAGTTGACTTACACCTTCTAGAGCACGTTGGGTGGCACGGGATACATGCGGACGTGCATTGTCCTGTTGGAACAGCAAGTTCCCTTGCCGGTCTACGAATGGTAGAACGATGGGTTCGATGACGGTTTGGATGTACCGTGCACTATTCAGTGTCCCCTCGACGATCACCAGTGGTGTACGGCTAGTGTAGGAGATCGCTCCCCACACCATGATGCCGGGTGTTGGCCCTGTGTGCCTCGGTCGTATGCAGTCCTGATTGTGGCGCTCACCTGCACGGCGCCAAACACGCATACGACCATCATTGGCACCAAGGCAGAAGCGACTCTCATCGCTGAAGACGACACGTCTCCATTCGTCCCTCCATTCACGCCTGTCGCGACACCACTGGAGGCGGGCTGCACGATGTTGGGGCGTGAGCGGAAGACGGCCTAACGGTGTGCGGGACCGAAGCCCAGCTTCATGGAGACGGTTGCGAATGGTCCTCGCCGATACCGCAGGAGCAACAGTGTCCCTAATTTGCTGGGAAGTGGCGGTGCGGTCCCCTACGGCACTGCGTAGGATCCTACGGTCTTGGCGTGCATCCGTGCGTCGCTGCGGTCCGGTCCCAGGTCGACGGGCACGTGCACCTTCCGCCGACCACTGGCGACAACATCGATGTACTGTGGAGACCCCACGCCCCACGTGTTGAGCAATTCGGCGGTACGTCCACCCGGCCTCCCGCATGCCCACTATACGCCCTCGCTCCAAGTCCGTCAACTGCACATACGGTTCACGTCCACGCTGTCGCGGCATGCTACCAGTGTTAAAGACTGCGATGGAGCTCCGTATGCCACGGCAAACTGGCTGACACTGACGGCGGCGGTGCACAAATGCTGCGCAGCTAGCGCCATTCGACGGCCAACACCGCGGTTCCTGGTGTGTCCGCTGTGCCGTGCGTGTGATCATTGCTTGTACAGCCCTCTCGCAGTGTCCGGAGCAAGTATGGTGGGTCTGACACACCGGTGTCAATGTGTTCTTTTTTCCATTTCCAGGAGTGTATGTCAAAAGTTATCACTGTGTAAAATGCTTAGATAGAAAAAAGTTTTGTCTATGGCAACATATAGAAGCATTTGCCTGTCAACTTAAACTGAAGGAGGGCTCTTTTATAATTGTAACAGTATAGAGGTCCCCTTCAGGAAACTTTCATTTATTCCTGGAAAACTTGGAAACCTTGTTGTGCTATCTGTCAGGTAGGGGAAAGCAAATTATTATTTGTGGGGACTTCAATGTTGATTCACTATGTAATAGGAAGAATGACCTAGAAGTCTTGCTCGGTTCTTTCAATTTGACATCTGTCATTGATTTTCCAACTCAGGTAGTAAAGGACAGCAGCACATTGATAGATAACACTTTTATAGACCAAGATAAGTTTAAAAATATACATTCTTGTCCTGTTGAGAATGGCCTTTCTTATCATGGTGTTCAGCTGGTTACAGTATATGACATAGCTCCATTCAGTAATTCAAAACTACCCTCCAAAGTTGTGCATTCAATTAATGACTCAACAATTAGAAATTTCGGGGAAAATCTACAGCAGTTAGACCGGTATGAGGTGTACAAGGAACCCGATGCCAATTTAAAATATAACTTGTTTCTTCATACACTTGTAAGGGAATTTGAAAACTGTTAACCGAAGAATGTAGTTAAAACTAATTATAAGAAACCATGCAAAAAACCTTGGCTTACTAAAGGAATAAAAATAACTTGTAACCACAACAGGGAACTGTATCCAACCACAAGAAAGAGTAATGACCCAGAAACACCCAAATATTATAACAACTACTGTGCTACATTAAGAAAGGTTATTAAAAAGGCCAGAAGCATGTGCATCATATCTGAGATTAATACCTCTGATAACCAAATCAAAACAATTTGGAATATTATTACAAGGGAGACAGGGCAACCAAGACTACAGGATGACGCCATTACCATCAAAGCGAATGGAAACTTGACAAACAATAAGCCGGAAGTCGAAAACATTTTGAATAATCATTTTTTAAATGTTGTAGAGAAAATAAGATCTAAATGTTCATTAGAAGAAGCAAAGCAGTTAATGGAAGAGGCCTTACCCAACGCAATTTGATACAATTGAAATCCCACCCACCTCTCCTTCTGAAATTAGGAAGATAATAAACTCTCTCAAGAATAAAAGCTCACATGGAATTGATGGCATTTTCAGCAGGATAATAAAAATTTGTTCCCAAGAGATAAATGGGATTCTTAGCCACATATGTAATAGCTCTCTGAAGCAGGGTATTTTCCCAAACAGACTGAAGTATGCCACTGTTAAACCACTCCATAAAAAAGGGGGTACATCTGATGTCAAAAACTACCGCCCAATCTCTCTTCTGACTGCCTTATCCAAAATTCTTGAAAAAGTAATGTATTGTACAGTAGCTTCACACCTTTGTAAAAATAAGGTTTTAACAAAATATCAGTTTGGTTTCCAGAAAGGTTGTTCAACGGAAAATGCTATATATACTTTCACTAATAAAATATTAAGTGCTCTGAGTAACCGTAAGTCACCCGATGGTATTTTTTTTTATCTCTCAAAGGCTTTTGATTGTGTAAATCATGGAATACTTCTAGATAAGCTCAAGTACTGTGGTATGAATGGGACGGCGCTCAAATGGTTTAAATCATACATAACTGGAAGAGTGCGGAAAGTTGAAATAAGCAGTTCATATAATATGCAAAAAAACTGATGATTTCTCAAACTGGGGAACAATGAAGAATGGGGTGCCACAAGGTTCGGTCTTGGGTCCTCTGCCATTCTTAATATATATTAATGACTTTCCATTCTATATTCACGAAGATGCAAAGCTGGTACTTTTTGCCAATGATACAAGTATAGCTATCACACCCAACAGACAAGAATTAACTGATGAAATTGTCAACGATGTTTTTCAGAAAATCATTAAGTGGTTCTCTGCGAATGGGCTCTGATTAAACTTTGACAAAACACAGTATATACAGTTCCACACAGTAAACGCAATGCCACAATTAATAAATATAGTAATCGGTAACTAAGGTAGAATATTCAAAATTTCTAGGTGTATATATTGATGAGGGGTTGAAATGGAAAAAAACACACTGAAGATCTGCTGAAACGTTTTTCAGCTACTTATGCTATTACGGTCATTGCAAATTTTGGCGATATACATCTCAGTAAATGAGCTTACCACACCTATTTTCATTCTCTGCTTTCGTATGGCCTCATATTCTGGGGTAACCGATCATTGAGTAAAAGAGTGGTTCAAATGGTTCAAATGGCTCTGAGCACTATGCGACTTAACTTCTGAGGTCATCAGTCGCCTAGAACTTAGAACTAATTAAACCTAACTAACCTAAGGACATCACACACATCCATGCCCGAGGCAGGATTCGAACCTGCGACCGTAGCGGTCGCTCGGCTCCAGACTGTAGCGCCTAGAACCGCACGGCCACTCCGGCCGGCTGTAAAAGAGTTTTCATTGCACAAAAGCGTGTAATCAGAATAATTGCTGGAGCGCATCCAAGATCATCCTGCAGACACTTATTTTAAGAACTAGGGATCTTCACTGTAGCATCACAATATATATATATATATATATTCACTTATAAAATTTGTTATTAACAATCCGAACGAATTCAAAAGTAATAGCAGTGTACATGGCTACAATAATAGGAGAAAGGATGATCTTCACTAGTCAAGGTTAAATCTAACTTTGGCTCAGAACGGGGTAAATTATACTGCCGCAAAAGTCTTTAGTCACTTACCTAATAGCATCAAAAGTCTGACAGATAGCCATATAGCATTTAAAAGGAAATTAAAATAATTTCTGAATGGCAACTCCTACAACTCATTAGATGAATTTTTGGATATAGTAAGTGGGTAATTTCCCCACCCCCGACCCAAAAAAAAGTGTAATATTTTGTGTAATGTAATATCTTGTATAGACACCCTTTATTAACCTGACACCTTCCGCATCATTACGAAGTGTCGTATTCATGATCTATGGAACAAGTACTAATATAGTCTAATCTCTAACGCCATAAGGCCTAGAGTTCGCTGTATGTCTTGTGCGAACGCAGTCACTGCGATGCAGTTCCCCCGGTCTGTGGCGAACCAATATGCGGTTATTATTTTCAAACAAACATAATCTGGATTCGTCTGAAAACACTATTTGATGCCATTCCTGTCGCCAGCGACGTCGTTCCAAACATCATTGATGTCTAGGATGTTTCTGCACATTCGTCTAAGGAAGGCGGAGAAGCGGACGACGCGACGTAACCCATGCAGTAGTAAATGGCGACGGACTGCCACTCCTGATAACATACGATGTGTTACACCGTTCCACTTTTGCTTTTGCGCCAGAGCCGTAAAGGACGCAGATCCATCCTGCAGTGCCATTTGGATTAGGTGTCCATCTTCTCGGGGGCTGGTCTGGGTGGTGCGATCTGACTCATCTCGTAGTGTTCTACGGCCAGATACAATCTGCACTGCCGAAACACTTCATCCCACACGAACAGTAATTTTCCGGATGGATGCTTCACATTCTCCCATGCCAATGAAGCGCCCTGTTTCAAACTCGGTGATTTCAAATGGTTCAAATAGCTCTGAGAACTATGGGACTTAACATCTGAGATCATCAGTCCCCTAGAACTTAGAACTACTTAAACCTAACTAAACTAAGGACATCACACACATCCATGCCCGAGGTAGGATTCGAACCTGCGACCGTTGCAGCAGCGCGGTTCTGGACTCAGGCACCTAGAACCGCTCGAACACAACGGACGGGCTCGCTGATTTGACGGTACGATTCGCGCAACGGCTACGAGGCATCCTGCACTGATCTATTAGCTTTGGTTTACAGCGGTAACGAGAGCCGCAGGCACATTTTCCCGGTAGGGGGTGTTGCGACGCGATATCGATGTTGACTTCGATCCCACGGGCCGACATTATTCAAATGCCGATCATTTCTGCGGAACATAGTACTAACTCTGTGACAGCGTCAGTCTATTATCCTACAGCCACTGGTAGATGTCGCCTGCCGTTCAATTATGGTGAGATTTGGATGAAAACGCGAAGACTGAAAGTGGAAAGGTTATATACATAAAGGATAAACAAGCGATACAATTATGAAGAGATTATTATAGAAAAAGAGGAAAATAAAGATAATGAGAGATACGATACTGGGAGAAAATTTGAGAGAGATCTGAAAAACCTAAGTCGAAACAAGGCTCCTGGAGTATTCGACATCCTCTTAGAATTATGAAGATCCTTTGGACAGCCTTCCACGGAGGTACTATTCCACTTGATGACTAACATTTATGAAACAGGCGACATATCTTCTGACTAAAAAAAGAATATAGTAATTCACGATCCAAAGAAGGCCGATGGACCGAACCATTTACGAAATGAAGTAATTTTAAGCTAACGGTATGTAGAAAATAGTATTCTTAATTAACAGAAAGATGATAAGAGCGAGAACAAAAAATTTTAAATAAGAACTTGAATCTAACTCAGAAGAACTGATTTGCAAGCAAAGAATAACACTAGTTACTGCGTAGCAGTGTTGTATTAACACTGGTTCCTATGGTTACGAACACTCAGTCGTGGCCTACCACAATTTTCGTTTATTTTTTATTAATTAAACAAAAAAAAGTTGAACAGGGTCACAAAAATGAAATACACCTGGGTTAGTCAAGGTTACCAAAAAAAAAAAAAAATAACAGGAATGAAACATTCGAACAAAGAAGCGATTCTATACTTCATCCAATACCTTGACGATTAAATACCAGGTACAGCATTGTCACAAAAAGCTCACGCTAGTGTGGCATCCTTTGCATTTGTAATGGGCTCTAACCATCTACTCGTAAAAGGTCCAAGGGTCCGGATCATACACACCCTCCACCACGTAATCACCAACAAGCTACATTACAGGATTGTTCTTCGTTCTGGGAAAGAAGGTGGAATCGGGACGCAGGAGAATCTCACAGAAAATCGCAGCTTCCGTCGTCCAGTCAAGAAAGGCCAATTTCAGGTGGAGTCAAGCCCAATGTCTGTGTCCGCAGACGACCAACGGATGACGTAATGTGTCCATTTCATGGTAACTACTGCACCGGTGTGTGTCAATAAGGGCAATGCGAAAAACTCTGATGTTGGTGGGGAGAATGCTATGAACGACTTGTTACCATGAGGACGCCACTTCCATAGGAAAAATAGGTAGGCTGACACTGGACCAAATAGCCTTCCAATTTGTCTCTGGCGATACGGACTCCACAGAGGAAGCGCGTTTTGGAAATGTCCAGCGACATAACAACATTTTTACAGAGAGCTGCGACTGGGAAAGAATGTCACCTCCTAAATTACTGACATAAAAAAATTCTTGAATATGCAAAAATTTATTATTTATCGTACCAACATCTACAGGAGATGTTAAGCTCGCAGATCGGAGGGAGAGAAAAAGGCGAGCTGTAAGTGATTCGGGAACGTGAAGAAACATTAAAACAGTGCATCGAAGAAATAAAGCAGAAGCCTTAGCCTGTACATCAGGGAGCCCCAAACCTCTATCAGCCGGGGTCTCACCATAAACTCATAGTGCACCCGCAAAATAGTCTTTCGCCAGATAAACCTGTCCTAAAATCTTTGTAACTTTCGTCACACCATCGGAGGAAGAGTAAAAATTTGGGCAACGAGATAGGCTTTCCTCATCACATAAGTTTCCGAAGTCCGAACCTTATGAAGTAACGAGAGGGAGCGGCGCTCGTGTTCCATGCTCCCTCCTTGAGTCCGTGACCGACGTCCAGTCATGTTCATCGGGAAACTATCAATAATAGTATCTAGACCATGACATCTCAGCCAAGTCAGATCGCCTCAAATTGTGTAACCAACACTTCCGTAGGCCGACAAAATTCATCAAAAGCTTCCTCGCACACCGGTATGTTGCATTGAGTACGAAGAAGCACTATAACGTCATTCGTCATCAGCATACGAGCGGACGATAAACCTTTCTCCCAATAACGACCAATCACACAGACGACCACCTATATACAGCAATAGCCGGCCGGAGTGGCCGAGTGGTTCTAGGCGCTACAGTCTTTAACTGCGCGACCGCTACTGTCGCAGGTTCAAATCCTGCCTCGGACATGGATGTGTGTGATGTCCTTAGGTTAGTTACTTAAGTAGTTATAAGTTCTAGGGGACTGATGACCTTATAAGTTAAGTCCCATAGTGCTCAGAGCCATTTGAACCATTTTAGACAGCAATAGCACGAATAACGACATAGATAGGGACTCCCCTGCGGGAGACCTCGACAAACTTGTATGGGGAGAGTAAGTCGACCATTCACGGCAATAGATGCCTGAATACCATTACATAGAGAGGTGAACATCCGTCGCGTAGCATCATTAAAACCAACAGCCGTCAATACTCGCAACAGAAAATCACGACTAACGATAAAATCAATAAAAAGTAAAGCTTCCAACAGAGGAACAGTAGAAGTAATCGAGATAAGATCGCGACATTCAGCAACGGGAGTCAGAAGAGTACGAGCCGGGAGGCAACTTCGATAACGCGCGCCAAGGTCAGCAGGCAAAACCGACAAACGGCTATTTATCGCCAACTCTACGATTTTATAGTTCAGATCGAGTAACGTTACGATCGGACCTCTTCTGCTGACAGACCTCCCGTCTTTTTGGGAATTAAAACAATTTTTCCCATCTTAGTGACGGGCGGGGTGTGTGCCCCTTGCACTTTTTCATTCACCATAGAAGTTATCGTATCTGCTACTAGAGGCCAAAACGGAAAGTAAAATTCTTTGGGTAGCTCATCCATGCTAGGCGATTTGGGTGAAGGAGAGCGAACCGCAAAGTCAGATACCTCATCACGGTGAAAAACTGCAAGAAACTCCTCATGGAGAGCTGGCGCAACAACACTATCAGTGAGGGAAACAAAATCAGCAGGCCGTATGCCGTCTGATTCCACTCCAGTGCAGAGATCGGAAAAGTACCGGGAAAGTTCACACATTGTATCAGCTTGGGATGACTACTCATGTCCACCTATAGAACGAATGGTAGTGAGACACGTCTTTTGAGATGGCTTTCCAAGCGAAGATGATACAGAGACGCCGCCAACTCATCCTGTAAAATCGAACGTGGCTGGGAACGCAAACCAAGACCATCTAATTGTAGTCTTTTGAGTTGCAGGAGTTCCGCCCTGAAGCAGTGAATAACCGTAACTCTCAAAGTGGCGTCTCGAGCACTGACATAAGGATCACGAGGAACAGAATAATAAAATTCTCGAGTCGCCCTCATTTCAGCAGCTTTGCCAGCGCTAAAACGCACGAGTGCAATGCGAAGCCGGGGTTTGGCAATGGCAACCCACCACTCCATAATTGAGGGATACCGCACTTTGAAACGGCGTACCCGTCTACACGCGACATCTATGATATTATCCAGAGATGAGTCCGACAGATGTGAAATATTTAGCTTCCAAATTGGGCTAGAAAGATGTACCCGCTGCAGGACGTGGTTAAAAGTCATTGAAACACCGGCAGAGGGAGGTGACAAAGGTGAACGATTTGAATCCTCCCCACCGGAAGGTGCAGATTCCATACTTTGCTGCTTTCGGCGCGGCTCTGCGCCCTTAGGGTAAAAACGTTGTTTTACACCACTCCGTGACAACATTGCTTATTGGCGTGAAAGTGTAGGGGGCTCACTAATATTCAACGGAATGCGAGAAACACAAACGGGTGCGATGATCATCATCATCAGATAATGAAGAGGCAGGCAATGGAGCGTCTGAAACTGGCAGCATCATCTGACTACCCGTAAGAGAATCCATAGTAACGCGTTGCCCCATCGTATCAGGAAGGGATGGCATTGCACTAGAACACTGCAATGGTAGAACAGCAGAGGATGTCTCCGTTAAATCATTGGAACCCACCGGGAGAGAATTTCCTACGGCAGGAGGAGAGGACGAAGATGTAATACACATTTCAGTATCGACAGAACCAGCCTCGTCACCCTGGTCGAACAAGAACCGCAAGTAACCCCAATAGGAATTCAACCTTTCAATCCTATACAAATTCCATTACTTAATACAGCTATTCTTTTAGCATCAGGAGTAACAGTGTTCAAAGCGTCACCACTGGATGAAGCACCCCCAACCACCGTTTTCTCGGTGGGGCTCCCGGCTTTAAAATTGTGCCACCGGTGCGGGCGCCTTAACGGCAGCAGGGCAGCGTCTGAATGTGCCACTAACGGCAGAAAGTCGTTCGGAGTGGGAAATAATGTCTCCCCAACGGCCTCTAAAGCCGGAGAAGTACTGACAGCAAATTCCTACGACACTGATTCTGGGAATGTCAACGAACGACGTTTTCCTTAGGACGATTTTAAACAGTAACACGACGGGAGCAATTGCATCTGAGATTGCCCCGCATGCCCAACATGAATCCGGTAACCACCAACATTCAGGAATAAAGGATTCTTCTTTTGCACACACAATTTTTTGCGGTTTGGATACCACTGTAACATTGCAGGCGGTCTAGAGGAGACCAGCGTTCCCGCCGCATATGCCGAACGACTTCAGAAGGAAGCAACGCCGCCTTAAGAAATGACTTTGGGTAGAAGGTGGAAAGCTCTAGCAGTAATATACTCGATCGCAGCATCTGCAAGGAGGACTGGACTAAGGGAACCATCACGATGAGTAAACATCACCTGAGAAACAGACCGAGTGAGAATCTGGTAGTTTGCAGCTCGTGGTCGTGCGGTAGCGTTCTCGCTTCCCGCGCCCGGGTTCCCTGGTTCGATTCCCGGGGTCAGGGATTTTCTCTGCCTCGTGATATCTGGGTGTCGTGTGATGTCCTTAGGTTAGTTAGGTTTAAGCAGTTCTAAGTTCTAGTGGACTGATGACCATAGTGCTCACAGCCATTTGAACCATTTGAGAATCTGGTCTACTTCCAAAGGATCTAAAAAATGGCTCTGAGCACGATGGGACTTAACATCTCAAGTCATCAGTCCCCTGGACTTAGAACTACTCAAACTTAACCAACTTAAGGACATCACACACATCCATGCCCGAGGCAGGATTCGAACCTGCGACCGTAGCAGCAGCGCGGTTCCGGACTGAAGCGCCTAGAACCGCACGGCCACAACGGCCGGCATCTCCAATTGCCAGATAAAAATTTCCTTAACGACTTGAAGCCATTATTCGCAACTGTTCGACGTAACATCTTTCTTTGGCTGAAGATCTCTACACACAGTTCTCCAACATCATTTTCTCTGTTAGTTTTATGCACTATGTGGACTGTACATATGTCGTGTACAGCTACTGCTTCATTTTACAACATTTCTTGTACATTTCATTTTCTACCAATCTTTGTACTTCCATTACTAAGCTGTGTCTCTTGTTACAACTATTTTCATTTATAATATAATTGTTTTCTCCATCTGTGCCGTTCTGCTTTGCTATTTACACATAGTGCTGAAAGTTGAAAAACATTTCAGTCTGATGTCAGACTTAGCGGCTTGCTACATTCGTGGTTTTAATGTCGGCTTCACATGACAGGTTTTATTTATCTGACTTGAGCACTTTAGTTCATATGGTTTCGTTGCCTGTCCAAGCAATGTGAATCTATGTAAGTAATAATCTTCTCCGTTTTCAATTCTTTTTAGTGGTACTTCAGAATTTTGTTATTCTCCTATGTTGATTTAAAAAAAGTGTATGCAACACTAACTAATTCTGATGAAGATGCCCTTAGCTAGTATCGAAACTAACTCAATGTAACAAAATTTGAACAACCGTTTGGCCGTTTCTATCCTTCATTAAAAGTGTGATTTATTTTCATTTGTTTTAGTTACCCTCTGCACTGTACTGTAGCAGTTTTTCCTATCTATGGTCCAAGTTCCATCGATCTACACTTAAGCGCCAAAGAAAATAGTATAGGCATGCGTATTCAAATACAGAGATATGTAAACAGGCAGAATACGGCGATGCGGTCGGCAACGCCTGAGTAAGACAACGCGTGTCTGGCGCAGTTGGTAGCTGCTGCTGCTACAATGACAACTTATCAAAATTTAAGTGACTTAGAACGTAATGTGAAAGTAGCCTCACGAGCGATGGGACACAGCATCTCCGAGGTAGCGATGAATTGGGGATTTTCCCGTACGATCATTTCACGAGTGTACCTTGAGTATCAGGAATCCGGTAAAACATCAAATCTCCGACATTGCTGCTGCCGGAAAAAATTCCTGCAAGAACGGGACCAACCACGACTGAAGAGAATGGTTCAGCGTGATATAAGAGCAACCCTTCCGCAAATTGCTGCAGATTTCAATACTCGGCCATCAACAAGTTTCAGCGTGCGAACCATTCAACGAAACATGATCGCTATGGGCTTTCGGAGCCGAAGGCCCACTCCTATACTTTTCTTGACAGCACGACGCAAAGCATTACTCATCGCCTGGGCACGTCAACACCGATATTGGTCTGTTGATGACTGGAAACATGTTGCCTGGTCGGACAAATCTCGTTTCAATTGTATCGAGCAGATGGACGTGTACGGGTATGGAGACAATCTCATGAATCCATTGACCCTGCATGGCAGTAGGGGACTATTCAAGCTGGTGGAGGCTCTTTAATGACGTGGGGTGTGTGCAGCTGTAGTGATATAGGACCCCTGATACGTCTAGATACGACTCTGACACGTACGCAAGCATCCTGTCTGATCACCTCCATCGACACCGCACACGTCCAGAATCGCTATAGAGTGGTTCCGGGAACACTATTCTGAGTTTAAACACTCCCGATGATCACCAGACTCCCCACACATGAACATTATTCAGCATATCTTGGAAGCCATGCAACGTGCTGTTCACAAGAGATCTCCACCCCCTTGAACTCTTGCGGATTTATAGAGAGCCCTGTAAGATTCATGGTGTCAGTTCCTTCCAGCACTACTTCAAACAGTAGTCTAGTCCATGGCATGTCATGTTGCGGCACTTCTGGGTGCTCGCGGGGATCCTACACGATATTATTCAGGAGTACCAGTTTCTTTAGGTCTTCAGTGTATATTACTTGGCAGTGATACATCTTACGAATGTTACTTTCATCCTTAAGTTCTGTGCGCCGTGTATCTTCTGTTTTGCAACATGAACAAATCATCCGTAAACATGAACATCTGAGAGTGAAACTGAAAATGAACAAAGATTTGGACTTCACGTGCCGTTGACGGCAATGATCGTTAGAGACAACGAGAGGATATACGGCGAATGGACTGACCTGTTCGTTTGTATTTTGAAAAATAAGAGATGGAAATGAGCCATGTCCTTGTCAAAGAAAGCATCTCCTCTCAATAACTTGCGTGGGGAGGGGGGGGGGGAGCGGAAGGGGGGGGCGGGCACCACAGAACAAATAAATTTCGATTGCTGGACGGGAATTTGTACCGCGTTCCTCTTTAACGCGGTTCGTGTCTTACCGGTATGCCATCTTGGTCGTGTTCTACATTGAATTCACTTCGTTATCTGTAACAGCTGTCATTACTGCATGTTTCCTTCCTTCAAAAAAATGGTTCAAATGGCTCTGAGCACTATGGGACTTAACATCTATGGTCATCAGTCCCATAGAACTTAGAACTACTTAAACCTAACTAATCTAAGGACAGCACACAACACCCAGCCATCACGAGGCAGAGAAAATCCCTGACCCCGCCGGGAATCGAACCCGGGCGTGGGAAGCGAGAACGCTACCGCACGACCACGAGATGCGGGCTCTTCCTTCACAAAAGGCGTATAATTTGTCCCACTTGCAACACTCTACGATGTTTATGCACAGCGAAGGGCTCAGAGACATTCCTGATGTATCTGTCGGCCATGTTTGCTTGAGCTTCAGTAGCTCCCAAAACGCTCAGCGTAAGTTGATACTATGGAAGAGGAGCCTCTGCGTGTAGCTAAAAACGGAACAAAACAAGGCAGTTTTTAATTGAAAGCGCCGCAGCTGCGTCCAGAGGAAGAAACCGGAGCATGACCCACAGGATCAACTGGACACTTACGTCATAATAGCCAGTCTTCACACCGCAACGTTTTTTTAGCTCTCTCCTTAAGCGTTGCCACGGCCGTTAATGTGTTGAAATCGTCAACAACGTGGCCGTTTAATCTTTCACCGTACCCGTAACACTAACTGTCGTAACCTCGTTTTATTGTTCTGAACTGATTCCTTTTTAAATAATTCTGTGATTGATGCGTGAAAACAAAAAACAGGGAAAGAAAAAACAGGCTCTTCCAAAATAAAGTCTTCCATATACGTAAGTCCTTGGCGTACTAAAATAGTTTTCGTTTATTGTAAGGAGTCAGTATTCCACTTCAAGTTTGAGTAGAAATTTCACTTCAGAGTTCAGTCCTTAATATTTGTCTTAACAGTCTCTTTCCTACTCCTTCGTTAATTATGTAGGGTGATAGAATATTTCCGTGCGTACGGAAGGTAATCTAACATTTTCATTTGTCTTTTGCTTGTATGTTAACACCTCCATCGTTGGAAATATTCTAAAGTTTTCAAGGACAAACAGTGCAATGACTCAAGATGGTAACAATAACTGGCGGAACTCTTGAGACAATGTTTTTATGCTACGCAGTACACAAATACGTGTCCCTAGTACTACTGAAAACAGTGATTCACAACCAATTTGAGAGGATTAACTCTAGGTACAATCAGATAAGAGCTATTATCCCTCCTCTCCCCACTATCGTCAACGTAACGTTAGAATGGAAACGAAATTTCTTTGAACACTTCCATTTCTTAAATGACGGAATATAAATATTTAGTTTTGTAGGACTTTCATTATACCACGAACTAATGAGACAGGGATAAAATTGGTATAGTACACACACCAAAATATATTTTGCATCACCCCGGTTGCCAGAACTCCCGAAGACAGAAGGTTGACTGTGGATATTGTATCACACACACAGTCCCTTTGACTGTTCAGATATTTCACTAAACACGCCCAAAGATGTAAACCATCATGCATGAGCAGCGCCTATTAGACGGAGGGGGGTCCGACAGCCGATCAGTTCCAGTCATTCCACCAGGAAGGAGGTACACGGCTCGTGTTGTCTGTAGTTCAACCATGCCTAGACGATCAATACCACGTTTCGATCGCGTCCGCATTGTTACTTTGAGCCAGGAAGGGCTCTCAACAAGGGAAGTGACTAGGCATCTCGGAGTGGACCAAAGCGATGTTGTTCGGACATGGAGGAGATACAGAGAGGAACTGTCCATGACACGCCTCGCTCAGGCCGCCCAAGGGCTACTACTGCAGTTGATGACCGCTACCTACGAATTATGTCTCGGAGGAACACTGACAGCGACGCCACCAATGCTTTTCGTGCAGCCACAGGACGTCGTGTTACGAGTCAATCTGTGAGCAATAGGCTGCATGATGCGCAACTTCACTCCCGACGTCCATGGCGAGGTCCATCTTTGCAACCACGACACCATGCAGCGCGGCACTGATGGGCCCAACAACATGCCGAATGGACTGCTCAGGATTGGCATCACGTTCTCTTCATCGATGAATGTGGCATATGCCTTCAACAAACAATCGTCGGGGACTCATTTGGAGGCAACCAAGTCAGGTTGAATGCCTTAGATACACTGTCCAGCGAGTGCAGCAAGGTGGAGGTTCCCTCCAGTTTTGGAGTGGCATTATGTGGGGCTGACGGGGCCGACTTACGCCGCCGGTAGTCATGGAAGGTGCCGTAACGGCTGTACAGTACGTGAATGCCATCCTCCGACCGATAGTGCAACCATATCGGCAGCTTTTTGGTGAGGCATTGGTCTTCATGCACGACAATTCGCCAATTCGCGCCCCCATCGTGGAAATCTTGTGAATGACTTCCTTCATCACAACGACATCGTTCGATTAGAGTGGCCAGCATGTTCTCCAGATTTGAACTCTATCCACTATGCCTGGGATGGATTGAAAAGGGCTGTTTATGGACGGCGTGACCCACCACCCACTATGAGGGATCTACGCCGAAACGCCGTTGAGAAGTGGGACAATCTGGACCAACAGTGCCTTGATAAACTTGTGGATAGTATGCTACGGCGAATACAGGCATGCTTGAATGCAAGAGGACGTGCTACTGGGTATTAGAGGTACCGGTGTGTACTACAATCTGGACAACCACCTCTGAAGGTCTCGCTGTGTGGTGATACAACATGAATGTGCAATAAAAAGGACGGGAAATGATGTTTATGTTGATCTCTATTCCAATTTTCTGTACAGGTTCCGGAACTCTCGGAACCGAGGTGATGCAAAACTTTTTTTGATGTGTTTATATTTTACTCTTCAGGGGAACCTCTGATCTAAAAAAACAAAATGTGGACGTTTCTGACTAGTTAAAACTGGGTTGCGAACAGCGAACTGATTCCAGAATCTTGATTTCCGTGAGCAGTGCTTTTGACGACAGAGCTATCGAGGCGTGTACGTCTGCATTTACCATGGCACTCCGCAAGCCACCTCGCGAGGTGTGGCGGAGGGTATTTTGTGTGCTGTCGTCACTCCCCTCCTTTCCTGTTCCAGTCTCGAGTGGTATTGAGAAGAACGATTGCCGTTAAGCTTCCGTGTAGTCTCGATTCTCTCTAATTTTATCTTCGTGGTCTCTTCCGGAGATATATGTAGGAGGAATCACTACATTTGTTGACTTTTCTAGAAACGTACACTATCCTCACTGAAACAGTGAACCAAACCGTGATGCAGAACCCCTCTTTTGTAGCGCCTGCCCCTAGATATGGTCGATCTCATCTCTGACGCTTTCGTGCTTACTAACTGGACCTGTAAAGAGGCATGCTGCTCTTCTTTCTCTCAGGCTGAACAACTCGTAGATAGGCAGATTGGTTCTTCATTCACAGATGATCGGCCCGGCCCACATCTTTACATAGTCACAGGTGTGACTGGCAGAAATGCAGCTTGCAGAGTTAATGTTTCCAACCATAGGCGGACGGCTGCAGATTCGTAGTAGCAGTGGACCTCGAAACCGTGGCTGGTGACACGGAGCTTAGCGCTAAGTGGCACGGCAGTAGTTAGAAGCATCGGTGAACTGTTTGTAGGTGCGTGCTGCGACGACCTTGTTCCGTCCCCGCCAACACTGGAGGAAGAGAACATGGTGAGTATGTTTCTGAACATATGCGTCCGACACTTTGTGCACTCCGGGAAGCATGCTTGTGGAGACTCAGCTTGGCGAGTTCTTTTGGTCCCTTGTTTCAGTAAGTGTAGGCAACGGTCGCTGTGGATATTATTATAGCTGCGTGACGTCTCTGTCCGCATATTATATTGTGAGTGTGAGAATCTGAATTAATAGAGGTCTGTTTAGTTGCTTAAATAATCACGAGTTAATTCTCATGTATATGAAGGGCTTATTTCAGTAGTGGTACAAGTCCATTTTTGTTCATTCTGAGATACAGAGTCCTAAAGCCCTTGATATGTTTTGACTTAAAATTACTTTTAATTTACTTTTCTCCATATTGTGAATTATTGTAACTTAACTGCCTGGTGTTTAACGAGAGCTGTAAATTTGGTGTTGTTATCAAATTCCTGAGTTTTGTGGCTCCTTGCTAGTCAGCTAACTTATTCCAAGTTTAACTTAAACTTTTTAATGGCTTTCACAAAGTTTCCGGAATTCTTGGTTCCTTACAAGCTAACTAGTTTGCCTCGTATTTAAACCTCACGTTATGATTTTATTGATGTGTTAAGTATGTTTACTACACTGTGAAATCGTTTGTATTGCCAATGTTACTGAGTGCATAATAATTCTCATTAATGCTTAGCGCTTAAGAATAACTACAGAGAATGGCCTGGTTGTTGTATGAAGCCGGTGTATTTATTTTCACAAATTCCTTTCTGAACGTTGCAGTATACCCACTGGTTGAAGAAACTTAGACGGAGAGTGGTATAGGATGGCACCTCCAGTACTATGAGCAGGCGCCGAATTCTCGTTAAGTGCATTACCCATTTATTGTCAAACTTTTGACAGTTCTCTCATAACATTTTGCTTTAATTGCACTCCTGGCAGCTATTTGCGATATAATTCGATTAATGCAGTCCTGTCCCGAGTGAATAAACTTTTGTTCTTTTATTGGAATGATGTTTGCTGGGCTGCCTGGCACTTCCATTGCCAGCTCTTCGCTCACCCTCTTTCAGTGTCGTTATTAATGGTACGAAATCGACAACTGTAAATTTTCGGTGGTACCCCAGGGGATTGTTATAAGTCCATTACTGTTCATAATTTATATTAATGATCTGGTGGATAACTATGAAATTTTAACGAGGCTGTTCGAGTACGACGCTGGAAAACATTACCGAAATTTAGGAAGACTCGTAAATGAAATGAAATGATCGTATGGCATTGTTGGCCGGGAGGCCCCATGTGGGGAAGTTCGGCCGCCGTATTGCAAGTCCTTTTTAGTTAACGCCACTTCGGCGACTTGCGAGTCAACGATGATGAAATGATGATGAACACACAACACCCAGTCATCACGAGGCAGAGAAAAATCCCTGACCTCGCCGGGAATCGAACCCGGGACCCCGTGCGCGAGAAGCGAGAACGCTACCGCAAGACCACGAGCTGCGGACAGGAAGACTCGTAAAGAAGTGACGATTCCCACGGTAACTGGCAGTTGAATCTAAGTGTAAATAAATTAATGTAATTTATTTATTTTTATTGACCTAGCCATTATCTCACAGTGATATATGAAATCTCATGGTAATACAATGCAAACCAATAGCTGACAATACACAAATAATGCATAAGTAATGATAGGACAATGTATGCCCATAAACAGCCGAAGAAATTCATTACTGTTCAGTTACACTATTAACGATAGATCACTGGGAGCAGTAACAACTATAAAATGCTTTGAACTAACCTGAAGTGGAATAAAACTAATTGCTGGAGATTCACTGGGACAATCTTAAGGATATGTCGTGCATCCACTATGTCGAAGTGGCTTAGGAAACACTTGTTCGGCCAATTATTGAGTATTTTTCGTCAGTCGGGTACGCTTAACGTGCTGGTGTAGTAGAAGACAAAGAGAAGATCTAACGAAGAGCGGTGCGATTCATCACGAGCATGTTTAGTGAGCGCGAGAGAGTTACGTATACCCCAGAAACTCCAGTGGCAGACTCTACAGGAGAGGCGTTGTGTTTCACAGAGAAGTTTGTTGCTGGAATTCCGTGAAAAGTTAGGAAACATGTTACTCCCTCCCTCATGCGTCTCATGACATGAACACGACGAAAAAAAGCTGACGAATTAGAGCTCATACGGCGGCTTAACAATGGGCTTTCTTCAGATTCAGAATTAGGGAAAACGAATGGAGAAGCGGAGAAACAATATGAGGACCACAGGGTTGGGGAGTATAGAGGGTGATTTTGCTAAATGGGGAGAAACTGCAGGAAACGAGTCCTGAGGGGATAACGAGCAAAGAAGCTCATAGGGACATAAGACCATAAATGAGCTCCAGGGGAGGTCACCTATTTGAAGGTGAAGATAAAAGATCTTTGACAGTGTAATCAGCCTGCAGTTGTCAGACGTGCTCAGTCCTAAGTGGCCTAGCCATGTAGTGCAGTGCATGTTATTACAAGTTACTAGGTGCTGAGTAGTTCTGCGCGTCAACTGCATGTTAATGAAAGTTGCTGCACGTTCCAATTTTATTGGAATTGACGCGGCTTAAAAACCGAGAATATTTTGTCCAGAGTTGGTGCAAGTAGACAGTGCTGAGCCGGAAGAGGCCAGTTCTGTTGCCTCTGTATTGAAGAGGGGTGCATGATATTGGTATGAGTCCTGAGAGTGCTGCAGTATTAGTTCTGAGAGAGAAAGCTATGTTTTTTGAATTGACTTTGACATGCACATGTTACCCCTCTACGCATTCTGCTCAGCGATCCGAGGTTAGGTGTCACTGCTTTCCTTTCCTTACGAACTGGCGTGTATCGAGTGGCTGTGTGACTGATTAGATTTTCTGATGAACCATTTAGCACACTGACGATATGGCTGAAGTCAATATTCAGCATTGGCTATGTTCGCGGCCAATATTCAACCCGTGATTTGTCGTTACTAGATCGCTGTTTTCATTTACCGAACAGATAGGAAATATACTGAAGCGCCAAAGAAACTGGTATAGGCATGCATATTCAAATACAGAGATACAATATGTAAACAGACAGAATACGGTTACTGCTATTACAATGGCAGGTTATCAACATATAAGTGGGTTTGAATGTAGTGTTATAGTCGACGTACGAGGGATTGGACACTGTATCACCAAGGTTGTGATGAAGTGGGGATTTCCCCGTACAACCGTTTCACGGGTGTACCGGATCAGGAATCCAGTAAAACATCAAATCTCCGACCTCGCTTCGGCCGGAAAAAGATCCTGCAAGAACGGGACCAACGACGACTGAGGAGAATCGTTCAACGTGACGGAAGTGCAACCCTTCCGCAAACTGCTGCAGCTTTCAGTGCTGGGACATGTTCAAGTGTCAGCGTGCGAACCATTCAACGAAATATCACCAATTGGGCTTTCGGAGCCGAAGGCCCACTCGTGTACCATTTGTGACTTCACAACACAAAGCTTTTTTTGTCTTCCTAACTTGATCTACGCGCTTCGCATACTGATTTGCAAGCTTTTTTGCAAGGGGGATTTTCCTCGAAACCGCTTAAGTTTGTTTGGCCCCCCTCCCCACACCCATACACACATACACTTAGAGCTGATCGTGAAGTTCTTTGAAGCAGTTCAGCGGCCAGCCGACATTCAGTTTCAAATCATGCAACGAGGTGGAAACGGTAAATACTTAACAGTTGGGCTGGACGGAAAACATAGATGGAAGGAAGACGTGAATGGTCGGCTGATGATCCCACCTATATAAATTGGAAGTATTACTCACCAAAATACGCCGAACAAGATTTCCCCGGTAAGGTGCATAAGCTTGCGGGCTCCAAATAACTGACGAAAGCGACTTTGCGATTCAGTGCACAACGTAGCAGCCACAAAAAGACATTAACATCCTAAATAATAACGCATTAACCATTAAAACATTTTACAAAACCCCAATAAATTAAAACACACCATCAGATCACATCTATGTCAACTACTAAAAGGAAACTGGCCAAACGCAGAAACAGAGAAGAACAACAGAAGGCTGAACCGAATCCGATATAGAAGTAGCAGGACACAAACACCAGTCAAATTATCAAGCACACAGTGGAGAGCAAGATTAGTCTTTACGAATGCAGGGTGGACTCGGCACCGAAGCAACGTACTAAAATGAGTTCACCGAGCATCCAAAGCCGCTGTGGGACTACAAACAGTCGAAAAACTTAGAGTCACCAGAAAATGTGTGGATGAGGATCACCCAGACAAGGTCAGCCATAGGAATAACGTGTCCACTCCCATTTCCGGTGCACGTTCTTTATGTTCGGAAGATGCTCATACAGACCAACTGGAAAGGCACGTGACCTGTAGAACAAACAGCCGACCCGTTGTCCACAGATCTGCGCTGCCTGTGCTGCTTCGCGCACTGCCTCTCCCAGAATCACGCCCTCCACGGCACTCGCGGTAAACGTGTCAGGCCCTTCATTCCAAAGATTGTGTTCCAAGAGGCGAGGCGCGAGCAATTGCGAGAAAGCGATCCGCACGGTCCAGAATCGCTGCGTGGAGAATCGTCGCCACACGCGTTTATTTCAGTCAGAAAAGTCTGCAGTGGGGGGAACACGGTCTTACTGAAGGACATAAAATGTTGTACGATGAGACACAGTTGGTTGCCCCTGCGTCACGGTATTGGGACTGTGTAGTGAAAGAAGCCATTGAAATCCGGCTATCTGCCAATATTATAAACAGTGACAAAGGGGTATCCTTTAAGTAAGAGTTGGAACGCAATTTTGTTTGACATTGAGAAACAACGGTGCTTGTTTCGGTCATGAAAAGTTGTCAATATCGATTTATCGACTCCGCGAGCTTTCACCACCGGTGCGCTGCTGTGTCTTGCACTAGAGACCAGTTCTGTTCGCGTACGGGAGGTGGACCCACGGTCGATGTATAAAGGAGCCGCCGCGGCGTGTTTGATTTCACTTTCAGCGAATTAGAGCGACAGCTTACTCACCTGAAGATGACGGCCAGGTGGACCGCCGAAATATTCTGTCCAGATGGCGATATGTTCCGGCTGGAGACCCGACATGAATACAACCAAAGATTGGAATACATTCAGCAAATAATTGAGAAAGTAAGCTTCAAGTGCTACTCTGAGATGAAGAGGTCGGCACAGGAAAGGAACCTGGGGCTGGCCGCATCAGACCATTCAGAAGACAGATGACTGAAAAGAAAAAGGGAAAAAAAGGAAGAAAGCAAAGGCACTAGCATTGGTTGTCTGCTACCATATTTCGCTAATGCCAGGTTTCTCCGCACTGTCTTAACAGATACGTTCGTCGCACATCCCACATTGATTTCGGCGGTTATTTCACGCAGTATTGCTTGTCTGTTAGCACTGACAACTCTACGCTAACGCCACTGCAGAAGTGCAAGATAGGGGGACGGAAGTCAAGGGGGTGCGTACAGCAGAGTTTGGGAAATGACAGGCTTTGCCTGGTATAGTGCATAAAGTAAAAGGGGGCCGGGGGTGCGTCTAAGACTCCGAGCAGTGCATTTCTATATCGCAATTTTTTTTTTTTTTTTTGTCATCAGTGTACTGGCTGGTTTGATGCGGCCCGCCACGAATTCCTTTCCTGTGCCAACCTCTTCATCTCAGAGTAACACTTGCAACCTACGTCCTCAATTATTTGCTTGACGTATTCCAATCTCTGTCTTCCTCTACAGTTTTTGCCCTCTACAGCTCCCTCTAGTACCATGGAAGTCATTCCCTCATGTCTTAGCAGATGTCCTATCATCCTGTCACTTCTCCTTATCAGTGTTTTCCACATATTCCTTTCCTCTCCGATTCTGCGTAGAACCTCCTCATTCCTTACCTTATCAGTCCACCTAATTTTCAACATTCGTCTATAGCACCACATCTCAAATGCTTCGATTCTCTTCTCTTCCGGTTTTCCCACAGTCCATGTTTCACTACCATGTTAGAAACCGAGAATTGTACTTTAAGGGTTATGACACGTGTGTCCTTGCGTGAATGTATCACAACACTGCTATTCATGAGATTTCGTTTCTACACATTTCTACTGCAATATCGTACTCCAAAGCGGGGTAGGAGTACGGAGACGCTCCCCGTTGACTTCCGTCCCCCTATCGTGCACTTCTGCTTGATAGCGATACCGGGGACACATTGGCCATGCCTGAACCGTCGAGCATGAGGATGTCTGCAAGTCGTACCATGCCCTGGGACTCTCTTCCCTCTTTGGCTACGGCGTCACACCGCCTACCTTTTTTTCCACGCCTTGTTAATAATGACGTTTGCACGCCTTTTTCGAGCGTTGTGTCTAGTGTTAGGTCCGCCAGGTGAGCTTCTGTACGTGGTAATTATACTTGTACAAATGAAGATGTTTTTTAACCAGCTTCCTGTTAAAAAAAAGAGTGAAAAGAGAAAAAGAGGGTTGGAGCATATGACTAGTAAGCGGAGACCCGGGCTCGAATCCCGATTTGGTACAATTTTTCAACTTTCCTCAATGATTTAAATCAATGTCCTCTCGTACCCACGGTCCGTAAACCCTTTGTGTCTTAATTTAACTAAAAATAGCCTTTTTTGTCGCATTACAGGACATCTGTGTTAATCTGCGACAGTCACAGGACTTCCTAAACCTGATAGAACAGGGTCCTGCCTTTAGTTAAAGCTTGTGGACTCGCTCTCTGTGCATCCTGAAGGTTAGTAGGAGGATCAGAACCTTAAGCAGCGAAAGGATAAATGGAGGCGTTATTGTGTTGACCAGCTTACAGGCCTTTTGCGAAAATGTTAATTCAACACAGGCTGTAGGGCATCCTGCGCTACGAGCCAGGCATCCACTACATTCGCATCCGAAATCCCTACTGTGAGTTGGCTGGCCGCTATTCCTCGGCTTGCACATTACTTACAACGGTCGATAATGTTCTGCATGAAGCAAACAGGAATCGTTTGTTGGTAGACCCAGCTACAGTATTACGCGTACTTGTAATGCTCGTAGGCTGCACCGTAAAGTTGACTTTAAGTGAAGTATTTTGCACTGGAGTCCTAAAACAAACTTCACAACGATTGAAATCACCAGTGAAGAAAGAAAAGGAAGGATGAGGGATGTTCCGAAAAAGACGAGGTTATTGTAGACGGAGCGCAGTTTCAGGTAAGGGAAGGATAGGGAAGAAATTTCACAGTGACTTTTGCAAAGCAAGACGGATAATAGGAGGCTGTGAGCGATCAAATGGAGAGGCGTGTCTTCATAGGTGCACAGTTCAAATGGTTCAAATGTCTCTGAGCACTATGGAACTCAACTGCTGTGGTCATCAGTCCCCTAGAACTTAGAACTACTTAAACCTAACTAACCTAAGGAGATCACACACATCCATGCCCGAGGCAGGATTCGAACCTGCGACTGTAGCAGTCGCACGGTTCCGGACTGCGCGCCTAGAACCGCGAGACCACCGCGGTCGGCGGTGCACAGTTCGTTTGTTTCATGAATGTCAGGTAATCACCATCTTCTGATATCCAAGAATATTTGAAGTAACCAACTGTGTTTTCTTATACGTTTCAGAAATTGTTTTGAAACATTATTACACTCCATAGTAATTTTGCTGGTTTGAACGTAATTTATATGTAGTGGCATGTATACGCCCTGGAAAACTGCATACAGCGCAAAAAACGTTTATGTGGCAACTTTAAATATTCTGTTGAAAACTTATGAGCGATATTTTGTTTTTCATTGTCAGGGCATAAATGTGTTTTGGTACTGATTTGTTATACATTTTTCCATTATTGCCATTCTGATAAAAACATTATAAAATTAAAAATCTAGCTCTGAATATCCTAGTTTCACATGAAAACATGTATCTAGTTAGATTCGTGAGATACATGTGTCCCACTTCACTGACTCTCAAAAACGATCAGCTTAAATTTTTTTTATTGAAACTGTGTTAATCACGAAGGAAGGCAGTTTCTTACATACCAGTTTTCAAATATATACTACATACATTTTAACAATGAGGGGGTTACCTCTGTGACGACCACACACCTGAAGGTAGTCTTACAGCATGGAACCAGTTATTTACTATGTGTCGTGTTACATTTATAGGAAATAACTTGCAGTTGAGTACCAAAGGTTGCTAATCTCTCTGGGTTACGTGTACCCCTTAATTAATCTAATTGTGATAGAAACCATTGCTAATATGTCTCAGAAAAACTATACTCTTTTTGCTATTTAAGATTATGTAATATGTATCTCTATTAAAAATCATTTCCATCATAGGTGGTATTTCTACACAGGATAGCTTTATGAGGCTCTGTATGTGTTTCTAGTTTTTGGATACAGTGCATTAGCAGTACATCTACTTTCTGAAAACATTCACTGTGGCACTCATCATACACAGGGTCCGCAGCTCGTGGTCTAGTAAAACATACCGAGGCTTAAGGATACATTGGATTCATTTTCTCGTCTTCTGGTGCTCGCATTAATGATCGTAAATGCACATTCCTACCGTTGAGAGACTTCGATCATGTCGTCATTCGTAGGGCGAATGTCGTCAATCGCCATAAGACCTTAGGGATCTTAGCGGATCGCAATACGATCAAAATGGCAACATTAAAGTGGAGTGAGTTTACGAGTCTTGTTCATGGGGTGATCCTTGATCATGAACGCCTTTCCCTTAGCCTCCTTCACAAGGTACGGGTTTTAGAAACCTATATCTTCAGTAAAGTATATTACGTTGCGCAGGTCTTCCCCCTTCCCGCGATGATGACCCACAGACTGAAACAGCTGTCTGGTCGATTCCTGTGGTGCCTCCATATGATTCGCGTCCAGTATGATGTAGTGATCAGGCCTCGAAAGCTTGGAGAATTGGGTCTTTCCGCTATCAAAATGAAGACATCCATCTTATTTGCCCGCCGTAATGTTTTAACCTGTTGAAACCTCCCCTTGGAAAAATTTATGAATTACTGTGCTGGTAAACCCCTTACGTTATTTGATTTTCAAACAGCTGTGCAAAACTGAATGTACTCGGACATTTCTCTCTTTACTTATTCTGATCATCACTAAACTGACACACAATATTTTTATACAAACAATGTATTTACCTTAATAGTGTTCAAACAATGCATTTACCTTAATAGTGTTCAAAAGTCATAACAGGTACAGCGCAAAAGCAACAATATAAATTGTGTCACTCATTAGTAGCGTCGTGATATAAACGTGTAGCTGTCAAATAAACTAAGCACAGTGTCATCTGGTATCTCTCAGAAAACACTTTAAATCCAGAATGTATTTGCAAGTAAACCAAAATGTTGCATTAAAATCTCATTAGCAGCACCGGTACATGTTCTAAGTATGTGAGCCTTATAGTCGTTACGTAATCGTGCGACTAACAAGCAAGAATGTGCACACACAATAATACTGTGTCGTCTGTTCACTCTAACAATGCATTCGTAATTATTGTTCAAATATGTTCCCTAGGTTCTAGACTTGGTAGTCAACTTCAAAACATTGTTGCATGTTAACGGTTTCTAAGTGTGACAAAGCGTACTAGTAACGTGAAATGAAAAATTTTATTGCAAAAACTAAGTTAAAAAGTAGATTATCTCTCAATAAACGGTTTTACATGTGAAATGTGGTGCAATCCTTTACTCTTCCTAGAGCTTCAGCTTCAAAGCAATTATCATGTGGTATACATCGGTGAAGAATGCTCAGATTTTTATCAAGTTTAGCGTCTATGTTATTTTTCTCTGAGCCAGCCGGCGCACGTGGCTGCCTGGGGTGCGAGTCGTTGTCTGTCTCTTTGTTGGCGCGCGTCGTTATTAGGATTAGGAGATCTAACTTCTACAAACTCACCGTGTCGAGAGGCCCCTGCCCTGTTTGAATCCCGCCAGTACTGATTAATTTCTGGTCTGTTGTTAAGATTATATCGTCTGTCGTCATGTCGGTAGTTTCTGCAATTTTTTTCTTGTCGGTCACGTGGTGGAGAATTTCTCCGTGAGTCGTAAATGGGTGGTGGACCATTGCGTCTGAAGTTATTCTGTCTCCCTTGATAATATTTATTTTGGTTCCCATATTGTCTGTTTCTCTGATTGTCTCTGTGATAGTCATTACCGCGGAGAGGTGATCATTCCCTGTAATTACTGCTACTCTGCCAGCGGTTGTCATATGGGTGGTGTCTGTTTTGACCACGATTTGCGTTGTAAGAATAGCCTTGTGTTGTCCAGTTATTATTTCTGTCATCGCGGAATTGTGTCAGATGTGACCTCTAATTGTTGTGTTCCTGTTTTCGCGTCCCGCGATTGTCAGTGTCAATTTCAAATTCTTGTAAAAGTCCATGAAAAGCTTCAACGTCGTCCTTGCAACGTCATGCCAAAATAATATGTCGTAAATGTTCAGGCAATTTGATTAAGCAAATGCGGATGAATTCTGAGCGGCTGTATGGGTTTGACAGACACTGATTCTTATGCAACATGTCTTCAAAATATTTCACAAGACTGGAAAATTCAGATTGTTCGAATTGTTTCATCATTATGATGCTATGTTTTACTCAGTCTTGTGTAGCTTGAGACCAATATGCTGAGAGGAAGCCATGATAAAATTCTCCTTCACTGTGACAATCGTGAATGACCGATCGCATTCTTACAGCTGGTTCATTCTCTAAGTAGCCACACATAAATTCTAGTCTGTGCTCTAATGACCAGTTGGGAGGAAAACAATGAGAGAATTGATGAAGCCATGCTTGTGGATGAATGTCGTTGCCGGAATTCTTAAATGTTCTGAATTTACGTGTAGCAATGAACAGCTTATAGTCAAAATCATCGTGTCGGCGAGTCGCATATCGATCATTGTTACGTCGTGTCGGCGGTTCCATCTCAAAATTCGGTGCACCTTGCCAATTTCTTTCATAAGTTCCGTAATGCCCTGTGTTATTATTTTGTGGGTTTTCCATATTTCTAAGTCCCTCTTTCCGTGTTGGAGCGCGAGTGTCGTCTGAAATATGTAATTCTTGTATTACTTGTGCCAACTGATCTTGTACTTCCCGGATTTCTCTTTTGTACTGTGTATTGATTTGATTCTGATTGTGTTTGAATTTTCTAATTTGTTCGTACTCTTCTGTGTCAGTGAAGGCTACGGGTCTTGTGCCATTCAGATCATCACCTACCTTTGCACTGATCCGAAAATTCGGCTACTTTCTCCGATAATGAACTAATTTCCTCGGTGTGTTTTTCTGAATCAAGTTTCAGAGTGTCCATTTGTATTGAAAACGTATCTACTGTGTCCTTTAAGTTTTCCTGAGTTCTACAAGTTGCGTAACCGAATCGGTAGATGCAACTAAGTCAATTTTAGCTTGCAAGGTGTCGTGATTTTCATGAACAATAGTTTGAAGTTCCTTTATGGCTGCTTCGTGATTCTGTAATGCATTTTCATGACGCGAAAAAATATGTATATTGGAAATGCTCACAAATTTGTGTTTTTACGTCATTACAGACTTTTTGACATTTCGATTCGATTTTAAGTAACTCAGCAGTTTAACCTTCACGTGTTTGTTCAAACGTGGTGTCTAACTTTTGAAGCTGTTGCTGTGTTTGTCGCTGGTGTTGTTCCATTGTGTCTAACTTTTGAAGATTTTGTTCCATTGTGTCTAACTTTTGAAACTTTTGTCCCATTTGTTGCATTAATTGTAATAACAATGCACTGGTGTCTGAAACATGTTCCTCAGTGCTATTCGGCAGTGCATTTGAACCGGCAATATTCGCATTTTGAAAAGAAGAAAATGTGTCTTGACCTATTTGAGAAAACGGGGAGGATGCAAAACCTGAATCTACAGTATTTGCAAGAGGGTCCCCTGTCATTTCGGAATCCTGAGGCGAGCTATGGCCGACCGATCGATCCATAATGTTTCCCTGTTCACTAATTGTTTCACTGTCTACACCATTATTTGCCGCTCGCTCCATTTCCCTATGCACAATTACCAAATTACTACTTTGAATATTCCATTAAGTTTCGGGTGTGCAGCCGCAAGAAATCTCCTTCTTCTAATATTTCGGCCGTATAACGTTCAGCCATCTTCAGAGTGAGCCGCAAGACTGCCCCTCCAGTGTTCGCTTCGTCCCTATACAGGGTGTTACAAAAAGGTACGTCCAAACTTTCAGGAAACATTCCTCACATACAAAGAAAGAAAATATGTTATGTGGACATGTGTCCGGAAACGCTTACTTTCCATGTTAGAGCTCATTTTATTCTCTTCAAATCACATTAATCATGGAGTAGAAACACACAGCAACAGAACGTACCAGGGTGACTTCAAACACATTGTTACAGGAAATGTTCAAAATGTCCTCCGTTAGCGAGGTTACATGCATCCACCCTCCGTCCCATGGAATCTCTGATGTGCTGATGCAGCCGTGGAGAATGGCGTATTGTATCACAGCCGTCCACAATACGAGCACGAAGAGTCACTACATTTGGTACCGGGATTGCGTAGACAAGAGCTTTCAAATGCCCCCATAAATGAAAGTCAAGAGGGTTGAGGTCAGGAGAGCGTGGAGGCCATGGAATTGGTCCGCCTCTACCAATCCATCGGTCACCGAATCTGTTGTTGAGAAGCGTACGAACACTTCGACTGAAATGTGCAGGAGCTCCATCGTGCATGAACCGCATGTTGTGTCGTACTTGTAAAGGCACATGTTCTAGCAGCACAGGTAGAGTATCCCGTATGAAATCATGATAACGTGCTCCATTGAGCGTAGGTGGAAGAACATGGGGCCCAATGAAGACGTCACCAACAATGCCTGCCCAAACGTTCACAGAAAATCTGTGTTGATGACGTGATTGCACAATTGCGTGCGGATTCTCGTCAGCCCACACATGTTGATTGTGAAAATTTACAATTTGATCACGTTGGAATGAAGCCTCATCCGTAAAGAGAACATTTGCACTGAAATGAGGATTGACACATTGTTGGATGAACCATTCACAGAAGTGTACCCGTGGAGGCCAATCAGCTGCTGATAGTGCCTGCACACGCTGTACAGGTTACGGAAACAACTGGTTCTCCCGTAGCACTCTCCATACAGTGACGTGGTCAACGTTACCTTGTACAGCACCAACTTCTCTGACGCTGACATTAGGGTTATCGTCAACTGCACGAAGAATTGCTTCGTCCATTGCAGGTGTCCTCGTCGTTCTAGGTCTTCCGCAGTCGCGAGTCATAGGCTGGAATGTTCCGTGCTCCCTGAGACGCCGATCAATTGCTTCGAACGTCTTCCTGTCGGGACACCTTCGTTCTGGAAATCTGTCTCGATACAAACGTACCGCGCCACGTCTATTGCCCCGTGCTAATCCATACATCAAATGGGCATTGCCAACCCTGCATTTGCACTGACTGCAAAACCACGTTCGTGATGAACACTAATCTGTTGATGCTACGTACTGATGTGCTTGATGCTAGTACTGTAGAGCAATGAGTCGCATGTCAACACAAGCACCGAAGTCAACATTACCTTCCTTCAATTAGGCCAACTGGCGGTGAATCGAGGAAGTACAGTACATACTGACGAAACTAAAATGGGCTCTAACATTGAAATTAAGCGTTTCCGGACACATGTCTACATAACATCTTTTCTTTATTTGTGTGTGAGGAATTTTTCCTTAAAGTTTGGTCGTACCTTTATGTAACACCCTGTATACTCGTGAACCGCGCGACTGCGCATGCGGCCACAGATGCAAATGCGCCGGAGACGTTGGTCGGCGGCAGAGACGTGCATAATGCGCGAGTTGTATCTATGACTCCGCAGTCGATCTGTGTTGGCATATCGATGTATCATCGTGAGCTGCACTGTGACGACGTCTTTGTAGGTTTATTACAGCAAGTGCCGGATTCCATGATTTAACAAGATTGAAACCACAATCTCTATTAGTTAAATTCGTCGTCAAGCGAATTTCTATTGCCTCCTTCACTATCGAGTCCCAAAAGGATGATGTAGTTGCCAAAATTTCGACGTTGTCATACAACATACTGTGACCATTATCAATACAGTGCTCTTCCACTGCCGACTTGTTAGGTTGTAAAAGTCGTGTGTATCTCTGGAGTTCTGTTCATCTTTCTTGGACAGTACGAGTTGTTTGTCCGATGTAAGAAAGGCCACATTCATATGGAATTTTGCAAACTCCAGATTTTTGACGGAGCCCACGAGTGCAGCTGTCTTGGGTGGAGGACGAAAAATCACTTTTACTTTGTGTCTGCCGAGAATCCGTCCTATTTTTGATGAGAGGCTACCCACATATGGCTGGAAGGCCATCGATTTAAAGGTTTCTTCATCTTCTTCTGCTTTCTTTGTGGCCTCTTTCGGTTTCATTTTTAGTGCCCTCTCTATTTGTTGTGGAGAGTACCCATTGCTTGCAAACACTCTTTGTAAGTGGGAAAGTTCATCTTGCAGACTGCTTTCGTCAGAAATAATATGCGCTCTGTGGGTCAAAGTTCGGAGAACACTGATTGTCTGGGTAGGATGGTGGCAGCTATTTGCACGTAAATACAGATCTGTGTGCGTCGGCTTCCTATACACTTCATGTCCCAAAGTGCCATCTTCTCTGCGCCGAACCAAAACAGCCAAGAATGGAAGGCATCCCTCCTTTTCAATTTCCATTGTGAACTTTATTTGATCGTGGAGGGAGTTCAGATGTCTTAAGAAGTCTTGCAAATTGTCTTCACCATGGGGCCAAACTACAAAGGTGTCATCAACATACCTCCAGAATACCGTGGGTTTCACGTCAGCAGATTCAAGCGCCTTCTCCTCGAAGTCCTCCATAAATAAATTGGCCACCAGAGGGGATAAGGGACTACCCATGGCGACTCCGTCCGTCTGTTCAAAAAATTCGTTGTTAAATAAGAAATATGTGGAGGTCAGAACATGTTTAAATAAAGCTGTAATCTCTTTGTCAAAACTTCTTTCAATAAGTTGTAGAGATTCTGGAAGGGGACCTTTGTAAATAAAGCCACCACATCAAAACTAACAAATATATCAGATGGGATTATTTTCAATAAGTTCAGTTTACTAATGAAGTCAGCAGAGTTTCTTATGTGGTGAGTACATTTTCCCACAAGAGGCCTCAACAATGATGCCAGTTGTTTGGCAACGTCATAGGTCAGAGAGCCTATGTTACTCGCTATGGGGCATAGAGGAACATCTTTCTTGTGGACCTTTGGTAGTCCATAAAGTCTAGGAGGCACCGGACCACTTGGTTTCAATCTTCGAACAACTTCTGTTGGAAAGGAAGAATCATTCAGAAGCGAAACAGTTCTCTTCGCCACTCGTTTAGTGGGATCCCTGCTGATCTTCCGGTACATGCTGTCACTCAATAAATTGTACATTTTATCATGGTGTTCGTCCCGAGACAATAAAACAGTAGCATTACCTTTATCTGCTGGGAGTACCACCGTCTGAGTATCCAGGCGAAGCTTGCGTAGAGCAGCCCTCTCTGCCACAGATATATTGCTCCTTTGTGGGCGAGCCTTCATAATTGCACGGCATGTTTCACGTCTTATTTCCTCTGCTGAATCCGAGGGAAGTGGTCGAACAGCTTCTTCAATGGCGCTGAATGTCTGTTAATTCATTACACGGTGGTGCTGATAAGCTACGCTCGTCGTCACTGTCATTTCTCAATTTACTTTGGAGCCTAGTGTTACGTTTTTCACACGCCATAATTATCACGTATTTCATACGATAACAAGAAAAGCACAATTTTAAGAGCAATAATAAGAAAACAAATTAACATAGCACTGAAAATAATATCTTGTTAATTGCAAGCGCAGCTGTGAAATGCAAATCTACATCCATGCCACAACCGTTTTACTGTACAACAATGAAAAACTACAACTACAAAGGAAATTCTCTCTACAATTAAGCTCTAGAAATAAACAATAGCTACACTAATTACAGAAACTACAAAAAAAATGAGAAGATTCTAGTGAGGTATCCTCAGCTAAGGGTCGACATATGAAACGTCCCCTTTGCAAAATTTATGATTTAATGTGCTGGTAAACCCCTTACGTTATTTGATTTCCAAACAGCTTAGCAAAACTGAACGTACTCAGACATTTCTCTTTTTACTTATTCTGATCATCACTAAATTGATACACAATATTTTTAGCGCAACGCAATCTGACTTTCAATAATCCCTACAAAAGAATGGCTGTGACTAACAATAACCTATACCTTTCATGAATCACTTTCCTCACAAAAATCTTCGTTACTCAAACTACTGCAATACAGCGAGCGCCAATACTGCCAATTAAATAAAGTATTCTAACTACTGAAGGCACTAACTACTGATAGGCATGTCTGCAGCTCGTGGTCGTGCGGTAGCGTTCTCGCTTCCCACGCCCGGGTTCCCGGGTTCGATTCCCGGCGGGGTCTGGGATTTTCTCTGCCTCGTGATGACTGGGTGTTGTGTGATGTCCTTAGGTTAGTTAGGTTTAAGTAGTTCTAAGTTCTAGGGGACTGATGACCATAGATGTTGTCCCATAGTGCTCAGAGCCATTTGAACCATTTGAACTGATAGGCATAGTTAGCAAATGACAGATTCTGATAGAGAACAAACAATGTATATACCTTAATAGTGTTCTAAAGTCATAATATATATATCAGTTCATGACATCCAGCCGTACAAATTTCGTTTTTCTGACGGACACAGGTCCAGATCGTCCGCTCTCAAAACTATGCCATCTCTCTTCCCACATCCATCACTGCTGGCGGCTCACCTCCAACTGCGCAACGCTACGCGCTGTTCACATCTAACTGTCCACCACTACAATAGCAGATATTCCAATAATGCCAACCAGCCACAGACTGCACACAGCACAGCCAGTGATTTTCATACAGAGCGCTACGTGACGTTACCAACACAAAAACCTAAACAGCCTACTTACACTGTACACGGGCTCCGCATTCAGTTACCTCTCGTTTACTTTCCCGCCTCCAGCCCGTCTGTCTGACCCCTCCTGTTGATGTTGGACGGATTAATCCTAAATTGATGCACATTCGTGAATACTTTTTAATTATCGGTATCCTAGGTGCTGATATACTTTCTCTGACACATATTAATACCAACATGCTATCACTCTGTTGGGGTGCACCATGTCCCCTTTCTTCTGTTGAACTGGCTTCCCTGTTAACGTCTTGAAAAACGGTCTGGTCTCATCTTAGTCTTCCTGTATTGCCGATGGAGACTGCTTCAACCTGGTATAAGGTCATTCACTGTCTGGAACCTACTGATGATCGTCTTTTTCGTATTGGCCTTCGTCCGACTTATCAGGGTGAGGAATGTCTTCAGACTGACACCTTACTTCAGAGGCTTGTTTTCTGCGGACGGGATTATTGGCTCTGGGTCCGCTGTCAGTTAGCTTTCCTTACTCGAGGGCCTGAAACCGCTTTCCCAAACGACATTCTCCTACATCTGGACATATCCTTTTTTCCTCAGACGAAAACGAACACGACTGTCTGGCTCTTGGGTTAATATGTTCACTATGTCGTGAAGGCGGGAATTACCCAGTAATTCCATATGATGACCAGCGTTTTTCACCATTATCTGACAACTCCGCATTGGAAATGGCAGCGGTTGTCATGTTACCGGACGGTTTTTGCGAATATGCTTTTTCTTGTGTTTAACAGTCAGGGTGTTGGTTAAGCTCCCCTGTGATCCCTGTTTCTACCCTGACCCTGAGTCCTCTTCCTTGCAGCTTTGTTTCGTCACTTTTTCTCTTCCATATGTATATGTAAAAAAAAATGACAAGGAGGGTGGGATAATGGGTTAGTCTTCCCTTTCAGAATTTAATAATTGTTTGTGCTTGAACTAATTTGTTGATTTTCTTTCTGCAGCTAATATTATATGATGATTTGACTATGGTTGTCTGACTTTCATGAAAATACCAAGTCAATCTGATAATTAAAAAAAAAGTGGCTAGCGTTGCTGCCACTGGATCACGGGGTCCCGGGTTCGATTCCCAACCGGGTTGAGGATTTTCTCGGCCCGGTGAGTGTGTATTTATGTAGTCATCATCATCATCATCATCATTCGTGACAGTGGATCGATTGGACTGTGTAACAAAAATTGGATTGTGTAAAACATGGGATTCTGCACGGGCGCTGATGACCGCGCAGTTGAGAGCCCCACAAACCAAACATCACCACCATACACGGGGATGGAAACGAGAATGGAGCTTTCTTTCTGTTAAACGAGTAGCAATGAAATTAATGAAAGTACTTTGCATACTTTTGGGAGAAAGTTAGTCGGATAGAATTTGAATCTAGCTATCTCTAAATTAAATCCATTGAGTGTTCAAAGTTTTGTTCCTTCTGGGAATGCTATTTGCTATCGGATCGTGGAATAATATTGCAGTGTGGTATTTCTGACAAAGTTTCTAGGACATGATTAAAATAGAATGCGACAATAAGGCAGACTGGTGCGGGTAGGACGCTCAGGAGCACTGCCTTTTCAGTGCTGACGTTGCTTTCTAACCACATTCACTTATCCATCGCTTCGACCCGTAAAACCTGCCAAGCTAATTTCATCCTCCATTGAAAATGAAATAATGTGTACTGTACGCAGAATTTCGATTCATTTAAATGGTAATTGCAGAACCACTTCATTTTCACGTCATGACGCTCTCAACAATTGAAGACTGATGGCGAACCTGCGCGTGTCGTCAGTAGAAGCTAGAGCGATCCCAAGCAGTACATGTCTCCTGGTACAGGGCAGCTCATCAATCAGCACCCGTCCCATTTCTTGACGGCCATTAGCACAGACTTAATCGATTGCACTATCGACGGAAGCTCTTACAGGAACAGCAGCTCTTGTTTGTTTGAGTGTCATTACTCTACATAATACTGTCTGTTATGGATTGTAGGCACGAGAAAGTTAGCACTCGTCGCGGAAACGAGTGCAACTGTTAAACTATTATGAACCTTATTTAAAACGAAATGAAATTATCTTTTTACTAGTATTTGTTTTGCCGAGATCCAAACGCATTTAAAATAAAATATTTTCAACAACACAGCTAACAAGTTCCCTAACATTTACAAAGTGTGTGAGCGTCAACACACGGCCGGCCGTGGTGACCAAGCGGTTAAAGGCGCTACAGTCTGGAACCGCGCGACCGTTCCGGTCGCAGGTTCGAATCCTGCCGCGGGCATGGATGTGTGTGATGTCCTTAGGTTAGTTAGGTTTAAGTAGTTCTAAGTTCTAGGGGACTGATGACCTTAGAAGTTAAGTCCCATAGTGCTCAGAGCCATTTGAACCATTTTTTTGTCAACACAAATATTTTATTACTTCTTATTTTCAAAAGGAACTCTCTATTTCCAGTGGCTCAGGGAAAGTTACAGAATTGTGACTAACACAACAAGCCTAAGGTGGTGCACAAGGAACTCTTAAACGTTCTGGTTTTCAAGTTGCTCAAGCTACGCAATGCGGAACTTTGTATGTAATGTTGGCCTGTATAGAAGAACACCCTAAAGAAACATTTTACGTCGCTTAGATATGTAGACGAACGATTATTTTTGACTGTCTCTTAATCTGATATAGCCAACGGCCTTGCCGCAGTGGATACACCGGCTCCTGTCAGATCACCGAAGTTAAGCGGTGTCGGGCGTGACCGGCAGCTGGGTGATCATCCGGGCCGCCATGCGCTGCTGCCATTTTTCATGGCGCACTCAGCCTCGTGATGCCAATTGAGGAGCTACTCGACCGAACAGTAGCGGCTCCGGTCAACGAAAACCATCATAACGGCCGGGAGAGTGGTGTGCTGACCACACTCCCTTCCTATTCGCATCCTCACTGAGGATGCCACGGCGGCCGATGGACCACTTGTGGTCCGAAGACGGCGTGAGTTTTTCTTAATCTGATATAGCTGGACTGTCTCTAATGGAGGTCATTCGTATCTCACTATTACAACATGAACATTTTAACGGTCTCAGTATATGCATAATTTTTTCACGAATGAAGGTGTTCGAGATGTGATCGTTTCCTTAGCATCACAGTAACAACAGAAACATTCTCCCCAATGTAGAATTTCGCAAGGAAATCATACCCTCCTCGTTGACAGTGGCAAAACTGAATGACAACTCGTCGCATTCAGGTAAGGTAACATGGTTCACAGTTCGTATTACAAAGGTGGGATAAATTTGTAAACGTGTTCATCGGTAGTGTTGAGAGAGTGAGGTACGTTTCCCCTTCGTCCTTCAGTGTAGTACTTCGAATGTGTTTTGGCTGTGACAAACGCTTGAGTAATTTCTCTTGTTACGTACGACTACAAATTAAAGGAATGGAAGAGGCACCAAACACGATGCCGGATCTCAGACTACCTCCATCGAGCAGCACCAAAGGAGCCACCGAGCTTGACGTTAATAATCGACTAGTAGATCTGTATTAACAGTGCGACATATCCTCTTCACGTGATGATGTGAAGAGGTTTGGGCTTTAAATTGGGAAACTTTTGCACAATTTAGTGTTCCGAAACCGTCTGCTACTACTTCACTGTAGCTTCGACTTTTGCTTGGTTCTTCTGGAGTTACAATTCGTTTATTTCTTGACAAGAACAAGGAATATCAGGTACATATTCCCCACTATTTGGAAAATTCCTTCTCCATTTCTATGGGCTTTTACGCCATTCTCCATTCCCGTAAACCTGGAACTGAGTATTCATCCCTACACTGACACAAACCTCACGACTGCGAATCACCCTGCTGAGTCTACGTCTACACGTAGATCTGTATCTACATCTACACGTATACTCCACAATGCAGTTACAGAGCATTACGGAGGGTATTTCGCAACAACAATATCGATTTTCTGTGCTGTTTCATTTATTTATGGGGCGAGGGAAAATTGCCTTTCTTTATGCCTCCATTTGTGTCATAATCCCTCTTAGGAAATACTGCAAAACGGTTCAAACCGTATACCCCCGACAATAAATAAAGTTTTGTCAATAGGAAAGACAAGTGTATTAAACTACCAGTCACATAAAAAAATGGTTCAAAATGGTTCAAATGGCTCTGAGCACTATGGGACTTAACATCTTAGGTCATCAGTCCCCTAGAACTTAGAACTACTTAAACCTAACTAACCTAAGGACGTCACACACATCCATGCCCAAGGCAGGATTCGAACCTGCGAACGTAGCAGTCCCGCGGTTCCGGACTGCAGAGCCTAGAACCGCGCGGCCACCGCGGCCGGCAAAAAATTGGTTCAAATGGCTGTGAGCACTATGGGACTTAACATCGGAGGTCATCAGTCCCCTAGAACTTAGAACTACTTAAACCTATCTAACCTAAGGGCATCGCACATATCCATGCCCGAGGCAGGATTCGAACTTGCGACCGTAGCAGTCGCGCGGTTCCGGAATAAAGCGCCTAGAACCGCTCGGTCGCCGCGGCCGGCCCAGTCATATCCATCTGGGAAATAATTACATGTAATGTTCCCAAGTTTCCATCTTAGGGTACTTACTTATTCACGTGTATGTCAATGACCGTTCATCAGTAACATTACAATAAATATCAAAGCAGGTATAGTCTTAGAAAGATCAGGTAAAGAAATTTTTATGGGCATTAATAAACAGTTCCTTCCCAGTTCTTTCTCATTACCCTTTGAATAAACACACTTTACGCTGTTTTATAAATTTTAAGTGGTTTTCTCACTGTATATGACGATTAGCAGGTAGAAGCTGTCAGTGTTAAATTCTTAGGATTACAGCTTGATAATAAATTCAGCTGAAAGGCGTAAACACAGAACTGCTGAAACACCGAAACAAATTTCTATCTGCGGTGCGGATGTTATCGCACACAGATGATATAACAACAAAAAGAAAGCTGACGAACTTTTATTTCATTACGTCGTAGGGGATATTTTTTTAGGTAATTCATTAGCCAGACTAAAGTTTTCCGAGTCCAAGAAACGTTTAATCCAAATTATTTATGATGTGAAATCAAGAACATCCTCCATGGTCAAATTTAAGGAAAGGGAGATATTAGGAACCGCTTCCCAATAAATGTCTTCCCTTATGGGATTCGCATTAAAAATATATCTCGTTTTCAAACCAAGAATTCAGTTCATGGAATCAATATTAGAAATCTACAGTAAGAATAGTCTTCAAAACGGTTTAAAGTCACTTACTTTGGTACAGAACGGTGCTCATTACTCAGGACCATACATTTTCAATAACGTGCCAGCAGCCACAAAAAATTTAACCACTAATGAAGTTCCGTTTAAGAGGTGCCTCAAAGATTTATTTATGTACACATAGAATATGTACAAGAGCTTAGAGGGAATAATAAGAGTTGACGACCAAGACCGAAGTGCTCGGATTAAAAAGGATGTAAGACAAGGATATAGTCTTTCGCCCCTACTAATCAATTTGTACATCGAAGAAGCAATGATGGAAACAAAAGAAATGTTCGAGACTGGAATTAAAATTGAAGATATATTGAAATAATATCAGTGATATGATTTCCTGATGACATTTCTATGGTGAGTGAAAGTGAAGAAGAATTACATGATCTGCTGAATGGAATGAACACTGCAATGAGCGGAGAATATGGATTGAGAGTAAATCGAAGAGAGACGAAAGTAAAGAGAAGCAGCAGAAATGAGAACAGCGAGAAGCTTAACATCAGAATTGAAGGTCACGAAGTAGATGAGGTTACGGAATTCTGCTACCTAGGCACCAAAATAATCATTGATGGACGGACAAAAGAGGAAACTGAAGCAGACTAGCAATGGCAAAAAGGGCATTCCTGGCTAAGACAAGTCTACTAGTATCAAACATTGGTCTTAATCTGATAAAGGAATTTCTGAGAATGTACGTCTCGAGCACAGCATTGGATGGTAGTGAAACATGGACTGTGGGAAACCCGAAACAGAGAAGAATCGAAGAGTGGTGCTACAAACGAACGTTAAAAAATAGGTAGACCGATAAAGTAAGGAACGAGGAGGTTCAGCGCAGAATCGGAGAGGAAAGGAATACGTGGGAAACACTGGCAAAGAAAAGGGACAGGACGATAGGACATCTGTTAACACTTCGGAGACTGACTTCCATGGTACTAGAGGGAGCTACAGAGGGCAAAAACTGTAGAGAAAGACAGCAAATAATTGAGGACGTAGGTTGCAAGGACTACTCTGAGATGAAGAGTTTCACACAGAGGAGGAATTCTCGGCGGGCCGCATCAAATCAGTCAGAAGACTCAAAAAATAGCGTTTGTAGCTCAATTGTACATATGAGAGACTTCTTTAAAAGAAAGTACTGCTTCATAACAATTACAAAAAAAAATGCCTCTGAGCACTTTGGGACTTAACATCTGTGGTCATCAGTCCCCCAGAACTTAAAACTACTTAAACCTAACTAACCTAAGGACATCACACACACCCATGCCCGAGGTAGGATTCGAACCTGCTACCGTAGAGGTCACGCAGTTCCAGACTGAAGCGCCTAGAACCGCACGGCCACACCGACCGGCCATAACAATTACACTTTGGAGGTTCACTTTTTAAACAAAGTGCTCCCCTGTTATATAAAAAGCACATTGTGGAAGTGCATAATCAAACTACATTTATAGCCTATGGTTCCATGTTAAGGAAATGATATAAGTGGAGCAGGGAATAATGGGGAATAATTCTAGCGACAACATGAGGTACAAATAGGGAAATCCACTGACATAAATGACTTTAAGAGAGGAAAGGTCTTTAGAGTCCTATGTGAAGGAGCAAGCATCTTTGAAAAGAGCGAAGTTAACAGTTACTGCAAGTCTTTTCTGTAGTCCCACTGTACTGCCAGGTGATGTACAATGAAAATGAGCAGTTACTGCGCTCTTATTATAAACATTTGCAGGCTGCTGCCTACCACTGGCAACAGGGGAGTGCAAACACCAGCGATAAGATCATGACGCACACACTGTCTCCGCAGCACCACACATGCGACTGGCAGCTGAAAGCACACGGTCTTCTTTCGATACATGTGCCTCAGCCACACAACACAGCCACATCTTGCAACTGTGTCCGAGCACATGCCAGCCTGTTGTAAGGAGGCTGTTTAGGTTTTCTTATTGGTAACGCTCTATATGAAAATCACTGGCTGTGCTGTGTGCAGTATGTGGCTAGTTTGCATTGTTGTCTGCCATTGTAGTATTGGGCAGCTGGATGTTAACAGCACATAGCGTTACGCAGTTGGAGGTGAGCCGCCAGCAGTGGTGGATGTGGGGAGAGAAATGGCGGAGTTTTGAAATTTGTAAGACTGGATGTCATGAACTGCTATATATATTATGACTATTAAGGTAAATACATTGTTTGTTCTCTATTAAAGTCATTCATTTGATAACTATGCCTATCAGTAGTTAGTGCCTTCCGTAGTTTGAATCTTTTATGTAGCTGGCAGTAGTGGCGCTCGCTGTATTGCAGTAGTTCAAGTAACGAAGATTTTTGTGAGGTAAGTGATTTGTGAAAGGTATAGGTTAATGTTAAGTCAGGGCCATTCTTTTGTAGGGATTTTTGAAAGTCAGATTGGGTTGCGCTAAAAATATTGTGTGTCAGTTTAAGCACAGTCATGTATAATTTTTCTAAGGGGACGTTTCATATGGCGACCCTGCCAGGATACCTCACTGGAATGTTCTGATTTTTTTCTTGTAGCTTGTGTAATTAGTGTAGCTTTTGTTTATTGCTAGCGCGTAATTATAGAGAGAATTTCCATTGTAGTTGTAGTTTTTCATTGTTGTACACAGTTGTGGCATGCATGTAGATTTGCATCAAGTATTTCGCAGCAGTGCTTGCAATTAACTAGATATTATTTCCAATGCTATGTTAATGTGTTTTGTTATTTTGCTCTTCAAATTGTGCTTTTCTGTGTTGTCGTGTGAAATATTGTGACAATAGTGGAGCGTGAAAAACGTAATACTAGGCTTCAAAGTAAACTGAGAAATGACAGTGAAGACGAAAGCAGTGTGTTAGCGCCGCAGAGTAATGTATTAACTAATGTTCAAAGTAGTAATTTGGTAATTGTGCATAGGGAAATGGAGCGGGCTGCAAATAATGGTGTAGGCAGCGAAACAATTAGTGAACAGGGAAGCATTATCGATCGATCGGTCGGTAACAGCTCGCCTCAGGAATCCGAAATGACAGAACACAATATTGCAAATACCGTAGACTCAGGTTTTGGGTCCTCACCATTTTCTCAAGTGAGTCAAGACACATTTTCTGCTTGTCAAAACGTGAATGTTGCCGGTGAAAATGCACTGCCAAAAAGCATAGAGAAACACATTCCAGACACTAATACATTATTATTGAAATTAATGCAACAAATGGAACAAAATCAGAGACAAACACAGCAAAAGCTTCAAAAGTTAGACACAATGGAACAAAATCAGAGACAAACACAGCAACAGTTAGACACAATGGAACAAAATCAGAGACAAACACGGCAACAGTTAGACACAATGGAACAAAATCAGAGACAAACACAGCAAAAGCTTCAAAAGTTAGACATCACACTTGAACAAACACGTGAAGATTTAACTACTGAGTTACATAAAATTGAATCGAAATGTCAAAAAGCCTGTGATGACATAAAAACACAATTTTGTGAGCATTTTCAACCTATTTTTTCGCGGCATGAAAATGCATTACAGAATCACGAAGCAGCCATAAAAGAACTGCAAATAATTGTTCATGAAAATCAAGAGACCTTGCAAGCTAAAACTGACTCAGTTGCATCTACCGATTCGGCTACGCAACTTGCAAAAACTCAGGAAAACTTAAAGGGCACAGTAGATACGATTTCAACACAAATGGACACTCTGAAACTTGGTTCAGAAAAACACACAGAGGAAATAATTTCACTATCGGATAAAGTAGCCGAACTTTCAGATCAGTTCACTAACTGATCTACAAAGGTAGATGATGATCTGAATGACACCTGTAGCTTTCACTGACACTGAAGAGTATGAACAAATTAGAAAATTCAAACAAAATCAAAATCAAATCAATACACAGTACAAAAGAGAAATCCGGGAAGTACAAGATCAGTTGGCACAAGCAATACAAGAATTACATATTTCAGAGGACACTCGCGCTCCATTATGGGAAGAGGGACATAGAAATACGGAGCAACCACAAAATAATAACACAGGATACTTCGGAAATTATGAAAGAAATTGGCAAGGCGCATTGAATTTTGAGATGCAACAGCCGAAACGAAGTAACAATGAGCGATGTGCGACTCGCCGACACGACGACTTTGACTATAAGCTGTTCATTACTACACGTAAATTCAAAACATTTAAGAAATCTGGCAATGACATTCATCCACAAGCATGTCTTCATCAATTCTCTCATTGTTTTCCTCCCAACTGGTCATTGCAGCACAGATTAGAATTTATGTGTGGCTATTTAGAGAATGAACCAGCTGTAAGAATGCGATTGGTCATTCACGATTGTCACAGCGAAGGAGAATTTTATCATGCCTTCCTCTCAGCATATTGGTCTCAAGCTACACAAGACCGAGTAAAACATAGCATCATAATGATGAAACATTTCGAACAATCTGAATTCTCCAGTCTTGTGAAATATTTTGAAGATATGTTGCACAAGAATCAGTACCTGTCAAACCCGTACAGCCCCTCAGAACTCATCCGCATTTGCTTCATCAAATTACCTGAACATTTACGACATATTATTTTGGCAGGACGTTGCAAAGACGACATTTAAGCTTTTCAGGGACTCTTACAAGAATTAGAAATTGACACTGATAATCGCGGAACGCGAAAACAGGAACACAACAATTACAGGTCACATCCGTCGCAATTCCGCGATGATAGATATAATAACTGGACACGACAAGGCTATTCTCACAACACAAATCGTGACCAAAACAGACACCACCCGTATGACAACCGTTGGCAGAGTAGTAATAACTACAGGGAAAGGTCACCTCTCCGCAGTAATGACTATCACAGAGACAATCAGAGAAACAGACAATATGGGAACCAAAATAAATATTATCAAGGGAGACATAATAACTTTAGACGCAATGGACCAGCGCGCAGTTACGATTCAGGGAGAAGTTTTCCACCACGTGACCTACAAGAAAGTAACTATAGAATCTACCGACATGACGACAGACGATATGATCGTAACGACAGACCTAAATTGCATCAGAACTGGCGGGATTCAAACAGAGCAGGGCCCTCTCGACAAGGTGATTTTGTAGAAGATAGGTCTCCAAATCCCAATAACGACGCGCGCCAACAAGGAGACAATAGGCAATGACTCATACCGCTGGCAGCTACAAAATGTACGTATGAAACTGAGACGCAGCTACCGTAGCTAGTAATTACGTAAAAATGGAAGACGTTAGGGACATCTTACTCCAGGAACACGACGTATAACATAACAACATTGCATATCCTGTGATTCACATTACAGTAAATGACGTAAAATTTACGGCAGTACTTGACTCTGGCAGTCCCATTTCAGTAATTAGTGAAACAGCCTTTAGCAAATGTAACAAATCGAACGATTGTCCCACACTTCCGTTACGTAAGATTAAATTACAAGGTGCAATCTTTGGGAAAAGTGTAGATGTACGCCAACAAACCAACTTAGAATTCTTTTGTCAAAGCCACAGCTTCTCTATGAACTTTCTTATTGTTCCATTATTGTCGACGGAAATTATACTTGGAGTAGACTTTTTGAATGAATACAAAGCAATCTTAAACTTTCACGATGCTGAAATAAGTTTAGAGAAAGAAGGTAAGTCAATAGCTTTGAAATTTGAAGATTGGCTCTCAAACCATGACGAGGAAATTCATCGGCTTTACCTTCTGTTAGACAACAGTTCGGAATTTTCTACGGAACTAGACACTAACAACCACTCTGCAAGTACTGACAGGGATGATATCGACGGCATATTTGAAACTAATGAGTTAATTCAGAATAAAGTTCAAACAATTGACAATTGTAATGACAGTGATAGGCAGGACCTTTTTGAGATTTTACAAGCATATTCCACAGTTTTTACTCACAAAACAGGAACAAACAAAGGATTTCAATACCAATTTCGTGTTCGTGAGCATACTAAATTTTGTGTTAGACCATACGTAATTCCAGCACGTTATAGGGACCGTGTTAGAACAGAAACACAATTTATGCTTGACGAGGGCATTATTTAGCCTGCAGTAAGCTCATACAACAATCCATTACATGTTGTTGAGAAGAAAAATGGATCGATCAGGCTTGTCTTAGATTCGAGACAAATCAATACTATCATTATTCCTGAAACAGGCCGCAAACGTTGGAAGAACTTCTTCAAAATTTTAATGGTGTAAAAGTGTTGTCTTCCATTGATCTCAGATCCAGCTTTTATCAGATCGAACTTCATCCAGAATGTAGAAAATACACAGCTTTCCTTTGTTTCGGCGTTTGTTATAAGTTTCGGAAACTTCCTTTTGGTTTGAACATTTCTTCGGCAGCATTCATTCGCGGGCTAAATTCCATATTACCTGAGTTCTTAAAACGTCACATCACCTTATATGTGGACGATATTCTAATAGCAGAAGCTTCATGGGAACAACATAATCGCATCCTCAACAGTTTGTTACGTATTTTTGCAGAATCTGGAATTACAGTTAACTTGGAAAAGTCTGAATTCGGTAGGTCAAAGGTGAGGTTTTTGGGACATATTATTTCTTCTGAAGGCATTCAGCCGGATCCTGAAAAGTTAGAAGCAATCAGAGCCATTCCAGTTCCATCCACAAAAAACCAAGTCCGCAGTCTTCTAGGTCTCGTAAATTTTTACCGTCGTTTTCTGAATATGCAAATTCTTGTTACACCAAAACTTTGTTCTCTCACTGGAAAAAATACTATTTGGAACTGGGACGAACAAGCACAGTTGGAATTCAATTCTTTGAAAGAATCGCTACTTAACGCGCCAATACTAGCTCATCCAGATCTGTCACAAGATTTCTGCCTTAGCACGGATTCTTCTAAAGTCGGTCTTGGTGCCCATTTATTTCAAGAAGCCATAGAAAATGACACTATCGTTCAGAAAACCATTGCTTTTTCTAGCCGAGTGCTAACAAAATCTGAAAAAAAATTATTCCGTTACTGAGTTAGAAGCTTTAGCTATCGTTTGGGCATTTAACAAATGCCGTTTCTTTCTTTCTGGTAAGCACGTAAAAGTATACAGTGATCATCGTGCATTACAATTTCTTATGTCTTCAAAATTAAATCATGACAGGTTAAAACGTTGGGCATTGTTTCTGCAAGAATTCCACTTCACAATAGTCTACATTCCCGGCAAGGAGAACATTGTTGCGGACGCACTGTCACGCGCACCGGCTGGGATTGAGAAAAGTAACACAGAAGGCAACCTCGAAAAAAATTTCAGTATACTTTACATTCAGAAAGTCGCCTTTGAAAACTTCATCACCACATCTTTAAAGGACATTGCTCATGAACAAGATAAAGATCCGATATGGAAAGACATCAAAAGCAAATGGCATGAAAAGACACACACACAGATGCGGCATTATTATCTGGTTAGAAACAACATAGTGTTCAAACGCTGCACTGTTGATGACAAGCTATGGGTACTTTGCATTCCTGACGATTTTGTTAATAATCTCATTTGGTACATTCATTTCAGCTATGCACATTTTGGCCCACGAAAATGTTATTATATTCTTCGAACGACTTGTTATTTTAACAATATGGAAAAGAGAATTCGAAGAGTCTTGTCTATTTGTAAACTTTGTCAAAAGGCGAAACCATCTACTATCTCCCTTCGTGCTCCGCTGTTTCCTATCATTCCTTCTAAATTAAAAGAATTTGCTGCTGTTGATCTCTTGGGACCGCTTATCAGAACATCTAATGGATTTTCGTACGTTCTAGTCGCTGTTGAACTTACTTCAAAATTTGCTTCTTTCACACCGTTACGTAAAGCCACTGGACGGTCTGTATCCAACGCCTTTGTTAAAAACTTTTTACGTGAAGTTGGACACGTTAGTAAAGTCATTTCAGATAACGGACCGCAATTCAGATCTGCTGTTTGCTCACGCACGCTTTGGAAACATAAAATCAAACCTGTTTTTATTTCATTGTACTCACCACATTGTAACCCCTCCGAACGGATTATGAAAGAAATCAATAAGCTTTGCAGACTTTATTCTCACATAAAGCATCAGCATTGGGACAGATATTTACACTTATTTCAAAACGTGCTGAATGAAATGCCTCATGACTCCACTGCTTTACCACCTACTCTTGTACTGAAGAATGAAGAACCACCGAACAGAATCACAGAGCTTGTACCTTTCCCGAATACACGTAAACTTCGACACAAAGACATAATTGATTTGGCTATTATAAACATAAAATCTGCAGCAGACAAAAGGAGAAAACTACACGGTAAATCAAATAGAAAGAAATTATATATTGGTCAGAAAGTTCTCATTAAAGCTCATTCATTGTCACATAAGAAGAAACACTTGAGTCACAAATTCTTTCTAGTTTACAATGGACTTTACAGAATCCGACGTATACCACATGATAATTGCGTTGAAGTTGAAACTCTGCGTACTAGGAAGAGTAAAGTTTTACACCACATTTCACATGTAAAACCGTTTATTGAAAGATAATCTGCTTTTTAACTTTGTCTTTGCCATAAAACTTTTCACTTCACATTTCTAGTATGCATTGTCAGACTTAGAAACTGTTACCATGCAACAATGTTTGAAGTTAAATATCCAATCAAGAACCAAGATAATTTATTTAAACAGAAATTACGATTGCATTGTTATAGTGAACAGACGTCACAGTGTTATTGTGTGTGTACATTCTTGCTTGTTAGTTGCACGATTACGTAACGACTATAAGGCTTACATACTTAGAACGTATGCTGGTACTGCTAATGAGATTTTAATGCAACATTTTGGTTTACTTGAAAATACATTCTGGATTTAAAGTACTTTCAGTGAGATACCAGATGACACAGTGGTTAGTTTATATGACAGCTGCACGATTTTATCACGACGGAACTAATGAGTGACAATTTGCAATGTTGCTTTTTCAGTGTTTCTGTTTTATATCTGCACAGTTTTTTTGTATTATTCTGGAAAGTAAAACATGTTTTAGTAGTAAATTTTGTGGTATAGCTACAATGAGACAGCCTTTTCTGTAGCACAACAATACGTTACATTATAGTACTTTCTTGATCACGGTAAGGTACGTAATAACTACGATAACTATGATACTTAGAACGTATGCTGGTACTGCTAATGAGATTTTAATGCAACATTTTGGTTTACTTGAAAATACATTCTGGATTTAAAGTACTTTCAGTGAGATACCAGATGACACAGTGGTTAGCTTATGTGACAGCTGCACGATTTTATCACGACGGTACTAATGAGTGACAATTTGCGATGTTGCTTTTTCAGTGTTTCTGTTTTATATCTGCACAGTTTTTTTGTATTATTCTGGAAAGTAAAACATGTTTTAGTAGTAAATTTTGTGGTATAGCTACAATGAGACAGCCTTTTCTGTAGCACAACAATACGTTACATTATAGTACTTTCTTGATCACGGTAAGGTACGTAATAACTACGATATCTACACGCAAAGAATTTCACTTTCGTTTATGATGAGGTAAGTAAATTGACTTCTGCAGAACTTAGCTTTCGGAGGACGATAACTACGACACTTCCACAGAGATTATCTTACAACAAGACGCACAGTTTAGCGCTACAGTACAGGTATTTGAGTGATTAATTTTGTACTTAAAACATTTATTTTTAAAGATATTTAAAGTACAATGATACAAAGTTTTTCCGTGATACATTTCATTCCATTGCAATAATCTGTAACACCTGAGGGTATAATTACATTAATCCTCAGGGGGGTACACGCTTACTTTGTGTACCATGTGTGTGGCAAGCACACGGAGCCCTAGCTAATATGGTATTTGCTTATACAACTTTAGACATCGGTACCATATTTCTCCAACACAAAATACACAGCTACCTGATTATTTAACAGAGAAACAAACATTTTTTTCTACGTCAGTGACAGATGTTTACGCAATTACACAGGTGGATAACTTCACACTTATGAAATTGTATTTTGTCTGTACTGAGTGAACCCTTCGTATTTTTCAGAACCATTGTGGTACTATGAGGGCTTTGAATGACGTATTTGGTATGAGATCATGATTTTTAAAGTACGTTTGAGGTAGATGAAACTTTTGACATGAGCAGAGAATTTTTTTTAGGTTTTGAAATTATTGAAAGAAGCTGCGACGATTCTCAGATGTGATTGATCTGTTATGATGTTATTATTGCGATGACGATGTGTATTATGCTGTTGAGGTACATTTATGATCAATAAGCTGAGAATCGCACTTTAAAGAGTTATGAAATGTGTGTAAATGCGTGAATGTATCACAATTCCGCCGAAAATTTTTTGGACACTGTTATATTTACAGGATTTTGTTTCTACACATTTGTAACGTAAATTTTCGACCCATGAAATTTTCATATGAGACTGTCACTGTAGCAGAAACTGGTGTCGTAAATATTTTGGTAAGAAAGTTAAGTGACCACCTGCACATAATGCGTCGTGGGCACCCAGCTGCGCGACAGTCACCTGGAAAAAAGCCATTAGTGTGTGCCTTTCAGAGATACAGGTGGAGAAAAAAAAGGGAGGCCATTATCCTCGCTATTGACATTCCTTTGTAGAAAGCATCGCAAATACGACACGCTCAAACTTGAAAACATATGATTATACTGTGGAGATCTTAATTTATGATATTTCCTAAAATGCCTAATGAAACGATGAGAAACATTTCACGGCTATTGTCTTGCTAGTTGAGAGAAATGCCAAGGCTTGCTTTATGTACTTGTTTACTCAATTTGTTTAATATCTAGTTTCTAGCTGCACTGCAGCATTGGTTAAAATAAAATTTAATAGATGTACTAATATAGTTATTTTATGCCTACAGATCCAGTCAATAAGAAATTTATGATCTACTTCCAAGAAAACGAGGGCACATAAATGGACATTTCCCTTCACAGGAATTGCATAAATAACTTTTTTACGATTTGGTAACTTATCTGCTAGTGTAAGTTCTCGTGATGCATCACTCTAGTGTTAAGATGTGACATAAGTATTAAAAATGGCCATTTTTACTGTAATATTTTTTCTGCTTGAGCTATGTCATGTTTAGGTATAAGTTATTGCAATTGCTGCTGCTGTTTTCCAGGCATAGTCCTACTGAATTTTACATTGTATTAGGCTAGTTCTACTACTGATTTATTTTTCTTGTTTGCTGCGCATTGTCTTATATTAGTTGTAATATTGCATTTGCTTTGCTAATTTATGCTGCTTGCTTTGCCAATTTGAATTTTTGTCATTGCTGTTTGTGTTAATTTGTTATGTGCTGCTGCATTGCCTCGTCCCTTGGTATATATATCTGAGCTCAGTAGATTTAAGTTAGCTTAAGAGGGGGTAGACTATATAAGAAGCTAACTATGATGAATTGGAAGAAATGCATTGAGAAGCTATAAGAAAATGGTTTGGCCAAAAAAAAGGTAGTGTACAGTGGAGAAAAACTATTTTTGAAAGAGGATCTGAACAGAATACAGAAAGCAGGCTTAGATAGGACTTTTGGGAATAATGATGAACGAGTGGAGATCTCCATGCAAAATACTGCAATAAAACAAACACTGTCCTTTCCTTTTGTGTCATCCCTCTATGTGTTTGTGTAACCTTGAGTATTTGTGTTTTTCCTGTCTTTATGTGTTTATCTGATGAGAGCTATGTTGTAGAATTTTTCTAATACTATGTTATTTACTTTGTAAAGATGTTTAGACATTATTTATTCTGTTTTGTTGCTCATATGTGAAAGTGATGTTTCAAAAGTTGTTCTGATCTTTATGTATGTACTTATGTCACTATTCCTGTAACACTGATGTATACGTTACTTCGATTCTTTTGTAAAGCTTGTACTACAAATGTTATCTGTATTGTTATATTCTTTAATGATGTATTTTGTACCTTTGTAATTGTATTCTAATATTATAAAATTGTAATTAACACCAGTTCATCATATTATTAACTTGTAAGTTCCATTTCACTGCACACGTTTCTGTTGGTCATAGTATATGGACAATATGTGAGAAGTAGGGACTGTTAGTGCTTGCACGTGTGTTGATAATTCAGCAAGGGAATGGATAACAGTATTGCTGGTTCTAAGGACAATTCCAAAAACTTTGTGAGTGCACAAGTGGTGGTTTATGGACTTGCTACATTGTCCGCAAGACTCTTCGACTGTGATTGTGCACCTGCACAATCGCAACAGATGGCTGCTGGCCGTCTCTACAAGGACTGAAGTGGGTCTGCACCTTCGATGACTCACCAATACAATTATTTCTACAAGGACTGCATTGGGTCTGCACCTCTGGTGGCCCACCAATACCGTAATCTCTACCAGGACTACAGTGGGTCTACTCCGTGATGACCTACCTACCAATGTTCTTCAAAACTTCGACTGACTCTGTGGTGGGTTTGCTCTGTTGTGGACCATTACCTGTCTGCATGTCAAGAGTCAGCACTGTCTTTCCGTTGGAAGGACAACACTACTTCTTCAAGACTGCATGGAAATCCACTACTTCCGTGTGCATTTTCTTTTACTGCTCAGACTTTGAGAAAAAAAAACACTGCAATTTTACTGTGATGAATGATCAGGACTGTCTTTATGGACTGTGAGAAAATTTTAGCTTTTGACCAACATTGTATCAATAAGTGTGTGCATTTGATTTCTTTGTTATTGTAATTATGAAAATTTTTTTCAAATTTGTATTGGCCAGTCCCCAAAACAATTTGTAAAATTTTTTGTGGGGAGCATGGGGGCTATGTAAGGAGGCTGTTTAGGTTTTCTTATTGGTAACGCTCTGTATGAAAATCACTGGCTGTGCTGTGTGCAGTATGTGGCTAGTTTGCATTGCTGTCTGCCATTGTAGTATTGGGCAGCTGGACGTTAACAGCACATAGCGTTGCGCAGTTGGAAGTGAGCCGCCAGCAGTGGTGGATGTGGGGAGAGAAATGGCGGAGTTTTTAAATTTGTAAGACTGGATGTCATGAACTGCTATATATATTATGACTATTAAGGTAAATACATTGTTTGTATCTCTATTAATATCTTTCATTTGCTAACTATGCCTATCAGTAGTTAGTGCCTTCTGTAGTTTGAATCTTTTATTTAGCTGGCAGTAGAGGCGCTCGCTGTATTGCAGTAGTTCGAGTAACGAAGATTTTTGTGAGGTAAGTGATTTGTGACTGGTATAGGTTAATGTTAGTCAGGGCCATTCTTTTGTAGGGATTTTTGAAAGTCAGATTGCGTTGCGCTAAAAATATTGTATGTCAGTTTAAGCACAGTCATGTATAATTTTTCTAAGGGGACGTTTCACAGTATCTGCCACGCGTGCGCCCTCACACTGGCCCTCGTGTCCAAACTTGTCTGCTGGCACCCATTCATCCCTGTGGCAGCATTCCTTGCATCAGCCCTCCCAGCATCAATATCCCATTACATCTGTGAGGCCACAGGCAGCACCCACAAGTGGGAAGTTTAGGCTGAAACTGCAGTTAGTTGTACCGACTATAGACATGTAGTCTGAGAATTTTAGCCAGAAAATAACAGCAGGGCCGGTGATGTTACACCACCAACACCATCAGTTAAGTTTGGTTCACTGGAACCCAACACTGCAGGGCTACCCTCGCCAATAGCTAAGATTATATCTAATATTCATGACTGAACATAAGCGAAGGTTTACCTCCCTCTTAGTGGGCCGCTAAGGGAGTTTTCAGTATTCGTTTCAACATCACATTCCTGCAATGCTGGGGAGAATCTGAAGCGTATTTTTGTTTCAGTAAGGTAGGATTTCCGATAGGTTATCGAACAGATATTCGGAATTCTAAAAAAAAGCGTATTTTCTTTCAAACCATGTCAATTTTGTGTCTAAATCGATGGATTTTGTGTCGAAATTATTCAATTTTTATCTTTCCTCATCAAGAAAGTTGGAATATAAGGGTTTTATAGTTGAATACTATAACCTTGGCACTCCCGTACTCCTATACGTCGAAAATCCTCAATCGTTCAAATTATTTGCTTGACTAGAGCCAATGTAGCACTCACCACCATTGTCAAATATGAAGTACTACACGACATATGGCAATACATATCAGTTTGCATGGTACCTTCAGCGTGAGACATGTAGCAGATAATTAGGCATTTTGGATATTCTACATCGCTCACACTGCATTAGAGATGAACTGTGACGGATCCTACAGTAGAGTTAGCAAAATACTGTATAATTTTGTACATTCAAATAATGTAGCTGTAGTTGTCTAAGTGAGATACTGCACATCAGCGTTCTGTATCGAGATGGATAATACCTAGCCAGCTATAATAAATGAGCTATCTTTACATTATCTAACACTTCCTGCAAAAAAACCTGACAGGTAATAAAGAACCACGATTTTAGTGCGAAAACATAGAACTAAGAGTCTCCACAATACCACCACTTCGTGATGTAGACAGTTTTCCACATGGGTAAAGAAACACAATTTTGTTCCCTACAGAGTACTGTTGTTAGAGATATGTATGTCTGTACTATACAGTTCCGTATCATCTGTAAACAAATGCTTTGTAATGTAAGAATATTACGATATTTAGAGTGCAGTTAAGGAATAACCGAAAGAGCCAACTTGTACACTCCACTAACTTAGATACAACCTGAGGCAGCAGCGAGATGTATACCATGGAAAATATACAGTTACGTTACCACACAAAACCTCTGAAGCATAACAATTATAATTCATTTCCTACACCCATACATTAGAATACTTCAAAAATTTTACTTTAGTAACATTACTGTGATTTATGGATACATTTAAAAAAAACAGTATTCAGAAAAAGTAATCGGAATTTATAAACAGTAGCTATGGTGCTTTACCGTAAATATTCGATATTAGAGGAAGATGACACCACATATCTGTAGTTTAAGAGAGGAAAGACGAAAAATTCTGAGGTACACATCCAATTATGTAGCGCACGTATCGAATAAATGAGGTAAGTGCTAGCTGTCAAAATAAGATTATGCTACAATATAAGAGGGCTTGGTACAAATTTTCATTCGTCGCTACAGTCTGCATATATATATTACATAAGAGGGAGATGGCACAACATATCTGTACTTTAATAGAGAAATTACGAAACATTCTAAGTTTAAATCAAATTAAGTACTGTGTGGATCAAATGCATGATGCGAACATAAGCTGCCAAATAAGATTATGTTGCAATATAGGAGGGAAACGACACCGCAAATTTACATTTTAATGCATATACACCACTAAAAATTTCCTCCATATTCTATAAAAATTGGTGACAGAACTTTATAACGGCAAACTAGAAAGCTGCCAGAATTACGTATTCAAAACAATCATTCTCAGTGTGTCTGGTATAAATTGCTGTTGTATAAATTCTCACATTCAAGTATGTGATGCAACTCTAACTGAGGCTTTCTGTCTATATCTGCTACACGTTAATGCTTTGTTACAGTTCCTGACTTAGTTTAAGCTCATTAATAGATGGTTCACCCATTATTAAATGACATCTTACTACAATCATTATAACGTAGATCCAATGGAACGCCTATAAAGGCTAGCGTCTAATGAGTGTAAATGTGTTGCCTGTATATTTTTTGAGTGATCATACTGCATACGTTCATGGTTTACTTCCCTCAGAGTCCATTTATCAAATCAGTCATTTTTTTCTAAATTATAGAATTTTTCGTTGAAATTAGCTTTTGTGCCTAAATCAGTTAATTTTGTGTACATGTCAGTCACTGTGTCAAAATCAGATAATTTTTGTGTCGAAATCAACGACTTTGTACCTAAAACAGCGATTTTTGTATCATAGTTGACTTGTATAATATATTCTTTTAAAATTTCCCATAGTACTATCGTTTAGAGATAATCAGCTGACGAAATTGTGACAATTTCTTCTATAACTGCTGTGTTACAGCAAGGTTGTAACCAATTATTCTGTAAATCACATCAAGGTGTTGGCATAGGTGAGTAATCTAATTGTACTGCTGATCCTATGTGCTAAATCGTTTATATCTATTGAGATGTGAAACATTCAGCTGTTCAGTATAATTAACTGCTTTCTGTAAGGTAATTACATCTAAAATATTCATAGTTTTCCCCTGCAACATCACAAAACATAGAAGGCACTACTGCTGATCTAACTTACATCTTAAAGTACATATTTTAGACGAGAATTGATCTTTTTATCAATGTTATTACCATCTCTATATTGTGTATCATTTCTCAAAAATTTCGTTCGATCGTGCAACCAACTTTTAAAAGTTAGGAAGTTGCTGAATCGATTCACAAATCTGACCTGAAGCTCGTATTTTTGTTCGCTAAATGACCCAGTGCAATCAAGCGAATTGTTCCCTGAATTGTATGCAGGTCTCCATGTGAAAGGATTGTTATCTCAAGTTGTGCATCATATATATGTGCCACTCTCTGGCATATTTTTCAACAATACATAATGAACTGCCCTTCTTAGACCTTTTCTTCGACGTCCTCCATCAATCCTATCTAGTAAGGATAGCACAGCAACCCTCTAGAATAGGATTGACAAGCGTTGTGTAGGTAATTTCTTTAGCAGAGATCCTGCATCCTTTTCTGTCATTGGTTCGTCTCAGACACAGTATTTTATGTGTCCTTCCATGACAACTAGACACTGTTGCCTCCAAAGTAGGGGATGATCACGATATTTCGCCTGATCTGCATCTTATAAGTGTTCTACCATTACTGTGCAGTGATCGCTTTGTCTGATCTACAACATTTTAAATGTTCTTCCAAATCAGCTAGACACTTTTGCTCCAAAAGCAGAGGTTGGAAACAGCATTTCACCCAGTTAGTGTATATATCAGATTCTTCTATGCAAGTGTGTGTTCTGCTTCTTGCAAATACATTTAGAAGCACGAAACAGAGTGGGAAGGTCAGTACACAAGGCACAGTTGGTGACGGGGTATACTCTTAATGGAACAATGAAATCTGTGTTATAGTATAAACGCAAGTCTCCCATTCGTCTCGCATGCAAGACAGAAATGGGTAACCTAAATCCATATAAGCAGCACCGGCATATCTGACAAGGTCCGAGATCAATCGTCTGCTGCCATCAGAGGTGTGTTGCAAGGTCTCGGCTGTATGGCAACAGCTGTTTATGTGTGTTGTCTGAAAAATTATGAATATGTCGCTGGGGAAAAAGTCATTGACTGGAAACAGAGTAACATGCTTGTAGTCAACGACTTTTTCCTTAGCGACCTATTCATCGTTTTGCAGACTACAAATATTTTTAACATGCTCATACACCTGCTTCGTGAGTTCACGTAACAGCTGTGTTACTATTGTTACTAAAAACGCCATACTTGTTTATACCAGACACCTCACTGTCGCTGCAATTGTTTTGTGATAATATATGCCACCTCAGTGTAAAAATCATTGTTGTTCTTAATAAAAATAACGCATCCTCCCCAGTCCACTTTCTAGCTTAATGTACAGTGTGGTGTGGCTGCAGTAGTTTCATTATAACAAACGCCACCATAGTGTAAATACTAATAATTGTTTTTGTAATAAATATGACGCATACTTACACCTACTGTGGGAATGTGGTATACTGATAGGATTTAGGCCATCAGTTAAATGCATATTGGTGTGGTGAAGGCCATGTGGCCAACTTGGATCGCTGCCTAGAATTGTGATGTCTTTCCTCCACCGTGGGAAAATCTGGCAAGCAAACAGGCTACGCCCAGTATCCACAACCAATAAGAAAAGATCCTATCTTCGATTTGAATTTCCCACCTTGAGGGTTGGGCAGCGTAAGGGGGAGAGGGATCATAAATCATTTTAACGGAGAGAGAGAGAAATCAGGCAAAAATGCAGAGTGCACTGAAACCGGCAAAACCATTCCACATGCACATCCTGGAGAATCTCCTCATCTTGGAGCTATTGCAACAAAAAATACATTCAATATAAATTTGTCGTAATCCCATTGCATGTACGTAATATACACAATAGTGACAGCAAAAGTCATAAATTTCTCTTTTCCAAATGTGCCCAACAGCATTTTGCGAAAACTACATCATCCTTCTTCTGCGAATTCCCACTTAAGTTCCTCTGGCATTTCTGTTGGACTTTTGTGCAGGCTGAATGTATCTGTTGTAGCTATTGCAGTGTGTCTCTGAATTTGTTCGATTTCTATTGTTGTATTTACTAAATAAGACCTCCTAACGCTGCAAAAATATGCTAGAAGTGGTCCTTGTAGCGTCTAGCATGTACTTTCCTTTACAGAGGCACTGTTCTTGCTCAGAACCCTTCCCATAGTTCGAGTCTTTTATTACCCACCCCTAATGCTGATATTTTGTCATATTTCCGCTATCTTGATATAATCTTACACTATGTAGGCTGTGTCTAGTACCCCCAAACAATGAGACAAAAGCCCATCACCCATTTTGAATTTCCTATCATTTATATTCAAGGAGTTGGCCTTTAGGGGTAAGGGAGCGTTAGGGTAGATGGATGGATGAGGAGGCTCATAAATGATTCTGACGGGGTGGATATCTGACAACAATGCACAGTGGGCTGAAACTGACAAGACCATCCCACTTGTAGATTCTGCAGAATCTCCTCGCTATGGAGCAACTGTAACTAAAAATACATCCAATATAAAATTCTCATAATGTCATTGATGTACAAGAGATAAATAACAACGGCAGCAAAATAGTCATACGGTTTTTTCTCTAAATTTACCCATCAGTGTTTTGAGAAAATGGTATGCTCCCCCTTCTGAGCATTCCCACTTTAGTTCCACAGGCATGTCTGTTACACTTTTGTGTAGGCTAGATGTACCTGTTGAAGCTCTAGCAGTGTGTCTGTGAATTTGTTCGATGTCTATTATCGTATTTACTAAATAAGACCTTCTAACGCTGCAAGAATATGCTATAATTGGTCGTTTTAGCGTCTTGAATGTACTTTCCTTTATAGATGCACTGTTCATTCCCAGAACCCTTCGTACAGTCTGAGTCTTCCACTAATCTTCCCTGCTACTAATTTTGTGTGATCGGACAGTTTAATAACCGTTCCAAGTATTACCCCTAAATATATTCTCGACGATCTGTTAACGACGTTCACTATTAATATTATGATGAGATACTATCAGGCTTTTTTCCACCTGCCAGGGTAACCGAGAGCGCTAATGCAATGCTTCCTGGACTCGGGTAGGCGCGCCGGCCCCGGATCGAAACCGCCTGGCGAATTAACGACGACAGCCGGTGTGCTGGCCAGACTGGACGTGGTTTTTAGGCGGTTTTCCACATCCTACTAGGTGAAAACCGAGCAGGTCCCTATGTCCCGCCTCAGTTACACGACTCGCAGACATTTGCAACACATTCAACTATTCCACGATTTACACTCGATGCACACAGCTGGGGTAGACTAATTCCATCCCATGGGGGGGGGGGGGTATGGGGTGGCGACAGGAAAGGCATCTGGCCACCCGTTAAAACTCACCATGCCAAATCCGTCCTTAATCCTGTCGAACCTACGCGCAATGCGCGATAAAGGCAATAGCAAAAGAAAGAAAGAAAGACTATCAGGCTTTTTTCCGTTGTTGTGGGTATCATGTGTCATGTGAAGAGCCAGCTTTACAAGACCCCAGTCTGCACTGGCACGAACAATGAGAAGCTTCTCATTGTTCATGTCAATCTGGTACGGCCGCAGAACATTTACCACAATCCATCATAGATGACTATGCAGTCTATCTCGATGCTGGCAACAGCAATTTTCAGAATAGTATTATAACAAATCATGTACGAAACAGTAGCAAACTAAGTTTAGGGTTCCTACTCCCATATTATAGTCGTTAAAGACTAGCTAATTAATTTAAAGAGGAAACACATCTCGCGTTCTCCCACAGACATTACATGTCCATCATATCAACAGTGAATTAACCACACCGTCCGTAGCCCATTTCATAGAGATCAGTTGGAAGTAGTTTGGTCAATAGATGCATGTATCTACATACTATGAAGTAACCGACAGTCTTGTAAAGAATACCACGTACCATGGTGAAGAAGAACACTCACTAGTACCATAAAGAGACTTCATCGACCGGATAAAGCATCTTGTCGTAAAAGAGTAGGGCAAAGAGTGAAGAGCCTCGCAAGCAAGAAGAGGTAGATTCTACCCAGTGATAATACCAAAGGTTCAGTCTGGTCTTGGTATCGCAGGGTCGTCCGCCCTCGGTAGCTGAGTGGTATGCCGGCACGGTAGCTCAGCGTGCTCGGTCAGAGGATTAGCTGCCCTCTGTAATAAAATAAAATAAAACTGAGTGAATGGAGCGATAATGAACTTCAACGGGCGTTAGGGGACGTCCGCCATGAACATTTGCAACGAAATATAACGAACAAAATGAGATTATAAAAAAAAGTGGTCAGAGAGACAGAATGTCAATACTAAGGGCCCGGGTTCGATTCCCGGCTGGGTCGGAGATTTTCTCCGCTCAAGGACTGGGTGTTGTGTTGTCCTCATCATCATCATTTCATCCCCATCGACGCGCAACTGCCGAAGTGGCGTCAAATCGAAAGACTTGCCCCTGGCGAACGGTCTACCCGACTGGAGGTCCTAGTCACAGGACTTTTTTTATCGTAGGCTCAGCAGCAGACATGAGTACTTATCTGTATATCCCTTGTACTATTTAATGACACGTATATAACGTCTCTAAGTGACTGCTGTGAAGAGGTAAATTAAACCACACATTCTTTGGTAGCATTACCGCAGGAACAAGCTACTGAGGATTACCAGTGGCCTGAAGCATTGGCTGCCGATCTCACTCCCTGGAATGTTACCTTAAAGAGAGGTTTTAATGTATTAAACATTATATACGTTTTTAGTCGAAGCGAAAGTAGCTGTGTAAGGTACATTTATGAAATATAAAGAAATTATCGTCGCTGTTGAAATCTCACTTGTTGCATTTGCTAAACTTCTACGCTAATTATTAAGACATTGTAATGATAAATCTATCTATTTTTTCTTTATATTTGTGAACTATGAAAAACGCTGCTTGTGTTACCTGAGAAAGGTTTTAAACAATATAAAGTAACTTAAGAAAAAAGAGAAAAATAAAAATTACATACCAATATATGCATGTATTACAGTGCCAGCAAGGAAATCACTCGAGTGGTCATTGGCCATTTATTTGCACCCTCTGAAAAACCGATACTGGGGTATAACTTTTCCTCTCAATGGACTCAACAACCATCTGCAGTGTCGTATGTCTTCAATCCATGGGAATCTGCTGGTACTTCTAAGTATGAAGCCAGGACACTGGCACAAAATATCTGGCTATCAGGAACTACTCGCCACAATGTCTTCTTCCCTAACAGCCAGATACCAACGAAATAAATTTGTGCTGTAGTTTGTGTTGGAACCAGATACCAAGCGTGCATTAGTAACCTGGTAAACCTGCTGAGTTCTATCGTATCGACCCTTTGCTCATCATAGTTTCCTTACATGAGCCTATCATCAACCGCTGAAAGATTGTCGCTAGAATTAATGCCTTATATAAAAGAACTGCTCACGGAAAGTTGGAATGACCCCCTGTGATCAGGTAGACATCCCATATTAACAATGCAAAGAGAATGAGATTGATGGATGTCATGGCTTGGAGTCAGGGATCACTTCAGTATTTGTCTGGAATTATTTGGGAAAACCACGCACAATTCAGTCATGACAAAGTACGTGACAAATTTGAACCCTCACTACAAAACAAAATATATCCAAAATTTCATCCACCATAGTAACTGATCTCTCCCAGGTGGCCACCAAATAAGACACAGACCTGTATCTCAAGTTCTAAAAATTATTGTTTAGAAGTAAATAATTCTTAATTCGAATTTAATTCCCGTGCAATTTGCTGTAGTGTCTACCCTTGTTGGACTAGTGAATATTTAACGGTTCTATAGTGAGTTTTACTTCAAGCAACTGGATTTATGTGGAATCCCTTTAGCCGCGACCAAGGTCGACATTTTGCTTGCTGTTACCATCTGAAAGTCTGCTTACACTGAATTCCTTTAGTGCCTTAAACTTCGTTAAACCAAAATATCCATTATTTCAGCAGTGTCTACACTTGCCATGAAATTCTAATTTAACGTTTCTAAATACTATTTCCGAACATTTTTCATGTTATTTATTAGTTGGTTAACGCAACATAGATCTCAATTTTTCGGGTCATAAATGTCGAATAAACTTCGAGACAATCTTCTTAACGTGAACTCTGTTGAGACAAAGTAAATGCTAGATCATTCTTCTGTGATTATATGTCTAAAACTGTACGTAAACAGCAAGAACAGAACAAAATACTTAAGTTTAGTTTTTCTTTCCTTGCAGCCAAACTTGCGGTCTTAAAAGAATTTATACGGCGTTGCAAGTCGCATGCGGTCGGATGCTTTAGATTCTTGACCAAGAATGAGAGATGTGTGAGCTGTCAGAGGAATATGAGTGCAGGTATTTGTCCCAGTTTCTGAATATGCACTAGTGGGATATCGTCCTGTCTAAACAACGTCTCCATCAATTTAAAACTTATATAGCAAGCACTCACAAAATAGAACCTGACACACCGAAATTAATATTTACTAGACGACAAACCGATGAAGACTTAACAATCATTCATGAAGACATGCAACCAATAAAGAAACAACATACACTAACTTGCAATTGAGCTCCAATTTTTGAACTGCACAGTACTATGTGTCACAAAACACTGGCTTAAAGGCACAGAATTCCGTCATGTAGTATTGTCGTTGTGTGAAAGGAAAAATTGCTATTACTGTAAGACATCTTCTAACTGTGGCGGATGTCTTATATCCATTTACCTTAAATCAAGACTATCATTAATATAATTGATTAAGGCAAATACTTCCAGATATCAGCTATCGAATTAAGTTGACTTGGCATCAAAAAAGATTAATCGTTTTGAATGTGTATCGATTACCTAGTGGTAGTGAGGATACTCACAAAAATTAACAGCAGTAATCGAATGGATAAGAAAAAGTATCAAAAATTCGTCCTAGACGCTTAAGTGCCTCAGTTCAACGAAAAAGAGTCATAGAGAGGCAGTTCTTGAATTTTTGTCTCACTTCAAAAATATTTTCAGTACTGTGCTGATTGCTGCTGGGAAGTCATGCAATGACTAAATAATATATAATGCAGAGAATAAAAGCAAATCAATTTGGGAGGTCGAACGACAGGTAATGAGGTGAGCGAAACAAAAGCGTAATAACATGGAGATAAGTGACTAGGATGAACTAATAAACAGTCACATCAGATGGAAAATTTTGCGAATGAGCAATTTTTAAATAGTGTAGAAAAATTTTAATAAAAATCCAAAACCAAATATTACAAATTACATAATTATACACTAAGTACAATGATCTTATTACCAGATACATATTACGAAGTTGGTAATACTGTAAAGAAACTAAAAAATAGTCCTAGATTAACTACCAATAAATAAGCTGACATAGTTCAGACAACTCCCTTAACAAATACAATAAATGAGCTATTCGCGTCAGAGAAATTTTCGTAATACAGGGTGTCCAAAAATAACGTATACACTCTTTGAAACTGAACATCTCTTTAATGAAAGGGGTTAGAAATACAATTTCAGTGGTGTTAGGAGCCTCATGGTCCGACTTAAGGTGGTAAATGTTCAAATTGGTGTCTGTCCATCGCAATACACCGTCGACAACGACTTAAGACAGAGAGACATGCGAACTTTATTGTTTCCAACGGGATAGCATCACAGGCTTGCTCAATTTGCTCTCTAAGGTCATCCAGAGTGTGTGGTTTCGTAGCGTAAACTATGTTCTTGAGAGTACACCACAGAAAGAAGTCTAGAGGAGTTAAATCTGGAGATCGAGCGGGATACTCCACATCCCCCCTTCGTGCTATCCATCTGGCAAGGGATGTACGATTGAGAAATGCCCTCACATCCAGGTGAAAGTGAGGTGGCGATCCATCCTGTTGAAAGCAGTAATCTTCATCTCCAAACACAACGCTAAGACCAGGAGTTATTATTTGCAACATTTAGAAGTACGAGTCGCCCGTGACAGTGTTGTCAAAGAAGTACGGCCTGATTAAGGTAGACCACACCAGACTGTTACTCCTGGTAGTTTAAAATGCCTTTGCTCGGTTACGTACGGATTATGTCGGTTAATTGTTCCATCAAGTTTAAACGTCGCTTCATCTGACCAAAGAATTCGATCTTGGAAATGTTGCTCTTCTTCACATCTGTTAATGAACCACTCTCGTTAAGAGCATGGAGAGGACTTGGAACGTAAGGCTTAAAGTTCTGAGACCGCAAAATACTATGAACACAGCTTCTGCAGATCACAGTCTCACGAGAGCATTGCCTCACAGATTTCTTCGGGTATCGTGTGTATGCCTGGATTACTGCATCAACACTCCCATTGTCTGTTGAACTTCTCTTTCGTCCGCTGTGCTCCTTCTTCATACCATGCGCCGTTCCCTCGACTTCAGACTTATCTCTGATACTTGTAATTGTTACTCTCGTCAGTAGTGGTGTTCCAAATTAGTGGTGTTCCAAATTTAACTCTCCAACGCACTCACATTCTCTGTTTTCCACTAACACTTTAGCACCCATTTCCGTTTTTCAAATGATAACGCCATGTTTGCTGACAATCCTGAAACAAAAGAAAGCATTGTTATGTTTTTCACCGCCTTCTAAATTATTACCCACAATAATTGTATTTTGTCTTCTTTAATTAAATAGATATTCTGTTTCAAAGAGTGTATACATTATTTTGGGACAATCTGTATTGAAAATAACAAAGACTTCAAGGTGTTCTCTAATCAGCAACAACCTTCAAAGCGTATCACAGTTCCGACGTAATAGACATACTGAATTAGCTGTAGCAGAATTTGGGAAAGTGGTGCTTGATGCTTTCAACAAGGATTTTTGTGTCAGTGGCAAATCCTGCAATCTGCCCAAAGCTTTTCGTATTGTTGACTACAAGGTGGTACTAAATAAGCTAGAATCATTAGCAACAAGAGATGTACTAAACCAGTGTTCTGACCTTAACACAAATCTCCAATTGGTCAAAAACTTATAAGGAACCAAACCAAAAATCTTGGAATTCCTCATCAATTATTATCAGAAAAGTGTTAGTCTTGATGGCCAAGTCCCTCTTGCTGATAACAACAAAGTTATTTTAATTGAAAAATTAGAGAACTCCTTGAAGGGAAGGGAAATGAAACATTAAAGCAAGTTTACAGTTAGGCAATGTGCAATATTGTTACACTGAATATAAAGAACACAAATGCCAAAAAATTCGAAGAGGGAAAATTACACTTTTGAAATAAATGTAAGTGGTACACTATGGATTGTAAAACAACACGTGAACTTTCTGAGAATGAATGCCGATTATCAGTAGAAATGATGTGAATACATCATGGTGCTTGTAATCAGAATGTCATCAGCACTTTAATCTTGAGAGTCTCGTGAACAGTGTATAATAGGAAGTGCCTTGTAGTTACATTCAGTTTAAAAAGTTGATATATTTCTTAGATGCGAAATTTATTTCTGCTAATAAACGAGAGAATTATAAAACAGTCTTAAACAACAATGAATGGCCATAAAAATGATGACCATAAACAGTAACAGGTCTTACAGTAAAACGTTAAGTGCACTATATCTATATACTGACCAGCGACTTACGTACATGAAAAACATCTTGACAATTACTGAATAAACAGCTCTGCGCATTGCCATGTGACAAGACCTACACTGAACTGACACTTACCAAGAAAGAGTAAACAGAAAACTCTAAATTGATGTTTCCGTCAAGGAAAAACTTGTACAATAAGCTGGCTAACAAAGTTGACGAGTCGCTTAACAAACCAAATTCGTTAAAAACCTGTTAAGAAAACAATGCACTATATACCGAGATTACAAAGAATAAAGGTGTGATAAAAAACATAATACAAATAAATTATAATCAAACACCTCTGCCATTTCGCAACATACTTTAACGTGTTTTCTGAAAAATCTTACACCGAATCTCTGTACTAGATAATACTAAGACCTTATCCTCTTTTCAAGTTACCATCTGACTAACGATGGAGTGAGGCTGACGAATTTTTCAAGGAAGGCAATGGGGCGTTGCTGCACTCACAGTGGAAAAAAAAACCATTATCATGGTCCTGATCTCACCAGGTAGAGGTGCATACAGTGCAACCGCAATACACTGATTTTGGTTGAGAACTGACAGAACAGTGTGGCAACAGCTTTTTGCGTAATTTAAGAAGATACTTTGCAAGAATGGGTGAACTAAGCAGTATTTTACACTAACGATAAAATACATGACTTTACGCTGTTTTGAACGGACTGCCCTCGAATTCAGAAAAATGCTGCGGCTAGTCCCCATCCGGCCCTCACGATTTAGGTTTTACGTGATTTATCTAAATTACTTCAGGATTACTTCGGGATGGTTTCTACATGTTCCGTTCCTGTCAAAACTAGCCCACATTAACAAATCACATATACCCCTCGCTTGACGAAAAATCCGTACCGAAAGACTGGAAAGTTGCACAGCTCACACCAATACTCAAAAAAGGAAATGGGAGTAATTCGCTTCCTTACAGTGTTCGAACATCATGAATTATCTCGAAGGTAACGGTCTACTGGTACACAGCACGGTTTCAGAAAGTATAGTTCTTGTGAAACACAACTAACTCTTTATTTGCGCGAAGTAACTAGTGCTATCGGCACCGTTCCTCACAAGCGACTTCTAATCACATTTAGTGCACGTGGACTATCGTCTCAGCTGTGCTACTAGATCCGAGATTTCCTCTGAAGAAAGGTAACAGTAATCGACGGAAAATCATCGACCAATACAGAAGTGATATCCGGAATTCCCCAAGGAAATGTTAGGTCTTCACGTGTTCCTAATCAACAAAAAGATGTCGGATGTAACATGAGCAGCCCTCATAGTTTGTTTGCAGAAGATGCTTTCATTTACCGTCTACTTAAGTCATCAGAAGATCAAAGCCAATTGCAAAATAATTTATACACGATATCTGACTGGTGCGAAAAGTGATATTGTCTCTCAATAAGAAAAAGTGTGAAGTTATCCACATGAGCAGAAAAAGAAATACGTTAAATTTCGAATTCAATGAAGCTTAAATGTGGTCAGTTCAACTAAATATCTCGGAATTACAATTACGAACAACTTTAATTGGAATGATCACATAATATTGTGGAGAGGTCAAACCAAAGACTTCGCTTTATTGACAAAACACTCAGGAGATCCAACAGGCCTACTAAAATATCTTCCTACTACGCTTGTTCGCCCTCTGTATTAGTATTTCTGTGTTCTATGGGATTACCATAGACTGACGTTGAACATCTAAAAAATTCAAAGAATGGCAGCTCATTTTGTATTACCACGAAATGGGGAAGAGAGAGTCACGGATCTGATAAGTTAGTTCGGATGGGACAATCATTAAAACAATCTCGTTGCAGCGAGAAATTTCAATCCCCAATTTTCTCCTCCGAACGAGATCATATTTTACAGTCGCCAACCTACATAGAGAGAAATTATCATCATAATAAAATAAATCAGGGCTCGTGCAGAAAGATTTAAATGTTCATTTTCCCCACCAGCTTTTGGAGAGTGGAACGGCAGAAGAATATTCTGAAGGTCTATCGAAGAACCTTCTGCCAGGCACTTAAGTGTGAATTGCAGAGCAGTCATGTAGATGTTGATGTAAGAATGTGTTAACTGGGGCTCTTGTGCTCATTATTTTGTCTTTCCTACAAATATTTTCATTCCATATTCCTCGCCCTTTCTTGCCGTACTCTTCAACATCTGGTGTAGTTCCTCTTCTGATCCCTCCGTTACTGCTTGATCATCCGCTTACTTGACGGTCGTTACCCTTTTTGCTCCAATTAAGATGTCTCTGCGTCCTCTATGGCCTTACCTATCAGCTGTTCTCCACATATGATGAACAGCTTCGGCGACAGCATCCTTGCTCTACCCACCTTTAAAAGCTCATCTTTTCCGTCTCCTCATTCCCTACTCTATCTTTCACTTTTTGCTTGGCGTACATGTCCTTTATTAGACGTCTATATCTCTATTCTTTACCAACAGGTTGTAATATTCTCAGCAGTATACTCCGTTTGACTTATGAAATGCCTTCTTCCAGTCGATAAAACAAACAGGCATCTACTTATTTATTTCTACCATTCTTTCTGGCTAAAAGCAAAGAATAGTTAATAGCTAAAGTATTTGAAATTAAACGATTAGGCCTAAGTAAAAGGAACAAGTTAATCATCATCATTAGGGGCAGCAGGTTCAAAGAAGTAAGCTCTCCTGAGAATGACCGGGTGGGAGTAAGCCGCATGTAATTGAGCCATCGTGAGGCCTGAAAACTGTGAAATATGAGTCGCTTGTTTCCCAGAGCGTGCACTGAGCGTCTAGTCTCCTGTATAAAGCACTCAGTGCGAGGACAGGAAGAAGCTGCTGAGTCAGCAGAAGCCACTATTGTTCTCGGCAACTGGTAGTTTAGCTTAGATTTGGTGTGTTTCGGTTGTCTTGGGAAGCTCCCCGTGCGGTGGCAAATCTTTGCTGCACCCACCATTGTGCAACAATAGCGTGTGTTCGTCGTATTTGAGGACCATAGCAGTTGTCTTATGAGACATTGGATGGTGAATCCGTGTAGCGAGAGATTCTAGACCCCAGCCGCTGTTATAGGAATGAGGAACACATTAGTATTACTGAAATATAACTAGAGCGGTGAAATAACGATAGACCCAAGCTGTTACGGTCTTCAGTAAAAACTATTTTAACTCGCTTCGCAAGGTTTTACAAGCTGATTAAATAGTGTCCAATGAGTAAAAAACACCTATTTTCGGTTTCACATCGTTCTGTTAAGAGAATCTTAAGTTGCCTGGTGGAAGCAATTATGCTGTTCCTGAAACCCGAAAAAGTCCTCAAAAAGTATTTAAAGTACGTAACTCATACGCTAAATTATTTTCTAATGTTACCTGATTTGCAATATAATGTTAAACAACTACGTATTTAATAAACTACTGGTAGAATGATTCTACACGTTAAGTACTCGCATGCACACGAAGTGCATAGCAAATTCGATGCCTTAAAATTCAGGCAATGGCAGCTGCGATTTCTGACTTACTCGTAGCTGACGCTATGGAGCGAGAAAAGCTTAATTAGATCTCATTTTTGCGTATCGTGCTAACATTCTCGAAGATTTTCTGGCAGACTATAATGATTATTACTCTTAACATTCAGATATCAGTAGTGATGAAAGTGGTAGTGAATGTATTGCACTGCCTCGTGATGACTGGGTGTTGTGTGCTGTCCTTAGGTTAGTTAGGTTTAAGTAGTTCTAAGTTCTAGGGGACTGATGACCATAGATGTTAAGTCCCATAGTGCTCAGAGCCATTTGAACCAATGTGTTGCAGAAGGCAATGTAAACATAAGATCTGATGTATTTATAGTAATCCAGTACGTAACGTATCACCTGTAAATAGAAACCTCATTATTTATATCCTTCTTCATGTATATGGAAAGCCTGAAGTGTGATCCCTCATTCCGGAAATGCTGTATCACATTCAGTAGTACGTAAATACGAGGGTTGGAACTTTAATAGAGGCAACTATTTATTTACAGCTCGTACAAAATAGATTCGTGTTTCATACTTCTACTGACGTTCAAAGTAGTCACCAGCATTGTGTATAACCCGCTGCCAGCGAGGCAGAAGTCGTAGGATACTCTTAGTAGTGCCAGTTGTGTTGACAGTTGGAGCGGCGCGGTCTATTTCCCGAAGAATTCGAAGCAGTTCTGAAGTGAATGCCATGAAGTGTTTCCTTCAGTTTAGAAATCGAGTTGAACTCACGATGCCTTAAGTCAGGGGAGTGCAGTGGGTGGTATAGCACTTAGCAGCTCTATCAGTCAAACAAATCAGTAACAGCTTGCACTGTACGTGCTTGAGCATTGTCCTGCCAAATGATGCTCAGGTCCTGCAGAAAGTTTCATCACTTCTGTCTCTAAGTTGGTCGTGTTCCAAAAATGACCAGCATAAACATCCATTGTATACAAATGCAGAGCTCTACAGATACAATTTGATAACCGACACATCATATTTTAAAATGACTTCATTCTGTTTTAACCATTCGAGGAGGCGGTTTGAGTCACATCCTAACCGTACGCAACTTATTTATTTTTACGAAACCAAACCTACTTGCGCTTGTAGCAGTGCGGGCAGTATAGATCGGTTAGCGTGGAACTGCACTCTGTACGAAGAGTCAGAATGCAGCATCCAGTGGTGTCAATAAACCTTGCACATCTTGGAAAACACAACAGGTACAATGTTGAGGAACCCAGTATGGAGTCTTCAAGAGATTCCACAACACATTGTATCCAACCATTCTTAAAAGTGCCTTTTATATGGAAATGATATACTTAACGTAGGTAATGACTGAACAAACAACACCAATGGAGCATCGTGAAAACTACCTATCCGAAGAGGGTTCAGTGACTCAGCATTCATTAGAATCAGACGTAAGAGTGTATACGTAGTTTCGTTTACTTAACAGCAACTAGTGAGAGTATGCTAAGTGAACTGGACAAAAAATTTGTCACCCCTAGGAGATATCACATTAACGCTGTGTGTCACCGCCTCCGTGTTTGAATATGGCTTCAATGTGATGGGGAAGATAGTATGACAAATCCATTCATTGATGAATAAGTAGTTCTCGTTGAGGTATAATATTATCAAATTTTGGGAAGACATTTTTTTTTCATCAACTGTCTTCTGACTGGTTTGATGCTTCCTACCACGAATTCCTCTCCTGTGCCAACCTCTTTCTGTTCTGTCCTCCTGTGCAGTTTTTGCCTTCTACAGCTCCCTGCGTGGAAGTTACTCCCTGATGTCTTAACAGATACCCTACCATCCTGTCCCTCGTTCCAGTCACTGTTTTCATATATTCCTTTCCTCGCCCATTCTACGGAGGACCAATTCATTCCATACCTTATCAGTCCACCTATTTTCAGTGTTATTGCGTAGCACCACATCCCAAATGCTTCGATTCTCTTCCGTTCCAGTTTTCCCAAAGTTCATGGCTCGCTACCATAAAATTCTGTTCTCCAAAAGTACGTTCTCAGAAATTTCTTCCTCAAATTAAGGCCTATCTTTGATACTACTGCACTTGTCTTCGCCAGGAATACCCCTTTTGCCGGTGCTAGTCTGCTTTTTTGATTCTACTTTCCCCATTCGTCGTGGGTTACCTTTGCCTAGAGAACAAAATTGTGTAACGTCATCTGATTTGTGATCACCGTTTCTTATGTTAAGTTTCTTGCTGTTCTGATTTCTGCTACTTCTCATTACTTTCGTTTTTCTCCTATTTTCTGCCGGTATATATATAGCACTCATTAGACCGTTGACTCCGTTAAACACATCGTGTAATACTCCTCCACTTTCACTGAGGATAGCAATGTTATTAGCCAATCTTATGATACATATCATTTCACCTTTAATTTTAATCGCACTCTTGAAACTTTCTTTTATTTCTTTCACTGCTTCTTCAATGTCTAGACTGAACAGCAGAGGCAAAAGAGTACATCCCAGTATTATACCTTTTTTAATCTGAGCACTTCTCGTTCATTCTTCCCTCTTAGCTCTTGTACATATCGTATGTTACCCGACTTTCCCTGTAGCTTACACCTATTTTTCTCAGAATTTTGAACATCTTGCACTATATTTACCTTGCTTACAAGATTAATACTGGTGTTTTCGAAGATCGATACGGCGCCAAGTGTTCTCAATCTAGGAACGCATGTGTACAACGTTGTGAACACGTGTGTCGTTTGCATTCGGAAGGACGACGGTTCAATCCCGCGTCCGGCCATCCTGATTTAGGTTTTCCGTGATTTCCCTAAATCACTCCAGGCAAATGCCGGGATGGTTCCTCTGAAAGGGCACGGCCGACTTCCTTCCCCATCCTTCCCTAATCCGATGAGACCGATGACCAAGCTGTCTGGTCTTCCCCAAACCAACCAACCAACCAACCAACGTGTGTCGTTTTCTCAGAAAATGAGTGTACACGCAACATACACATCATGAAGATGTACACAGTTGAAATTAATGTCATGGTTCATGCTGAAGATAACCTGAACCTTGTAAGTAGGCTGTTTAGGTTTTTTTATTGGTAACGCCATAAGTAGGCTGTTTAGGTTTTTTTATTGGTAACGCCACCTCTGTATGAAAATCACTGGCTGTGCTGTGTGCAGTCTGTGGGTAGTTTGCATTGTTGTAATACTCGCCATTGTAGTGTTAGGCAGCTGGCTGTGAACAGCGCGTAGCTTTGCGCAGTTGGAGGTGAGCCGCCAGCAGTGGTGGATGTGGGGAGAGAGATGGCGGAGTTTTGTAATTTGTCATGAACTGCTATATATATTATGACTATTAAGGTAAATACATTGTCTGTTCTCTATTAATATCTTCCATTTGCTAACTATCCCTATCAGTAGTTAGT